>NC_135721.1:5602722-6249066 GCF_964656455.1 Halichoerus grypus
AAGGAGCTGGAGCTAAAAACAAAATGATCACTCTGGACAGATGGCTGGTGAATTTGCAGACTAGCCTTCGAGCCCTCTGGACCTGAATTTAAAGTACAAGAAGTTTACTCATGTTATTTCAGCCTCTTTTAAGGCCATTAGCACCATATTATAATTAGCACCAGCTATCCAGAATGTATTTTGAGGGGCCAGCACAGAGTTGAGTGGAGATAAAGGTGTATTAATGAAATCATGTCTAGAATTTGGCCTGGGAACCAGCCCTGAGAGGTGATTTATATTTGGCTTTAAGCTGACTTCACAAGCATTTCTCTGCACTCCAGGATATACTCATCAAGGGAAGCGAAATACAGAAGCTATTGCCATCTATGTGAAAGAAGTTAAAAATAATTCTCGCAGGATATTTTAATAGCATTTCTACACCATTTACTATTTTCCCTGCAATAGAGAAATTTATAAATGTCTTGTTCTAACTGGGAAAAAAAAAAGGGTTGAGGCAAAATGTGGCAGTTTCTAATTTCAAGTAATAGAGCAGCATTAATGATGGAAAAAGAGACTGAACTCACACTCACAGAACTTTCCCACTGATGAACGTTTTAGAAGAGAGTAGGTAAAATTATTGCTGCACACGCATGTGGAGAAGAAAAAGCAATGTCTTCAGAAAGTACACAGATAGTAGTACAAAGGCAGAAAGACAAACTTCAGAATCAAACCTCCCGTAGTCAAATCTCAGTCTCACCACTCACTGAGAGCGCAAGCTGGCGAGTCACCTCGTCTCACCATGTCTCGTTTTCTCATTTACAAAATGGGAATAACAATACCAACAGGGTTAGTATGACAAGTGAGTGAATTCATGAATTCAGCAAACAGACAGGGCCAGCACACGGTGAGCTCTTTGTGCCCGCTCTGATCATCAATGCTAGTGACTCACTGCCTTCCAGGTCAGGATTCAGGATGATGTGGTTGAAGCACTGAATTACAACACCTGACTTCCCATCTCAGTTCTTACCAGGTGGTGGAGGACTTACTCTAGACGTCAGTGGCTCCCTGTGAAAAAACGAGCAAACTGGACTGAACAATCTCCAATTTCCTTTCCAACTGGCATATTACATGCTTTCTTTTGGAAGTGAGGGGCTGATTTTCAAAAATAACCCCCAAATTTGAGGAACCCATAGGTCTTTAAGTTTACGAATACAGAGAATGCATTTCTCATTCTCTCTCTCATCGACAGGATACAAAACAACTGAGGCACTGAGCCAAGTGACCAATTACATGGTCAGCGATTTGCTTTCTAACACACTGTGTGGTGTCCTTCAGCCAAAGCTAAGTGAAATGTTCACCTTGTTTCCGACTTAAAAGGAGGACTGCAGAGAGAGGTGGTGCTCTAGTAGGGCAGCAGCACGAGTCCAAATACGGCGACTTGGACTGAGAGAGGTAGAAGACAGAGAGACCAAATCAAGGTCAGAGCCAGAAATAACTTATGGAGACAGGCATAATCCCTTATTGTAGTGGTTATATACTGCTGCAAAACAAATTATCCCAAACCTTAGTTGTTTGAGACAACAGACATTTATCATCTCACAGTTTCTAAGGGTCAGAAACCCGGGAGTGGCTCAGCTGGGCAGCTTTGGCTAAGGTCTCTCATAAGGTTGTGGTCAAGCTGTTGGCCAGATCTGCATCCCCAAAGGCCTTCAAAGGACTAGAGGAGCCCCTTCCAAGAGAGCTCACTCAGATGGCTATTGGCTGGAGTCCTCAGTTTCTTGTTGGCTACTGGCTGGAAGTCTCAGTTCCTCTTCACGTGGGTCTTTCCATAGGGTAGCCACCTGAGTATCCCCAAGACAAAGTAGATGGCTTCCCCCAGGGCAAGATGAGACCCAAGGCTAGTGATAAAGTCAGTTATCCGAGACAGAGAGCTCTAGATGGAAGCTGGGGTCTTTCATAACCTAATCTTGGGAGTGACATACCATCAGTTCTACCATATTCTATTTGATCAACACAAACCAACCTTGGTACAGTGTGGGAAGGGACTGCACCAGGGTATGAACACCTGGAGATGGGGGTCATGGGGAGCCAGGTTGGAGGCTGGCTGCCACATTTGCCTGTTTATGCCCAAAATAAATGGAAGAGGAAATAAAATCTCCCACTCCTTCAATGTACCTGTATCTGTGAACCTCTCATGGAGTCAATTGTTCTTAGATTGGTTGTTTGAGCCACAAGGTGGCTAGAGGTACCATTTACTAAAATGGGGGTCCTTGGGTAAAAACAAAGTTGATGGAGTTTTGGAATGAAATAATAAATACTATTTTGAAAATATTTAGTTTGAGATATCTATGAGACTGTCATGCTGGATATGGTTATCATGTCTTAAGACAGTCTTTGTTCTTCAACATGGCTGCTAAGCACAAGTCAGTGACCTGACCTCAACCCCCCAAAAAGCTAAAGATAGCTAAATGCTTCAAAATAGGAGGAACAATCTTGCTGTTCTGGACTTAGTAAGAGGTCGTATGTCAGGTCTCCAGCAAGGCATCTTCCACAGAAAATATCAAGAGCAATTCTGATTATACTTAAGGAGTGTAGCACAAGTCTAGTAATTAATATCATCTTCCTTAACAGTTCAAAATTACATTCCAGCTCTGAGTTGTCCCCTGTATTCCAGATTTGTGAATATAATTGCATACTCAACATACACTACACACTTGAATATCTAATAGGTCTCAAAACTTAACATTTTTAAAATAGAGCTCCTAATTTCTGCCTCATACCACCACCAAATCCATTCCTTCCTGAGTCTTCTACATGACAGTAAAGGGTCCCACCACTGATCCAGTTGCTCAAACTAATAGCCTAGGAGTCACTGTTGATTCTTTATCTTTACTATTCGCCACATCCCATGTATTACCATCTTCTGATTCTACTGGTTCAACTTATAAATATGTATCACAAGTGCGTCCACCTCTATATTCCCTGAAATCACCCGAGCCCAAGCCATAATGCTCTCTCTCACCTGGAGTGCTACTGTGGCCACTAACTGGTTTCTCTGACTCCATTTCTACAAGTGCCCTTTTTTTCATTCTCCACAGGGCAGTCAGAAGAATCCTTTAAAATGTCAGAGGAGGAGCTTAGCTCATGTCCTTGCTTAAAGTCCTCTGACAGTTTCCAATTACACTTAAAGCCCAAACTCATCACTGTGACTACAAAGCTGTGCTCTGTCCTTATGTCACATGCTCCCCACCCTGCTCACTGCACGCTGGCCGTCCTCCTCTCCCTGCCGTACTTTTTCCACTTGCTCCACCTAGAATCTCCTCCCCCAGGTTATATCTCCTCCTAACCCTTATTTTTTAGATTATTCAAATAAATGTCACCTCCTAGAGGCTTTCCATGAGAACCTTGGTATGTTGGTCCTGGTTCCTAGCACTCTTCATCACAGTTAGTCTGTGTTATTTTCCTCATGTCACTTGGCAGTAGTAGAAGCTGTATGTTTCATGATTATCATCTTTTCCCAGTGGAATACAAACCCTAGGAAAGCATGACTACGTCCTCTCTTACTTAAAATCAGGTTCCCAGGACCCAGTACAGTATATGCTAGTATTATGTGCAGCAGAGTTGACATTCAATAAATATTTGTTGGGTAAATAAATCATTATGAACTGTCCAGATGTCAGGGCTGGGAAAATCCTCTCCTAACTTATTTGAGTGTTTGTACTATGTTTTTTGTGGTTTTTTTTTTTCCTAGCTATAACACCTGGGTAACTTTTTAGCACTAAAACCTTGGATGAGAGGTTTGCAGGGGCAAATACAAACAATGGTAAATGAGCAGGAAGTAGTCCTTGCTTCAAACTAGCAGTTCAACTGGAAATGGGGATATGGAATGGACTAGACATTAGGAATAAGGATTATCTGTGTTCAATAAAACATAAAACCCAAGTTAGGGCACCACCAAGTGTTCTGGCAAAGAGCCATTTAAAATATCATTGAGATATAAACTTCTTGAGTACTGGTTCATTTTGATTCTCATTTTGAAAGTTCTCCTGCTCTTTCTGACAAGTGCCAAATACAGTGTCTGGTGCACAGTAGGAACTCAGTGGATATTGATGAAGCAGAACACCAGAGCCAGATTTGGCTGTAAGTCTGCATTTGGGTAGGCATGCAGAGAAAAAAGGAGGTTCAGTGCCCAAGTCAGGTCAACTAGCATTTTAGAATCAGGGTAAGAAAGCACCAAATTGAAGAAACAAGTAATATGATAACAAAATCTGATGGCAACATAACAAGAAAAGAAAATTATAGACAAAAACCCCTCATAAACATTTACTCAAATATCCTAAACAAAATATTGGCAAATTAAATCAAGCAATATAGAGATACACAGGAGACTTCATCATGAGCAAGCAGGGTATATTCCTGTAGTGAAAAGTTGATATGATATTCAAAAATTAATCAATATTTTGGGATCAAGACAAGAATGCTTACTTTTACAACTTCTTTTCAACATTATACTAGAGGCCTTAGCCAGTGCAATAATTAAAACAGACAAAAATCATAATGATTGGAAAAAAAGAAGTAAAAAGACTCTTTGGATTTTTCTACATGGCACAGTTATACATGTAGAAAATCTGAAGGAATCCAAAATCTACTAGAACTAGTGGTGAGTTTTAGCAAGGTAGCAGGATACAAGATGCCCTTTACAAATTATTTCAATGAAAAATTTCAATTTTTTTTGAATTTTCACCAAAAATTTAAGATCTGGTTAAATGCATAATCACTTAGTAAAATATGGATTGCAACTATCTACCAAAGAAGAGGTTGAAAAATTAAATAGTAAAAAGTACAGAACTAATTATAGATATGTTTGTATATACAAGTTAATTCGAATGCACACATTGCCTGGCTCTCTCCACTGAGAGGGCCTAGAAGCAGTGCTATCCCAGAAGAAATGGGTACCCCTAGTCTCAAGCAGTGGGCACCCCAAGAAACCCTGGTTTCTAAATACTATTCTCCACTAAAAGAATCCAAAAGAACGCAGGAGTTAACCTGAAGGGGCCCTCCAATTGCCAAAGCTGGAACAATTTGAACAACAAAATAAATAATGATAATATTGGATTATTCCAATAAAATAAGTATTGATGAATTCATAGTGATATAAACAAATAAATGAATAAATAAAAAATGAGACACAAGGGAAAACTTTTCTTTACAGAAGATTTTCTTAAATGTTGATATCCATTCTCAAGGAGATTAGGTTTATTTTCTCTCTCTTTTTGAGTGTGGGTTAGGCTTAATAACTGGTTTTCAAAGAAACGAGGAAAAAAAAAAAGTGAAAAATAAAAATTCTATGCCAGAAACCTAGCAAACACTACCTTAACCATATAATCAACTTTAATATCACCAGTAATGTCATGATGATATCATGTATCTCCTGAGATGAAATGAAAAAGAGCCTTCATCTTTGCAGACTTCTTCCTCAAAACCTATCGACTCCATCTAATCATGAGAAAACATCAGACAAACCCAAATTCAGTGACATTCTACAAAATACCTGACCAGTATCACTCAGATGCTTCAAGGTCATGAAATAAAAAGAAAGAATGAGAAAGCGTCACAGACCAGAAAGGACTAGGAGACAGGGTCTACACATAACATTGCACTTACACTGAAACCCGACATGGAAATAGAATATTAGTGGAAAAATTGGCAAAGTTCTAATGAAGCCTGTGGTATAGTTAATAGTACTGCACCAAAGTTAATTTCTTAGTTTTGACAAACATGCAATGGTTAGGCTAACATTAGAGGAAGCTAGGTGAAGGCTACAGGGAACTTGATGTCTTTGTAAATATTCTGTAAATTATAGTTATCATTTAAAAAGCATATAGAAGGAATAGTAAATACTGTATAACATCTATATTTCATAAAGACCCCAAACCTACAGTTTTTTTAGAATGATTTTATTTATTTATTTGACAGAGAGAGACACAGGAGAGCAGGAACACAAGCAGAGGGAGTGGGAGAGGGAGAAGCAGGCTTCCCGCAGAGCAGGGAGCCCGATGTGGGGCTTGATCCCAGGACCCTGGGATCATGACCTGAGCTGAAGGCAGACGCCTAAGGACTGAGCCACCCAGGCACCCCAAACCTACAGTTTTTTAAAGGTATATTATATCAAACATTCAAGAAACACATCATTTTTATATTATGGAAAATATTCCATGGCATAGAGAATGGGGCTAATCCTCAGTTCATTCTGTGAAGCTAGCATGATTCTGAAAGCTAGAGGAAAAAGGATAGCAAGATAAAGGAAGGAAGGAAGAATAGCGGGAAGGAATGAAGAGAAAACAACTTGAACAAAAACAATGAGTCAATGTCGCTTATGCGCAAAATCCTTAAAAATATACAGTAATAAATCAAATTAGTAAGTATATTTAAAGAATAAGACATCATATAAAACAAGCAAGACTTAAACGAGGACTTCAAGGAAATTTCACTATTTGGTAATGTGAATAAACAGAAGAAGGAAACATGATTATCATGATGTTTCCTGGAAAACACTTGATAATATTCAGCATCTCTTCCTGGTAAGCAGCTTTCTCTGGAAACAGAAGGGAATTTTCTAAACCTGCTGAAAGGAATCTCCCAGTTAACCACAACCAACATGGTATGAAGGGTGAATCATTAGAGACATTCCCACCAAGGACAGAAACAAGAACACGATGCTCATTATCACAGAAACTAAAAGTTGTAAACCGTAAATGAGATAGGAAAAAAAAAAAAAAAACAAAAGCATGGAAAAACACAGAGCAGTGTTTCTCAGTGTGCCCCCCTCTATCAGCAGTGTCACCCCATCAGAATGCAAACTATCAGGCCCCATCTCAGACCTCCTGCTGGGAAACTGAGAGTGGGAAACAGCAATCCATATTTTAACAAGCCCCCAGGATTTGGGCACGTGCTGAAGTTTGAGAACCTCCCTGCAAACAATCGTGCTGGCTGTCGGCGTCCCACCCAGGCTCCAGTCCAGCCACGGCACCCTGACCCCCAGCCACTGTGAGTGCTGGCTTCCAAAAGTCCACAGCTGCCCCACCTCCTGAGAGCTGCCCTCAGGAAGGAAATCAACATGCCTACAAGTGCCTGGGAGAAGTGCTTTCCACTTGGAACAGCGGCAGCCAATAACTGAGGGCTTTGGGAATATAAAAGACAGGCCTTGTTGCTTCCAGGTCTCACTGCTCTAAGATGCTGTTCCGGTCCAGAAGGTCCTGGGAGATGCCTGAGGCTGGACCACAGCTGAGCCCACCCTCCTACAGCTTTCACAAGAGAACACACTTTCTCTACAAACCACCGGCAGAAGATCCTGTCTAGGGCACAGATGAGGCATGGGTTTTGAACAACGTTTTCTACCTAGAATTTTCAAAAAACCATGAAACTACTGTAATAATTCTCTCTATATAGAATATATATAGGTATATATATATATATATATATATATATATATAGATATATATATTCTATACTTATATAGCACCAACTGTCAAGTTCCTTCTATATGTGAGTGCATTTAATAGACACAATATTCTTCTGATACAGATGTGTTATTATTGTATAGACACATCGAGGAAACTAGGACACAGAGAAGCTTAATAGCTTCACTGATTCTTTATGGCTAAAAATCTTTACTACATGTAGTCAGATGAGGATAAGTTTCAACTAATTTAAGAGTTTGCAAATAATGTAACTCTAAGCTATTAGAAATTTAAAATGCAACAATTAAAAATTTTTAAATAAAATTAAGAAGTTTACCAAAGCATGGATGCAGCTAATGATATATTCACAAATCATTCTATTGGGTTTCTATTGCATACATTCACTTATTTTTATATATAACTATGGCAGAGAAAGCAACACTTGCCAAACACAGGTATCCCCTGCTCTTCCAGCCTTTGGTTTCTAAATTCAGAATCCGAATAGATTCAAATCAGTTTTTTGATGACCCTATGCTATAGCAACCTTCTGTACTTGTTTTTAAAATTCAAGGACCAAAGAGCCTGGGAGAAAACACTTTATCTTCCTATCTGAATTTGCTCTCGGGATTCTCACTCTCCAACTTCATCAACAGAACAGACTAGAACTGGAGGAAAAGGTGAGCTCCATCTTGTCCTCCTTGTCTTCCCTCCATGAGGCAAGGCCCTCAGGCAAATTCTGGCCAATGTATGTGAGCGTAAGGGACCCACGAAAGCCGCACCGAGGTTAAGGAGAGCGCCCCAGATCCTTCAGTCTCACCTGCACGGTGGCCCTGACGGTCACGTGTCCCTTTTGTCAGCTATGGGATGTCAGACCCTGCATCAACCCGGCTCCCAGCAGCTACATGGAGCTGAGCCCAAGCTGCCTTCCAAGGACACTCATGCAAGTGAGAGAACAAAGAGAACGTTGCCTTGTGTCATCACTGTGGTTCTGGGGTTCATATGTTGCTGTCGCGTCGCCTCACCTGTCCTGATTAATACAATAATTATTTATTAGACCTCACTTCAGTGGTACAGAATAAACTAGGTAAGGAAAAGAAAGAGTTAAAAATTTAGAGAACAATAGTTTTCTTCTATATAATACAAAAATAAAGTTCTGACGGAACTGTAAGGAAAAATATTAAAAGAAAATATAGGATCCTATGTTTTGATAATATTTTGGTAAGACAAGCATTTTTATACAGGGTGCCAAATTCAGATTTAAAGAAAAAGAATGATAAACATAAATACATAAAAATGTAATTTTTTCTTACGAAGAAAGACATTAAAGATTAAAAATATGATTTCCAGTTGCAGAAACATTTTTGCTATACACTGATGCATGCACACACACGTGTGTGCATCTGAAGTATATCCAAAATACCTGAACAAACAGATATCCTACATACCAAATAAGAAGAGATAAACACTTAGGAAATGTAGAATAATAATGGATAAAGAATATGACTAGACACATTACAGATGAAAAAACCCAAATGGATAATAAGAATAGAGGTCCATCTTTCTTATAATGAGGAAAATGAAAATTAAGAACATATTATTTTCATTCTTTACACTGACAAAATGTTCAAAGAGTAACAATAAATAAGTGAATAAAAATCAGGCTATGTCATGCAGCGTTGGATGCTGTAAATAGGAGAAGCTTTTTATGGACAATTTTGTTGTAGCAATTTAAAAAAAGAACTTTGACACAGCAATTCCACTTCCAAGAACCCCTCACAAAGAAACATCTAACTATATGCACCAGTATTTATAATATTCACTATGACATTATTTGTCATATTTCCAAATTGGAAATATAATGCACAGCAAAAAGGAGTAATGAAATACATTATATTGCCTCTATGTTAAAGAATACTATGCAGGCACTTAAAACGTAAGTAAGTTAAGACAGGTTTACTGACATGGAAGAATGTCTCAGATTTAGTATAAATGAAAAATACAAGTTGCAGGTAATGACCATAGTTCAATCCCTTTTATATAAAAAAAATGTGGCTAGAAGCACAGTATGCATTGTTTGTCATCTGTGAGGGATGTGTAGACCCTATTTAAACTTTATATAATATTGATTCTTGAATTTATTAAAATGAGAATGTATTTGTTAAGAAATCAACTAAATAGGGGTGCCTGGGTGGCTCAGTCAGTTGAACATCTGACTCTTGTTTTTGGCTCAGGTCATGATCTCAGGGTCGTGAGATTGAGCCCCACATTGGGCTCCTCGCTGGGCATGGAGCCTGCTTAAGATTCTCTTCCTCTCCTACCATACAATCCAGCAACTGCACTCCTGGGTATTTACCCCAAAGATACAAATGTAGGGATCCGAAGGGGTACGTGCACCCCGATGTTTATAGCAGCAATGTCCACAATAGCCAAACTGTGGAAAGAGCTAAGATGTCCATCAACAGATGAATGGATAAAGAAGATGTGGTATATATATACAATGGAATATTATGCAGCCATCAAAAGGAATGAAATCTTGCCATTTGCAATGACGTGGATAGAACTGGAGGGTATTATGCTGAGCGAAATAAGTCAATCAGAGAAAGACATGTATCATATGACCTCACTGATATGAGGAATTCTTAATCTCAGGAAACAAACTGAGGGTTGCTGGAGTGGGGGGTGGGGTGGGAGGGATGGGGTGGCTGGGTGATAGGCATTGGGGACAGTATGTGCTATGGTGAGTGCTGTGAATTGTGCAAGACTGTTGAATCACAGATCTGTACCTCTGAAACAAATAATGCAATATATGTTAAGAAAAAAAAAAAAAGAAGAAGATAGCATGAGGGTAAGGATGAAGGGGGGGAAATCGGAGGGGGAGATGAACCATGAGAGACGATGGAGTCTGAGAAACAAACTGAGGGTTCTAGAGGGGAGGGGGGTGGGGGGATGGGTTAGCCTGGTGATGGGTATTAAAGAGGGCACGTACTGCATGGAGCACTGGGTGTTATGCACAAACAATGAATCATGGAACACTACATCAAAAACTAATGATGTAATGTATGGTGATATAACAATAAAAAAATTTTTAAAAATTGTATCTCAAAAGCAAAACTAAAAAAAAAAAAAAAGATTCTCTCCCTCTCCCTTTGCCTTTCCCACACATGCACACACACACTTTCTTAAAATAAAGGAAGAAAGAAACAATAAAAAAATAAGAGAGAGGTCAACTGAATAAAAACTAATATGCAGAAGCTCCTACTAAATTGATAGTACATGTGTATATCCTTGATTACTGTTTTCCAAACTCCAGTTGTTATTATAATATACTCCTGAATTTTGCAGTACGCCTACATACTTATATTTACATACTAGTTTTCTTTAAATCAATTCACTTTTATTTTCTGACAAATTTATTTTGAAGTTTAAGCCACTGCACAAATGAAATATAACTGGAATGATAAATGCAAAAAACTTATTCAATTTAAAAGAAAACTGTGCAACTAATTAATCAATTATATAATGCAAATATAATAAATGTAAACATTTCCTTCAAAGGACTGCCTGAACGTAAGTTACTCAGTGTTAGAGAGGAAGATGTTTTTGAGCAGTTAGATGAGGGTCTACGCAGCTGGACGTGCAGGGAGTCTGTGTCAATACGGCAATTTAATTTCTTCAGTTTTAGCTAACCAGCACCAAGTTACCTCACTCACATACAGCTGGGAAGGATAAAACATCTTCTCGGACACTGTTAAATACTGAGAGTTCACAGTTTCTCCAAAAGAAGTGAGTTGCCCAATGAACTTTTCTTTCTGGAAGATCTGCACTCTCTACAAAATCAGTCTTCTCCCAACTATGTCCGTTTACATAGCAATATCCAAAAAGAGTACAAATATCAATGTCGAATCCAGTACTCACTGTTGTCATCTGACTTGAGAAAAAACCCACAAACACCATGTAGTAAGTTTTTCAACTGTCTTTTCATGATGTTCAAAATAGTTCTCAGGTACTTCACATGAATTTATAGCCAAGTTGATCAACAAAAATGTTTTAGATATTTCATTGAACGGGTGAATTTCTCAGAGGAGTCACTCCCAAGGTCTGGGCATATTTGTCTAACAAACAATTATAATTAAAATAGACACCATTTTCTACTAACTGAGATGCCACAGTCAACGGTCTGCACCCACTAGCATTTAATTCCCACCCTATCCCACACTGGGGCCCCCATTATACAATTAAGAATCTGAGGTTCAAGAAGGTAAAGTGACCTGCCTGGTGTCAAACAGCTAAGAAGTTATAGCTAAGCATCAGCATCAAAAACTGCACCTTGGAAGGTTAAATTACACAACTGTCCTCTTCTCCTCTAAGTTGGAATCAGAGGCCGTAGCTCCGCCCCAATCCCTGCAAAACACTAGTGTCATGTCCCCTCCTTAACTGGGCCTTAACTTGAGGGGAGGGTCCCTACTCAGGCCGCAGGGCCCCTAGAACGTGCAGACAAGGGGATCCCTGGCACTCATGGTTCAAGGTGCCACAGTCACACCCGCAGGGGGCGTTGGCTGGCAAGGGCGGCTGTGAGCCCGTGTGCGCGCGCGCTCTTCCCACCTTCCTGGTTTCCCCTCTATCCTTTCTCCCTTCCTCTCAACCCGCTGGCCTTCTACAGCCCCCTCCAGCCCCAGCTTCCGTCCCCTCTGCCAGCACTTCTATCTAAAATCACCCTGCATTGCCATGGTAAACACATTACACTTTTTGAAATACTGAACTAGTTTAAGAAGAAAAATATGCTAATGCCCAGACTTTGCAGCAGATGTATTATTTAGGTATGTTTCACAATTATATGATTGGCTTTTAGGCATTTATATTGTAATTGTCTCTTCAACCTTCACTGAAATAATTAATCACAATCAGCAATTAATGTGTTCAAAGTACCCTCCATGTATTTGACTTAGTCACTGTTACTTCTCTGCATTCAGGACCCTGGATTCCGTCAATAGTTTCACACCTCTAGTCTAGGTTCAAGAAGTAAGTTGAGTTGACAAGTGTAATCCTTGCTTCTTCCCTGCTGTTTATCGACCACCAATGTGTTTCAGCCCAAACCCAGACTCTAAATTGAGAAGCAGCTTGATGCTCTGTTCTGCTGTTTAATTGTGCCATGTGGTCTTTAAAAGGCTTTTTCTTTCTTCTTCTTCCTTTTTTTTTTTTTTTTTTCTGAACAGTCAAGATGAAATTGGCTTCTGGTCAGCAACTCGTTTTCTTTTTCCCTCCTCTGAGGTAGAGTAGCCAAAAAAAAAAAAAAAAAAAGGATTTTGTTTTGTTCCATTTTGCTTGCAAAGCTATGGGTAGCCAAATATGACTACAAATTATCTACATTGTTTTTATGAAGAAAAATATATTTATTTTGCTAGCACTTGGAAACATCGCCTGCTGGGGCCAGGGAACTGATGCTGTCCCCTGATTTCTGTCCCGCTCTTACCCTAATTGGAGAGCTCTGAGCACAGCAGAGGATGTATGTGGCTAAATTGGGGTATTATGAAAATAGTTCACAAAGCAAGTGGAAAGCTATATATAAAAATGATATTTACTTCTCATTTTAAATGAAGCCTAAGACAAAAGGCATATAGGTAAACACAGCTGCAACATTTTTAGGCATATAATCAAATGCAAAAATAATATTGGAAAACTATGTTAATTATTGTAATTAAATTGTGAACAGTATTGATAGAAAAAAATCTTTAAAACATATACAATCAAAATGGAGCCTATCACATTATGGGAGTCTGCTCTATTATATATGATGCGCCTAGGTAGATGTATCATTCCGCCAACTCCCTCCTGCTCCCCAGCAGTAGACTGGGGATGGGGGTGGACGGAAGGCAACCAGTGAAGGGCTCTGTACCTGTCCACTTCTCAGCCCCGAGTGCAAGTTTTGGGGAAATAAGTTTGCCTGACCCAACTACTGAAAGTTGGTAGGGAAGAGCATAGACTTTGGAGTCAATTTGATCTGTCTTTGAATGGAGGCTCAGTCATCTTTTACCAGGGTGATTTTTGTCTCCATATCCGTATCTATAACATGAGGCAAAGGTCTTGAGACACTTAGAGGTCCAAATTCCACTTGGCCAAAACAGCTGTCCTGCACAAAAGGAAACATGCCATGTTCCCAACAGTTTTTTCAGCATGAATATTATATGGACATGAAGTTCTCATCCTTGATTCTAAGTGCCCTGGAGTCTGAGGAAGGGTGGAGCAAATTTGGCTCACCCACAAAGCTTACCACATCCCCAAAGCCCGGAAGACTGTCTTTGGCTGCCCTTAATCTTAGTATTCACTCTCCTCGTGGATTCCTAGGTTCATGAAGACACTTCTAGTCCAATGGAGGTTTTAAAACCAGTGTAGCAGTCTTGTTCTGGTCTACCATACTTCACTTTTAGGATCTTTCTGAGTGTAGAAGAAAACTGATCATCAACCAAGAGGTTTATTGGTGCCATTTCTCCTACTTACTTTGTATAATCCAAGGGAAAAAAAAAAAAATGCTTCTTCAAGCTTTCTAATCAACTTTACTCACAGCAAAGGTTGGTTGAGGAGCCACACTGGAGTCTTCCCCATCTGTTGCTTCGTGGAAATGTTTGTACAGGATCTGGGCTTTCTGCCTAGTCCCGTTTCCATCAGAAGTCTTGTGTTTCCTGTGCATATTCTCACTCTACACATTAACCCCCTTTTCAGCTTTCACTTAAGTCTTATCTCTCACTTGATGAGCAATTTTTTCACTGGCTGGATCATTTACCACAGTTTCACAAATGTCTTTTTCTCATTTCTGTAGGGAGAAATTGGTGAACTTGTTCATTCCTCAGATCTGAGCCACTGCTGAATTCATTTCTCTCTTTAATTGACTCATTTTTAAATTCTGGCCGAGAATCCTCAGTGCCATAGCTTGTCTCACTTTTTCTTCATTTTCATCATCGTTCCAGCAGTTGGCTTTTGTTGGGGGGGGGGTTAGACATTATTTCACAAAGAAACTAGATTTTTGATAAATGAATATAAATGAATATAACAGCAAGAACAGATGATTCCATCCAGACAGAAGCAAGCCTGCGGGCAATTCATATCAGGCCGGCTCAAGCCTGGACCCAGCCACAAGGGCACAGATAGGTGCTCAGGACAAAGCAAAATGCCATAGTATTTGCTGAAGGTCAGAGTGGAAGAACAGGCAGATATGTTCACCTTCACATTCCACACTCTTTCTGCAACACTTTGCAGGTCACACAAGCCAGGCAGCAGAAATAACTCACCTATGAGAATTGCAATAATAATGATGCCTGTTTCACAGGATTGTGAGGATCATATGAAATAACAGTTGTGGAAAACATTTGAAAAAGTACTCTGATAGGAGAGTGTTTTCTGGCCTACCATAGGAATTTTACTCTAGAATAGCCTCCAGCCAAGAAGAATCCACGGTTTAAGGGCCAGCACTGAATCTGTGTGGGGAAAATGGAGTAAGGGGGGTGTGCAAAAGTTTGCAAATCCTTAGAAAATAAATGTTTTTATAACCAATACACCAAAATATGGTGCACTGCTGATAGGAATGTAAAATGTTTCAGCCACTGAGGAAAGCAGTATGGCTGTTTCTCAAAAATGTAAATATTATATGGTCCAGCAAATCCTCTTATGGGTATATACTCAAAACAATTAGAAGTGAGGACTCAGATATTTGTACACCCATGTTCATAGAAGCACTATTTATAATAGCCAAAAGGTGAAAACAAGCCAAGTACCCATCAACAGAGGAGTAAATAAACAAAGTTTGGTATATACACACAATGGAATATAATTCAGCCTTATAAAGGAATGAAATTCTGACACCTGCTACAACCTGGATGCCCCTCGAAGAACAACAACAACATGATGAAAGTACAAGATATTCAATATGAATATGGATATCATCAAGATACTGAAGAATACAAGAAACTTGTATTTCTAAATTAATTTCCTTTTATTCCTTTGCTTTCCTTTTCCTTCCTCCCCACCCAATTTTAAAGAATTATCTTTTTTTTTTTTTTTTTTTTTGTAGTGTCAATAAAATGCTTGTTATCCAGCTGGCTTAACTGTAGATTACAACAGATTAGGGGTCATTTATTTTGCCTTTATCTGGTCCTCCATTCAAATGCTCAACACATTTCTGATCTCATAATCTAAGATTTTTTTTCCTTTTTGCTTTCTGAGATATGCCATGATTTCCAATAAGCTAAATTTTCCAGATGTCTGAGATAGCAAAAGGTTTGAGGTATTTTTCAGCCTCTTCTCAGGCTTTTCTAAATTTCTCCCCATGAGTACATGTGTGGGCATTTGCCATCAGGTCCTTGTGGGCTGGTTGCAACCTCTCCTTTCCTCCCAGATAATCAGCCAGGGCAGGGCAGAAGCGGCTGCTGGTTCTTCCATGTGCCTTCCCTCCTCTCTCTCTCAAGACTTCACTATAAAAATTACGTTCTTCTCTTGCCATCCACCCTATTTCTCTTTTCAACTGAAGATGCCACTCCCCTCTTTTCTTTCAGTTGCCCCCAACAGAGATAACTGGCAACTCTAATACCCAGCAGCCAAAATTCTCTGTTGACTAAGACGAATTCAGACTGCTTTTCTCATTAAGGAAATGGATTGTAGGGGATGGTGAATTATTACAATAGTAGGCACCTCACAAATGGTTGTGACTGGGTACAAACTCTTTTAAGAAATAATGACAAGGCATCACCCTGAGGTTTGATTGAAGAGGTCTTACCCCCAAGCTCTACCCGAATGTGAATGGTAGTATAACTCAGTGGCTAAGAGCATCCAGTTTGGAATCAGCTACAGTTGGAAGAGAATCCAGCCCTTGCCACCAAATAGCTGCATGATCTTGGGAAAGTTATCCAACGACACTAAATTTTAGTCTCATTCTGGGGATAATACCTGTAATGAAGACTAAATGAAATCAAGTGTGGGAAGTACAAGGTAGATACTTATTCAGTTTGTACATACTAACTACTATGCTGATGATAATAGAATGGAAAATTATTTTTTTCTTATACTTTATTATCAGGTATATTTTTATCCTCCCTTCCTTCATAAAGTATACTGGTGAATCACTAAAAAATTACATGACCATTAGCCTTGATATTTTGTATCTAGAGCCTAAAGCTATTAAGTATGCAATCGATGTCCCTGAGCCCCTCACTCAAAAGAACTCAGAGCTGAGTGAAGACACATGCAATAAAATTATAGAAAGAGCATTTTTTTTCAGTCTTTCTGTCAGGTTTCTACTGCCTCTGAGGTTGATCCCTGACATATTCTTTACTTGCTAATCAATGTGTATAATGCATCTATGCGTACAGTCACTGTGTTGGAGGGGAGGAGTCTCTTGAACTACAAGTATCAGCAGGCAGGCCCTGGGCACCTTCTGCAGGCATCCAAGGCTCCATGAGTAATGTGAATGGAAGAAGTGGTGTGACATAGTTGGGGTTCTCCCTTCATCCCTCGAGTATTAAGTGTCTCTAATTACATGGCTCTGATTACTCAAGTCTTACAAGATTAATTCTGGGCTGATGTCAAGCATAAGGAAAATAATACAAAGTCTAATCTCTTTGCAGAAAGCTATATTAGGATGTGGGATTTTAAGCCATTGAACCATATTGGCAGTAAGCACAGGAATGGGATTTGGAGCATGAGTTTCTTCCTTCCGTCAGGCCCATTTTCTCAGTGCCATCGGCATCTGCAGACTGGGCCCCTCGTGGTCCATAACCAAAGTTCAGTGAGGGTCTCAGTATTGTATCGAGGGCTTCAATGGGTGAGTGCAAAAAGCAGAGAGCTTGATCTCCTCTGATCACTGTTTCCTACCCAGTGTGCTCTGGAGCATCACCTTTCACCCTAATCGCTGTTGATCTCTGGCTAGTTTCTATATGAGCTACTCTGGGAAAGTAAGACTTACTGTAAGGGATGTAAAATTCCCTTAAGTCTGACTCAAAGCTTCTCCCCATTCCCAGGCTCGGGCCTGACCCCCAGCTCAGGGGCCTTCAGTGTGAAGAGAAGACATTCTGCTCCCGCCGTGTTTAGTTACCCGGTCCTTCTGCTGAGACTAGCCAGGATGAGGAAAGACTTGAGAACACACGCATGTCTGACTTGACTGCTTCTGTTATAATAAATTACTGGGGCCCTTCGAGGGACAGGTGTCCAAATGCTGGGCTTTTCCCCAGATGCAGGTATCTGGGTTCCTCAGAAGCCTTGTGGACCATGGACAGTGCATGCTTCCCAGAGACACATGGAGAGCTCCTCAACTCACTTCTGTGCCCTCCCTCCCTTGCATCACCAGTCACCAGCTCCCACCCACACACCTCCTACCCCGAAGCCCCATAGCACCGGGCACTCTCTCGGCCTTAGTTTTTCCAAGCAGCTCAAGCTTGGCTACTTTCTTCAGCACCTGCCAAACACAGCACTGCCCCACCACTGGGGGTACAGACGACCTCAGGCTGCCCTGTTCTCATCCTCCCGCTGCACATTCTTCAGGCTACATGGAGTGCGGGGGTGAGGCTGCCCCGACACGAGAGCTCTGTGTCACTCAGCCCAGTGAGGAGAAATCTAGTACCTCCCTTTTGAATACTGGGGATTAATTACTTCTTCTCTCTTGGAGCACCACTCAAGATATCCAGACTAGCAAAGTCCTATTCAATAACCTATTACACACAGTTGTTACATAAACCAACAGAGTCTTTCTCGGAATGTGCTAAATGGATAAAGGAAGAAATCTTCATGAGCGGAAAATCTTCCTGTGCATATACACGATTACATACTAGATCAAAAGCTTGCCAACAGCCGAAAAAGCACTGCATCATACATTTCTTCTAATCATACAAACTCACACTGGCAGATTCATACACACCCTTTTGAATTGCTCAAGTATTCTAATGATATATTCCTTGACTTTCCATTTTGATTCAGTAATTATCAATATTTTGAAGGCATTTATCCATTGAGTAGCATAATAAAATAGTTGTGCTAACAGGACAAATCAGTAATATGAACAGGATAAAGCAGGGTATAAAGATATTCTTGGAGTTCTTGAAGAAAATGGGAGGAAGAAAGATCACTAACATTTGTTAACCACCCACCATGGTCAGTAACATCTTGACATCTTAACTTCTATGACAATATGGAGAGGTAGCTAAATTATAGTTGTGAAAACCCAGGCTGTGAGAAATTAAACATGTGACTATGAGCACACAGCTAATAAGTCACAGATGGGGTTCAAGTTTAGATCTGCTTCAAGAGCCTCTTTTTGCTCAGTCTTGAGGAACTCAGGTGACCGAAGTTCCAAGCACACTTTGCTTGTGCTTGGGTTAATTTGCTCTTGTGGATTTCTCTCTCACTGAACTAGTTTTCCTACAGGAATTTACAAGTTTACAAGGAATTTACAAGAAAAACAAGTACTGTTCCCCTTGAACACAAGCTCCATGATAACAGGGAATACATCTTTTTTAGATCTCTGGTCCCGGTGTTTGGCATAGTGACTATCGTCTTGCACATGATAACTGCCCTCTATATTTAAATAAATTAATGAATAATATGTGATGAAGCAAAATGATACTCAAGGAAGAGGAAAAAATATATAAATATCTTAAGTTTGATCATCTAAAAATAGGTTTTAGCAAATGCCTATATTTTTTTGCTTAAAAAAAAACATGAAATTTGACACCTTTATTCCTTTGTGAATTATATTGTTGCAAAAACAGAGAGAAAAAGAAAGAGAGTTTCATTTGAGATGAGTTTCCCTTTATAAAATAGGACTGAGCAGATTGCAGCAGCTGAATGCAACATCCTGGCAGACTGCATTAGGAGAATGATAACATGAGAATCAATGTTTAAAACATTCCCCTCAAAACCAACTCTCAAAATTAAAAAAATGCAGTCTCTGAGAAATGCCTGGAGATACAGGGAAGGTATGAGCAGGAATAAACAATTACCCTCCTCTTACTTAGATCTTTCATTCCTTAATTGTTCCTGGACCAGCTTATAAAGATCTCTAGACAAAGTTAATTGCGTTTAAATACCAGAGTAGCAGGGTCTATTTTTTACCACTTTCTTTTATATCTTTTATTTTCCTGGAGAGCCTGTAATTCTACGATACGGATCCTGAAACCAGGAGCTGCCGCAAACAGAGGTGCTGAATCTGTGCTTGAAATGGTGCAACAGAAATAAGTGCAGTTTACTGAGGATGAAGATATTTTGTCTCCGCTTCAGCATCTATGCTTGTGCAAAGGAGTCCTTTCCCCTTCCCCACACACCACACCGGGCATCAGTTCAGGGGGCAGTGGGCACGCTAATTTTGGTATAGAAAAGAACACCGTACACTCAGGATTGCACTAGGAGAATATTTCTCACACTCTCCACAATTGGACTTCATAGAGATTCTCCCATCCCTGCTCTTCCACTGTTTCTCAAACTGCTCAGGACTCAATGTCCCCTCGGTCAACAACTTGACCTGCCAACTACATACCTCCAGCTCCAGCCTGCTCTCTCTCAGTTAGACTGCTTGGATACAAATTTCAAATAGAGCCCTCAAAATTCTGGACTTAGGGTTCCAATCTAGAATGCTGACACCGTCCATTTCAGAATCCATTGCTCAGTCAATAACACCCACCTCATCTGCAAACCAGGAGAGGGGTCCCTACCAGACCTATTCTCACCTATGCAAACATCCACCTCATTGCCCTCAATGATTTGCTCCTAAGAACTTCCACACGCAATTCCTTTCAGTTAGAGTCTCTGTCCATCCACATAGTTCCTACAAAGATTATATCTACTTATTTCATTTTTTCCATTGAAAATCACATGCAACATTAGCATTATGAACCAGTATACTGAACGTACACTGACAAATTTGACTTGCTCAACCACATATTTCATGGCATAACTTTTTTTTTTCATTCTTCAGGATTATATTGAATCTCTTAATTAACTTCTAAAAATATTGTTCACTGCCCAAAACAAACAAAAATTACCACTTTTTATTCCTTTCTTCTTCAACACAATGCACAAGTCTCTGCAAAATTTTACTATTGTTTCTGAAGTCTCATTTGGAAGAGTTTTTACTCTCAATAGCCTCATAAGGCTAACTTTACATGAGAAAAAATATTACACGTTAAAGGAAAAATATTTCTGCATTGTGATTACATGTACCTATGGCTTGCCATAAAAAGGTGAGGCACTTAGATCTTTGATAATCCCTGTAATAGTAAATGGAACTATCACATGTTTTATTATTGAAGTAGATTCTGTCCTAACACATAACATTTTGTTTGCAGTTTTGGGATAGGAAACACTTCTGGTAGGAATACATTCAAATAGTCATTAAAGCTGAGATACTGATGATGGCATACCACAGGGAAAGCACTTCAAGTTCTACTGCCATTCTGTCATCTTTTCATCTAAATTTCTCTTAAAAAAATTGTTATTCATCTTCTTCTTTGATACTGCTTGAGGAAATCACACATCTTTTAGGTTTAGCTACTGATATTTACTGGCTTATACATTACTTTCCACCATTTTTAATATTGAATGAACAATTGTATACTGAATCAAGAGCTTCAGAAGGATGTTTTCCTTGTTTAATAATGTCCACTGTGCAGAAAATTCATCATGAAAATTACACTTGCATTTTGGCATTTTATACTTCAAATATACACAAATACAAAATGGACTTTCTAACTCATTTTATGAGGCCAGTGTTACCCTAATACCAAAACCAGACAAAGACATTACAAGAAAAGAAACTAAAGACCAATATTTCAATGCAAAAATCCTCAACAAAATAACAAATTGAACCCAACAATGTGAAAAAGAATTTTACCCAACAATCAAGTGGGATTTCTTCCAGCTATATTTCAAGGCTGGCTCAACATTCAAAAATCATCAACAAACTAAAAAGGAAAAAAAAAATCACAAGATCATACCAACAGATGCAGCAAAAGCATTTGACAAGTGTTTAATTCATGATAAAAAATCTCAGTAAACTTGAAATAGAGGACAATATCCTGAACTTGAAAAAGAATACCTACAAAAACCTACAGTTAATACTATACTTACTGGTGAGAAACTTGAAGCTTTCCCACTAAGACCAGGTACAAGGCAAGGATGTCCCCTCACCACTCCATTTGAACATTGTGCCAGAAATTCTTGCTAATGCAATAAGACAAGAAAAAAAGTTAAAATATATACAGATTAGGAAGAAATAAAACTATTTTTGTTTGCATGATCATCTGTGTAGAAAATAAAAAAAAATCAGTAGAAACTCCTGGAATTAATTAAGTGATTATAACAAGGTATCAGGATACAAGGTTAATATATAAAAGCCAATCACTTCCCTATATACCAGCAATGAACAAGTGGAATTTGAAATTGAAAACATAATGCCATTTACGTTAACACTCTCAAAAAAGAAACACTTGGGCATAAGTCTAATGAAATATGTAAAAGATCTATAAGAGGCCAACTACAAAACTCTAATAAACAAAATCAAAGAATATCTAAATAAATGGAGAGATATTCCATGTTCATGGATAAGAACTTGATATATAGTATCGATTCAATGCAATCCCAATCAAAATTCCAGCAAGTTATTTTGTGGATATCAGCAAACAGATTTTAAAGTTTATATGAAAAGGCAAAAGACCTGCAATATTCAACACGGTATTGAAGGAGAAGAACAAAGTTGGAGGACTGGTGCTACTCAACTTCAAGATGTATTATAAAACTACAATAACCAAGAGGATGTTGTTTTGGTGAAAGAATAGACAAAGAGATCAATGAACAGAATAGAGAGACCAGAAATAGGTCCACATAAATAGAGTCAACTGATTTTTGACAAAGGAGCAAAGGCAATACAGTGGAACAAAGATACTTTTTTCAACAAATGATGCTGGAACACCTTGATATCCACAGGCAAAAAAGAAAAAAAAAAAGTGAATCTAATCATAGACCTAGCAACTTTCACAAAAATTAACTCCAAAGGTATCATAGATTCAAAGTAAAATGCAAAACCATAAAACTCCTAGAAGATAACAAAGGAGTAACCCTAGATGCCCTCGGGTATGGTGAGGCCTCATCATATAAGTCACCAAACGTATGATCTATGAAAGAAGTTATTGGTAACCCAGATTTCATAAAAATTAAAAATTTCTGCTCTGTAAAAGACAATATCAAGAGAATGAGAAGACAATCCACAGACTGGAAGAATATATTTGCAAAAGACACATCTGATAAAGGACTGCTGCCTGAGATATACAAAGAACTCTCAAAATTCACAAATAAGAAAACAACCTAATTAAAAGATGTACCAAAGACCTGAACAGACACCTCACCAAAGAAGACATACAGATGGCAAATAAGCATATGAAAAGATGCTCCACATCATAAGTCATCAGGCAAATACAAATTAAACCACAATAAGATGCTACTACACATCTAGTAGAGTAGCCAAACTCTGGAACACTGACAAGACCAAATGCTGATGAGGATATGGAAAAACAGGAATTCTTATTCACTGTTGGTGGGAATGCAAAAATGGTATAGCCACTTTGGGAGAGAGTGGCAGTTTCTTACAAAGCTAAACATTATTATCATACAAGCCAGAGCTGTAGGCTTTGATATTTACGCAAAGGAGTTGAAAACTTATGTCCACACAAAAATCTGCATGCAGATGTTTTTAGCAGATTTATTTATAATTGCCAAAACTTGGAAGCAGCCAAAATGTCCTTCAGTGGGTGAATGGATAAATCAACTGTGATATAGCCAGACAATGAAATACTATTCAGCACTAAAAAGAAATGAGCTATCAAGCCATGAAAAGGCATGGAGGAAACTTAAATGTATATTACTAAATGAAGGGAGCCAATCTAAAAAGGCTACACACTGAATGATTCCAACTATATGACCCAGTGGAAAATGTAAAACTATGAAGCCAGTAAAAATATCAGCGGTTGCTAGGAGTTAAGGGGTGGGGTAAGGATGAATGGGCAGAATGCAGAGGATCTTTAGGGCAGTGAAAATACTGTGTAATACTACAACGATGGATACATATCACTATACATTTTGCCAAACCCATGGCATACATCACCAAGAGTTGAGGGATGTTGAAAATGGGAGAGGTTGTGTGTGTGTGTGTGTGTGTGTGTGTGTGTGTGTGTATTAGATATAGGGGACATCTCTGTATCTTCCTCTCAATTTTGCTGCGAACCTAAAACTGCTCTAAAAAATTAAGTCTTAATGGAGGAAAAAAAAAAGGATAATAGCAACTACCACAGGAATTGAAAAGACTGAATTTGAGCTCATCAGTGGCACATTAGTGTGTTGGTCACTCATAAGTTTGAGCTCCTAACTGTAAACAGATTGAATGAATCATTAAAAGGGTTGCAAATTTGTGAACTAACAAAAAATTAAGCTCTACACCTGTGTGAAAGCAGTGAACTTCCCAGTTTGCTTGAAAGGGACAGTTGTGTACAGTCTCCTAACATCAGAGCTAGTCTTACAGGAGGTTTGGGGATCTCGCCTACAAGGGTTTGTGGACTTTGAGAGGTGGTTGTGTTCAGGCATTGAGAACTTTCAGCTGTGCCACTGTGGTCACTGAAGTAAGGCTAACTTTCAGAAGCAAGGTCACTGGGGTAAAGCCTTTGTTGACTGGCTCTTGTCTACAGTTTTAAGGCTGTCTTTAGTTTGTTTAGTTTCTGAAGCTTGCTGCTGTCATTGGTTTGCTGATTTTCTGAAGCATGACCCACCACTGGAGTGAGGCAGTTACAGACTGGTTGATTTTCAGAGCATGGTCAGTGGTAGAGGGTTATCTCTAATTAACAGTAGTTTACTTGTTCACAACTTGGGACTTAAGCCAAAGAACAATCTTTCCCTGTTTTGAATATAAAAAAAAGTCCTTTTAATTCTTCTCAGCTCATTCTTTTGTTTTCCATCAGCCAATCTTGTGGGCTAGACTGCAGATATCGCCAGAACTTTGACTGTAGAGGTATGATTGTCAGCTAGCGTTGCCAGTTACGCGCCCCAGTTACTATAGTGGAAAATAACTCTGTTGACTTTTGTAATTCATGGATAAAAGCTGAATATGGGACAATTAGGACTTCTTGACAAAGTCAATGTAAGACATAGGAAAAAAAATCATTAAAAACAGAACATGCCCTGTTTAGGCAGATGCCTGTCAACCTTGCAGTAAGGCATCTACTACAGTGAACAAGTTTTGTCAACATAGTACGTACGCCAACATAAACAATCATGTGTAATTAGCTAAAATGTTCATATTAGGTCTTATTATTTAATACAGGCAGTAGATGCAACTCTTTGTCCATATCTATTCATCATTTCAGAGTCTATTCATTAGTTGCCATGCCTCTTGTTACTTGGAACTTAATGTTTTCACACTTCGTGTTTCTCCTGAAGCACATGTGTTGGAGTGGAAGAATTCCAACATGAAAATCTCTAAGATGACACTCAACAAGCTCTCATTTGAAGCGCAGAAATATAGACACTGGAATATCTGCAAGCTCCATTTGCGTGGTCTAGACATTTAGGGTTTGAGAGATGTCCACGATTCCTTTTATCCGCAACATCCAAACACCGGAGAAGAGACAGACCATTTGGTTCACCACTTCTCATTGTTTTTGCAATCTATTTGCAGTCTAATTGTTTATTTAATGACCTCCCTCTTTTTGCCTTAACTATCTTGCCTGGTAAGCTGTTCCACACATTTATGATTCTCTGCATGGAAAAAAAAAGAAGAAACACTTCCTGACATCTGTTCTGAATTTGTTTTTCTTTAATTTTCATTTATACCCTCTTGTTCTATCATCTGTGTTGGGCTCAAAATAGGAAACCATGTTGACATTTTCCAAACCATTTAAATTTTATGTTCTTTAATTAAAATCCCCCTCTTAACTAGATAGACATCTAACCTGGTGGGTAGATGCTGCAATACTACATCCGAATGAAGACTTTTTTTTTATTCTTCCCCCTCCAGAGGAAAAAAATAATCTCAAAGTTATAGTATGTCTGTGTTATCCAAAACCAAAGAAGAGATTCACACACTTTTATTTTCTCCCCAAGTTGAGAACTAACTAAGCCTGACTGAAACTAAGTTTGAAATAGTAATATGTAGCTTCAAGACCCAGCAAGCTGGCGCCATGGGCCTCGTTTTTATAAGTCCCCCCCGCCCCCCGCCCGCCCGGGCAACAGTATTTGTGTTGGTTGGAAACCCAGGCTACACAGACCAATTCCAAATTTCTCAGCTCATATATCCCTTTCCCAACCTTGGAAGCTAATATAAGCTCTTCTACTCTGGACCACTGCATAAATTACATAAATAAAAAGGATCATATTTTTCTATGAGACATGAAGGCCATATCAAACTTAAGTGGGAAACAAGTAAAAGGTTTTCTTGGGGTGAGGTTTTTGGAAGCAATGTATCCAAGATTAAATTATTTAAAGTTGGGACATGAACTGCATTCTGTGTAATATCTGCATGCCCCCCCACAGTATCCAGAGGACTGCCTTGCAAATAACTGATGTTTAGTAGTTCTTCTTTTATTTTTTAAATGGGTACATATACCTTGTAAATGGTAAGGAGTGGTCCCAGAATATCTCAGAAGAAAATTTTAAATTCAGAATGTTAATCAACATATATATTTGTTTATAAGTGCCATACTAGGAAGTAGACATACAGCAGCAAACAGAGCCAGTCTGGTACCTGCCCTCACGGAAACTTACATTCCAGTGAGGAGCTAGACAACAGCAATTACATATTTCCATACATCCAGCAATTACATACTTACAAACTGTAATAAGTTCTATGAGGGAAAGAGTAGAATTTAATGAGAAATTAGTTAGGAAGGCCAGGCTTTGGATGGGGTCACCCCAGAAGGCTGCACTAAGTCTGCGACACTTAGAGTGAGACCTGAAGGATAGGAGTGAGAGGAACAGTGTTCCAGGAGGATGGAATGGCACATGTGTGAGGATGATCTATTGCAAGGCATCACCCATACCATCCCTGTGCAATGGGAGGAGAAGCTGGGGACAATGATATCTCCCAGCAACCCTTTCCCTGTCTGGTCCAGGACAGAGTCTGCTAGTGAAAGAAACCCACGTGTATCTGGTGGCAGAAGAGGAGGAGGGACTCCTCGGTTTTCCAGAGGCAGTTGTACCAGACCCGGAAACAGATGTGGGAGTCACAGAGCTTCTCCGCAGGTGTTTGGGACACACCTGCCTGCCTGTTACAGACAAAGGCAGTCGGCAGGAGCTTCCTCAGGTACTTTTGAGAACCACAGCATTTTCCAGTGAACCTCTGGTAACTACTACCTCTTATGTTTCAGGCCTAAGCTCCCATGTCTGTCCTCATCTTCCAGTTAAAGCTCTCTTGATCTTTTCTCCCACAGTTCTCCCTATATTCACATAAGCCCTAATGTCCATATATAGTCCCTTTATTCTCAGAATAATTAGAATGGCTCTATCTTCCTATCTGAACCCACACTGATACGACATGAGAAGATCTTTTTCTTTTTCTTGAGAGAGAGAGAGGGAGAGAGGGTGGAGGGGCAGAGGGAGAGGGAGAGAGAATCTCTAGCAGGCTCCACACCCAGTGTGAAGCTCATTGGGGGGGGCCTCAATCTCGTGGCCCTGGATCAAATTCCAAACGGAAATCAAGAGTCAGATGCTTAACTGACTGAGCCACCCAGGTGCCCCATGACATGAGAAGGTCTTAAGGAAGGAAAGTCCTCAACACAGTCATTAAATGAATGCCAATAAAAAGCAAAACGCTATTGCCTTAGAATATTATTCTGAGAACATTCCATATTATATCAGATCTACTAGTGCTGAAACATTTGGAAGTTGTGTGCACACATTTTCTTTTTCCATAAGCTTTTACTTTTAGGAAGCAATGAAGATCCAACATGTCTGAAAAGTTCAGATATTGTTGGTCTTTCTCTGGTCTTTCCAAAGCATGTGAGAAGTTACATATAACATGAAATTCTGCTCCTCTATTGGTATTGCAATGGCTCTGGAACGAGTTCTGAGACCCATGGAGAGAAGGGTACTATGTCAAAGAAAACTGTTCCACTATTCCTAAAGCCCTCACCCAGCAGGATGTGGATTGTTTAGAAATTACAAATTAGCTTTCTATTAAAATACATATAATTACGTGATTAAATATGGGGAAGTAATGTCCTGCAAAACATTTCCAGTCTACTAATCCTAAGCAACTCAAAGTGTTTGTTTGAACAAAAAAAGCAGTTCTCCTCTCTAGGGTGGTCTAGGACTATACATTAGAGGATCTGCATTTGTTTTTAACCAACTGTAAATTTTACTCTTCTATAAGACTGAGTTTGCAAAGGTGGCAGACTTATGGGGATAAGACAGAGGACTGGTGATTCTCTCATGAGAACTTGACTTAGACTTTGCTCAATAGCGGGGCTCTGGTTTTGAATCTCAAAAAGGAGTAATCATAAGATATTTATTTCTGTTTTTATAATTAAGATATAACTTACATACAACAAAATTTACTCTTTCAGTGGAGAGTTTGCAAGTTTGGACAATTCAGCAAAATGAAGACAGAGAGTAGTCATATCCTACCCCTACCTCCCAAATCTCCCCCCAAAAACACAAGAGAGTTTAATTAGCTGATCTGAAACATACAAATGCAAAGCCTTCTCTGGAAGAATGTGCTCAGGCACTTTCCCCATGTCATCCAGCACTGTCTCTGGAGGTTTCTGATGAAGGAAGAGAATGGCATTCAGAATTCAAGCAGTAAGTCTGCCCAGCCCTGGAGTCAGACAGTCTAGGCTGAAAGCCTGATTCTGTTGGAATAGTCAGTGAAATCCACTAGAGCTTCTAACTCTGTTTTCTCTTCTGAAAAAAAGATGGGCAACAGAGTGGCTAACACACTGTGCAGCCAAGAGCAGGAAAAGGCAGCATGGCGAGCAGCCAAGGGGAAGTCTCTCACACAAGAGGTGCTCAGTAAATGACCCAGGACAAATGGTGGGAGGGGTGGGGGGAGAGGAGGGGTGTACCTGGCCAAAGAGAAAGGAGGACTATAGGAAAGAATCCCACCGCACAGACATGGAAACACTAAGGACTGGTCCTCCCTCTGGCCCTTAACTCCTGCACCATGTATCCGGTTATCTAAAACCTTGTAAGGTGACTTCATTTTATTTAATCGTTTTCTCTCATTTCAATCTTGGGGGCTTTATTCTCCTCTTGCATTTGGTTTTCTTGGTATAATTACCTACTCTCTCTGAACTGCTTGTCCTTTCAAAGTGCTTACTTTGTGCTGTCGCAGAAGTACACATTTTTGGCCAAAGTGATGGAATTTGCAGCCAAATGAAAAAGAATATGTGCAATTAATGAAAAAACGGCAATGGACTATAATTTACAGATTATTTGGCAGAAGCAAAACGAGAGAGACATGGCCCATTTTGTTCCCAGCCTTGGTTCCTGTAAAGTCTTCTTTCAATTTTATGCAAATAATGTATCCGAGAAAGGAAAACTAGGGATTATAAGTGTGGGAGCATTTCACAATGCCCTTCCACTCACAGGGACAAATATTTAATGGTCTGCAACGAGATCTCTGCCATGCCTATTTCATACCCCCAAATGGTGCCATATTGAACTAATTCCTCCATAATCACTCTGTCACAAACATAATTTTCCATGTAATTAAAAAGATTTATGCAACATCTTCAAATATGTTACACAAACTAAACAAGTAATTTGATATTAGGATAAACTTTCAAGGAATTTGGAGTTTAGGGTCATTTGACACCCACTGAGTTTGGTAGAAGAAAGATATACAAGCTCTTCCAGAGCCTCTGAAAATACATCCTGCCATGTACAAAATTGAATGTGGCTTGCTGTGTCCTGGTCCCAGGGAACAAGTTAGTGAGAAAAAGAAGTCAAATATCCTATGAAATGAAGGAAAGAGACAAAATTTTTTTATAATTAATTTTATGTGTGAACGTGACTAGGCGAAGGAATGGCCAGGTAGCTGGTGAAACATCCTTTCTGGGTGTGTCTGTGAAGGTGTCTCCGGAAGAAATTAGCATTTGAATCACTGAATTGAGTTAAAAAAAAAAAAATCACCCTCACCAATGTGCATCATCTAATCTTTTGAGGGCCTGAATGGAAAAAAAGGGAGAGGAAAGGGGAATTTGCTTTCTGCTTGACCTGGGACATCCATCTTCTGCTCTCGAACAATGGCGCTCCTGATTCTCAGCCTTTTGGACTCAGACCAGGACATACACAATTGGTCCCTAGATTCCCAGGCCTTCGGACGGGGACTGAATTACACGACTGGCTTTCCTGGGTTCCCAGCTTGCAGATGGCAGATCATGGGACTTCTCAGCCTCTATAACAGCATGAGCCAATTCCCATAATAAATTATCTATCTATCTATCATCTATCTATCATCTATCTCTGATTGATTCTGATTCTCTGAAGAACTCTGACTAAAATTATTCTGGAATAATTCTGAATGATTTCAATCTCTGCTCGATTGCTTACAGTTGTGTACTGTAGTGCACGTCATTGAACCATCAGGACCTCACCTCCCTGGTCTGTAAATAAGCCCCATAGGTGCCCATCAAATTTGCCATCGGGGGCACAGGCAGGGCCAGATCACCCAGCACCATGATAACGCTTACACTGTATTCTAAACACACTGGGAAACCATTAAAATTTTAATCAGAGGGGTAATGTCTCCTCACTATATTCTCAAAGTCAGCTAGGGTCAGTTAGGGCTTTTCAGCTACAAACAAAACAATTCTGGCAAAACAAAGTAAAGGAATTTGAGATGATAAAATCTCTGAACAAGCAGCTCTTAGAAAGGCTGGGTACCAAGCACTCCAGACATCTAAACAGCAGGAAGAAATCCATCACCAGCTTCGAACATTCCCAGCTCTTGCTGTCCTTGCTCTAGATTCCAGCTCCCAAGTCAGCATCCGATTGTCCCACTTAGATCACCTGCTCTACCCATGGAAGGGGGAGAGGAAGGGCTCCCCCATCAACAGCCCCCCTGAGGCTGATGCAGCAGAGGAGAGAGTTCTCGAAGGATAGCTAAGGTGTCATTGCCCAAGTCAGGGGTTTTGATTCTTGGAGGGCAGAAACAGCACTGATGGTCATCACGTTTATAGATTTGGGGAGCATGGGGTGGAGGGAATTGGCAGTGGAAAGGGAGTGATCCGTTGGAAGACTGCTTCAGAGACCCAGGCAGGAGCTAAAGGTGACCTGGACTAAATGATGGCGGCGGACGTAAAGACATGAGAGCAGATTTGAAACACAGTTTAGAAGTAGAACCAGCAGGTCTTACCGACGGGCTGCAGATGCCAGTTGAAAAGGGGTAAGAATAAAGTCCGATGTCAGTGTTTCTGGTTGAAGATGGTAATCAATGGACTCAGTTGTCTGTGATTCGCCTTAATTCTATTGCTAGTACTGCTTTTAATAAAGGAAAGAATATGTGCATATGGCATATAACATTTTGAGCTTAATATATTCATATAGGGAACACAGATATGCAATATGCATATGGGCCACAGCATCTGCAAATCTATTTTAATAAGCACTTTTATTAAGCTTAAAAATAAGTTTTCCTATTTTTTTAAATTTGATGAACATATTTTAAATTATTTCTTGATTCCATGGAGCATTTTTTTACTTATAAATATTTTGAGGTCTTCTTTTCTTTCTTTTTTTTTTTTTTAATTGAGTCCTAATCCAAGTTTCGCTCGGCACCAGCCCCACACGAGACACCACGAGACACTCCCCTGAGCAAAACAACATGCTCATCGCACAGCATGAGGGAATTATGATGGAGGGAGGGAGCAAAGTGCACAATTGATTTCAAGACTAAAAATATCATCTCAAATTCTAGGATATTGGTTCATTCCTCTTCGAGACTATTAGAATGGAGTTTCAAAAGTTCAAAGACTATTTTGGTCGGAAGCCTGAAGTTCTTCGAAATAACAGCAAGCAGCTGCTTCTCTCTGTCTCCCTCTCTCCAGCTATAAATGCAGGGCACTTGTAGAAATTTTTGAGTCAGCCACAGAGGGTGTGAGCATTTACTGACTTTTTAATTTTTCCTCTGTGGTTCATATTTCTCTATAAGGCAGAGGTAGAGTGTTAACAGACCCAGTGAAAATCAAGTTTCATTTATCCACAGAAAGGGGAGAGCTTAGCAACTTTACTGTCTGGTTTTGAAGGCTCGGATTCCTATTGAAATAGACAAGCAACCCCTCTACACTCCATCATTATTACCCTGGATCACTCTCTGGGTTATCACTTGCGGTTACTTAGGAATCAGTGTGGCAAGGGAGAGAAGCAAGGGCTTGGAGTCTGTGTGACCTGAAATCTTACCCTGGCTGTGACAGTGACTAGGTGGGTTACTTAGATGTGATCTCTAGGTCTCTAAGATTGTTTCTTTATAGGAGACAAGGAAGCTGATGACGCAACCTCAGAAGTTTACGATGCAAATGAATGCAGCCATCTTTGTGAGAGCATCTCTGGTGCCACATAACACCTGGTATGGGCAGGACAAAACAAACAGCAGTTTCCTTATTCTGTTCTCCATGATTATCATGACAATGTTTCCTGTGTGTGAGGAGTAGTAGAATGTGTAGGCACACCTTGGTATACATGTTTGCCTTTAGTCAAGAATGCTGATCATTTTCTCTTCAGGCCTTTCATGCTACAGCTGAGAGGGAGTTGTATCATCTCAGGAAGCTGCAGTGGTCCTTGGGAGTAAGCTACTGTGGAGCGGACACATCACAGGGAATCCCTGCCTAACCTTCACAGTTGGCCTTGCTTCCGCCATTTTGTTTGTGCTATACACATAGGCATTCCCCACTTCGAAGATGACTCTTACTGGGTTAATCTTGAATGACTTGGCTTTTATCCTGCCCAAAGCATCCTTCCAGTTCACAGGTAGAGTCTGCTGCCAACAAGGACTGTGTTTAGGTACCCAAAGCCTTCGGTAGGATGTGTGAAATTTGGTTTATTAAGCTTCTTCCAGGGGCTGCCTCAGTGAGCCACTGGGTCTCTTGAATATCTTGAGGGATCCAACTACTCTGTTTCAAAGAGCAGAGGAAGAAGGTTACCTGGCTCCTTCTCTCAGATCACAGAGAGCAAACTAACTTGCAGTCATGGCCACTCTCCTGTTAACGACATATCATAGAGTTTTCTCTTGAGATACAATATAGGAAGTCTGTTAGGAACACAGACTCTGGGCCAGCCCACCAGGTTTGAAGCATGATTTCACCACTTACTGTGTGACCTCAGGGAAATTTCTTGACCTCATCTGCCTATGAGATAATAAGAGAACCTACCTCATAACGATTGTTGTGAGGATCAAATAAGTTCATGAATAGAAGCTACTTAGAATAGTGACAAAGATCAATTAAGTATTAACTACTGATGTAGTTTTTAAAAAATATTTCAGGGAAAACCTCAGATACAAATAGCAATAGACTGTAACTTTTGTTTCTTATACAGTTGATGTGAATGTTTTTGTTAAGAAAACTATTACGAAGAAAATTGTAATGACATGGGAAAATGCTGTCAGAAAAAAAGTTTAAGGAGAAGGCAACCCAAATTCTTTAATTTTCCCTATTACCATGAAAATAGTGGAAACCAGTTGTGCTCTTACAAGCGAGCATTTTAAAGAAACAATTGTCCAGGTGAACTCTGTGAAAGCTGGCTGTGCAGACTTCACACAGTGTGAGATGAAGCTACCCTCCGACACTGTCCACTGCGTGAGATGATGAGCCCTGCACATTTCCATGACCCTGCCCCCAATTACCTCCTCGCCCACCATCAGATTCCAGCTGGACACAGACCTCACAGAGAAACCCGCCGCCATCACGGCTGAGAACTGCATGAGACTCAGAGCCATGGGCGGTGTCTAATAATGTGAGCAACTTTTCTAGCCATATTCATAGGAACAAAGCAAAACTAAAAGGAAACCAAAACAGAAAAATGAGATCAAGAATCCAGCCATTGAAGGTCTGTGGGGGCTGGAATGCCAGTGAAGTCACGTGATCTTAGTGTCCTCTCTGGCCCTTCACACTCCTAATAAGCCTCCACCTAAATCAAACCACTGAAAGATCCCTTTAGACTCATTCACTCCTGTATCTCTCTGTGCCTTGTGGCAGTTCTTTATTTACTTGTTCTTAGGTCACTCCATATCAAGCATGGGTAACACAGAGGGTGACAACATACGTAGAGCCTCTTCATTCTTACAGTTAATGGGGATATTACTTGGACAATGACAATAAGGTGTGAGATGGGTCATCTTAGGAGACACAGTCATGGAGGGATATAGCCCATTCTTAGCTTCCCCAAATAAGGGAAACTTAGCAAAAGCACTACTGTGGTCTGATCTAGAGGTGGGTAGCAGTCAACCAGATGACCAGAAGGAAGGAAGAGCATCTGTGAAGTCCTAGAAGATAGGTATGAGTCAACCAGGTGACCAGGAGGAAGAAACAGCACCTGTGAAGTCTTAGAGGTGAGAGAGAACAGAGTAGCTTTGAGAAAAAGCAGTGTGGCTAAACCACAAAGTTATCAATGAGGGAGAGGGGAAAGATGGGGCAAGAGAAATAGGTAGTGGCTAAGAAATTAAGAGAGGTAGATGAGCGTGTGTGTGTGTGTGTGTGTGTGTGTGAAGGGAGATTTACATGCATGTCAAGGGATGTGTTTATGTATATATACATATATATGTATATATTATTTTTGAAATGTTTTCTGAGAGTCAGATTCTCCCTCTGTAGCAGTCTTACAGTGTCCATCAGGCTTGAATTAATAAGGAAGACATGATATAGGGAGGGGGACACATTCTGACCCATTGTTTGAAGAAGTCTATGGGAAGACAGAAGGAAACTAAATCAGTGAGGTCAGACTTCAGATTCTTCATCCACCAGCCCAGACAGAGTTGCATCCTGGGAGGCAGGTTGGCTTTAGGAATATCTAGATAAGCAGAGAGTAGCATAAAGTCGCCTGGGGTAGTGGCCCACTTGTCAAACTGAGATCATGGTGAGGGCAGATATCAGGCCTTCAGGGGAACCCCTGCCTTTGACTTGGCACCATCCCCAACAGAAGAAATGATGCATAGGAGCTGGCTGCAAGGGACAAATGGATGAGCCTGACACAGAGTCCCTGTCCCCTGTGGCCACACATAGCATGGAGAGCATCCTGAGGTCTCAGTGTGCCCAACAAATAAATGCAAAAGTGCTGAAAAGCTGGTAGGACATAAGAGGATTCTAGTCAGAGCTGGGGAGGAAAATATGTGGAGGTTCTGGGCCAGACTAAAAGTGGGTCTACTTCTGTAGTAAGTGCCAGAAAATTACTTAAAAGCCCAAATAGTGCCGGTGGTCACCAGTTCAGAGAGCAAACCCAAAAGCCCAGAGTAGGGAGGGACCAGTGAAGATCCGAATGAGGCTCTGTGGATGCAAAGCTCTCTTCTTCCCAGCCCCCATGAGAACAAGTCGGTGCCCTCACACATCCTAAGTGCCATCTTGGGGAGAAAGGACTGAAAGGGCATCTTGAAAAATCTGAGCATTTACAAGACTCTACAATATCTAAAAGTAGCCCTGAAAGGAGCAATGAGAAAGAGCTGAGTTTTGTTAATAGCCAACATTTCAACTGCAAGTTATGTGTCTGGACTAGAAGAGGCTGCAGGCTCATCAACTGGCAAGACTTTAAGTTTTCTTGCCACCCAGAAGGGTGAAGGCTCATGAGAAAGCTTGTATAAACTGTAGAAAATCAAATAGCTGTATTTTATTCACAAGTGTGACTCTAGAATATATGAGATTTTCAATCCTCAAACTGAAGCCATGTTACAAGTTGAGTTCTATCCTGGCACCCACCAATTGGGAAGCCATGGATGGATAACGTAATCAGATGTACATTTTAGCAGAATTACTGTGGTTCTCATTACATTATAAAATGCCATTAATGAGATACCAAGAAAGCATATCACATTGTCGGCTGAGTATCAATATGAGTGAAGCCAAAAATTCCCTTTAATGTTGTCTCTTTAGGAGACATTATTGCAAGCATCTTTCCTGCCCTATAGGAGCTACGAGCCAGTAGCAGTAGGAGGGGGTTTTCAGCAGCTGCCAAACATGACATTTCTGGACAGGCTGTCTCACCCTCAGCAGGGGACATCTGGAGAACAGCCTTTCATCTGTTGGCCTCTGCATGTCTGGCTACCTGCAAGGGGCTGGAGCCCAAGGCGTGTGTGTGGCTGGAGCCTGGCTCTTGTGCCCAGCTGGGCTCCAGCACACTAGGCAGAGAGTGAGGTTTCCTTGCTTCCAGCAGCAACATCTGTTCTGGGAAGCCGTTGTCCATTCCTCTCTGAGATGTACTTATGGCTCTAGCCAGCCTGGAGGGATGGTCTAATCAATGACAGCCACTACAGTCTGACAGGTGCGGGTCCCCCAGTGAATCACCTCCTATGGCTGGAGACCAAAGCATTGCAGGAGAAAAGGCTGCCTGTCATGAGCTTGCCACCTGGCTCAGGGGTATGTGCCATCAAAAGGAAACGACTGTGTTATTTATTAATTCCACTAGAGCAGACTTTTGCACAGTGGGTATCCTTTGCTCCCAGGGGATGTATGCTCAGGATTATTGAACTTGTGGCATTGAGCAACAATGCACTCTTACCCTCATAAATAGCTAAAACATGGCCAAGCTCTCAGGTTATGATGGTCTCCTACTCTTTTGCTTGAGGATACCTATGCCAAATCAGGTAAAATACTGAAATAATTGTTGGTCATGTGGAAAAGTTAAGTTGGTAAAAGAAATGGGGTAGGGGAACAGATTACCATCTTGTCTATCAACTCATAAGCCCTTAAGGTCTGTCCTGTGATCTAAGATGATATGGGGGATGTCTGTATATATGGGCATATTCACACGTGTTTTGTAAATGCACAAAAGACCTGAAAGAATGTACCATGTACTATTCACAGAGGTCAACCCTAGGGAGACAAGGAAAAAGACAGTTGATGATGGTGGTTCTCCATATTCAATACTGTGTATTGAAAAATGATTGAATAGATGATTTCATGGATTCTTGGCTCATTATGAATAAGATAATGAAAAAAAAATTATGGTTAATCTGTGGCAACTGTGCTGAATATCTACCCCTTCTCATCAGTTTGGAGGTTCAATAAGAAAGAATGCTCTTGGAGCCCAGATTTGGGTGACTTCTGCTCTACCACTACTAGTAGGTAGTGTGTAGACTTAAAGCCTCACTTCCCTCTTTTGTAAGATGGAGATAAAAAAATGCCCTTCACAGATTTGTTATAATGAGTGAAATAATACTGCTCCAGCCTCTGGCACCAAAGACTGTCCCAGTCAAGGTCTCCGCAAAGCACCATTGCCCCTCTGTGTCCCCACGATGGCATGCACACCTCCATTTCAGCTCCTGACATAACTGCATCCAATCTTGTTCGTGCTGATCTTTCCACTAATTTCTGAATTCTACAAAGGTAGAAAGGAAGGAGCTCTTCCTTCCCTCTGTATCCAAAGAACCCAACTCAGTGTTGGGTACATATTTATTGGCAAATAAGCAATGAAGATTATGTGAATATGTCAATGAATGATTAAAAGAGTGAGCAAATAAATAAGCATGTGAATTGATAAAAAATTCAGTCTATATATTTAAAAGATCGCTGTCCTTTAAAAGCATGTTTTCTATTTATGGAAGATGAATTCTTGACATTATTGGAGATCGCCAGTTTTTAAAATAAAAAACAAATTGATGATCACGATGATGCTCACGATGATGATAGCTGCTAACAATTATTGAACACATACCATGAGCCAAGAAATGTTCTAAGAGCTTTCCATGGCTGTCATTCAATCCTACCCATCTTTCCATTAAGAAAGTATTCTAGGGCGCCTGGGTGGCTCAGTTGGTTAAGCAACTGCCTTCGGCTCAGGTCATGATCCTGGAGTCCTGGGATCGAGTCCCGCATCGGGCTCCCTGCTCAGCGGGGAGTCTGCTTCTCCCTCTGACCCTCCCCCCTCTCATGCTCTCTCTATCTCATTCTCTCTCTCAAATAAATAAATAAAATCTTTAAAAAAAAAAAAAAAAGAAAGTATTCTAACTGTCCTTATTTTACAAATGAGGAAATGGAGACAAAGAAAGATTAGGTGTATTGTTCAAGGTTTCTCAAGTGACAGAGCCAGGCAGTTTGACTTCAATCTCCATGCTCTTGCTACTAGATTATAGTGCTTCTCAATTAATATTACCCTTCTCTGTATAGCCCCCATGGGTAAGAATAGATGAGCTGGAATCTGGCCTGAGTAGATGAGTTAATCCCTTCACCTTGACAACAGTTCCGAACTTGGGAGTTGATTAGAGATAGGTCTCAACCAGGATGGTCTAAGGTGACCCCTCAGAGTCCATGACTGAATCAGTCTTGAGACATGTGGCTCAATATTATCACAGGCCCAGAGCTGGTGGGTTATCCAGTCCCTTTTCCTCTGAGGTGCGGGACAAACCTGTCTCCAATCAGCAGGCCCAGGCAGCACTATCGCTCACTCATGCCGGGCTTTTCTGGTTTCTTTGCAAACAGCAGAGTTCAGCTGAACAAAGCAATTCTGTCATAAATCTTGCTAATTCAGATTGGGTAGGGCATTAGTCATTAAGCACTGGTAAATGACCAATTTTCTATCACAGCTGTTTTGCAGCTATATTTGAATGCAGAACACGAGCTTTCAGGCCCACGTAGCAATAAAATTTGCAGTTTCTGGTGGTAATATTCACTTTGCCATCAGACCCCCTTAATGACCAATTTGGATAGAGATCATTGGCAACTTCTGGTTCCTCCCTGGACAACTAAGGAGAAGCAATTGCCATTTAATTTCAGGGAATGACTTTTTCAACTCAAGTAAAGTTCCATCCTCCTGCACGCTAACTTGGAAGCAAAAGTAGGCATTTTTGCAAGCTGCCATTTTCCCCCTAGTGCCAGGTATGAAATGATTGGGAAACATCAAGGCAGCTTGTAAAAAGGAAAAGGCAGCAATCTGGAGAATGAAGACAGAAATGAATAAAATTACCAGACGTTCAGAATGTTAATAAAAAGATTCCTATTTTGACCAGCATGTTATTTGATGGGAGAAGGAAAAAAAAAAAAAAGGTGCATTCTTTGAGGACTGGACTGAAATTATCCACATTAAGAAGGAAAAGCTGGGCACCTGGGTGGCTCAGTTGGTTGAGCAACTGCCTTCGGCTCAGGTCATGATCCTGGAGTCCTGGGATCGAGTCCCGCATCGGGCTCCCTGCTCAGCGGGGAGTCTGCTTCTCCCTCTGACCCTCCCCCCTCTCATGCTCTCTCTATCTCATTCTCTCTCTCAAATAAATAAATAAAATCTAAAAAAAAAAAAAAAAAAAAAAAAGAGGGAAAAGCTGCCTTAAAGTTGGAGACCTAAAAGGCCAGTAAACATGATTGTACCTTTTGCTGTTCTCCCCTTTCCCCCGGACCTATTTTGTGAGAAGTCACTAAATCAACCTGAGACCCATGTTGGGAGAAATGAATTTTCTAACAAACTGAATTCATTAAGCAAAATTTGTTTTCCCATGAGATGAAACACTGCACAGTGGTTAATGACAGAACTGAACCAGTGGAATTTTTGCCCCCACAGGACATTTGGCAATGTCTAGAGATGTTTCTGCTTATCACAACTGAGGACGGGGGGCAAGGTGTCACTGACATCTAGTGAGTAGAGATCTAGGACGCTGTTAAACACCCCAAATGTACAGGACAACCGCCACCCCCACAAAGAATGATCCAGCCCAAAATATTCATGGTGCTAAGTAGAGAAGCCCTGAATGAGACAAACCTGGTTTATATGCTAGCTTCACCATGTATGAGATATATGGTTTGGGGGAACATTCCTTAATCTTGCTCTATCTCAGTTTTCTTATGCCTAAAATGGGAAGTGTTAGTGAAATTCCCTCATTAGAATCATTGTGAAGGATAGAAGGGATCATGAAAGTCAAGAGCTTACTACAATTCCCAGACACCTATAAATACCTTGCACATGGGAGGTACTTTAAATATATCCGTTGAACAAGACAGTCAGACTTATCCCACCAAGCTAATGTAATTCCAGCACACCACAAAGAAACTTCCCAAGGGTGAATATATATATACTATCCAAAGGCTCTGAATTATGGATAAGAGCTTTCAGGTAATGTTATTCCCCTGGAGGATCAGAAACCGTCCTTTTATCTAACTGGAATCTAAGGCCAGAAGGAACTCATTTTCTAAACAATAATCCTTGCCCGTTTGATATTCTGACGGAGACTCTAATGTCTGCTTTTATGAAGCTGATGGAGCCAAGAGCTCACCAAAACCATCAAACCCATAGACTGCAGAATATCCAGTGGTCTGTGTGCAGCCAACTCTGGATTTAAAGCATTCACCAAAGCCCTAGCTATTTGCTTTTGGGCCCGGCTGCATCCACACACTTCCCCTGTGTTAGGAAGAAAAGCCAACTTACAAGTGAACTATAAAGATGCTCAATTCTTTGAGGAAGTTGAAGCATATCTGGGAAGGCTGTTCACTACAATGTTATTCATTAAAGAAAAAACCAGATACATCAGAAATGGCCAACAATAGGGAACTGATTAAATAAATCACACTGTGTAGCAATTAAAATCGTATTTCTGAAAATTCTTACATAGGCAATTATTAAAAGTACATTTATAAATGAAAAAGTATTTTCATTATCATGTGAATTTTTTAGGGCTATAGAGATTTGTAGAGATCTAGAAACACAAATAAAAGAGAGATATAAGTAGATAACAGGATAGCTGAATGGATAGAAAAAAGACAGATGAAAGAGACAAACAGATAAGTGGATAGCTAGATATTACTAGCAGTTATTTTGGGGGTGATGGGATAATGGGATATGTGTTTCATTCTTAAACTTAGGTATTTTTCAAATTTCCTACAAAATGAGCACACATTACCTTTATAATCAGAAAAAAATTAAGGCATCACAATTACACTATGCAACAAAATCCACACATCAACATGAGTTATGGAATATATCTCCCTTCCCTTCTTTTTAGAGGAGGTTGGGATAAGGTAAATAAGAAAGGAATGAAGTGAGGAGAAAAAGAGTAAAGAAACAAAAGCAAAACCCAAGTGTTTTTAGAGTCAGAACTGGTGCCGGCTGCCCCGATTACTGCTGTGTGGTCCTTGGCACATGATCCATCCTCATCAAAATGAAGAACAGCACTCCTTCACCTTATGGTTAAGCTAGACTGAGGATATGAGAAATGCTAAGTGAACTGGGAAGGGCTGCACACCAATTAAATACTCAATTAATAGTGCAGAAGGACTGTTTCTTGAAAACGATCTAATGAAAAAAGCCTTGAGTTTATAGGATGGGACCTGGGTTCAAATTCTGACTCTATGCTTTGCTGGTCATGGGGCCTTGGCCAAGTCACTTGGTTGCTATAGGTTTCAGTTTCCTTATTCAAAAAATTTGGTCTTTATCACCATCTTACTAACTGTTATAGGTTCAAAGGCACAGCATGTATGAGGAATTATGTACTGTAAAAAGCACACATGAAATTTTTACTTTTAGGCCAGAGATGCCATTTCTGAAATGAGGATCCATGATGACTACGGTTAATATGCATGTTGAAAAGCCTCAGGATAAAAATATAGAATATGTCATATATATGTGAACATATATAATAAAATATGTACATTAATGTATATAACCTCTTGATCAAATAATAAATCCAAATATATTTTACCACAAGGGTCTTGTGGAAATGCTGTGCTGATGATATGTTGTGTACAGAAAGCTGATTTTTTTTAATTTAAATTAGGGCAGATTTTCTGAGATGTACACAGATAATTGTGCAAGCAGCTATATGATATACCCGAAATCCAGACAGGCTCTGAAAGCCTCCACCACAGAGTGTCAAGGTATAGACTACACAAGATGGACTTTGTCCAAGCAGATACACAACAGGTAGAAGCTTACAGGGAAACCAAAATAAAATTTGAATTTGTGATAATCACATAAACTCTTGAATACAGAATTAGGAAATAGTGGCTTAATCTCCTTAAGCTCCTGCCTTTCATGGGAGGGCAATTAGGCTGTGCCCACAGATACTTTAAAAGCTCAATAACAATGTAAGTATAAACTATGCATCCTACTTGCTTGAAACCAGGGTGTAAAATGGATCACAGCTATTTTAAATGTCCCTATCAAATGTCACAAGACTTCAGGTCTTGAGGTACTCCTTTCTTAGGAAAATCTCCAGAATCTCCTAGGTGGTGTTTTTAGTGCTCAGTAGTCACCCTGGAGGCTTTCATCTCATTGTTGGGGTTGGAAATCAGAAATGCCCCTTGAGATTGGAGGGATCTGAACCACCTCCCAAGCCAGTGCTTCCAAAGCACCCAGTTGATGTATCAGGACCCAAGGCTCTTGTCTAGGCCATGCTCAAATAATTGATTTGGTTCATTAGACCAGACACAATGGTTCCTCAAGTTGAGACTACAACAATCTTTCTCAGGTAAGCTGCTTCTGCATGCACACACCACACCAGCGTCAGCCTGGGCTCCCAGGAGAGCTGCTTCTGGCTAGGTCTGAGTATCTACCTACTCAGACAGTGACCCATGTTTTCCTTTCAGTGGAAGTTTCTCTCAGGAATTAGGCCACTGGTGTGTCTCTTGATGGCCCACAGTGCTTCTATTTCAGGAATCCCATCAAACTCCTCTTCCAGGAAGCTTTGCTCAGAGCCTCCCTGGATCAAGCTACATGCTAAGTCAATCGGCCAAGTTTTGATCACTGAATCTTGGGTTGAAGGGGCTGGGATGTGGGTTTCTGTTTTCTCAAAGGATCCTTGAGTTCTGTTATATAAATTTGCTCACCCACTTCCTTCCCCTCCCCCATCAATAACCGCCAAGTTCTACCCATCAATCATTTCTCTCATAGAAGAAAGCGTATGCCTCACTGGACATTTTGCCTGAGCTATGTGTTCAGTGATTGCATAACAAGGTGCAAGAAGTTCAAAGAGAGAGCGTGGCCTATGCTGGCTGCAGTGATGAGGATGACTTTCACAAGGAGAAGGAGGTCAAGCAGAGCGATCAGTGCAGGCAGGGCTGGAAGTGGCTATTGGAGAGCCTAGCGTTAGGGTGTGTAGTGTGGGACTGAACACCAGGAGTGTTTTCAAAACCAGTGGAAAATTCACTGTGAGGAGGATCCAGTGAGGTGAGTAGCTCATGATGGGGCTGGAAATGTAAAGGTCCGGCCATTTTTCTGGAATAGTCACAGGATCATTCTAAGTATCTGGACTACAGAAATCCAAATTCTGTCTCCATCTCTTGGAGGGGTTTTGGACACCCATCACAAGGAAGTGGGAACCTGGGGTTCCGGTCCAGGACCTCTCCCTGGGGCTCACTGTGAAATGCCGGAGGAGGCCAGGGCAGAGACTTGTGGAAATCCTTAGAAGTGAGCCTCCAGCTCCCCATCAGGCTCAAGGGGGAAGGCAGAAAGAGTAGCCAGAGGGACGGAAATCAGATGAATGTGAAGACAACTGAGAGCAGGACAGACATAAGACACGAGAAGGTGAGCCTGAGGTCTGAGGTGAATCTGTTAAGGTACATTATTAGAGCTGGCTGCCCAGGTTCCAGGAAGCTACCGGAGGACCTGGAGCTTTTTAAGGAACTGCCTGGAAGTAATCCCTTTATCCCTTGCTTGATCTTACTACAGTCAGGTTTTCCTTTTCAGAGGAGTTGAAGAGCAAAACACTAACAGAAGGGTCCACCCTCAGACACAGTTCTTCTGGGCCCTTCCTGAGGGATCGAAGAGGGGGAAGTGATTTCAAAGAACAATTGGGCCCACGTCCTGTCTCCTCACAGCCATCCCACACCCAACAGATTAATTACCTGAGACCCAGAGAAGTGAAAGGTGTGTCTAAGAAGCCTAATCACCCGGGTCTGCTAGGGCAATGTTCTTTATACACATCCAAATTTTCTTTCTTCCTTTGCTTCAAATGTATCTGACCAACAACGAAACTTTGTGAACTTCCTGAAACTCCCAGTTCTATTCTCCTATTTTGCATGGGGTCCATATAGAGGCTGAATCCATGAATTCAATACATCCCTCCAAGCACCAAGAGAAGGGGGAGGCAGACATTAATCTACAAGGATCTCAGGTAGTGCATAAATATGACAAGGTACATAAGAGATGGTCTTACTGATCACAGCCAGAGTGAATGACATGTGTTGGCAAAGTAACAAGAAGTTACACTGTGTGGTAGCCTGGGCCTTTACAAGGCAATCTTTGAGCACTTACTTTATACATGTATGTACCATGCCACTGTGTTTTTATGTTGTTTGCTTTTTGCCTTGCCATTGTGTTTTTTTATTTTAATACCTTTTTTTTTTTAAATCCAAGAAGTTCCATTTGATTTGCTATTAGAATTCACTTCTCATCGTGGTATCCACATACTTCCACTATGATTTCTATTTTTTACATTTTTAATCACTTTTAACATTTAATTTTATGGTTTCTTTCAGATTATTTTGTTTTCTGTCCTAGAGCACAAATTTCTTGTTTATTGCTTTGGCTGACTGTTGTGGTTCATTTTCTCAAATGGTGTGCAATTTTGTCATATAAGCTCTCTTCAGCAGGGTTTGCGGTTTCTGTGGGTGTCCCATACACCGTACGTAGTTATAGTATTCCTACAGAGCAGTTTTATATTTGTTTGCTGTTGGCTTAGGACTTGGGAATTTTCCTGCCCTAGATTCTATGGTAACTTCCCTGTACTTTTATCAATTGTGTGCATGAGATGCCATGCTGCTTCAGGTACAAGCCTGTTCCTTAGTAGAGACATTTTACTCCCATCCAGAGTCCTAGGCAAGTGGTAAGCCTCCTTTTGGCTTCTCTAGGCCCCCACATGTGGTTTTTCTAGTATGCTCCATGGAAGCACTGATCATTTCTGGATCCTATTTTTTTACAGGAACTCCAGCTTCTCATCTCCAGTTGGCCCAAACAAGATCTATAGCATCTGTGTAAGCCACCAACTTCCAGGACCTAGGTCTGATCAGTAGCTCCAGGGACTGTCATGGTACCAGAGGAAGTCCACTGCTTAGGCTTTACATTCTCTCTTAGGTTTTGGTGTTAAAATATTCTTGTCTTCCTTTTGAGCAAGCCTCAGTATTTTGAAAGACTGTTTTGTGATTGGCTACTCAGCACTTTTTCATGCATCTCAAGGAGGGCTGTTCATCCCCTAAGTCTGCCGTGTCGCCTGCTCGCTTTGCGTGTCCAACCACTTCTCCTGGCCACTTCTCAGTGAATGTTCTAGTCCAAGCTGCCCATCTTTTTGCTCGCCCACATGTGTCTCCTTCTTTTCTCCCTCTACTCCTGCACTTCAGGGCCCCCATGCAGATATTGCCCATTTCCAAGGTCTAGCTCAAATCCTTCCTCCTCCTAAAAGCACTTCTGACATGGAATGAACTCAGATTCTTTCTCTCCCATCCAGCACATCTTTCCTTCCAACACAAATTTTTTTTTTAAACTTTTTTTTTTTAATTTTTATTTATTTATTTGACAGAGAGACACAGCGAGAGAGGGAACACAAGCAGGGAGAGTGGGAGAGGGAGAAGCAGGCTTCCCGCCAAGCAGGGAGCCCGATGCGGGGCTCAATCCCAGGACCCTGGGACCATGACCTGAGCCGAAGGCAGACGCTTAACGACTGAGCCACCCAGGTGCCCCTCCTTCCAACACAAATTATCTGCAACAATTCTGGCATTTTTTTTGTGGCTGTATGTATTTTTAAATCACAAAGTTGGGTATGAAACATACGACTTTATTCTTCTACAATATAACTTAATATCCATCTTGGTCTCCATTTCAACTATCAAAAGAAAGTAAAGCTCACCAATTCAAGGATAATTCAGTCACTTCTGATTTTTTTTTTTTCAGTCTGTTAGTAAATCCAGATTTTTTCCCCCTTCCTTGCTTCTGCCTTTAACCTGGGCTGATAGAACTCCTGGTAGGCTGTTTCACATGAGATCTGGAGGAAGGTGGTCTTGTTCAAGGTCAGACTGTGCTTTCCATTGGCATCCCTCTGAACAGAGCCCAGTCCCTGTTAGTCTTTCCTCATTGGCCTTTAGACCCCTTGTAGCCCTACTATGTCCATTGTCCAGTCCTAATCTCTGCTTTGGAACACGTGTAGTCTGTGTCACAACTCAAAAGACCATTCCATTGGCTCTTATCTCCACTGGCAAGGAATAAAGGCTTAGGACATGTTGGAAAATCTGTGCTGCTCTCCCCCATGCCAGGTGGATGTCTCTGTGAGTTCTGCTCCAGTGCCGGGCTGGATGGAGATTCCACTGAGTCCTAAGGCTGAATTCTGTAAAAGCAAGCCACAGGTTCCCTTGCTTTTGCATTCTCCCACACTGAGGGTGGTTCTACGACTAACCCCCCAACTGTTCCCTTTCTAGGATGGAATGTGAAGTGAACATGGGGAGCAGGAAACCCACGCTCACTCTGACTCTTGCCTGTATGCAACTCTAAGAAACAAGTCCTACTTGTACAACGAATCCACAAAGATTTCCGATTGCCCCTCCCTAAGACACAGGTGAGCTACAGAAGAGAAAAGCAGCCAGATATGTACATGTTCTATGAAATCCTGTCATTTGGAGATAAACTAGATGCTAATTCCTTCAAATGTTGGTTCCTGATAATCAGAACTAAAGTTTGAAACTCTCAGCTAAGTTATGACTAATGTCTCTCTCTCTCTGACGTTCTCTAATAAGGGCCCTGCTGAGAGGGGCAGGGGGAAATATGGAAAGAAGGGAGTTTACAGTCACATATTTTAATTTCAGATACTACTCTCAGTGTTCTTGCATATTATGTACTGCCATTTTTTTGGTGTGTATTATTATTACAATGGTCTCCACAAAGAGAAGTCAAAGAACATCCTAATCTCTTTGAAATACCGGGTTCTGATGGAATGACTCTGGTGGTCGGTCTAACCAAAGATCAAACTTCAGTTCCGTTCCAGCACTTGAGAGTGTTGAAACATTTGTCACTGTGGGCATTGAGACAAGTATATCTATTTTAAATCTAAAAACAAAGCATTCAGTTTTTCTTTTTAAATTAATTTTTCAGTATAGTAACAGGTGTCCAATGAATATAGTAAAATGTATACTCATTAACTATATGTAAATTTTATTTCTTTATTTTTTTATTTTTTTAAGATTTTATTTATTTATTTGAGAGAGAGAGAATGAGAGAGAGAGCATGAGAGGGAAGAGGGTCAGAGGGAGAAGCAGACTCCCTGCTCAGCCCGGAGCCCGATGTGGGACTCCATCCCGGGACTCCAGGATCATGACCTGAGCCAAAGGCAGTTGCTTAACCAACTGAGCCACCCAGGCACCCTAAATTTTATTTTTTTAAATTGCATACTACTCGAGTCCTTAATTACCATGTCATCCTTCGCCCTTCCTAAAGCCCAGCCCTCACCCTGGTATTAGCAAGGGCTGAAGGTCAAGGAGGAAGCGAGAATTTCTGTTACATTACTCCATAATATCTCTTTCTTAATGATAATTTAAAGTGATTTTTATTTTAATGAATTAGGTGTGAATATGAAAATGCCCACAGAATCAAAGCAACCTTGTCATCACGAATATATCCGCTGTGCTTGCTTTAACACTTACGTTACATACAAATGATTAAATAAGTGTGACTAATATTCCTCATTCTCCACCTAAACTTTTTCCCACTGATGTCGCATTTGATGGCATTTTATGTAATATATTAGTATCTTAAAGTGTTTCTCTAGCTACTACAGAATGAGCATTAATATTAATACTACAGAATGAGCATATTATACTATGGATTTAAAACTTGTAATCAGCTTTATAATTAACTGGTGGTGCTTTGCTCCCCTAGGAACTGAGCTAATGAAGCACATTTAATTAATTATAATAACCACGAGCTTGTATATGGTGAACTAGATTCATTACAGACACTGTCACATCGCACTCTGACCACAATCAGGAAGGGCAGGAGATCCATCCTGCCGTACTCAGCAAGAACTGGAAACTCCATCAGCTTGAGGTACTTGCCCCAACTCCCTCAGCCAATAAGCTGTGGAAACAAGATTTGAACCCAGATTCATCATTCCTCTGCTTTTTCTACAACTCACTGGCTTCCCCAATTAAATCCACACATCTGAGCTGGGCAGGGAAGTAGTTTCTCTTATTGTCAAGTTTTGTCTGTTTTGTGCATTCCCCCTGACCCCCCCCCCCCCCCCCCCCCGCCAAGTGCTTCCCTCACCTTGTTAAGGGGAATGAATATGAAGGCTTCTGCCTACTCAGGCATTTCTCGGATGTAAAGTGAGATCTTTGCAGCCATCCTCTCTAAAAGGAGAGCATTCCAGCCAGTGTTTGCATGAGGCTGCACTGCTGAAGAGATCGCCCCAGCTCCCTAATGGTGTGAAAAGCAATTTCACATAAGCCTATTTCAGAGCTGCACACTCCATCCATTAGCCAGTCAGAGACAGAGAAAGAGAGAGAGAGAGAGAACCACTAACCGTTCCTTGCTGTATAGACCACTGCAATTAGAGACAAAATGGATGCGATAAATTCTAAACCTTGCAAGGAAGTGAGCTTTCCCTGGAAAACCTGTTTGCAAATGGTACCATGCTTCTGCATGTTTCTACCCTGTGAGTTTTCTGCATCTGCTATTTAAATATAACAGCACATATGGTAGCATCATTTTGCAAAGCGGCAGAAGAGAAGATGAAGAAACCATTACCCTCTCTGCTTCCACTCCCCCACCCACCCCCATGGCCGTGTGGAGGATCTGGAGAGCAGGGACCTGGAAAGAGGAGTGACCCCTTGGGGGAGGGCCACACTCCATCCACCTTCCTACCCCCGCATCATCTGCCCTTGGGGTTTCAAGTTCTCTCCCACCGGATGGTCCAAATCCCATTCACTGCAGAAGAGTGGGACCCAAGCAGCATATTTCTAACATGCTATTAATGGAGGTATTTTATAATAGATGGACTCTTCCTATTTGCTTTATGTGGGTCTGTTTAAGGCATGAAAAAGCTGTTCGAGTTTCACTTGCTGACAAGTTGGAGCAATAAGAAACCTCTGGGGTCCCCTCATCTATCCCTGTACAGCACCTCTTGTGCGTCATCTAAGCTGACTCTTCAAGTGAAACAAGTGGCTCCTACCGCCCAGGAGAATCGCTCCGTGGTCGAAGGAAAAAGACCTTTTCTAGTTTCCAGCTGAGACGTTCCTCTTCTGATTTGAGGCTGTTCACTCTCAGTTAAAGGGGCTTCCCCATGAATGACTTTTCCTCAGCTTGCACGTGTCTGACGCTACCCAAGCACAGGGGAAGCTTCGAGCTGGACCCGGCAGGACATGTGGTTTTGGAAAAGTGAAGTCCCAAACATCCACCAACTCAGCAGAGCAGCTCTGAGACCCAGGAACCTGGCATGTGGAGGCAGCCTACAACAGGGACGGGATCAGGCCAGACACAGAATCCCCCAAGGGAACCAGGTCAGCCTCTCCAGTGTTAATTCTGGAGCAAAGGGCCTTGCGCCTCTCTCGGGTCTCGCTGCCCAACATGCCATGGGGGAGACAGACGCATCAGCACTGCCTAGGAGCTTGTTAGGCAGTCAGACTCTCGGGTGCCACTCTAGAAGTACGGAATCCAAATCCACATCATCGGGTCTCCAGGTCGCTCCTGGGTACATCAACATTTGAGAAGTGCTGCATAAAGCCGTGGTTTTCAAACTTGACCTTAGTGGAATCACTTGGGGAGCTTAAAACATTTCAGATGCTTGGGTCCTGCCTCCAGAAATTCTCATTTAATTGGTCTGGGATGTAGCTGCGCAGAGGAATTTTTAAACCTCTAATGTTCAGCCAAGTGTGAGAACCGCTGCTCTAAGGCCCCCCCCCCCCACCCTCAAAAGTCCCATGGACGCCCACCAGCCTCACGTCACTGTCACTAACCTCCTTGCAGCTCACGCTCGTGTGGATGCCACACATTACCCGTTGGAGCACCCAGGCTGCCGTCCCCTTGCTTTGGCCCGCCTTGCACAGGGGAGCACAGTGCGGAGACTGCAGGCTCTAATCCGGCCCTGCCTCAATAGCTCCGCCACCCTGGCGTTTAGCTTATCTCTAATAGTTTAATAATGGCGCCTGCCTCTTGAGTGTGGTGTGCAGGCTAAATGAGAGATGCAAGAGGGGGCAGGCTGAACAAGCCCCTTCTCTCTCCTCCCTCTCAAGGACCATTGATCCAACACTAAAGAAATATTCATAAAACCCAAATGATCTCCAAAATGGGGAAGGGGGCAGAGGTTGGCTGTCAGTCAGTACAGAATCTCAACCAACTTCTTTCTCAAAGATGGAAAATGGCTGGACACTTGTTGGCACCTGAACCAGCAGTGGAAGGTAGAGTCCAGAGAATGCTGGAAGGGATCGGGAGTGGGGTGGGGTCACCCTCCGGGGATTCTGGGCTGACTCTATAGGACCAGGAGGTGGGTGAGAAGTGGAGGTGGGACCCTGGGCATTAGCCACTGGCCGCTGCCCCACTCAGCAGCCACCCTGCCTTGACCCTCCCTACGGAGAAGCTGTCAGTTTGGCTTTCCTTGGCTTCACAGTCCTTCCTCCCACACATGATTAGTCTGATTTCTGTGTCTCAGGGATGCATCTATTGTTGACCTTGTCATGCGGTTCTGAAATATGTCTGTCATTCTACAGAAAGGTCCCTGAAATACAGGGACCAGGTCTTTGTCATCTTGCTCCCATGCATCCATGATCGCAAACAGTCCACTCAGAGAGTGTTTGTGGAAGGAAAGTGCTTTTTCTAATTTGCTTTCATTCTACTCCAGAGCCTGGAACCTTCTCTCTTGCCCAGCATATGATGCATGCATCCTCAGGGCAGCTTTCCCTTAAAAGCCTCCATGTTTCCCTTCCGGACCTACTATCCACATACACCACGCCCTTCCAGAGACCCTATTTCCTAGCCATGCCAAATATAAGAGCTCAAAATAAAGGCATATTGTGCAAATGGCTAAACAATGCATAATGGAATACCTAGCTCATCATTTTCTACAGGATGGCATTTCCTTATTAGTAAGTTATCCTCTATCCTTAGTCTGCTCCTGAGTCTTCCCTGTTTAGAAGCCTTAATTTATCATCATCAAAATAGATAGGTTTTATCTTTTTTTTGCAGTCTCCCTTTAACCAAGCTAGCAAGACTGATTTACAAACCAGATGCCAATTTGTCGCTGATCCACCCACTTTTACGTGCCAATTCTGCCTTTAGATATTAATGCAGTCAATTAATGTATTCAGTTCATTAAAGCTATGATTTGCAAACTTGGAAGCTCTTTCTGATGTATGGAAGTGCTCTTGCCTATTTGCTTCTCCTGACCTATGCTGATTTCACCGGGAGCACTACAATGCTACCGTGAGATTTGTGGGGGAAGAAATCCTCCAATGTAGGCCATAAGCATCAAATTAACTGCCCCACCCTGAATGTCCCATTCTGTGTCTTTATACCCATTTTTCTCTCTATTGGAATGCCCCTTCCAGATTCACCTACTTGACATATATTTATTATTTTAGGGCCCCACCTAAACGATACTCTTCTCATAGGCTTTTCTTGAATCCATAAGCAGCTCCTTCGAACATCTGTTACACTTTGCTCTTATCCCTGTGATGGAACTCAGTTTATGGCAGGTAAGAGAGAGCATTAAGTTCTAGGGCTGTGGAGACAAGGCATCATTTCCGCTCTTGAAGAACCAACGATCAGTGGAGGAGACAGGAATTTAAACATAGAGCAATGCTACGATTTAATCTAGTGTTGGTAACTGGAAAAGGTTGTAATTAGGCAACTCCATGTTTTGTCCAATTATAACCATGACAGTCAGAGTACTTAGTTGTAAGCCCAAGAAACTGAGTCCGGCCATGTTAAGCATAAAGAGACTAATGTTGCAGATGAACTTGCAAAAATCACTGGGAGGACATGAACAGCAGACTTACGGGCAGCTCACCAGGAGCAATGCCCCCAAATCACACCACGGAGCTGATCTGCTGGAGGTGGCCCGTGGCTGCCACCCGTCAGTGACTTCCCCATCGTGCACCCAGACGCACCCAAACTGCGACTAGCGCCACTTCCCAGGACGCAGCTGGGCTGCAGCCGCCACTGCCACGCCACGGACTTCCTGGGGTCTCTGCGTCGCTGAATGTTCATACCCGAGGCAAGTGTGTCTCCTGGCTGATCTCCAAGTCCGCGCCCAAGCTTCAAGGGGGTCATCAGAGCAAGGACCTGACATCTGAAGCTTCTGCACTGGGGGGCAGGTTCATGGGCCCCTACGGTCTAGTGTTGGTAACTGGTCTCACTGCCTCACCCTTACGTATTAAACCGGGGCCTCGACCCAGGGCACGCAGCTGGTTGGAAGTCAAGCTCAAACTAGAAGTGAAATCCCCAGCTCTCCACCCAGTTATCTTTCTAATTACTTTTTTTGAAAACGTTTACTCTGTAAATTACCTCCGAGAAGATTTGGCACAATGCAGATTTCCGTGCAGGTCGGTCTGGGGCAGGTCAAAGTCGTATCAAGTGAGTCTGGTCCACAATAACTACACTTCCCTAATCAGACTCAAAAATACGTAATTAAATATTTCCCAGGAAATGTCCCAGATCCTCCAGGCCATCATTTTTACAAGCCCAGACACACAGTTTAGGGTAATTTCACTGCCCATAATGCAGGTTTAGAACAAACTATTTTGATTTGCTGTGGCCCAACAGTATAAATCTGCACACTCCGATTGGTTGATTAGTACATCTGAGTGGTTCATTCTGGTTGAGGGTGAGATATAAAAAGCATGTTTGGGACAGTTTTCTAGCAACTAATGCTCCACGCAGACTGTTTGGGTGATGGATGGTGCATCTGAAGGCAGCATTAGACATTCGGGTTTCAATCTCTCCTTATGGGCTCTTTAAAATCCAAGCTGTGAAACAGCAGCTGAAGCTTTATGTCCAGTCACTGAGGCCAAGACCACACAGAATGGGGCGAGCACGTGTGCAAAACGTGGGGCAGGCTACTGTGGGCACAGCCCGGGGTCTGCTGGTAGGTCAGCTCCAGAGTCCAGAACTCCTGACTATTTTACCAGACCCTCACTCAGCCTCTCTGTAATGCAGAGACAAATGGGAGGGGCGTAGCAAGAAAGAAGCAAATGGTGTCAAGGCCTTGAAGCCTAAATGAGAGGAAGAGCAGAACGTTTCAACACTGAAGCAAACTTCTCCAGTCTTGGAAGCCATCACGTGATACTCTGATGTCTCAGAGGCACCTCACCTGGAATCATCCACAGCTGGGCTTCCCATCTCCCCTGCAAATCTGGTCCTTCTCCAGATTCTTCCTCATTCACTGGTGCCATTTCCTGCCCAACCACCTATGCTAGTGGACAGTAAGGTTAAACATGTTGATCTTCAGATTGCTAGAAACTCTGATCACAGCCATTAGAGAAGTGATTTTATTTCTTGGCGTCCATAATTCTTCTACTTAGCAAAATACCTTGGATGGCCTGTTTTGCATTGGAAAAGTTGAAGCCCCCAAGACTTGGCTGGGAAAGAAAGAGGTGAATTACTCAGCAATACAAAATAAAAGGATCTGGAGGATGCTTGGGCGCCCTAAGCATTTAAGATGCCCCACACAGAAAAATGGAGAAAAAGCAGGAGAAACATGGTGAGTCATGGACAGTCACGTTTGGTAGATGACGGTGAAGCCAGAGGAGCAAATTATCACAAACAACCAACAGAAAAAGGTGTGTTCACTAGCCCCATACCATTCTGAGACAAAGCAGAGAGGCAGGAGGAAGGCAGGAAGACGGTCCCCAGGCGGTGAGGCCAAAGCTCCCGGGGCAAGCTGTCCCAGCGGGGCAGGCTATAGTTGCGACATTAGGTGAATGTGGCAAACACCAGTCATTCCTGGCAGAGGGCTGATCGGATGGACGTGGAGGGAGGGTACAGGGAGGACGTCAGGGTGGGGTGCAGACTTCTGAGCCACAGTTTGTCAAGGTCACGAGCAGCACCTGCTTCTGATCAGGGCTCCCATATCCTGTTGTCAGAGAGGTTCGACACGAGGGAGTAGCCACTGAACTTCTGTTTGCTTCATCTCACTGTTGTTTGGAGTCTGAGCTTCATCCAGTCATCCCTGGCATGTGCACATATTTGGACATTTTCTGGGGAAGAGTGGAAGTAACAGAATCCTTCTCAGAAAAGCTCCATGGGAGTAGGGAGTACGGATAGAAATGTCATGCTCTTCAGGGAATTGTGCCCAAGTTTTCAGAGAAATTCCCAGGCCCCTATCCCCTATTATTTCCTGGCTATATTCTAATTTTCAAAAGGTTAAAGAAAACACAACTCTCATACAAATGTAAACACACGCCAAAGATTTAGTCAGCTCATTAATTAGTGAGAAAGCCACTAAGGTGTTAATGCTGATTCAATGAGAATTAGAGGAGCTGTATATTTATGTGTGATTTAATAAAGGAATGTTAGAAAAAGACTGCTTGGTGAGATACATAACTGGTTAACAAACTATGGGGCCATACACCATTAATCTTTGTGGCTATTTTTTCCCCACTGGACAAAAATTATTTGCACCTCTACCAGATAAAAATCTACACATTAATCTCTGCACCACAGAGTTGTAAAATAGCCCAGTCTCCAGGAAGTCAATCAAAGGTGCAAACCCAGCACCACAGTGAGAAAACACCTAATAATCTTATTTGCATATTTCCAAATTTCAGATAATCTTTCTCACACTAGAAAGCTCTCATGCACCTCCTCTCTGGATTCTCAGACAGAACTGTTAGTATGACCTACAGAAAAAAAAAAAGTTCAAAGATCCCAGTAATTTCCCAAAAGACTTTCAAGTAAGAATGAGATGTGGAAACAAACATCCCCCAGAGTGAGGCTCTGAGAACCTAGACAACACTTGGCCATGTTAAAAGACCAGATTGCTCAGTCGCATGTGTATGAAAGGATATTTCTTCTCCTTCTGACACGCATGGAGAGATTTCTTGGAGCACAAACTCCCATAGGAATGCATTGTTTTGCTAGTCCTCTAGTGGATGAAGGGTCAAGTTGATCTTTTTTCCATATAGGACACATATACCAAATTCTACATTGGGGGAAATGACCCTAACCATGTTTGTTTATTTGTTGTCTCTGAGCTTGCCCAAAGGAATTGGGTCATCCATGATGAAAAGAAAGACATTATTGGGCTCCATAATGCTGGCCTGTTCTTTTTTACATGCCTTTAATACCTTACCCTTCAGAAGAGAAGTGTTTTCTCAGATAGAGGTGTCAGCATCATCTTTTATTTCAGAAGACTATCTTAGCAATTGCATTTTTAGCTGGTCCCGCCCTGAAAGCTTGAGCAGACACACATGATTTTATGAAATGATGAGTCAGGAAGAACTCTGGATGATAATGGGTGTCCCCCAGAGAGCTGAAGTGGCTCCTGTCTGGCCTGGAGGAAGTTCAAGAGCCCCCAGGTCAGGCGACTTGACAGAATCCTTGTGGAGGACCAGCAGACCCGAGTGCTCCCTGTGTGAGAAACAGAGGGAGCCCCAGGGGCCACATCCACCCCCTGGGTCCACAGTTTCTTACATCTCTGCTCCTCTACTGGATCTGCAATAAACAGACATGAAAGCTACATTCCCCGCACCAGGAGTCCCCCAGCCTGGACCTGGGACCAACTTGGGGTCTGGCCAGCCTCACCAAACAATCTGAAATTTTTATACTCTAGGATTTTTCCTGCTCTAGGAATGGGAAGAACTGAATACATCAGCCAAATATCTTTACAGCCAGAATTTTCAGTATAACAAAAAGATTTCCAAGTCCTAGTCACATTTAGATCAAAGCACATTAACATAACAGATTTCTAGGTCTAACTCAAGAATTTTGATGATCTATTACAGTTCGTCATAATGGGATTTGGCCTTTACTATAATTGAGGGTAAGAAACACAGAACTGGACCATAAGTCCAAAATTGTTGTGTAGAAGAAGCTCTCTTCAATCATTTTATAGAATGCATTGATTGCTGGAAATATCATCTTACTCATTCCATGTGTTTCTAGATTTCAGTTTTCTAAGTGCCATAAGCCTACCTAATTTTACCATGAGGCATCTGTAGATATATTTCTAACATGGAACAAAAACTTCAATAAATCTATCCAGTTAGCTGTGGATGCCATTATAACTTCAGGGTTTTTTTTTTTCCTTCTCTTTTTCTATGCAAGTTAATAATATTTAAACTGTTTAAATGACCCTTTTCCTGTTTCTAAGCAGAAATTCAGCCCTATTTGTATAAAATGTTAAAATTCTGGCAAATAATGCCTTAGCCTGGCATCCTCTAAGTCCTCCACTTAAATGCAAACCGATACCTTCCAAGTCATAAAACCTCTGCCAGTGAGCACAGCATCAGCAAACCCAGAAGCCGTAATGATGCCCCGCTCAGAGGCAGTACCTTGGTCAGGGCACGAAGGTTTGAAAACTCAATCAATATGGTCTCCAGAGTAAAATATAAAGTGTACTGAGGAGAAGTGCAGGCCACAGTCCTCTACCAAGGATTACAACAGCAGTTTTGCGACCATTTTAAACACTTCTCACATACTTTTAGCTTTGTGGAAACACATCCCTTCTCTTTTATACTCACATCTGTTTCCTATGTTAAAATATAAACATCTTCAAGGAACATACAGAAATCTTTTTCTATACTTCCACATATTTAAGACATGCATGCACTGCAGTTCATGGACCAATGGTACTTTAGGAAGGCACTGTTTATTCTTTTTTGGTGAGAAGTATCCACATTAATACCTCCTAAGAGGAATGTGTAAGGAGGAATGTATAAAATGAGTCTTTCTCTTGCCATGTAATATTAAACATGTTGTCACTTTTATCCCCCAAACAGAAACACATGGGTAAGAGCATGACTTTAGAAAGGGTCCTTTATCTGAGCTTTCTGTTCTCTGCCCCACCCCCTACACATACACACGAGCACGCACACGCACATGTGTGTGCGCTACACACATAAAGCTGCAAAGATGTGAAGCAGAGCTTGATAGTGAGACCAGGGTGCTGAGGCTCGGGAAGGCAGGGAAGGGGGAAGGGGATTCTAGAAGTGGAAGAGGTGCATGTGGGGCCCTTCTCAGGAGTGGGTGAGGAGTCCAGTCTTACCTGAAGGCAGCCAGAGGCGGATGCTTCATTGGGTGCTGACTGGGGCTCCTCGTCAAGAAGGACTCGGGGGCGGCATGAGTAAGACTAAGGGAAGAAACCATGGCTCAGACAGGAAGAAAGTGTTTCCTCACACATTGTGGGCAAATCTGAGTGACTGGCCATGGCTGCAGGTGGACAGAGAGTGTGGAAGCCCAACAGGACACCACATAACTGGGTGGGGGCACAGCCATAGGGAAAGCGAGAGGAGGATCCAGATGAGGGGTCACGGATGCTGTGCAAACCTCAAGTCCTATTAATAAAGACCTCTCCTGCTCTTCAACAAATGGTGCTAGGAAAACTGGACAGTTACATGCAAAAGAATGAAACCGGGCCACTTTGTTATACCAAAAATAAACTCAAAATGGACTAAAAACCTAAATATGAGACCTGAAACCATAAAAATCCTAGAAGAGAGCCCAGGCAGTAATTTCTCTGACATTGGCCGTAGAAACATTTTTCTAGAGATGTCTCCAGAGGCAAGGGAAACAAAAGCAAAAATAAACTACTGGGACTACATCAAAATAAGCTTCTGCACAGCAAAGGATACAACTAACAAAACTAAAAGACAACCTATGGAATGTGAGACGGTAACTTGCAAATGACATATCCAAAAAAGGGTTAGTATCCAAAATACATGAAGAACTTTTACAACTCAACCAAAAAACAAAACAAAACAAAAATCCAACTAAAAAATAGGCAGAAGACATGAACAGACAATTCTCCAAAGAAGACATAGAGATGGCCAAAGGACACATGATCGACATCACTAATCATCAGGCAACTCAAAACCATAATGAGATACCACCTCACACCTGTCAGAATGGCTAAAATCCAAAACACAAGAAACAACAAGTGTTGGTGAGAACGGGGAGAAAAAGGAACCCCCAGGCACTGTCGGTGGGAATGCAAACTGGTGTAGACACTGTGGAAAACAGTATGGAGGTTCCTCAGAAACTTGAAAATGGAATTGCCATATGATCCAGTAATTCCACTAGTGGGTATTTACCCGAAGAATATGAAAACACTAATGCGAAAAGATACATGCACCCCTATGTTTACTGTACCGTTATTTACAATAGTCCAATTTTGGGAGCAGCATCACTATATGAATAGATGAAGAAGATGTGGTGTATATGTACAATGGAATATTATTCAGGCATAAAAAAATGAAATCTTGCCATTTGCAACAACATGGATGGGTATGCTAAGTGAAATAAGTTAGAGACAAATGCCATATAATTTCACTCATATGTGGAATTTTAGAAATAAAAAAAAACAAAGAAAAAAAGAAACAAGCAAAAAAATAGACTTTTAAATACAGAGAACAAACTGGTGGTTACCAGAGGGGAGGTGGGGAGGGGCACATGGATGAAGGGAATTGAGAGTACACTTATCATGATGAACACTGAGCAATATACAGAACTGTTGAATCACTGTAATGTACATCTGAAACTAATATAACACTTTATTTTAACTACACTGGAATTTAAAAAGTTAAAAAAAAAGAAAGACCTCTCCTGCTGCATAGACCATGGAATATTACTCAGCCATGAGAAAGAAGGAAATGCCGCCAAGAAGACAGATGGAACTTGAGGGCACTGAAGTAAATGAAATAAGCCACAGAATTTTAAGGCTGCATGGTGTCACTTATATGTGGAATCTATAAAAGAAAAAAGAAAGTCAAACTCAGAGAAACAGAGTAGAAAAGCAGGGGCTGGACGTGGGCAGGGGCAGGGAGAGGTTGGTAAAAGGGTACAAAGTCAGCTATAAGATGAGCAGGATCTAAGGATCTAATGTATAATATAACAAGGTGCCTACAGTTAATAACACTGTATTGTCTAAGAAATTTGCTGAGAGAGTAGGACTTAAATGTTCTCACCAAAAAACCCAAAAAGATAAGTATGTGATGTGATGGATGTATCCACTAACTAGGTAGGAGGGCCCTTTCACAGCGTGCCTGGACCTCATCACAACATGCACTTTAAATAGCTTACAATTCTAGTTGTCAATTATACCTCCATGAGACTGAAAAAGAGTAACGATACTATTCAGGAGGGAAGGAAGGAGGGAAGGAGGGAAAGATGGAAGGAAGGGAGGAAGGAAGGAAGAAAGGAAGGAAGGGAGTAAAGCGGAAGGGAGGGAAAGGAGGGAGGAGACATCCCCGTGATTTCAGTGACTGCTGTGGAATGTGTCTTGTTCTTACACAACTTCAGAACCAGGCTTATAAGAAAGACAGAGGAGAAGGTGACCAGCCCCTCTCCCTCCTCTTCAGGTGTGCCTGATCACCTCTCCTTTTCTTCCCTACCCCTCCCCAACCAAGCCTGCTCAGTCCTTTCTAACTGGGCCTGGCGGTGGGAGGGGTAGGGAGTCATGTGATTTACTGTCCACAAGGTCCATGGCCTATTAGTCACACTGGGACACTGGGAGTGTCAAGGTGGGAGGAGGGAACAACTATGCAGGGACACCTGCATACACAGGGACCCTCCCAGGCGAGTACGTGGTCATCTTATTTTTACTTCAATGTGAGTTTAAGTCAAGATTTTAATCTTTCACTGAGACATTTCTTTTGTAGATTTTCTCCTGTATTACTGTGTTTTTTGGGAATTAGAGGATAGATGTAGAGAGAATTCAGGTAGCAGAGAAATATCCCTCTATTCCTTAGAAGACAGTAAGACAGTTTCCTTGGCTCCATCATTCATTTATTGTATCATGTGTGCAATTTCCCATAAGCCCTCTGTAACTCCATTTCCTCATTTGCATAGTGAGGTAGTAATACTAAATAATACTGAAAAGAAGAGTTGACGATTTCATGACAAAAGTAACTGTGAGGGGTCTTTGCCAAATGCAAGATGCATCCTAAACGCCTGTTGTGTTAATTATGGTCCCCGGCATCATCAGCACCATGACTTTCTGTTCTAAGGAAGGTTAAGAACACTCTGAAGTCTTGATCTTCTTTACATGCATTTTTTGCAAATGGCTTCACAGGGCCATTTCACCCCCCGAGACTTCACGTGGGCAGAGTAATGCAGAAATGCATGATAAGAGGCGGGTGACCCCCAGGCATGCACGGACTGTGGGCTAAGCCCACATCCCAGTATTTATGAGGCATGAGTGTTTTCCAAAGAGCGTCATGGAAAATACATTTTCTCGATTTCATATGTTCAGTGCTTCAAAATCTAACCCTGGGCAACATAATAAATGTGTGTGTGTCTTGGGGGGGGGCGGGGATAGCTTGAATTACTTATATGAAAATGTATTTAAAATCTCAAACCTCAAAATACAGCACAATTAAGCTGAACGTGAGCAATTTATTCTCAAATAAAGAAAAAAATCAGAGATTTTCCTACAATAAGTGAGATGGGAAGGGTCCTGGAAACAAACATGTAGGAGGATATTTATTCTGTTCCTCCCAGTCAACCAGGGGCGGGAGGACTTAGAAGTCCCCTCCCACTTCTGGGTGGGACACATCAGCTGGCCGCGGGCTCTTCCCTAACTCCTCCCAACACTCTAGCACCTTGTCATTATTCAAGAAAGGAAACATGATTAAAGTAGAGCAAAACACAGCTTACAATTCCCTGTCCCGTCTGCTCCCTGCGTGACAGAGAAGGGAAGGAGAGCCGCTCGATTGTCTGCCTCTCTTTCATGTCTTAATGATGATAATGTGACGATGATTATGTTGATAAAACATGCTGAGGAAACCTTTTTGTGTATAGAATAAAATATTTTCCATGGCACTTTTCTTTCCTAGTGGGAATTGATTTGAATCATGATGTGTTACACACAATTTCCTTATCTGTGAAATAGTCGTGAGAGATTTGGAGTCAGATTGAAATGGGTTCTATCCGTCAGAACTCTGCCAAATCCTCAAAGCATCCTTGTCTTCTCCATCTGTAAAATGAGATTAATTCCTTACCGTGGAGTGCTATGTGCAGTACAGTATGATGTGGACAGCATTTAGCACGGTGCCTGAAACACAGACAGGCTCAGAGGGGAGGCGGGTTTCATGCATTCAGAAACTGGAATTCACTACTGCATACGAGCCCTCTCCTGGGCACCTGGGATATGATGACAGAAAGAACAGTCATTGTTTTTGCTTTCAGGGATCTTAGAGTCAATATGAGGACATCAAATAAATAATAGCACTAATACAAATATAATCGCAAACTTCGATAAGTGCTATTATCAGAGAAAAGAAGACAAAATGAAGTTAACGAAAACACAAAAGACAAAGACTTTAGTCTGAAGAGTTGTGACGTCTTCTCAGATGAAGTTATGTTAGATAAAAAAAGGAGAAGAAAAAGAATAGATGAAATTGGTGTGGAGAAAGAATATCTGTGTACAGAAACTGAGCAGAATGTGCAAAGGCCCTAAGGCAGGAGGCAACCTTGGGCAGGATGACTGGTGCTCAGTGAGTGGAGGGAGAGCGACAAAGGATGAGGCTAAATTGCACACAGGGCCATTTCTCTGTGCTTATTTATTGGATTGCATTTCTTTCTTTCTTTTTTTTTTTTTTGCGCTTAGAGTAAGGAATATGCCATGGGTACCTCCTTGAAATAGGCACCTCCTATTATCCCTGACACCTAGTGCAACCTTGAGAACAGTAACTGTTCAGTGAACCAATGCAAAGCCTGACCATGCCCTGAGTCCCATCAGCCTGCTAGCCCTGGTGTAGGTAACACAACTTCAAGATGTGGTCCCTAAATTTCCTGATTAATAGACCCTGGCTGCTACTTTTACCCATGCAGCGGCTGCCTGTCCCAAACCAGGCCCCTTGCACTGCTCGCAGTCCCCCTCCTCTCTATGGCCCCTGGGCCCCGGGGGTTCGGCTCTCTATCTGTCAGCAGGAAAGACCTTCTTTCAATGCATGGAGGTTTAGAATCTGGGTCTTATAGTAGAAGAGCTGCAAATTACAGGATACAATTATTTCAATTCTAATGCTTGCACTTCTTTCTGTATTTGGGAGAAGTAGGGTGGGGAGGATGGGTTAATTTGAGTTCAAGGATTACCTCAAACTCATAAATCTCTGCTTTTCCCTCTTCTTTCAATTTTTCCCCTTGTTACAAAGTCTCTACTATTGAATAAAACCTATCATACCAACACAACTTCTGGCACCCCACATCCCCCTCCTCCTAACCCATGTGCATTCATGCACACACACACACTCACACACACACACACACACATTTTATCAGAATGGCTTATACATGTCTGAATCACAACCAGGGGTATGATTTTAGTTCTATCCTATTGTGTCAAAGAAATCAGGGAATGAGCTGGCTCAGAGTTTGGTAAACTTTTTCTGTAAAAATAAACATTTCAGGCTTTGTGGGTCACAGACCCTATCACAACTCAACTCTGCCACTGTGGTGTGAAAGTGGCCCAAACTGATTTGTCAACAAGTGGATGTCACAGAGTTCCAACAAAACTGAAAATTGAATTTCATATAATTTTCACAATAAGAAAAGCTTTTGTTAAAACCCCAACATTTGAAAATATAAGAGTCATTCTTCGCTCATGCACTATAGTTTGCCAACCTGAGCTAATTGATTGCTGACTTTTCTTCTAGACATTTTGTGTTATGCTTAGGGCACTCCAAGGTCAGGCAGGGGTAAGGGTGGTGATGAGCATATACCAACATCAGCCCCCACTGTACCTACCTACAGCTAAACTCTAATCTAGCCAGAACATCCTACTACAAAGGAAATAATTCAACTGGCTGATTGAATGAAAAAGTGAATTAAACACGAAATGAATGAATGAAGGAATGAACGAACGAACAAACGAATAAAAATAAGTAGTTAAAAAAAGAGGGCTTGCCTGGGTACTAGGAACATCTGATCTGGATCCACCTCATAACTGTTCTTGCACTTTCATACATTTCCCTGACAGTTTTCAAAAGCAAAGCCCCAATTTGCATCTCTAATTAGAAACATTTTGTGACTTGAGAGGGGAGTGGAGACTGGTCTGCATGTTATTACGTAGCATTAGGACACTAAAAATCAGAAAGGAGGCCTCAGGTCTGTGCTTGGAGAGGCATCTTCATATCCCCCCCAAAAGTGGGTTCAATCAAGCAAGCATATGCAAAAGATTCACAATTTTGTATTTCAAATAAGAAACATGCTAAGGAGAAAACAAGAAGCTTTGCAGTTGAAGAGAAGCAGAGAGAAACACACAATCGCTCTTAGTCTGTCATTTCCCCCACAGAGCAGTAAATAAGAGCTTTGATACATAAAAGCAGTTATCAAACAGTAACAAATTAGTTCTTCACCATCTGTGATCCATGAGAGGGGGTGACAGTTTTAGTGTAAGATTTTAAAATATGAAATCAACTATTTATGAACCGGGTTCAGAGCCTCCATGTCTACCCGGCCTCTTAAAGCAGAACCACAAGAAAGCGCTGAGGTTTTCAACTAACAAAAGCCAGCAGTTGTGGCTCCTCTCTTTAAAATATGCTAATTACTGCCTGACATTTGTAAACAAGATGTTTCCTTCCATACTACAGCTCACTATGCTTTCATACTTGCGCATCACTTTAAAGAACCAGCTTCACACAAGAGTCTGGTGATTACAGAGCCTCCGGGCAAAGGAAGTCCACCCTCCCTTGCTACCTTGGTCTGGATCTTGTCCAGACACCTATCAGCTGGATTCTTTGCTACCCAAAGCCTTGCCCTTCGGCTCTCCTGAAACACAGCTGGGACCTCCCACCTTCAGCCTCAGTCTCATGCAAGGCACCCATCAGCTTTGCACAACGTCGTGTGTTGTTAAGCTGGGCCTGATTCCAGGCAGCCCCAGGAGCTTCAGACGGAGCAACCATCACAAGTGCCTCATTCCCAGGGTCAGGGAGTCACTTCATCACCCACTGTCCCTACCACCTATCTGTATGTTGGCGGGAGAAATCAAAGGACGCCAGATGCTGGTTTTCATCCCGGCTTGGACCCCCAGTGCTGCCTCTGATTCCTAATCTTACCATTCCCAAGGGGGTAAACGGGTCCATTCCGAGAGAGGGGCTTGCAAATCCTCAAAGTAGTCCATGATTCCTACTTTGGGAAGTAGGTATACATTTCAGAAATGAAAGCAAATGGTTTTCCCGAAACATAGGAGAAAAACCCACCACTGGGATGTTAGATTTAACTTCTCCTCTTAGCCATATGGCATTTTTCTTCCTCAATGAAGTACTGTAGATTTTCCATGTATACCCCTGCTTCTATGTTTTGTTCTCCTCTTTCTTCTCCCTTGTTTTTTTTTTTTTTTCCAAGTAGGAGGGAGAATGGAAATAAGTAAATAAACAACAACTTATTCTATTTGCAATTTACTATAATGTTATAGTAAAATAATGACTGGATTGCAGTTAGAAAGAGAGATGTGTTCAAATCTCATCCTGGTGTCACAGCTGAGAATGTGAGGCAGGCAAACCACTTCCACAGTCTCTCACTATACAGGGGGAACGATTTCAAACAGATGAACTCAGGGAACACGTATGAGGGTACTTCTTACATGTCTGGTTCAATGAGAGCCTACAATCATGCGGGCAGGTGACTCTACCTCTCTGAAGTTTGAGGGAGATCTTGTAAATGGGAACCCTGTGCAAACTGTAGCGTGCTATGTAAGCAAAAGTGAGCACTCCGGGCTCTGCCAATAATTCACGGTGGAAGCTTAACCATATCATCAAGGGGCCCATACCTGACAAATGCTAAAGCCCCTTCCAGCTTCATCGACCAATGGGCACAACTGCATGATGGTGGGGATATTTAAGATTCCTGAAAAGGCACTGTGACACCTAGACTTGAAGCCTGGCACTGGCTCACGCTTTGCCCCCGGGATCAGCCAGGCTTTGACCGCACTACTCTTCCTGCCCAGCCTGGGCTTCACACAGGGACAATTACAAGAGCCCTGGTTTTCAGTAACTCTATCTGGAAACTGGCTGCGTGTTTATAAATCCAGCACAGAGTGTACTTAGATTCCTCAGCTCTAAAATTAAAGGGTATCTCTGTTATTTATTTACAGTATTTATTTTGTGCTGCCATAATTCAAACCAAATCAAACTCCAACCCCAGAAACAATAGCCTGATGAATTTTTAAAAAAACTTTCCAAAATAAATCTATTTTTCTGGCTTGGGTTAAGTAGGGGAAGTTTCCACCCCTAAGGAAGAGCTTTGCTTTGTTTGTTGGCTTTGTGAATGCTAGAAGGCATTCGGTAAGTCACTACACAAGGGGTCCCTCTGTCTCAAAGAGGAGATGGTCCTGGCGTCTAAATACTTAGGGAAATCATCATATTAAGAGTTATTATTTTGCAGCACTGAATTGCCAAGCATCAGGTTATACACAACTTAAAAACTATAATACTAATGTCATTATCTCTATTTTACAGCTGTAAGAACTGAGTTCAGAGAAATTTTATGGCTTGGACAAGATTGGACCACGATGGAAGGAAGCTCAAACCAAAGCCTTTCTTTCCCCTGAAAGCCCCGTGTCTTCTTCACGTGACTCAAGGGCACGGCCCCTCTTGCACACAGCTGCTGAAGTCTTCCTTGCTGTTGCTTTTTTTTTTCCCCCTAGTGTGTTTTCTAGTGAATATTTTCAGGAAGTCCCAGAAGACATTCAGATCCCTCCCCAGGAAGACCATCCTTTTCCCAGGAAATCCTTGCCCACAATCTTGCCAGTCTTCAATATGTTTCTCAGTTCATATGGTATTCAAATCAGCCCTCGGCATGCCATATGCACCTGTGAAAATTCACTTAATAGAAATATATAAACAATTACTACATGTAAGGGAACTACTTTAACGGTAATTCCAAATAAAATCCCCCACAGAAACGGCGCCACAGAACCATCAGAAATGCGGCTGCGTGGACGAGACAAGTGAAGAAATGAACAGGGGAAACAGGATTCAAATATAAACTCACGGCTTCATGAAAACCCAGCAGAACTGAATTCTCACTTCGCCTCTAATTCCTCTTCACTTTGCTCCTGTGGTTACTAAAACATAATTTATTGAAAAACGTGTCTCTGTGTTGCTTCCTCCACCAGAAGAAGAAGTCGTCCTTGCCGCGTCCTCATCCCTCCTCCCAGCCTTTAACCAAGCGGGGGCCCTGTGCACCCTACGTCCTGCACAGGTCACACCCCGGCCGGGCCGCTGGAATCCCCGTGCAGCCAACGGATGGGGCTCTGCCTCTATTCCCAGATTCCACCAGCGGTGAGAACAAAGCTTCTAAGATGCATCTGAGCGCGATGCCCCTGCAGGAAACCCTTCGATGGCCTCCCCTTGTGCCTGGGGACCTGAGAATCCACGAAGAGGGCCCCAGGCTGTTCCCGACTTTGGCCCCTGCCTCCTTAGAGGCTTCACCTCTCACTACACTCCCACCCCAGGTTCAAAGTCTAACTGTCAGCCACATGGTCTTCTTTCCTTCTCTCCTTCCTTCCTTCTTTTTGAGCAAAATGCACCTCTCGACTCTTCCATCAGCCTGAACTGGCATTCTTCCATTGCCTGGCCAGTTGCTATTCATCTCCCAGACTCTGGACTGGGAGCGTCTCTGGGAGGCCTTCCCTCTACCCTCTCTAGGCTTGGTTCGAAGACTGCTGGGAGCATCCACTGGCATAACATTCCTTCACCTTCCATCTCAGTAATTGCTTGTCTTCCTCATGATCCAGAAGCTCCACGAGAGCAGGTTCTGTGTCTTTCTCACAGTTACACTCCAGTGCCTAAACCAGCAGCACGTAATGTGGACTCAGTCACCGTTTCTTAGAGGAACAAATGAGTTTCGAATACATTGACACATTAATAACAATGGGATATGCTATCCAACATGAAGTCAGAGCACCAGCCTCCCCAGATAACGTTGGTACAGCTCCAACCGGAGCTCGTCTCTTCTGATTCCTCATTTAATACTCCTATAAAGGCAGGTTAAAGAAATGAGAGTAGTGTATAGGGCTGAGTCTCAGCAATGTCATAATGAGCCAAGTGATTTTCATCAGAGAATGACGTTCTTGAAGCTCAGTTTTCTCATCTCTAAAATGGGGGTAGCAATACCTGTCCTGTCTTCTTCTCAAGGACATTGTGGAGAGCTAATGCGTTAATGCAAAAATGCATTATAAACACTTAAAGGGCTCAAAAAAATAAATAGTATCTCATTGGGAAGAAAGGAAGGAAGGGAGAGAGGGAGGAAGAAAGAAAGAAGGATACCAGCAACCTTGACTTTATGAAATAAAAGCTAACCCGCACTGTGTGCCAGGAATTGCTCCATGTCCTACCCACTTATTCCTACCAGCCACTCTAGGCTTCATGAGTGGTCTTCTTTGCTTACAGCAGTGTGGACGATGAAAACTGATAGTAAGACCCTCTATCTTCACTCAGCAACACTTCCTTGTTAGTGTCTACTATGTGACAGCAAAGCAAGTGCCCAGCAAACAAACACCCTAAACTAGGTTGCCATGTTGAATAGGCCGCCATGTCGAACAGCAGGGCACCACTATGGTGACGAAGTCAGTGTGCTAGTTCCCCGGGGCCGCCATAATAAATTATCACAAAATGGGTGGCTTAAAACAAAAGAAATCTATGCTTTCACAGTCCTGGCGGCCAGAAGTCTGAAATCAGTGTGTGGGCAGAGTTGGTTCCTTCTTGGGAACTCAGAGGGGAGTGTGCTCCTTGCCTCTTCTACCATCTGATGGCTGCCAGAAGCCTGATGTCCCTTGGCTTGTAGGGACATCCTTTCTACCTCTGACTCCATCTTCATGTGGCACTCTCTTCTCTATTTCTGTTTTCACTTCTTATAAGGACACCAGTCATTAGATAAAGCCCACTCTAATCCAGGATGACCTCATTTTAACTAGATGTAATTAGCTAAAAGTTAAAAGTTAAAATTGGTGCAAAGACACCAATTCCAAATAAGATCACTGCTATGAACTAAAATATGTCCTCCCAAAATTCAAATTTTGAAGCCAAAACCACCTGCATGACTGACTATATTTGGAGATCAGGCCTTTAGGAAGTAATTAAAGTTAAATTCGGTCTTAAGAATAGGGTCCTAATCTGATAGGACTCAAGTCCTTAAGAGAAGAGAATGAGATACCAGAGCTCACTCTCTCTTTCCACCATGCGAGGACACAGTGAGGAAGGGGCCGTCTGCAAGCCAGGAACAGAGCCCCCACAGAGCCTGAGCATGCTGGCACCTTGATCTTGGACTTCAGCCTCCAGAACCTAAGAAAATAAATTTCTACTTTAATCCACCCAGTCTATGGTATTTTGTGATGGCAGCCTGAGCAGACTAAAAGAATCACACTGCGGATTCTAGGCGGACATGAATTTAGGGGGACACCGGTCACTTCCGTACAGTCCGTAAACCCCGTTAGCTTTATCCCTTCTGAGACCAGCAAGGCAGAGAAGACGATACGTTACTTACAAGGATCGTCACTGATATTTGGAATGGAAAGTCACATTTATGTGAAAAAGTACTTCACAAGGACTCCTTGTTTCTAGTAATGCAAAACAAATGAGGAATCCTTGTGATACTGAGAATAATGGCTATTCTTACAGTTTAGCTGGGGGGGGGGGGCATACATTTACCGTAGAAATGTTTGCCTTTCGTGTGTTTGCGGTTTTGCTGGTTTGGAAATAATATTTTTGTGGCCGTCCTAGTTCTGCTCTGCACATGCATTCATTACCCCACTCTCACATGGGCACATGGCACAGAAAGTGCAGAAAACACGGCCCAGTTTGCCTAAATACCAAGTCCAGGCCTCGCTCACCACAGCGCCCGTTGCCCTGGGAGGACACAGCTATACAACCTTACCAGCACTGGCCAAGGAGGGCCCGCCGGGTCAGTGCTGGTCCAGAGCTCATACCGGCCTTGGCAAGTGGCATGTGGAATGAACAGGTTGGTGAGGGAATCTGAGGGACTGGAGGATGGAAGGCAGAGGGTTTCGGTATTTCTGACCTCCATACAGATTCAAAACATGCAGCCAACTTTCCTATGCCAGAGAATTTGAAGAGTATTTTTCCCCCCTCTGGAATCTTCTGCTTGTATGGGACTAGGAGTCTCATAGTTTGTTGTTGTTGTTGTTGTCTGTTTTTTTGGCACAGGATTTGGAAAATCATTACATAGTGATTTCCTCCAGGGGGGAAATGGTACCCCTTTCTCACATCCCAACTCCCATTCATCTGCAAATAACAGAACCAATGCAGAGGCCACAAGTCTATGAAGGTCTATTTTCCTTCCTGGAGGAGCCTAATATGAGGGCAGGGGAAACACTCAGAAAGTTTAATCAAAGAGTCATTTCTAACAAATAATGTCTAACAAAGCGTGAGAATAACATAGAAGATCATTTCTGCTTAGCAATGCATCCATCCAGTCATGGAGGGTTAACTGAACACTCGCTCTGAGGGAAAAAGACTGGAGCCATGATTCCAGCTCTAAAGGAACCCACCGTGGGGGGCGGGGCAGGGGAGACACACAACTTCACTTCTTCCTAGCAATCCAGCAATATGATCTGGGGCAATTCACACTTGAGGCGTTGGTTTTCTTATCCATACAGTGGAGACAGCAATATCAATGCTTTAGGATCAACTGTCGTGAGGTTTCAATAGACTGAAATGAGGGTAACAACTGGTCTTGGCTGGGAGTCTGAGGAGGAACCTTACCACATGATGACATCCCTAAGTCCCATGTTACAGGCAAAACGGCGCACACCGAAGAGCAGGGAGAGTTTCAGGGAAGAGGTGAGATGCAGGCGAACGCTGCACCACGGGAAGCTCCACCTGGGAGTGCGTGTCTGGGAACCGGCCTCAGGCTGACCCACTAGCCCACAACCTCAGAAGCCCTGTGCTCCACACTTCCAGAACAGACTGGAGAGCATCTGGAGCCCTGCACTTTAAACCCTTTGGGCTGCATGAGTATTTTACCATGAGCATGTTTTACTTTGATATTACCTTTGAATAAAGAGGATGTTCTAGCTACTGCCTCAAGGTTATATTCCAGCTCAGCTGTGTTCTACAGCCTTTGTCAGTGCTGTTTAGCCCCCAGCTCCACTCCACGGAGCACAAGGGATACATGTGCAGGGGGTAGAAAAGGAAAAGCCATGCAACAGGAGACTACAGACAAGCTTCTTCCTCCCTGGGCTCTGTCTTCATGATGCATGCCGTCTCAGGCTGGGGAACAGAAGGCTTGTTTTCCAAGGGCTGCATCAGCCAAGAGGAAGGACTGGAACCTGGGGAGGGCCTCAGGGTGTGCAGTCCACATTTCTGCATAGCGCGTGCTGCACATCAGGTGAGTCTCACCTCTCGGCAGGGCCCCAGACTGGGAGCCTCCTCGGGCAGGGGCTGCAGTAATCAGGGCCGACAGGGTGCCCAGGACTCAGGGTAGCTGCCAACCCAGGGAGAGCTGAGACGATTTTCCTCCCAGGGTCTCAAGCCTCTGCCTCTGAAATTGTGGCCACTTTTGGGAAGACCCCAAGCTCACTCACTGCAGGGTCCACCCTGGGCCAGGGGCCTCAGAGTGAGGATGTCCCTGGGTGTGAGCCTGCACCAGCCAACTCCTCCTCAGTAAGGCACAGATTTCCTCTGAGAGTCTAGAAAGCTCCAGGCATGCTGTCCGAGAAACCATGGAGAAGGGGCCTGCCTGTCCCCACCCCCAGACCGGCCACACAGGCTTTTCTGGGGGAAACCCAAATTTGTCATTTTACCTCTTTGCTTCTTGTGAAGCTCTTGAGAGGAAAAGAAAGGGTAAAACTTGTAGGTATGCAAGCCCATGTTATAGAACAAATGTGAGAGTCTTTCCCTTGATTGTGGAGAAAAGAAGGGCTAGAGCGAGCGAGGTCTGGCCCAGTCAGGCCCTGCCATGAACTTCCTGTATATTTGGGGAAATCATTTAACCTCTGAGGACACATTTCCCCATGTATTAAATGAAAAAACCACCTTGAGTCCGTCCAGACAATGCAATATTATTCTGCACTGAAATGCAACGAGCTACAAGCCATGAAAAGACATGGAGGAACCCTAAATGCATGGTCCTAAGTGCAAGAAGCCAATCTGAAAAGGCTTCATCCTGAACGATTCCAACTACATGACATTCTAGAAAAGGCCAAACTGTGGAGAGCGGTAATGATCAGTGGTGACCAGGGGTTAGGTAGTGGAAGGGATGAGAAGGCAGAGCACAGAGCACAGAGGAGTTTTCGGGCAGTGAAAATACCCTGCGTGACACCACAATGGTGGATACACGTCATTATCCATTTGTCCAAACCCACAGGATGGACAACACCAAGAATGAACCCTAATGTCAACTATGGACTCTGGGTGCTTATGAGGTGCCAATGCAGGATCAGCAGTTGTCATAAATATCCCACTCTGGTCAGCAACATTGGTACTGGAGAGATCATGCACATGGGGAACAGGGAGCATATGGGAAATCTCCATCTTCCTCTCAATTTTGCTATAAACCTAAAACTACTCTTAAAAAATAAAGTCTTGAAAAAAAAAAAGTCACTCTGATGATGTCTAACAGCTTCAGCTGTAATTTCTGGTGTTCTTATCCTCCAAAAGGGGCCACTATTTCCAAAGAAGCCTATTGGGTGATCAGTGCATTTCTCTACAATTGTCTTCCTGGGGCTGTAACCAAGAGACTCTAATATGTAAATGCTCCCTTTTTTTGTCATCCAACAGACATGCTTATCTGATTCCACTCTAATTGCAACTACGAAAACCCATAGCAAGTTAATTATACTGTTTCTGCCTCAAAAATACCTGATAGGGTTTCAAATGCAAAATTACAAAGAGTTCAAACATCAACATGGCCAAACCATATGTCCTGTATTAACAGCCTGTGTTCTGCATATCTACTCAGTGATCGGGTTTTTAAAAATTGATTGCAGTTTTTGTAGACTGCAGTTAAATCTGCAGATTACATAAAATTGGGATGTTTTGTATTTAGTTGCTAAGGAAAGTTCCCCTTAACTGAATAAAGTAATTGCAAACAGATCTTTTCTGTTCTCTTTCGAAGATTACTCGTGGTAACTGTAACTTCAGTCAGTCTAAGCCCTGAGCAGGAATAACACGGTACAGATACTATTTACTTGCAAAATGAACTTTGAGCCCAATAACCAAGACTCAGAAGGTAAAAATCATATGGCGTACAGTTTTCGTAGCCTGAAACTGGGAAAACCTTCAGCTAGTACACCAAAGTACTAAATGCAGCTGCTGACATTAATTCACGTGAGCATGCATCCTCATCCTCCACTCCGCGATTGGTTTAATTTTTTTGTAACTCTAATGGCAAAGCTGGAGGAGACCCACTCTGTTTCTTCAAATCCCTTTGCATCCAACTTACATTTCTTATAACAACTTATATTTACAAAATATATCACATGTATAATGTATCCAACTTATGTTTCTTATGTCTTTCAGAGCATGTAACATAATCATTAGGAGCAGGAAGTTGCAAAAGCAAAATAATAACCCCTCTTCACCTTCACTAACTCCTCAGTGGATGTGGGGTCCTTCAGACTTTGGCTGCTCTTCTTACACGTTTCTTCAGTGCCTGCAGTAGCCTTATTCTCACCTGCACGCCCCGCTCCACCGCACTGACATATAGGAAAGGGTATGACATCTTCTTCCAAGTGCGGAAAGAGATACAGCCCCCATCACTCGTTTGGAAAGCCTAGTGCAGACACTCAGACATGGGGATCATGTCCCTCCCTTCTTCCCAACTCAAATCTTTATACAACTAAATATAAGAGGATCTTCCATCCACTGCCTCCAAAAGTCCATGCTTTCCCTCTCTTTGCCTTCAACTCTCCCACTGCATTTCAATGAGTCCGACTTCCATATCCTCCCCTACCTCACGCCCTGACTCTGCTCCTTCCTAGTTTGTTCTACCACCTTCGTTCCTCCCTCTTTATTCCAGCCATACAAAATCCTGACTTTATCCAAACCCGTCAAGAGTCACCCGCTTCAATACTGAAGGGCTGCCCAAATGTGTGGTCACGTCCACCCCATCGTCTGCCCACTCCACCTTCCAGGGAGGATCCCCTCTGCTCCGCTTTCACGGGTAGGCCCAGGGCATCCACCTTAAGCCATCAACTAACTGTGTCTTCTCAGATCATACCCGTCAGAGTTCGTTCGTTTGTTCCTTCCTTCCTTCCTTCCTTCTTTCCCCCCTCAGCAGAGGCACCCATGACTCGAGTCCCATCAATCTGGCAACCTCGTGTCCTGAAACAAGATTCCCATGAGGATGGCGCCACAGTTCTGGGTCCACAATTCCCAGATACCTAATCAGCTGCATTTCCAGTTGTCTTAGCATCGGTGTACATTCATGTTGAAACCAGATCACTAGGTCCCTGGCTCCTTGCCACTTAACTGCATTTAACCAACGGTAGGCATTTAGTGTCCCTGCACCGCTCACTTCGGTGACTCTAGGTACACCAACACTTTCCTCAGGGGTTACGTGGTGTATTTTTCAACATTGCATTCCATCTGCCAGCCTGGCAAAAGAAGCTGGTCCAGGCAGGTGTCATTTACCAAGAGGTGAGAACTGCCTTTGTCCCTCAACTGTCTTTCCACATTTTGCACGTTCTTTCCTTGCTGGTGAGCAGAGATGCAGAGGATTCAGTCTGTCCCCTCAAAGCCAACTGCCCCTTTGTTGGCCTAGTGGTTTGGATACACCATGTAATCTCTTTGAGCTTCTGCACCATCATCTGTAAGATTGGTCCCTAAGACTGCTGGCCTCACAGCCACCAGAGGCCAGCACGTGTTCATTCATGGAAGTCTTAGAACTGTGCTTGACAGCGAGAAAGTGTTCAGTCAACATTATCTGTTATTTTTTTTCTTTATTAAGACAAATAATGTAGATTTATTTTTTCAAGACTAAAATGTTTCATATTAACTTGTCCGACTTCATGGGCAAGGAGTTGTCACAAGCTCTAAATGATGCAATGTCAGGGTCGGGGACACTCTGGCCCATCCCCATGAGGACTGGGGTGCAGAGCACTTCATACAGGAATTGGGTTTGATCCATTCCTTCCCTGACTCCATCTCACTCCCAAGACTCCTGCCTTCCCTGACTCCATCTCACTCCCAAGTTGCAGAACTCAGGAAAGCACTTTACTTAGGTTAACCAGTCTGTTATAACGAATACAACTCTGGAACAGCCAAATGGAAGACACAGAGAGCAAGGTGTGGGGGCTGGGGCGCAAGGCAGAGCTTCCATGCCCTCTCTGGGCACATAATCCTCCTAGAATCTAGGTGTATTCACCAACCCAGAAACTCCCCAAACTCATCATTCAGGGATTTTTACAAGGCTTCAGTATAGAGGCACATTTGATTAAATTCATTGGCCACTGGTGGTGGAACTTAACCTCCAGACCCTCACCCTTGTGGAGATCCAGGATGGGACTGAAAGATCTAATCCTTAATCCTGGGGTTGTTTGGGGGTGACCAGTCCTCTATCCTCAGGCTACTTAGCTCTCCATCGTCCACCTGGGAGTCATCTCCTTAACATACAAAAGATAGTAAGTTGCAAGTTTTAGGAGCTCTAGACCAAATATGTATTTTTTATTCTGGGGCAGTACCCCAACCCCAAAGCCGTGGCCTGAGTGGCAGGGTAGAGAAGGGCACATTTCTGGCTCTGCTCTGGGGAGCTGAGCCACCTTGGGCAGAGCACTTACCTCCACAGGTTTGTTTCTTCCTGTGCCAAATGAGGAGCTGAATTCAACCATAACCAGAAAGACCCAGCTCTCCCTCCCCACTCTGTGCAGACACCACCGTGTTATGCAAGACCCATATCTAATCCTTTCAACAACACAGCCATGTTGCTGTAGCTCTCTCAACTTAGGAGGTAAAGGAAAAGAAGTTCGAAGAGGTGAGAGGTCACAGTCAAGATCACTCGGCTAGTAACAGGGTTCAAACCCTATCAGCAAAGACTTTCTTTCTCTGCCACACCTGCAATTTGTTCACAAACCCTCCAACTTGGAAACACAACATCAACTTTGGCAAGTACCGTCTGAGGAGCAGTCACACATCTTCCCCTGGGACCCCTCTTCGCACTGCTTCCCAGGCAAACTCTGTCAAAGGTGATCTCTCACCAGCTCTCCCAGAGTTTGTCCTCATTCAGATTTTCTCCTGAAACTCTACATCCACCGCAATTGAAGAAATAACAGCAAGAACTGGTTTTGCCTACCTTCCCATCAGGCAGAAGGCGACTCTGGGCCAAGCCAACCTCCTGCAGACAAGCACGTTGCTTGGACGTGTGATGCCTTCGACCCTTCATGCAATCAACTTGCGGGCTGAGCCCCAGGGCTGCGTGGGCACTGGATCTGGTCACAGAAGACCTAGGCTCTTTCTGGCCGATGCAGATTTTAACGTGTGCAGCCTCTGGAGTTGCTGGCCACCTGTCTGCTCCAGGCCCTGCAAATACCCACTTCATTAGCTCTTTCATGTGGCTGAGTTTTCTGAAGCATTTCCTCACTCAAAATCCAGCAGAGGCCTCTTATTCCTTTCTAAATGCCTTCACTGAACACCTAACAGGACTCCCACGCTGCGCTGACCCAAGCTCCACAGTGTAGAAGCCACGTTACCAAAGACCCCTTTCCTCAGTTTGTCTTCTCGCACCATGTCCTGGGCCTGTTCTATAAATAGGAGCTTCTCCCTGTCTCCTAAGCTCTTCGCAAATGTTCAGACATTCTGGGACGTCCAGAATGTCCTAGGAGAGCTAGAGGTCACAAACCCTGAAATCCCCTCATGCCTCCTTGACCATTTCTAAGCTGATCTGGGAGGGAATGGAGATTGCTGCCACGTCAGGAGCAAACACCAGTCTGAACTAGAAGCTGGCATGATAAAGAAAGGGTAAGTATAAATATGCCAGGGAGTCACAGCCCAAGCAACTGGTCATCAATAGTCAATTGGAGTTTCCTGCCAATACTCCTCTCTCAGGACAGTATGTGATTCCTAGAATGTGTGGATCCATCCATGTTGACAACCAACCCAGGCTAGTTCAGTGCCCTCCACGGCTCCCTCTGCCCTGACTGTCCTGCGGGTGCTGCCAGAGCCCAGCACTCACACCCACGGTCAACAGTGAGGGCTCCGGGCCCGAGGCCACAATCACTTTACTTTGGTCCAGATATTAGACCACATTCTTCTCTACACTTACTGACATGAATCCATACAGCTCTACTGAGGATGTCTTTATGCCACTAAATCACTTTTTTTCTCTGATCCTGAAAAGATTTAAAGCAAATTTGTCAAAAAGACACAGTCAAATGAGGATAAAGTTAATAAGATGGACGTAAAAAATCAGAAATGAGAAAAAGAAGGAAAACACACAGAAAACAGCAATGGTTTCACTTTTATGTCCTTGCTTTGTCTTAAGTCGAAGGTTGCTTATAACAAGCAGGCTTTTTAAAAACCAAACTTAATTGGTAAAAATTGTCAGACAGGAGCCCATTATGCCATTCAGCGTCACCTCTATGATACTGAATGTGAGAAATGGCTTTTCGAATTTATTGCCTACTCAGTTAAACAATTCTGTCTACTCAGATTGGCTGTTTCCTTTTTTCTGGTGTTGTGTACCATGTGAAATTAGGTGTTTTGCTTTCTTTTTCCAAGCTGGCTGCAAGGAAGTACAGAACTAATGCCAATGCTTTTTTGGAGCAGCTACACCCGCACCACTGAGCACCCAGTACCTCTGTCCTCTTTGCTATGTCTGCCTGGACTGAAGGACAAGTTTACTGCATGTAGAAACAGTATTATGGGGCGGTGGGTGGCTCAGTCAGTGAAGCCTCTGCCTTTGGCTCAGGTCATGATCTCAGGGTCCTGGGATCGAGCCCCGCATCAGGCTTCCTGCTCAGCCGAGAGTCTGCTTCTCCCTCTCCTTCTGACCCTCCCCCTGCCCCCACCCTGCTTGTGCTCTCTCTTTCAAATAAAAAAGAAATAAAAAGAAACAGTATTTTAAGTGCTTTGGAGAGCATACAACAAAATAACTAACTGACCAACAAGGACACTTGATCATTCCATGGGAAAACAGACTGGATAGAGCTGGTAGCAGGGTTGGTTCTGGACTCACCAAACTTGCCTGGAACCCAGGTCCTTCCTCCTTCCTGCTCTTTAGTCCTGGTGGGGCCCGGAACGTCTCCTTTTAAGGTCACAGCTGCAGTGGCTTCTCATGTTACATCCTCATGGGGCAGCATCTGGGAGGGATGGAGGATGCTGGAGCCACAGAACCTGCCCCTTGTCACCTCACCCTGGTGTCAGGTGGCAGAGCCTTTCCCCAAAGTCACCAGACGGAGTGCTTCTTGCATTCCCTGGGCCAAAATCAGGATACACAAGGGGAATCACTGAAAAAGAGAGAGGGAGAGAGGACTGTGTTACTCCAATCACAACTGAGCCCCTGGGCTGAGGAATCTCCCACCTACAGGATAAGAAGATAAGAGGGATAATACATATCATTAAAATGTAGCTAGCACTTGGGTGCTAGAATTACAAGCATTTGCATTCATCAATTCATTTCATTCTTTTAACAACTCCCTGGGATTGTGAACCCCAATTCAGGGACTAGGAAGCAGGCACGGACAGGTGAGAGCACGGGCAGGAGGTCCCACCGCTGAGCCCGCACAGTCCGTGCCCGTGACCACGTGCATCTGGCCTCTGCACCGAGCTTTCCTAAAAATGTTCATCCTTACAGCGTGGCTTCTCAGAGGTGATACAAGACGGAATTTGAGATTGCAAGAACCTTAAAAGGTCCCACTGATTACTTGAATTAATAGAAAGGTGAGCTTTTAGAGCTAACTTGGCTGAATGATCATACAATCCCCATGTTGTGTAGAGCAGAAAACTCCCCCAGACACGGAAGCAAACTGCACACAACCAGTAAACTGACCGAGGTAGGATGAGAACCCACGTTTCTATCCACTAAGTAATTAAACTAAATATATTTCACTAATACACTTCCCTTCCTCTGACTGTCCTGAAGCTTCCATTCCGCACCCCCACCCTGCTGAGATCTGAGTGCGTGATACACTGTGCATGACAGCAGGTGCTGGGGTGCCCTCTATGGTGGGTGCCCTCTATGGTGGGTGCCCAGGGATGAAGATGCTGAGGATCACCTGGTACCATCAGCTCAGGCCTGGCCTGCAATGGGCCAGCACACAGGACCCATGCTCACTGCGGCAGCACAGCAGAGCAAAGCCCCAAACCTGACACACTGACGAAAGGCATCATCGGGTCTACTCTTGTGCTCATCACAGTCCGTCTGAAGCCCTGTTTCTAAGGTGTAAAATGGGATTAATACAGCCCACAAGAACTGCAAGTAAATGAGATTATTTGTGTGCAAGCATTTTGTTTAACTATAGAGTAAGTCACAAATTCAGTTTTGTTCTTATTTATCTTATTCTCACACAGATCTAGGCTTTGGAAAACTGTAAGGATGTTATAAATCAACTCACAGATAGTTGGATTTCACTAATCGAAATGCACTGAAACACAGTCAGATGCTCTGGATTGGCAGCCCTTCACCCATGACAGCAGCAATAAAGAGAAGTCAAGGCCACTACCAGGGCTTTGGTGTGCACTGGGCTTGGGGCAGCAGATGTCATCATGCCCACATTGGTGACAACGTAGAAGAATCTGGGAAGTGCTCCATAAGGCTATCTGAGAAGGCATGCTGCCCCTTCCATGGAAGCTTCCATTGGGAACAAATGTAGGGCCTGCTTTCAATTTCATCATCCTACCAAATTCATGCAGAATCTTATTCTAATAGCAACAGTAAAGCTAGCTAGAAGCAAGAAAGCATTGCAACAGAAAAAAATAGTACATGCCCAGTCTCGACAATGATGATAACAGTAGCCAGAATTATTGGAGAACCATGTGAGAGCACTGGGCTCAATGCAATATCTAAATGGCTTCTTCTGACAGGGGACAACATGGACAGTTCCCAGCCCCTTGACATTTTCTCTAGACCACTGGAATATAACTCCATCCATTCATTCGGTACTTCATTCAAACAATTAGTTTTGAAGGTGTATTACATGTCGGGTACCATGGGTAATGGCCCCAAAACTAAAAATGAAGCTAAAACAGGAGACCTTCTTACCAGTCTCTTCAGAAGATTAGGAAGCACGTTATGGTAGAAAGAGCTCTAGACATAAATCTGGACGTGCTGGTTCTATTTCTGGCTCTGCCAACAGCGGTGTGGCCTCTTGTGGAGCAAAGCCCTTCTCCGAGCCTCCAATCCTGCATCTTTAAAATAATGGTACTTGGACTCTTCTTTGCGCTCCCAGGACTGACCTTCTCTGGGACGAGCCCCTGAAAGGAGGTTTGGTTTGGGGCTCCACAAAAGAAATCCTACTGCAGGGACGGGCGTGCCGCAGGAAAGCAGAAGCTGCTGCTGCTGCTGGTGACAATGAAGATATTCCCACTTCATGTGCCAAACAGGCCTGTCACAGAGAAGCGTAGCATGCGCCAGCAGCCCCGCAGCCTTCTGGCTCCTGTCCATCAGGCTCGGAAGGAACTCGGTGACTGCGGAGAGCAACTCAGGACTCAAAATCAGATCCTGCTGCTAACCCGGCAGGACCTCCATCCAAAGGCAAGAGTGCAATCAGGGATGCTGGGCCTTGTCATAATCAATGGGGACGAGATTTCCACTTTCTTTCCAGCCCTTGAGTCAGCAAACCTTCCATGGAGTCAACACGGCCTAGTATTTAAGTGTTTCCTCATCTGCAAGCATCAACATATGTCACGCTTAGACCCACTGCCATGTGCACGCACGCACACACACACACTCATGCATGCACACACACACACTCATGCACACACACACACACACTCATGCATGCACACACATTCATGCATGCACACACACTCGTGCATGCACACACACACACACACCCATGCATACACACTCACGCATGCACACACATACTCATGCATGCACACATGCATACTCGTGCACACACATGCATGCAGGCACCCATCCTCTTGCATGCACCCACGTGCATGCACTCACACATACGCATCCATGCACACAGCCATGTATGCACATGCACACACTCATGCATGTAACACACACATGTGCACACACAAACACAATTATTGAACGATGTCAGCTGTTGCTATTCTGGTGACTAGGAAAAAAGACTTAAGGTTTACCTCTTTCCTTCCTTAGGCTCATTTTTTCACTTACAGGCAAAAGAAACAAATAAATACTTAGCTTGGGTACTAGGGATTTTCACTGTAACTGTTAAAAAATATCCCAGAGTTAAAATATCCTGTATCTATCAGTCTAAAGAAGAGTCCTAAATATTGATGGACCTATACTGAATGCATTTGACTTTTAAAATCTATTTATACACCTAACTGTATGGACCATTGACGTTAAAACATACTAAGGGATGTTAGCCCCTCGAGTGATTATATTTTCATACATGTTCATGTTGTTAAAACTTAAACGCTAGGTTTGGTCAACCTGCTAGATTCCTGCTACTAGTTACCAAACTGGAAAATGATGGGTACATAAACCAAACCCCAACCAAACATAAATCTTTGATTGATGGTCTCTGTGACAAGCTCCAACTCTCTCTTGAAGCCCACAAGTCTAACATTCATACTGAAATGGCAATAGACAACTTGCTGGTTGTGGTTTTAGATGGCTCAGGTTGTATGATTCTTTTAGGAGAAACCACGATCACTACACAGTGTTGTAATCATGATTCTGAAGAGCAAGAAGACCGTGAGTGAGTTGAGTCCTGGCCACCAGGCAGAGCGCACAGAGGGTGACAAGTTTGGGCGGGGCTGGGTCAGGTGTGCGAGGAACGGGATGGGGTCATAGGGACAGCAAGGTCATGGCAAGGGCAGTGGTGGCTGCTGGCTGAGCCCTCACTGCACTGAGCCACCATTCCTCTCATTTCATCATCCTGGTAGCCTTAGAAAATAGGTGTTGTCAGCAGTCCCATTTCATAGGTGAGAATCTTGACCTATATGAACCCAAGCACTTTCCCAAAGACAGGTGTAAACAACAGAACAGACCCATGACTCCAGACTGGCCTCACACACCTAGTGTCCTGTTCTGCAGATGCCTGCGATTCCTACAGCAAGCCACAGAGCTTCACGCCTTCCACCGGGTTGTGGTTTGTGCTGCTTTCCCTGACTACAGCACATGGCCCTCCCTCTTCTCACTAGCCTTCTAAGCCCAGAGCAGATACACCACCCCCCACATGTCTCTGAGGACCTCAGGCAAAATGATCTGCCTCCTCATTTCTGTTCCCATGCAGTCTTGTAGGAACTTGATCGTTTGGCCTATAGGGCCGACAGAATTGAGTGCCATGGACTGAAGTCAGAATGTGATGCTAAAATCAAGGAAGGGAGGGCTTGCCACACCATGGTAAGCAATTTCTTGTGGAGGTACTATGGACTGAATGTTGTATACCCCTGAAATTCACATATTGATGTGATGGTATTTGGGGATGGGGCCCTTGGAAGGTAATTAGGTTTAAATAAAGTCATAAGGATGGAGCTCTCATGATGGGATTAGTGCCCTTATTAAGATGAGAGAAAGAAACTAGAGTTTCTCTCTCTCTGTCACGTGAGGACACAGCAAGGAGGCAACTGTCTACAAGCCAGGAGGAGGGCTCTCACCAAGAACCAAATCTGCTGACACCTTGATCTTGGACGTCCAGCCTCCAGATCTGTGAGAGATAACTGTCTGCTGATTAAGCCCCCCAGTCCATGGTATTTTACTATAGCAGCCCAAGCCAATTAAAACAGTAGTCAGTGAGAGCATCACATGGATTTTAAGGCAGGTAGTATCATGGTAAGATTATACTGACAGATAGGTATGCCTAATTTTAAGAGAGAAAACCATACTTCTTAATTCCATTCATTTATATAATTGTAGGCATCAATACATGTTTTCTGTAAAGAGCCAGGGAATAAATATTTTAGGCTTGGCAGGAGATAGACGGTTACTATCTTGTGGGCTGGAGGCCGTGGTTTGTCGACCTTGATATAATAGAGTAAATTTTCCGAAAGAAACCTATAATTTCTCAAAGACTTGCTTTTGTTTGCTGGGTAGACATCCAAATAATTATTCTTTATGGGAAATTTATTTAGATGTCACTTTATTATAAATATGATTAATTAGTACACCCATATGGATAAAGTCTTTGTTGCGGTTTATCATAGTAACCTGGCGCAGGTGATACACCAAAAAATAACCCATTGCATTAAAAAAAAAAAAAAAAGTAGAGCAATGCCCATGCATTAAGAGTCTCTCAAATACCAAGCATGCCATGTCCGGTGTCTCAGCTCCGGAGGGACTCCAGTCCAGTTCTGGAAGTCACCAGTCCATTATCAGAGCCTCACAACACTTTCATTTTATAAAAAGAAACAAGAGGAAAAAAAATCCCACATGGGAAATGTTGCAGCCACAAGAATGCGGTTGCCTTTTTCTTGGTTACCTTGTATCTAAAAGTAGGTATTGCTGTTGGACCCGCTTCAAAAACTTTTCATCGCCCATGACGATCTCAGCACCCCTGCTCAGGCCTATGCCCCTGACAAACAACCACCTATATTTTCAGCAATTGTTGCTGTTTTTCTTGCCTTGGGTCAAAAATCACTTTCTTATCTGTGAATGTGATAAACCTGCTAGAGAAGGGGACTGGTTTTTATTTTCCACTTTAAGGATTAATCTATGTAACCCTCCCAACAACTGTATAAGGTGGTCACTCTTCCCTCAAATTTACAGATCATGAATTTGAATCTCAGAGACCTTAAAGGTCACACATCTGCTATGATGGCTGAGCACAGATCTGAACCCGAAGCTTGTGTACCACCATCTGCACCCCTTTCACCACGCGAGTTCCTCTCTCTCCTCTATTTCATACACTTCTCACAGCTCTTCTTCCAGCTCAACACAGCCCACTACCTCCAACAGGCTGAACCACAAATCATCAGAATTTCCCTCCTTCCCACCCCCTCTGGCAAACCACCCTGAGCATGAGGGGGGTCACGGAAGGGGGCCAGGGAGGGGTCCTCCAGTGGCTGCCCTCCAAAGTGCACAGCAGAGCTGGGACACAGCGAGGCCGCGGAGGCTGGGGGTGAGCCAGGGAGGCGAGGCTGCCGAAACAGATGAGGCGGCCCACCACCTATGTCAACAGAGCAGGGCGCCGGCCGGTGGAGCCCTGGGGCCCAGGGAGCCTTGGGATCTGAGCCTGCCCACAGAGCCGCCAAGTCTAGACTCCAGATGTGCACTCACTATTACCAGGCCAAGTCAGATCCATCGGGCGGGTAAATATTCCTACCAGATGACAGCGGGCTCCATTACAGCAGTGATGACAAAGGACAAAAATAGGAACAGAGTAAATACTGGGCACTGCCATTCCTTGGGGGAGGTAAACACATACATGCGCACGCACACACACACACGCAAGCACACAGATACTCACACCCACCCACATGCACGCACATACACTCCCACACACTCACATGCACTCACACACAACCCTACACGCTCACAGGCACTCAAACACACTCACATGTACACCCACATACTCCCACACACTCACACGCATGCACATACACTCACACATGCACGCATCATGCAAGCACACACACACACATTCTCCACATACTTTTCCAGGATGCTATTATGTCAGTAGATCATACGCATCCTCGTATTTTCTTGCTACGTGGAAACAGTTCCAAGATAAACTGAAGACTATTTAAAAGTCAATTAGACACTTAAAATGAGTTGAAATCGGCTGCATAGTGAGGACACACGCAATTTACCTTCTGATTTTTAACCTTTGGAGAGATTGAGAGCTGAGAAAAAGAAAGAAAGCAAGTTTTTAAAAAAAAAGTTTTTAGAATCCAGGGCAATGAAGATCAATTTACTTTGAGAGACGACAGTTTTTCAGTTTCTTTAGAGCATCAGAATAGCCCTGCATCATAAAAACCTAAAAATAGGTCTGCCCTCCAGACTTGCCCAGCCCAAGTGCTGCTCTGTCTCCCACATCCACTGTGTCACCTCCATTACACCCAGTCCCAATGACGTCATACGCTAATTTCAAAAACGTGACTTTTTACGTCTTCCTTGAACATAGACTTTCAATAATTCCAGAGTTGTAATATCTCTTTGCTTAAAATATATTGGCACCTGGTAGGAGGTAAGGTTTCACTTCCTTGTGAAATTACAGCCTCCCATATGTCACACACAGCAGCTGAAAGTGAATGAAATGCTAGAATTCTTTATGAACTTCCCCACTCGATCCACAGTATCCCAGGAGGCATTCAGGTAATATTACCGTCACTTTCACCTTTTTGTTCCTTTACTTCTTGAGAGGATAGGATTTTATTTGGGGTAGGAAGAGCAGACCAGAGTTTAAATCAGATGCTTTATTTCCACTTATCGATTATTATTTTCCAGATACCCTATAATCTTCATGGCAGCCTCAAGAAATATTTTATAGAATAAATAATTTCCATAGAAGCACAGAGATGGTCTGTGACAGAGCTGGGATTGGAACCCGTCCTACTTGATTCTGGATGGAAATGGAATATATCCTGGGAAAAGGATCAGAGTGGAATGAGGGGGTCAAGTGATACTGACCACTCCATCTCCTGGCTAAAAATGGCATACTGTTTTATTTCTAAAACACAAACTCTCTCCTATAATTCAGTGAATTCAAAACTAAATGTGAAGTATTCCTCTTCATTCATTTTCAGATCAAAATTGAAATTTGCCTCCCAGATCTTCTTGCATGAAAAATTTACAATACATAGAGTTTCAGCTAACAACAAACAAACAAAACAAACAGTATCTAGTAGATCTGGTATTGTCCTATGGTTGTAGGTCCTCTGATCACGGCCAGTTAAATCATGGCTTAAAGTTAATAAAGTACCTACCTTAAATATGTATTAATGTATCTGAGGCTTTATATTGTCTTCGGGTCATTATAACAGAGCCTCAATTACTATTATATCACATTATAGTCTCTTAAAGTCCATTATTTAAATTTTATTATTTTATATTACAGAGATATAAATTATAGCACAATTTATAGTGAATTACTTATTATTATTTAAATTTCTCATTATTTGGATACTGGCGGAAATGGAGTACATGCTCCCCACTTCTTTATTTATGAAGGAGAACATGTGAGTCACCCAGACAGGTGAGAAAGAAGTAGATGGTCTCCAGGTAGTTCTGCCCTTGGCCTTTTTCTCTCTGCTTTCTCCTCATCAGCGATCCTATTCTCTCTCATAAAGTCAGCCTCCTCTGTTACGGATCAGATGTCTCCAATTGCCTCTTTGGCTCTCAGTATGCAGAGTTCCTCCTGGCTGTGTCCCAGATGCTCCACCCCAGGAGGGTCGGCTAGACCCTGACCTTCCTTCTTAAGGCCTCTGCCTCCCACCCCCCCGCCCCGCTTAATGCCACAGCCTCTCCTCTCGGTCACCACGACCTGAAACGTTGGAGCTCTTGCTGACTTACCCTTCTACCCCACACACTGCCTCCCATCTGTCACCAGCCTGTGCCCACCTTTTCTCCCCAGGCCATGGCTCTGGCTCACACTCTGGTCATTCTCCTGAGGGCTGCGCTACGTGTTTTCTACCTGTCCTGCTCTTTCCCTGCCTCCCGACATCCCCTTCACTTCATATGCTTCTAGAATGGGCTTTCCATTGTTCTTACAAAGGAAACCCCTTGGAACAAACAGCTTTAGTCTCCTATCTCTAGCCTCTTACATCTCCTGTCCCTGTGTCCACGCACAACCTCAGGCCCTCTGTGCTGCCTTGTAGGTGTGGTTTCGCCTGCACAGGGACATGGTTATTGCTGTTCCCCATACCTGTAATGCCCTTCCCAGTACTTTGGCCAAGGTAATTACTACTCACACTTCAACTTCTGCCTAACCGTTCATGCCTTGGGGAACATATTTTTTGTCCTTTCTGCTAGACGGAAGATTACAGTTATATTCTCCCTTTGTATGGAAGGTCTTCCCAGTTACCTCAGGCACAGTTTTACTTGTATCCTGCTGTTATCTGATTAATATCTGTCTCCCTCGCCATGTCATAAACTTCACGAGGCAGGGCCCTCATCTGATTGTGCTGACCATTGGGGCTACAACTCCTAGCACATATTCTAACACATAATCAATGCTGGTAAATATTAGTAGAAGGAAGGATGAAGGACAGGAGAAGAAGAGGAGGGAGGAGTATTGGTTTCTACTGTGCATAACAGATTCCCACAGACATGGTGACCTCGAACAGCACAGACTCATCCACTACAGTTTCCTTGCAAGTATAGTGCGCTTTAACTGGTCCCCTGCTCAGGGTGTCACAGGACTGAAGCCACGGGGTCAGCCGGCTTTATCCTCATGCAGAGGCTGATGAGGGCAAGTTTGCTTTCCTGCTAGCTGTCAGCCTAGGGACAAAGGCCGAGTGATGTCCTTGCCAGGCTACCCCACCTACGGGCCCTCACAGGTTTCCCACCTCTCTGACTTCAGGGAGGACCTCATTAAGGCCTGTAAAGAGATGACCTGATCAAGTCAGCCTACCTAGATAAGCCCCATTTTGAACTCCAAGTCTACTGGTCAGGAATCTATCATGGGAGTGATTAGTAATCATCACCTACACAGATTCTGCCAGCAGTGGGGAGAGGGCACTGTAGGGACATGCAAAGGTCCTGAGGTCATCTTGAAACTCCGCTGACAACCAGGTGGAAAAGCACGATCACTCTCCCAGGCAGGATGCTGGCCACAATGTTAGACTCTGGACCCACAGAGCTCTGCCCTGTGCCTGCTGAAATGCTGAAGGAGTGTTGGTTTCCATGTAGATAACATTGTAACAACAGTGATAGCCACTTCAAGAGTTAACCATGAAAAATGAAATGATTTACTGCACATAAGTCCCTGGGGCACAGAAAGTGTTCACTGAGAGATAACTATCACTCCTGGGATTCTCAAGTATGTTATGCTGTGTTTCTGGGAACAATGGCCACAGTATTTGAAACCCGGATCTTTCCCAGAATACCTAGAACATATGGTCTCCAAAATTAGAGATTCACCATCCAATAAGCAATATATTTCTGGGGGAAAAAAAATCCCTTGGAAACAAGAAGCTAAGGGGATCACTTTTTTTTTTTTTTTCCCCCATTTTAACATACAAATCAAATTCAGGCCTGGCAGCTACCTATTTTATTAAGGGAAGTTCCTACTTTCCTTAATGAAAGAGTTCCAAGCTTTACTTGAGAGAGAATTATATAATTTTATAAGTTCTGAGTAATATACACTGCAGGGGTGACTACAACAAAAGAGACTTTGGTCTGCCTGTTTCTACCTTGTTTTTACACTAAGTTAAGTCCTCCAAAATCTAAAAAGTTAATCACATTTCCCGTTTAAAATGCCCCCAACATCCCAACACAGTTACTTCTGATGTTTCAAACTCCCTTTCTTGCTGATGAGGACTTTCTTTTCAATCTAATTTATTTGGATTCTGTTTTCTCCATTACAATGCAGGAACTTCCCATGGAGCTGATAAGATCACTTCCTGCTGACTCAGCACACCACCCAGCCCAATCAGGACACAGGCCACTGGAAAGGCTGTAATTAAGACTGATTGTTGGAGATAATACAAAGCCTCGGGAAATGTCACCAGAGGATGGGAGAATCTGAGAAGAAAATTACCTTGCAGCACCATTCACTTATACCCTGTGATCCCACTGAAACCCCCGCCTCAGACCTGCTGCTTCTCTCTCCTCCTCCATCAGCCTTCCTCCCTCGCTGATGACTGAGCTAGGGTTGTGTATCTGAATCCTGGACGTGAGTTCTCAGGATCCCTGCTTACTCCATGGTGCTAGTCTGGGCTAAGAAGGTGGAAATGGTGTGGAGGCAGAAGCCTTAGCTGTAACTTGCAGCATCATCACTGCTGGCTGAGATTTGTCCCCTTCCCTCCTAGGGCTTTTGTCAATGCACCTTCATAACGGGCAGTCCAGTTTGTATTTTCACTGCTGTTCACATAACCAGGTGTTGGATGGGGCTTTTTCTGCATTTGAAATCTGGTTAAAATCAGCCTAAACTCTGGATCTGGAGGAAGAGCTTAAAGCCCTGATTCCTGTGAGTGCCAACAGCTCAGTTCCTCTGCACGCGATGCCCTGTGCTCAGACATTCACCTTAGCCTTCTGCATTCAATCCAATCACCCTGGCCATTTAGTTTATCAGTTTATGAAAGATGTGCGGGCAATCTTGGAGGTATCACATACTGCGTACTCTGCCATTTGGTTAACTGCACCCCTTTCCTCCTAGCCTTTTTGCCAGAGAACCTCCTAGGGAGGGTCTCCCATTCCTCAGCTGGGGCTCCTCCCTGGGATAGCAGGCAGTCCAAGTGAGACACTCTCCTTCTTAGGATGGTCGGATCCAATAAGTTATCAAGGCCTTTGGAGCACTTTGATAATTATGAAGCCATTAATAAATGTCAGGTATAATTAGCATTATTTTAAGCATCATGGGGCATGAAAACTTTTGCAAGGACAACTGAATGGAATCAGCAGAAAATCTTGATGGTTCTGCCTCGAGGCAGAAATAAAACCTAATTTACCATCAATGTGCATCTTCTGGGGCACCTGGGTGGCTCAGTCCGTTTAAGCATCTGACTCTTGATTTCGGCTCAGGTCATGATCTCAGGGTCCTGAGATCGAGCCCCGCATCAGGCTCCCCACTCAGTGGGGAGTCTGCTTGAGATTTTCTCTCTCCCTCTCCTTCTATCCTCCCTCGCCCCTGCACAGATGCATTCTCTCTTTCTCTGTCTCTGTCTCTCTCTCTCTCTAAGACAAATAAAATAAATCTTTAAAAAAATAATAAATGTGCATCTTTTGCCTAAAGACACTAGACTTTGCAGGTAAGTTCTTTATATAAGCTAGCTCTATAGCCTTGAACATAGTGACCTTGAAAAAGCAGAAGTCTAACTGTAAGAGGGTCCAGGCCATAAGCATGGTTGGGTTAATGGCAACACAACTACATTGAAAAATAAAGCCAACATCAAACTGAAAAGCTTCTGTACAGCTGAAGAAATAATCAACATAATGAAAAGGCAACCTACAGAATGGGAGAAAATATTTGCAAACCATCTATCTACAGGGCTTACTATGCAAAATACATAAGGAACTCATTCAACTCAACAGCAAAAATAAAAATAAAGAATAAAAAATTGGATAAAAAATGGGCAAAGAATTTGAATAGACATTTTTCCAAAGATAAACAAATGGCCATGAAAGGTACATGAGGTACAAAGGTATATGAAAAGGTGCTCAACATCAGTAATCATCAGGAAAATGCAAATCAAAACCACAATGACATACCATCTCACACCTGTTAAAATGGCTGTCGTCAAAAAGACAAAAGACAAGTGTTGGGGAGGATGTGGAGAAAGGGAGCCCTTGTGCACTGTTGGTGGGAATGTAAACTGGTGTAGTCACTGGGGAAAACAGTATAGATGTTCCTCAAAATAATAAAATTAGAACTACCCCGATGATCCAGCTATTACACTTCTCAGTATACATCCAAAGGAAATGAAATCATTATATCAAAAAGATCTCTGCACACTCACGTTCACTGCAACATTATTTATAATAACCAAGATGTGGAAACAACCTAAGTGTCCATCCACAGATGAATGAATAAAGAAAATTATATATATATATGTATATGTATGTGTGTGTATATATATACATATGTATGTATTTGTATATGTGTATTTAATATTACCTAGCCATAAAAAAGAAGGAAATCCTGATTTTGTGGCAACATAGATGGACCTTGAGGGCATTATACTAACTGAAATATATTAGACAGGAAAAGACAAATGCTGTATGTTCTCACTTATATGTGGAATCTAAAAATGCCAAACTCATAGAAACAGAGAAGAGAATGGTAGTTCCTAGGGGCTGGGGTGGGTGGATGGAGAGATGATGGTCAAAGAGCACACACTTCCCAGATGTATGATGAATAAGTTCCAGGGATCTAATGTGCAGCATGGTGACTGTAATTAGCAACACTGCATCGTACACTGGAAAGCTATTATGAGAGTAGAAAAAACAACAATTTTTGTGAGGCGATGGAGGTATTAACTAGCCTTACTGTTTAATCGTTTCACAATAAATATGTGTTTCAAACTGTCACATTGTATTTCTTGAACTTACAAATGTTATCAGTCAGTAATATACCAATAAAGCTGGAGAAAAAAAGAAGGAAAGAAAAAGAAAATCAAGCATATGTTTGATTACTTCTTCCCTTCTATTCTACTAATATTATAAAAAAAGGATTCAGGGGCGCCTGGGTGGCTCAGTCAGTTAAGTGTCTGCCTTCGGCTCAGGTCACGATCTCAGGGTTCTAGGATCGAGCCCTGTGTGGGGCTCCCTGCTAAGCAGGGAGTCTGCTTCTCTCTCTCATTCTCCTCTGTGCTCTCTCTCTCAAATAAATATTTTTTTTAAAAAAGGATTCAATAAATACTGAATTGATCAGTGACTATTCAAAATATTTTACTATTCTTTTTCTAACATTGTATGAAATATTCCACGTATACAAAATGATATAAAGACATAAAAGAAATTACACATGGCAATGCCCCCACCAACCAGCTGCAGGAACGAAATATTGCAAATCGAGATGAAGCCCACCTTGTACCAATTCTTCCCCTACGTCCCTTTCTACCTTCCCTAGAGGCAATCACGCAGAGGTAACCACTATATTAAATTGAATTTTAATCATTTCAATGCTTTGTATTGTTTCACTTTTCCTTCAAATACGTATATTCCTATGATATTTCCACATTGAAGAGGTTTCTAACCACTGTCCCGAGGCACACTGATGTGCACAGAATGGGTCAGAAATCACCAAGTGTCTCAGTCTGTTCAGGCTACCATCACAAAATATCATAAGTGGGTGGCTTAAACAACAGAAGTTTTTTTTGTTTTGTGTGTTTTTTTGTTTTTGGTTTTTTCTCATAGTCCTGGAGTCCAGAAGTTCAAGATCAAGGAGTGAATAGGTTTGAGTTCTGGTAAGGCCTTGCTCCTTGGTTTGCAAATGGTGGCCTTCTTCCTGTGTCCTCATATGGTCTTTCCTATGGGTGCACACATCCTTGGTGTCTCTTCCTGTTCTTATAAGGACATCAGTCCTACTGGATTAGGCACCCCCATGACCTGATTTCATCAAAACTACTTTCTTAAAGACCCTATCTCCAAATGCTGTCCCACCGGGGTTTAGGGATTCAACATATGGATTTAGGGGAGGACACAATTCAGTCCATAACACCAGGTTATTGATCATCGCTGCCCTCCACAATCTTACTGATGTATAAACAAACAACATGAATCAGTGACAGAAATCACTCCCCTGTAGACTATGTCATTTCTACTTAGTTAGAACACTCACCAATTCTCTATTGCCCATTCTTGGCCATTTCAAAACCCAAGACTCAGAATTTCTTTGAGAAGCTTCTCCTATTTTTCACACTGCACATTAAGACCTTACAATTGGACAATATTTTGGGGTCTGAGCTTGGTTTCTCCCCACTAGAACTCCATGCCCGTTCCTTTCCTTGTAACCATTCACAGGAATAGAGTGAGTACATAAGGGAGAAAACATGGACACTCTTCTTATTAGTCTCAGTCTATTTGGTATTTATCTCTCTAGCAGAATCTCTGCAACACAAAACTTCCCAATCCCTGTGGATCCGATGCTCCTACTGGTTAGAAAAGCCAGCCTAACTGACCTTTCTCCCAAATTAGTCCACATTTATTTTCTGAACCTGGCATCAAGGGTCCAAGCTCCTCAAAAAATGAAAGCCAGCCACAACACCACCTGTTTCAGGCAATGGCCCCACTACCCTCCCTGGAGCCATTCCACCAGATGCTGACAGTTCACAGCTAAGTCACCCTCCAGGGAATGCCCCAATTGCCTGCAATTCAAGACAGCCATCTCCACAAGGTGATTTTCCCTTCCCTGTGGACAGCCTGCCCCTGATGAATGGTCAATTCAAGGCGTGTGAAAACCCAGCCTCCTTGCCTCCAGGCAGGACAATAGCATCCAGAGTTCCCTGTGGAATCAGCTGAGACCTTTGTGTTGACTGCATTTCAACTGTTCAACTTTACTTGTTTTAATCTCCACAGATATTGATCCCAAGGATACACCCCCAATCAACTTCCTGCCCTCAAATTTATATCTCAGAGTCCGCTTTCCCAGGAATCTGGTTTAGGGCAGCCAGTGCCAGCACTGGTCTGAGGAGGCTGACTCTAAAGAGGGATTCTGGAACTGGATGACCTCCTGGCCAACTGTCAATGAAGACCTCATCATTGAGGACCAGGAAAGGAAGTGTGAAGAGCCCAGGGCACACTAAAGTACAACTGTGAAAGGTTCACAATTATGAACCACGAAGGGATATATTGAAGGGCATGCCCCAGGAGTGTAATATCACATGCATTTAAGAAATTTAAGTATGGGTACTGTAATTAATTATAAGGACAATGGACTTGACTGGCAATTGTTGAATGTTACTGATATTTGGGGTAGAAAATTAGAGAACTGGGTCCAGAAGTTAATATTTGGTGTAGCAGGCTCTAAAGGTTGAATTCTCAACTTCAGCAAGGCTACTATGCCAAGGCCAGATCCCTGTTTGGGAAGGTGGAACCTGAGGTGTGGGGTGCTGTCATCTAGACAGATGCACTTGAGAATTCCAAGTCCTTTGCAGAAGTGACTCACTCCTTCCTGCTAAAATCAAGTGGCTTCTAACACATAAGACCACAGGAATCCAATCCCACTTCTATCCCACCCCTACCCCCTGCTTAAGATCTACTCCACCAGCCCTCCTAGCCACCAGATCAATAATTAGGGTTAAGTCCCAACATATGTGGCTGGGGAAGTGGTGGACATACAGACACAGGAAAGGAACTATACCCCAAAAGAGCCACAAGATCTCACCAAGATATATCAGCAAGAGCCAAGAAAACATGCATGGGACTTGATCCTGGAATTGTGGGATCAAGGTCAGGGTGAAACATAAAGGAGGATAAGAGAGGATTCTCCCGTGACCAAGGATTTAACACCTTGGCAAGGACCATGGGAGATGGTGCTAACACACTATAACACATTATAATGGCACTTGAGAGCTGGGAGAAAGCAATGGCCCATGTTAAGTAAACTAGAAATCTCAGAACTTCTCTAGCAGCATGGAAGAAGGGATCAAATTCTCAGAGAACTGGGATTGCTAAAGTTGATATACTATTGAAGCCCCTTGGTTTTAACAGGGAATGGTGGAATACCAGCCAACTAATAGGCAGGAGGGCTTGGAGGCCCTCTGCTTGCCAAAGCAAGAAGGTATGCCCTGGTGAATGGGAGACATCAGGTTCATGCATTCTACAGGTCATGACGAACGGTAAGAAATGCTCACACAGAATGGTGTTCCCCAATATCAGTATGACAATAGGATCCCAGAATACCAAAAGCTAGGTGGCAATGCTTAACCATTAGAAAAAAAGGTAAGTGCAATTATTGCAATGGATGGCAAAGTCAGAAAGGCATTTGGGGACCCTGATCTGCCAAGAGCTATGGAGATGACTAAGAGAACAAGTCATCTCCAAGGGCAAGAGAGACGGCAGCCAATGAGTCAGGAGGGGGACAAATAGAGTTAGTGATCTATGGTACTGTTTTGTCCAAAAGGAGGACAAAAGCATTTGTTAATATAGATAAATTAAATACAGTTATAATTACTAGGTTGCCACTAAAAGAATGCAGGAAAAAAAGGGAAAGGAAACATAGATAAATAGAAAGTACAAAATAACATGAAGGACTAAAAACCAAATGTATCAGTAATTTCATTTAATTAAATGAACTAAGTGGTCTAGCTAAAAGATAAAAATCGCCACAGTCTGAATAAGAAAACAAAATCCAAATATACTCAGTTTATATAAACATATATCTAAAACAAACAGATAAAACTTTCAAAAGTTGGGGTACCTGGCTGGCTTAGTAAGTAGAGCATGTGACTCTTAATCTCAGGGTCTTGAGTTCAAGCCCCACATTGGGTGTGGAGCCTACTTAAAAAGTAAATAAAAACTGTCAAAAGTAAAAAGAAAGAACACCATATACTATGTAAACACTAACCAAAAGAAATCTGATGTAACTACATTATATAATATATATTTTAAGGCAAAACTAATTAATAGAGTATCAATTCATAATAACAATGTTCTAACCACTTAGAAGAAAAAAACTTATAAACTTGTATGCAATTAATAATAGTCTCAAAATACATAAAATGAAAATTGCTAGAACTACAAGGATAAATGAAAAACCCACCACCATTTCAGAAATTTTGACACAACTCTCACTAATTAGTGGTTCAAAGAGAAAAAACAAAACAAAAAACAGTGGAGATACAGAGATACACACAACTTGATAACATACTTGACTGGTAAAGACATAGAATGTTATCCCCCAAACTGTACAGTTCATTATCCTTTAAAGCACACCAGAGACAGCTACAAAAATAAACCACATATTGGGTCACAAAACAATGACTCACTTTTTAAAGAAATGAATTTATAGAGAGTATATCCTCTGATGGCCATGCAGTTATACTGGAAGTAAAAACAGACAAAAGATAATCTGACAATACATACATGTTTGGAAATTAAGAATTACATGCCTAAATAATCAAGAACTTAAGGGAAAATTAGAAAACATGTTTAAATAAAATAATGCAGAAATACTACATATCAAAATTCAGGAAATGGTTTTATATATATTAGAAAAGAAATAGAGAAAAACTTTCATTAGAAAGACTAATGAACTAAGCATCCATATGAACAATCTAGAATGATATCCATACAAAATTGAAAGAATTTTTTTTTAAATTTTTTTAATTTTTTTTTTTTAAAGATTTTATTTATCTATTTGACAGAGAGAGAGAGACAGCGAGAGAGCGAACACAAGCAGGGGGAGTGGGAGAGGGAGAAGCAGGCTTCCCGCCGAGCAGGGAGCCCGACGTGGGGCTCGATCCCAGGACCCTGGGATCACGACCTGAGCCGAAGGCAGACGCTTAACGACTGAGCCACCCAGGCGCCCCGAAAGAATTTTTTTAAGTGCAGGAATCAATAAAGTTTGTTTTTTTTAAGGCACACAATAAAGAAGGTCAAAAAACAAATTTAATTCTTGGAAGAAATGAAGAAAATTTATAAACTTGTGGCAACACTGCTCAAGAAAGAGGGAGAAAAGAGAGGAAAAGAAAGCATGACCCAAAATGAAAATGTAGGTGATTTTACCACTTTACGCCAATATCAAAAATTTAAACAAAATGAGTGAGCTCCTAGAAAAAACAAAACTTACTAGAAGTGACTCAATTAATGTAAATGAATCAATAACAAAACTTTTTCCTCATAAGGAGTATTCCAGGCCCAGATGGCTTCAATAGCAAATTCAATCAATCTCTCCCAAAGTCTTCCAGAGAATAGGGGGGAAAAAAAAGTATTCTCCACAAATAACAGGTTAGAAGAACCTTAATAGCAAAACTTGACTAGATCTGAAAAACAATGGTAAATTATAGAACAATCTGACATTTAAACATAAATGCAATCATCCTGAAAAAAAAATGTTGGCATTCCAAGTCTAGCGGTATATAACGGAATTCATACACTATGAGAAATGTATGGCTTAATATCTGGAATTCAAGATTGGCATAACGTTAGAAATTCCATGAAATTCACCACTTCAACAGATGAATGGAGAAACTCCATATGATCTTAATGAATGGATAAAAACAATTTGATGAAACTCAATAGTAATTCATGATAAAAATCACTCTAAACAAAGGGGAATTTGAAAGGAACACCTTAATCTAATAATAAGCATCAGCCAAAACACTACAAAAATCCTAATACTGTAGTGAAACAATGAAAGCTTTTCCTCTGAAGTTGTCAACAGGATGGAATGAACGAAAGTCCCGCTCTCACGATCTGCTTTCAGCACAGCACCTGTGCTTGTGAGGAGGGTATCCATATGGGGAAAAATGGCATTGGATCTCTACTTTACACCCTGCGCAAAAATCACGTCTATGTGTCTTATAATCCTAAATAGGGAAGGCAAAATTATAAAGGTTTTAGAAGATAATAGAAAATGGTATCTTCATCCCTTGAAAATATCTTCATGGTTTTAGGGTAGGAAAAGATTTCCTACACAAGACAAGCAACAAACAAATTTAAAAACCCCTAATCATAGAGAAAAAATAGATTTTTCAAGAACTAGCCATGCATGCCTTTGTCCCAGCTCTAACACAGCTCCTTCTAGAAGCTTTCTCTGGCTCCTCCAAGGATCCTGATGCTTGCTGCTTTGGTCCAAATTCCTAGAAAAGCCCTTATGATAGTGTAATATTGTATTTTGGTTTCCACATCTGTCAGTTAAGCCAGACTTTAGGTTTGCTCATCGCAGGAAACCTGTCTGATTGATTTCTATACTCGGAAACGCAGCAAAGCGTCGCACACAGAAGCTGGGCAGTGAGCGTGTGGCAAATGCGTGTAAACGGAGAACACAGCTATGGACCACGCCGCATTCACCTGCTCACCGTGCAGAGCACTAATAAGAGCTTGGAGAGTCTGCCAGCACTTGCCGTGAGAGGACGCTTTCGGACGCCCTTTCTGGACATGCTGAAGCTACGGTGTGGGTACAAGCTCTGCAGAGACCCTGCGGACGGGGCTCGGTGCCTATGCACCACGTCTCCGAGCTGGAACGCTTCTAACGAAAACACAAACGTAGCTTATGGGAAAATGTGTCTTTGTGCTCGGATCCTCTGGGTTTTCCCGGAAGTGGTTTGGCTGGGCACGCAGTGTGTGCGTTCTGCTAGATGGGCAACAGCTGGTGACAATTTTCTATGTACGGAGTGAGGGATTTAGTGACTGCTTCACTTTGCGCTGTGTTTCATTATCTTTGTTTCTGCCCTTTCAGCTTTTGTAAGGGGCTGAAAGGAGTGTGAGGCAGAGGAACCGAGAACCAGCGAGGGGGCAGAATGCTGAGATCTGCGAGCCAGGTGAAGTATGAAGTTCCTGCAGGAAAGATCTTTATTGTCCAAACACTTACACTTACAGGTACACAGAGGTCACCGAATTCAATGTCATCCTTTTGCAGCCAATGAAACAGAGGCCAAGGGACCAGCCAGAGATCCCCCAGCATGCCAGCAGCTGAGCAGAGGCTAAAGCCTCTCTCCCAAGTGCCTCGTTAGCGCAGCAGGTAGCACGTCAGTCTCATAAAGTCTCTCTCCCCACCCCCAGCTTTCTTTATCAAACACCACTTCCACCTCTGCCGTCCTTGGTCAAGCTGGGGGACATCTGAAAAAAGGCAGAGCTGTACAACAGTGATGTTCACGCTGTGAAGTCCTCTAGCTCTGCCCAGTGACTTCGGTGACCACAGCAGAGGCCTGGAAACAAAACAGAATGCAAAAATCCCTGCACACATAAGTGATCCTTTCCCCCGAGAATCAATCAGTCAATGATGTAAAGCACTACACAAATGCCGTGTTATTACTGGGTGATCGTCTGGCATGCGCTGGCTGAGCGTGTTAATGGGAACACTCAGAGTCTACAGACTGCCTGTCAATCCACAAGATGCCCAAGAGAAAAGAAGTTCACAGTTGAAGTCCCTAGAGGAGGAACAGGAACAAGTCATCATTAGAGAGTAATGGGACTCAACGTACCCCAAAGTCTCCATTCACCCAGCAGCCAGGACCCTGCCGCCAGGCAAGTAAACTTGGCCCCAGCTCCCTTGGATATTCCCTTCACCCTACTGTATCATCTGAAATGTGATGTCCCTTCACATAATTTATGGAAACAGGCAAGGGATATATACATGGATAATAAGTAAGCAAAGAGACAGAAAGGCAATACAAATAGATGGTATATCAAAATTTTAGAGAAACAACTCTCCACTGGTTTCTGCCGGGCACAGGATGTGTTCTGCCTGGTGGCCCCTAAACTGCCATTGCCACCTGGGCCCTAGAGCATTCCTTGGGTCCTGGTGACAGGCCAGGGGACAAGGCGTCCCAGGGGCAGGAGGCAAGTGCAACAGGAGCCCCCTATTCCCTGCCTGTCTTCCCCTTTCGCTGCCAGCAAGCAGGAGAACGGCACGACCGCACCGATGATGGGGGCTCCATGCCCATGTGCCCAGCTGCTCTGCTCAGGCACCAGGCAAATGCAGATGAACCACAGCAAACATCTCAAGCAGCAGCTGCTCCGAGGAAGGATGACAGCCCTGGGCAGAGGCGAGGGGGGGACAGCAAAGAAAGCTCAGGAGGCCCGGTTACCAAAGAAAAGTTACAAGCCACGGACTGAATAAGGAGATTCGCCTTTAGTTGGAAGGAATGAAGCCAGGGAATGGTACAACAAGCTGGAGGGAATGTGTGACAGGAAAATAAACTTACATTTTGTGAAGGACACGGTATTTATGTCCTCAGATGAAAACAAAAACAAACAAAAAACCAAATCCAGAATATAGGACAAAACATGGCCAGGAAAAGCTTACTTCTGAGTAATTGATACATTTTTATGGATAGCGTGAACCTTCAACTGCACACTTTCTCTTTTTGCTCTGGTTGCTGGGAAGAGCCCATGTTTTAACTTGCAATCCAACTTCACTAAGTCAGCAGGACTTTGTAGTACAAAATCCCATGACTATCTTTCCCTCTGGTTTCATTGTACCATTTTATCATTCTTTTCTCTTCACGCTGAATCTTAAAAATCAATCTATGTGTTGCTATTTTATTATAGTATTGTAAGCCACATGAAATAATTCTGGGAACAAAGCAGGGCAGAAATATAAACATGGAGACTAGCAGGATTTGAAAATAAAAAAGCAACAACCAGTGAAAGAAACGAGCCTGGATCCCAAATATGGGGCCAGGGAAGGACCACGGCATGAGACGCCAAGCACCTCTCTTCGAGTCCAGACCAAGTGACCAACCATGCAGTGCTGAAGTTGAGCTGACTGTCACCTCTCTGGAACCCAGCTGCACCACGTGTCAAAATGGAAGGGTTTATTTAGATCATCGATAAGATCCCCAGCAAATATAAGAGTTGATGATTTGACACTTGTGCAGCTTTGTGTGCACCACCCAGGAGGAGGCTGGAGTCTGTGGCCAGAGTGCCACCCTGCAACTGAGACAGATACTGCTCAAGAACGGGTGCTGGAGACTGACTGAAGAATAAGTAGAGGTTGCAAGGGCTTTATTATTCCAATGAGGTAAGAGTTGGCTTGGGAGTTGGCAACTGAAAAGTGGAGAGATAGGAATTTGAGCTTCTGCTTTATTGAACTCAGAAGAGCCACAGGAGAAAAAGCAAAGCTCTCCCTGGCAGGACAAAAAGCTGGCTAATGGCCTGCTGTTCAAACCTCAGGGTTTGGGAGAAGCGTGGCTGGGGAGAGGAACCACGTCCCTGATGGCTCCTCACACACAATGGCCACCCTCTGAGAAATACCAAATGGAAGTCCAGGGCAGCCACCATGTGTCCTGATAACCACAACATGATTACAGCTTTGGAAACACAATTTAGAATGGGTGTCTTGGGGGTGGGTGGAGCCTGCATCCGAGGGAGTGCGGATGTGCAATTACGTTCCATTTGGATAACCCAAAAGTGTGCCGCACAAGTTAACATTCACCATGGTGACATGGTACAGCCATGTGTTCATTATTTTCTAAAAACATGGTCAGACCAATGGAGCATATCTGCTCTTTGGGGGCCTATACAATCCAGAATGCAGACAGAGAAGACTAACATCTTATCTGTGACTCTTTATGGATGCATCAAAGATCTATTCTGGTTCATAATAAATTGAACCAAGTAAAAGTTTGGTTAAACTGGATCTCACTGGCACTTTAGGCCACAAAATCTGGGATTTTTGCAAATAGGCTGAGTAAGGCCAAATAAAGATCAGTATTTCTAACCTCAGAATCGGTGACCACTCTGTCAAAAAATCGTGTATGGAGGGTGGGGTGGGGGGTGTGGTGGGCGTCATCCCTGGATTGCTGTGCTCTGCCCCTCAGCACCACACACTTCTTGTCCTGCTTCAGATTGCCTTGTCCTGTACGTGGGACAACCCAACCCAGTGTCCCGTGTGACCCAAGAGGGACCTGAGAAAAGAGAACCAAATACCTGTCTCTTGGTACACAGAGCATTTCAGAAAGACAACGTCACATGAAGATGCTGGAAATCGTAGGAAGAACGGGGACATGGACCGGGAAAGCAGAGTTCAAATCCCCACTGTTTCACAGCAGCCGGGCCTTAGAGAAGCACGTGAACCTGCCGGCGCTCCGTGCCTCAAGTATCAGAGGGAAGTATGGACACTATCCCCTGGGGCTTGGGCAGCATGAGTGTGACGGTGCGCGTGAGTGTCCCCGGCACGCTCACCTCCTCTGCGGAGAGCCCAATGTGCTACCCCAAGAGGGTCTGAGCCCCTCCGGCCCTCGCCTGCCCAGCCATCTTCTGAGGTGTCTCCCCCAGGGGACCTCCAGAGCTCTGCGGTGTTCAGTCCACGTGTGATAAATGGGAGAGAGGGCCTGAGGGGGAAGTGCTGGGACGGGGGCTGATGGTGGGGTGTAGTCTTGTCAACACTCAGCCAAGGAGCCCTCTCTCAAAGCACATACGCGGTTCTCAGTGATAAACAGTGCTTGGGATAATAATGGCAAACTGGGGTCATAATGACGCTTCTCCCACTAAAGGGTTTAAGATTAGGAAAGAGTCTTAAATCAGCCTGGCCTGGACCCCAAAGGGAACTCCCTGCCCTGAGGGGGACCATGGAATCAGAAAAGCTTAATTTTTCTGCTGTCCTTGTAGGGCTGGGCCCAGCTTGCTATCCCCTCAGGGCGTGTGGGGGGAGGGTTGGGGAACAGGCAGGCCCAGGCTCCTGGGGGCATGCTGGCTGCCTCGCCCCATGGGTGGGGACACAGCCGGAAGGTCAGGTGCGGGGTTCTCCTACCTGGGTCAGTAATGCTCCACAAAGCAGTAGCCAGGAATAAGAGCAAAGGTAAAGACGTGAAGTAAGAGATCAAGAGATGAGAAGCCATGGGGGGATCAGCAGAGATGGTTTGGAGGAATTCTAATGTACGCATAGAAACCACTGTAATTCCAATGAATGGGGTCATTCACTACACTGGGGACTCAGCAGAAGTCTGGAACTCTGCTGGGTGAGACACAAGGAGACAAGGCACAGGGATGCAGAAGTGTGCTCCTGGAGATCATGGGTCACAGGAAAGGCTCAGGACAGAATTCCAGGACTGCCTAAAGCAAAACCAGTCAAACCTCATTAGTTCACCACTCTGCAAAAAATGAAGACAGAGGTGCCTGATTCACACAAGCGCCCCGAAATCTGCAGTAGATAAAGCTTTTTTTTTTTTTTTCCTTACTGCTGGAACACTTCTGCATTTCTTCTAAATTTGCCTGTGATTTTCAAGTGTGGGAACCAGTTTCAAGTCTAGCATAGAATTCAGTATTAGAAACACGTGTGACCCAGGCCGCCTCCAGCTGCTCACCCCACAACCCCCTGGAAGACCCCTGGAGGGTCTCCTTAGGAAATCAGTGGGCCAGGACTGGTGAGGCATTGCCCCGTCTTGGTTTTAAAAGTACGTGCTTCGTGAGGGCCTTCTCACATCTCCCAAAGAGCTCCAAAATGGCAGATTAAGCGAAATTTTTGTTTTGTAGCAACAATTCTACTTTTCAAAGTTTTGGAAACCTGAATATTTCCAGCTAAATTAGAAATATGTTGAATCCAATGGAAGTGTGGGATGACAGGGTGTAAGTGACCTGGCAAAATAATTTAACCCATTTGCAATACCCGCCAAAGATAAAACATTCTCAAATTATTGCCTGAGATCTGTTGGAATCAATGTTTCTGACAGTCACAAGCAATTTATCAAAAACTCTTCAGGAATCTTTTCTTTGGCTGTATTTTATTTTCCATCCCCTAAGTGATGAGCAGATATTGATTAAGATAGAATGGTCCACACACATGATCCCAGATTTTTTAAGTTTTTAGCAAGTGTCAAAACAAAGAGTAACATGAACAGTTCTATAGGAAATGTGTTCCCATTGTTACTTTCATACACTTTCAGTTATTAAAAATATAAAATAAAAACAGTTGGTCTTCTTGAGTGACTCTAGTTCTGAACTTACATAATTTTCTAATCCTGTTAAGAAGAATTTTCGAACTGAAATACGTCAATATACATTTCCAGATGCACGTAGGACTCTATGTTAATTAAATTACCAGTTCAATAAACAAATATTGGCAAGCCCCAGGGGATCGGCACTGAGCTGGGTGCTAAGACAACTCTCCTTGCCAGACAGGACAGAGGGTACGGTTTCCAAGGAAGGAGAATTGAACAATTTGCGTGGCCTGAGCTACCTGAGTCAACTGTTCTGGACGCAGGACCAACAGCTCTCGTGAAGCAATGCTGGAGAAAGGTAGTCATAATTCCAGACGGAAGACAGGACTTAGCCCGGCCACCCCTGCTTCCTCGGCCGGTCGCAGACCCTGGGGCCGAAGCCTTCCCTGCTATGGTTGGGCCATTGAGCCATGGCACTGGAAGATCGGACTGTAACAAAGCTTTTCCAGAATCTACCATCCTTTTTTTATTAAAAACTGAGCTTTATCTGTAGGACTTTATAACCTTGAGAAACAAACACATCACGTTAGCCCTTTCCTCAAGAGATCAAAAAGTACATATTTCTGATCTTTGTATGTCTGTTTCCATCTAAAACAAAGCAAAAGGAAAATGTTACGATGAAATGAACTGAGAAGGAGCAGAGCAACTGGCAAATGTGCAGTAGAAATAATCCCTGGGTGAGATTCTGAACGTCTGAACCCAGGCAGCCGCTCAGGAGTGGACGATACACGGGCGGACCCTGGAGAGGACTGACGCAGTGGGATCGTTAGTGTTTGTCACAGGTTGGGAGCAGAAAAGATGAAGCGTGTGCCAGGGCCTCAGTGGGGGGACCGGGGGCTCATGGCAGGGAGGAACTCTCTCAGGCAGGAAAACCATGTCTTTGGTTTCTGAGATTAATTTTCAAGACGAAGTGCCCTGTACCTCACTCTCTGGGACATTTCCCCCCAAAATACTTCCAGTGGCTCAGCTGAGTACACATCCAGCCCTAAGAATCTGGGTGCACAATGCACATGACGTGCCTTCAAACATTTTTTACTTTAAAAAACTGCCTGAGTCTAATATATTCTATATATAGTTGTAGGAGTATGCACGTGTGTATATATATCTTAACTTCAAATTAATGTCATTGTATTTCCCCCAACTTAAAGTCAAATCGACTCCTCATGAAGTTGTGTGGCACATTTTCTGTAGTTCTCAGTGCCTCCCACGGATCAAGTGTGCTGTTCCCGTGTAAGAAGCCAGAGCACATACAACTGGAGAGGTGATGTGTGATGTGGAAAAGCAGGCTGTAGAGAGAGACACGGATCCATGTGCAAAGGGAAAAGACCCGAATGCTGGGGAAGGAGGAGAGGGGTTCAACCACGGACTGTGCCACGGACTGTGGGGGTTCACCGTGGAAAGCTCAGGGAGAGGCAGGCTGGCCGAGTACCGGTGCAGAGGGAGAAAGGCACGGCAGGGTCTAGAAGAGTGAGCACGGATGCTATAGACCGCATACCCCTAAATTCATGTTGAAAGCCTAACCCCCAATGTGATGGTATTGGGGGGGGCTTAGGGCGGTGATGGGGTCATGAGGGTGGAGCTCTCTCGATGGCATGAGTGCCCTTATAAGTAGAGACACAGAGAGCTTGCGTCCTCTCTCTCCCTGTCACAGGAGGAAACCGTGCAAAGGTGGTCATCTGCAAGCCAAGAAGACAGACAGCCTTCAACAGAAGTCAGATCTGTCATCACCCTGACCATGGACTTCTAGCCTCCAGCACTGTGCGAAGTAAGTGTCTGCTGTTGAAGCCCCCAGCCTGCAGGATTATGTTACGGGGCACGAGCAGATGAAGAGCGGACTGCGCAGTGGGGACCACCATGAGCAGAGTACACTGAAGGGCTCGGTGGGAGGCGGTCGAGCAAATCTACAGGATTCCTTTGGGACTTTCCCTCTCAGCATTCGGGGGAGTGACCATAAGGCACAGGGGACAAGCAGCAGCACTCGCAGTGTCAAGCGGAGCACGTCTGACGTCTGGGGTTTGGACCACAAGGAGAGGCGAATGACTCAGGAAGCCCTGGAGGTAGGAGGGGCCCAGCACCAGGCTGGGAAGTCACCTCATGAGAGGGCAGGAGATGTCAGGTCTTGGAAGTCTGGAAAGGAAGAAGTCCTAAAGTAGGCACAGGAGCGTCCAGAGAAGCCTCTGTTTGGCTCCCTGATTCATTCAGCAAATAGCGTGCCAGTCCCCTGAAAGATGTGGCAAATGTGGGGTGAGGACAAGAGCAGAAAACCATCATCTAGAGGCATGGTAGAGAAGCAAAGGGCTCACAGAGTCCAGAGACAGAAAACCGAGGCAGTTGGGAAGACAGTTGGAGCCTTTAAATAATGTTTGAAGCTCTTTAATTTAAACATGAATCTCTCCCCACGCCTTTCCATCAGCTCCGAGGTCCTGGTCTGGGCCCCTCAAATCTTCTGGGAGCACAGAAGGAATGACCCTAGGAGCAGAGGTGCCCCCCCATTGAGTACTGAGCATGCTCTGAATCTCTCTCCACACTGAACCCTCCCAGCCAGCCCACAGGGGAGGTGCTGATATCACCCCTTCTTTCCCAACGAGGGAGCTGAGGATGAGCAAGATTCAGAAATCTGACTGGCTTCAGGGTCAACAGAGACAAAGTAATGAAATCCAAACTTCCCAGAGCCCCAACTCTAACCTCCATTAACACCTTTTGTGCTATTAGGAGTTCTCATGCCCCTGGAAGAACCCACAGGTGGACCTCAGGAACCCAGCTGTGTTTCACTCGGGCCACGTAGCCACAGAGCTGTGCCCCTGAGGCCATGCCCATCACTGAGACGTAGGTCTGAGGTCTGCAGAGGGTCCTTCTACCCTGTGGATTTGTGCCACTCCGGTTCAGCAGTGATACAGCACAAGAAACAGCCGTACCCACTTGGCCCGCCAGATTAGAGCCTATAGACTAGAGGCCCTCTGGCATACAAATGTGTTTTGGCCAGTGCTGTATTTTATTTAAATATTAAACGTGAACGTTTCTAGGCAGGATATGTGTTCTCTTGTTCCATCCCCACCATCTTGCCCCCAGCAGCTTCCCACATTCCAGCTACTGTCTGTGTACTGAAGGCACTTGAGCAGACTGCCCCTGATTAAATTAATGCTGACCTATTCATAATCATTTTATTATGTACTTAATGTAATTCATCAGTCCGGTTTTTATGGCTGAATATTATTCCATATAGATATATATTTGGAATATATATATATTTATATATATATTTATCCATTCATCAGTTGATGGACACTTGGGCTCTTTCCATAATTTGAGATATTATGTAGATATCTGTAGATAATGCTGCTGTAAGCATCAGGGTGCATGTACCCCTTTGAATTAGTATCTTTGTATCCTTTGGGTAAATACCCAGTAGTACGATTACTGGATCATAGGGTAGCTCTATTTTTAACTTTTTGAGGACCCTCCATACTGTCTTCCACAGGGGCTGCACCAGCCTGCATTACTACCAACAGTGCACGAGGGCTCCCCTTCTCCAAATCCTCACCAACACCTGTTATTTCTTTTATTGTTGAGTTTAGTCATTCTGGCAGGTGTGAGGTACTGTCTCACTGCAGTTTTGACTTGCATCTCCCTGATGATCAGTGATGTTGGGCATCTTTTCATGTGTCTGTTGGCCATCTGTATGTCTTCTTTAACAATATGGAATGCTTCATGAATTTTCATGTCATCCTTGTGCAGGGGCCATGCTAATCACTGTATTGTTCCAATTTTAGTATATGTGCTGCCAAAGCAAGCACCAGACTAATTGTTTAAAACACTTCAGAGATCTGGAGACAAAAGGTTTGTTTATCCCCTACAACTGGTTTCTGCTGCGATGAGCAAACCGTATACTATCTGGGATTCGTGGACAATGTGGGGAAGGGAGATGATAAAGCACTTAAGACCTCCCTTTACTTCTAGCTGTGTTCTGATACCAGGAAAGGATCTGGAAGCAAAAGAGCAGAATCAAAACCGGCTCTACCTTCTGGGGACAAGGGGTGGCATTACTCAAGTGTCTGGCATGCTGCTAGAAGCGGGCAGTCTGGGGCCCTCCCAGCAAGGCCTGGGAGGCGCCGCACGAGAGCACATGCTCACGGAGGGCAGAGCAAGGCCATGCTAGGTGGTGGCGGGGTGGGTGCTGCAGTCAGGCCTCTGGGGAACCACAGTCCACACTCGCACCACCGATGCACCCAGGTCTAGTCCGATGCTGCAATTCAGCACAGCTCTCCACTGCCTCCAGCAAAGCCAGGCCAAAGAGTCTCTCCGGGTGCAGGCGTGTCTGAGAAGTTTACCACAGGTCCCCTTCTCGTGTCTACCCTACATAACGCAGCTCCGTGTACAGGGGGATAATGGAAGTGACTCCACTGAACACAGTTGCTTGGAAGACCAAGACTTCAAGCGCGGGGCTCTCGGCCAAGTGCAGACTGGCCTTGTGTGCAGTTTGCTTATGCTTTTAAGCCCGGTGCTTTGGGGGTAGCTGCAAAGAGGTGGGGTCAGGGTCCCTAGAGTTCACTGTGGGGGAAGCACATGGCCATGAGGAGCCGTGCTACTGTGGACTGGTCACAGAGCTCCCAATCAGGGGCAGTTTATTCCACAGACACACCCTATGAATCATTACCTTGTGGTTCAAAATGCAGGGCTTTATAGGTGGAGGTTGGTAGAAGGTGGAGCTGTGTATCTTTGTCCATTTATTCAGGCAATAATGACTTATTGGTCGTTAGTACCTGAATTAGAATTACACAGTCCCCCAGGCTCCTCTCAAGGTTACTTTCTTCCTGAATTGTTTCCTGACTCCCCCAACCACTCATATCCTCAAAAATCAGCACCTTGACTGGGGCGCGATCATTGCCAAAATGCCTGCTGTCAGGGGAACCCGCCTCCTGTGACTCACGCCTTTGTATCATCTCTCCCCAGGAAGTCTGCAGGACTTGCTGACTTGCTTCTGGTGAATCGAACATGGAGAAGGGAGGAGACGGCACATTGAAGATAAAGTTATAAAAAGACTGGGTTTCACCTTCCAGCTTGCACCCCCACCCTCAGAAACATGCTCCAGGAGAAGCAAGCTACCGTGTCGTGAGCAGCAGTATGGGGAGGCCCGCATGGCAAAGAACTGCTATCTCTGGTCACGAGACCTGAGGCCTGTCCACAACCACAAGAGTGTGCTTGAGCCTTCAGACAGTAACAGCCTTGTCCTTGTCCTTGTCCTTGTCCTCAGAGACCCCGAGCCAGGCTCACCCAGCCAAGCCTCTCCCAGAGTCCTGACCGCATAAACCGTGAGGCAACAAATGTTTGGGGCTTTCAGGCATCAGGTTTGGGGGTCGTTCGTTACATAGCAATAGATAACTCATACAGATTTCTAGATGAATAATGCCAAGTAACTGGGTTGTCCCACTTTACAGTGTAAAAATGTGTGCCAGGCGTGACATTCAACTCTGCACCGGCTCAGAGGTCCAGGATCCCTCCCTCCCTGGCACTCCTGACACAACCTTCCCCTTCACACTGGCTGTGCTTGTCCCCGCCACCCTGCTGGTGCCGAGGCCCAGAGAGGCCCGCTGACGCTCCGCTCCAGAAGCCGGCCCTAGGGGGATGGGCCAGCAGACACACCAGAGCCGGAGGGAGCGGAGACCGAACAGCGCCCAGCGACCCTGGGCCGGCTTACGCTGCCTCCAGCTCTCCCCACTGGCAGGCAAACCCCAAGCGTGGTTTCCACCCTGAGAGCCGGCACGCAGACGGCGGGGCCGCATGTTTTCCACTCGACCTGGTCACCAGGCAGGGCACAGCAGTCCACCTGAGCCAGAGCAGCAGAGTCTCGGCTCCCACTGCCCCCAGCCAGACCCAGTTGCCACCCCGACACTGCAGGGCAGCGGGCCTTCCGACACGAACAAGGACAGTCTCTCCAGCCTGCGGACCTCATTCAGCCAGGGGACTCCACACCAAAAGTGGTAAGCAGGTTTTTGGATTCAACTGCCCTGACTGACCGGAGGGTGAAACCCTGCCCCCGAGGCGGGTCTGGGCCAGCTGCCATGACAACCGACTCAGAGACCCAGAACTGCCCTTCCTTGGAGACCACTGCAGGCATGGCTGGAGCCAGCCCACGGCACGAGCTCTCTCTCCACGTTAGCTCAGGGGCATCACTGCCTTCCCTGCCTCCCTGGCCAAGGTCAACCCAGTGAGCCCAGACAGTTGCACTGACTTGTTATTGTGGGGAGCAGTGAGGGTGCTGCTGCTCTGCCCTTCTAGAGATCCCTCCCTCCGCTCTCCCTTCAGCCCCCAGCACTTACCAGGCAGCCCTCTGCTCCACGTTAGCTTTCCTATCTTGCAAAGAAAACCTTGGAAAGACTCCACTTACCAATTCCAAACAACACAAAGATGAATGAGAGACACTCCCTGGCCATGCCCAGGGTTATGGAAAAGCTTAAGAAACAATTAGTTTTGTTTTAGCAGGTAAGGGTGGGGTGGGTGGATTAAAGGGACACTACAGACAAGATACTTGTTTAGCCTCAGCTCTGAAGGCGAGGAGACAATTCTCCCAAGAGAGAAGCTGAAAACAAGGACAGTCAAGGCAGGGGCAGCTACATGGAGCAGAGCAAAGGCACAGAAAGCATGGAAGGCAGGTGCGGGTGAAGAGCAAACTTGATATTGGGATAAGAATCCAAGAGAACCAGATGGGGGTGGGGGAGGGCGAAAGCGAGGGGGGGGGCGGGGGCAGTGTGGCTGGAAACATTAGCTGTGACTACTTTGCAAGGGACCTTGAATTCCCCACAAGGGATTTGAGGGTCAGCTGTTTTCAAATACTATCACTTCTGTTCTCAGGACCCAATACTGGGAACCTATTGATAACATTACCCCAAATTCCTTCTGGTCCCTTCCCAGAATTTCTGCGCTCTTATTCTCCACCAGAGAAGTACACACTGGAATTAATGAATGGGACACAGTCTTTGATGTTCCTGGGGAAACACTGACTGAGAGAAAAAGTCACTGCATATGTATATGTATGAAGATTCCCAAAGCTCCTAATCAGGTGGACTGACAGAATAGCACCTACGGAAGGGGACAGACAGCTGTGGTGGAGAATAAATCATATGTTACATTCAGACAGCTGATATCTGGAGTGATAAGGAAACCCATTTACTTACCACTTACGTGTCAGATTTCACCACTGGTATTTGTTGCTATACTGTTTGTTTTAATTTTGTTCCCCAAATTCATTCGCCGTTGGATTTAGTAACAACTGGCCCCGTATTTCCAGCTGGTGAGCATCTCATACGGGCCAGACAGTGCGCTCTGCCTGCAGCCCAGCCACGGGAGGCTTCCATCCTCAGGACAAGCAGAAAGGCGATTCTGGATCTCACCACCTCCCAGGGAGGGGCTCCGCTCAGCCAGAGGCCACAACAGGCATGGAGGCTACATTCATTCATCTCTCTTCAGCCCAGCACAGATCTATGTGGCACTCCTCACTGTGACTATGATATTCAATGGCTCCGTCTGTTTTTACGCCTGCAAGCATGGCTCTTATTTAAATAATGTTCCCGCAGCTTCGGGGGCCTGTACGTCCCAAGGGGAGCCATGCCAGCTCGCTGGGTGCCCCTCACACCTGACCTGCTGTAGCAGCCGGCCCCAACTGCTCTGGGCCAAGAGGATGCCTGAATTATCAGGCTGAGGCCTGGCGTGGTGTGGCCCGTGCCACTCCCCACAGAAACCAGGGGCACTGAAAGCACTTTCCTGGTCAAGCTGCACGGAGACTCACATCCACCCTGAGCTATCAGCACACCTGAGAAGTTGCAGAACTCAGAGGTGAAAACAGACCTCAGGTGTCTGATGTCTGGTATGGCATTCTCTAGTAGATCTGCAGGTTAATAAGGGAATTCTGTGCTCCTCCCAGCTGCAGTGACAATGAAAATAACAAAACAGCAACAGGTGCTGCCAGTTACCTTGGCCGCAGCTCTGAGACCACAGATTGATTTGGGAGGTGAGAAAATACTAGTGGGGCGGGGACAGACTCAGGGAGAGACAGGCCACCAAGTAAAGGTGCCGTGCCCCTTGTCTGGGGCTGCTTAGCAAAAGTGAACGTAGATGTCAGGAAACAAGAGAGACAGATAAGGAGGCCACAAGTCTGAAATCCAGCCATTGGCAGGGCCATGCTCCCTCCAAATCCTCAAAGAAGGATCCTCCCTGCCTTGTCCAGCTTCTGCTGGTCCCAGGAGCTCCTTGGCTATGGCTGCCTCAGTTTAAGCTCTGCTTCCCTAGTCACCCAGCATCTTCCTGCAGAGAAATGAAGTTCCAAGAAATCCCCACAATGATTAAGTAGCAGAAGTATATTTTCCTCAAAGCTTAATCCCTGAGTCAACATCCTAGATCCCCTTTATGCAAAACAGGAAGGTACCTCAGGGCATTCTTCATCCCTGCCTGCTTCCACTCTGGGACACACAGTCCCCCAGTTACAGCTGTCCAGATCTTCTGATCTTAGTGATGATGAAATCAGCCCCTAAAGTTGTGACCAAGGCCCCGGATTCAGAGCCAGCAGTAGAGGGTAGAGGGATACCTATAACAGGAATCCTCTACATCTGCCCTATCTCCATTTCTGTGTGGGGCTTCCGTGGGTTATCTCAGCTCCTGACAGCTCATGAAATTGCTAGTCCAGCTTTACAGATGAGGATGCTGATGGGAAATACTCACTGCATCTGCAGGATCTCAGTCACTGGGGAAATGATTATGAGAAAATGTGGCTATCCATTTGGGAAAAAAAATAATAAGGCCATATCCTCCCCTCATCCTTCATATCAAAATAAATTCCACGTGGATCATAACAATAGTGCAAAAAAACTTAGATTAAAATCACTATAAAGGATTTGGGTGAATATGTTCATAATCTTGCGACATGAAAAGCCATTTTAAGTATGTCAACATAGCTAGAAAACTATTTTAAAGAAATATTAGTATGGCCAAAAAACACAACAAACAAAGCTGATAGAAAAAAATGACATCAGGAAAAAGGTATTTTGAGATAATATTCTTAATATACCATGAGTGCTTTAAAAACAATAAGTAAAATACTAGTATTTTCAAAAACATGGACAATTCATGAAAGAAAAATTAAATGGACAACATACGTATGAAAAGATCTTCAACACTTTTTCTAATTAAAGAAATATAATTTAAATCATATATTTTTCTATATCAGATGAGATAAAAGTACTGACCATGTTGGAAAATTCAAAACATTGACACACCCATGAACTATTGGTACAAGTCCGGGGATGACCTGATAACACGTATCAGCATCTTAAGCATACATAACACATGGTCCACTCATTTCAGTGTGTGCATTTATCCTACAGAGATCACTGCTTTTTAAAGATTCATGTTTAAGGATATTTATTGCAATGTTGTTAGAGCAGAAGAAAAAACAAACAAAAACACAAATAACTGAAATGTCCATCAATAAGTGTTTGGTTTAAAAACTTCTGGTATATTCATACTCTGGGATAGAAGAAGGCAACCAGTACAATGCTCACATGTGCTAATTAGGTTAACACTGGAGCTCAAGAAAGCATCCTAGCTGGAGAAAGAGCTGGAAGGATCAGCATCTAGGTAGTTCATGTTGCTAGGAGAGTGGAGTGAGCCTGCCCAGAAGCATACATATAGAAGGGAGGGGAAAGATGATCTGGATTAGAATACTGACATTTCAGCAATGGTAAAAGGAAAGGGATCCTCAAAGAAAACCAGAAAGATGGTCAGGAAAAAGAAACAAAACCTGGAGAAATGGCCATCATGGAGGCCAAGGGACTAGATTTTTTTCAAGAAGGAGGAAAGTTTAACAAAACCAAATGCTATAAAAAAAAAAAAAGTAAAATAAGTACTAATATATTTATTGGGTTTGAGACACACACACATACACAAACACACAGGTTGGTGGTAGTCTGAGTAAGAGGAGTTTCATGGCAGGAGGTTGGGGGCACAGAGAATCCACACTGCAGTAGGTTTAGAAGTTGACAGAGTTGAGAAAATATAGAAAGTGTAGACAAATATTTCAGAAAGTTCAGCTGTAAATGAGAGGAGAGCTGTATGGGAGGAGAGCAAGAAAAAGGGCAAAGTGTCCACAGAAGGGTGTCTGGTCTGTCTCTTTTTTTTAAGAGGATGGAAATCTGAACGTGCTTCAGTGCTGATGGAAGATGTTGAGGAGAAAATAAATTCCCTGGGTAAGTGGGAGGAGGTGGTCCCACACCAGAAGAAAAGCATTTCCTAAATATAATGCAAAGGGAGGAAAAATATGGGTGGACATCAAAGTAACTTTTAGGGGTTGTTGTCAGTTCACTCAGGGTGGGGGCTCAGGAGTTCTCCCCTGGATCTGCTCGATCCAGTTAGCCGACAGGGGGAGAGAAAGAAAACTCAGATGTTACAGAAGATTTAAGAGTCAGACTTAAAAATGGCATTCACCACTTCCACCTACAATTGCACTAGCTGAAATCCAGTCATTTGCCCAAAAAAGCTGCAAGGGGAGTACAAATACTGTCTAGCAGTAGACACAACAAGAGGAAAGAGACAGATGTTGGTAAGCATTAACTTTCTCTGCCAGAGGAAAAAAAAAAATGTGTTGTTGTGGTTGTTACATTGATTTTGTTAGTATTTGTGTCCCTAACAGCTGACTCTGTGACCTGAACACAGTAGGTCCTCAAAACATCTTTGAGGAAGAAAGAAAGAAGGAGGAACTGGGGAAGAAAAATTGAGTGTGAGAGAGAGGAGTGTTTTTCTAGAACTGAGGCAGATGCCTCAGACGTAGATAGAGAAGGTAGCTGCTTAGCTGGTATGACTTGAGTGGGGGTCTCCCTATAAAATTCCTGTAACAATGGAGACCCAGTGTCACAGTTACCAGCTCCATCCCAAAAATGAAGACAGCTGATCCAAAATTGAAGCCTATCAACAAAGTGCCCTAGTTATGGAAAAGCAAGAAGGTGCCAGAACCCACAAAGATAAATCACAAATATGCAAATGTTATGGTCCCGCCCCAGTGACCCCTAGAACTGACGGTACTGTTGGAAGCACTGATGTTGACAGCTCTGTTTTTATACCCTTCAGGGTCTCATTCAGATGTTTGCTTTCCTTTCATTCATTCATTCATCCAACAAATGTGCACCATTCCGAGTTATCAGCAGTGATGATGTTTAGGTTCACAGAGATGATTAAGACTACTTATAGTCTAATGGGGAGACAAACATGGACACCAACAAGTGCACTAAAGTGGATTCCAGTGGAGGCCGAACGAACAAACTGTAATTCTATGAGAGGAGTCAGAAAAGTCTTCATAGAGATTATGACTCTCAATCCAGACCTTGAAGGGGGAGGTGGCCTCACCAGAGCATCTACGGGACGAGAGAATGTGGAGCAGGAAGGAAAGGTGCTCTATAGCAGTTAGAATTAGTAAAGGCATGATGTGGGAGTGCGCACAAGACAGCACAGTGTGCCACTCTATATGGCCAGCCGCCTGCGGGGTGGTGGGTACTGACCCATGGCTTCTAGACTTACGGGTGGTACTCATGTCTCACCCTGACAAAGCAGCCACAATCCCAGCAATTAATGGGGAAAAAGTGTTTCCACCTTGTTGCCGGGTAACTAAGCACTTCACAATTCTGATGGTCACATTTATCTCTTCATTTCAGTGTAACACACTTTACAAAATAACCACAGGCTACATCAACCCTTCCTAACATGTATTTGGAGCTCACCTCACTCTATATGTGTGATATTGTTTTTGTTTTAATTTTTCCCTTTAGAAAGGGAACAAATCACATCTTGCTCAAAACACTATGTCTTTATTGTATCTGTATCTCCGGATTGTCTATGGTGGTGTTAATGTAGCACTTTAAAATGCCAGTATGTTTTAATAGCATAGTATACCTTTTGCTCTTGCAAAAACATCACATTATTCAATGTACGCAACTGCAAAAGGATATGACTCTTATATAATTTACGTGTCCTTGTGGTGTGTTATTAATGTGTGCACTTTATAAGGGTATAATTTTGGAAGCAATTTTCCATAAAATTGTTATAAGTGTTATCTTATAAATTTGAGATAATTTGGCACAATATTCATTTAACCAAATTACCCCACTAATAACATCTCTTCATTTGTAAATACCAGTTCAGACTGACACTACACATTTTTTGGTAAGACACTGAGCCTTCTGGAATCACCCAGATATTGCTGCATAATTTAGGGTGAGGAACAACTTGCTCTATTCCCATAAGTATGCCAGCTTTGTTCTCCTAGATTGAAATGCACAACAGACACTGTTTGGCCAAAACTAACACTTTGCATGAATGCTTCTAAAACCCTCATAACATTTGCTTCTGGGAAGTCATCAAGGCAGGAGTATATATCAAAATGAATAATGGATTAACATTAAAATAACTTACCATCACGTGCTGACTCGGCTTTTTGGTATCGGTTCTGTGGCTTTCTACAAGATCTGCAATGTCAATAATCTTCAGACTCTTCATTGATTATATGAAGATAATGGGACTTGACTGGATCGAAAAGCTTTCTTGGAGCATAACATCAATTATCCCTGATTTACTTTAGTACTTAATTATATATTACTCTATCTTGCCTATTTTTAAGGTCTATCACATCTCTACAAATATATTGCAAAGTCATCCATGCCATGGCATGGATCGTCCACCCAATCACTTTGTAAAGCATTTAGATAGCCTTCTGTGTTAATAACTAGCAATGAGGAGCCCCAGAGGCCTGTCTTCAAGTCCCATCTCCCCCAGTTACTGGCTCTGTGTTCCTGAGAAATTTACTTCTCCTCTGTGCAGGTTGCTTTGGGTACATCACATAATCTCCCTGAGCCTGAATTCGAGTTTCTTCATCTGTAAAGTGGACGCGATAATGCCTCTCTTCATAAGGAGAGAGTGAAGAGGGTCAACGACAGAACACCAGTAAGGGCTTTAACACAGTGCCTGGCTCATAGGAGACTCCGAGAAATGTGGCTAATAAGCAAATGTGAAAAGTACTGAGGAAGGTTAGGTCTTAAGGAAAAATCCACTCTCGTCCTAAAGCCAGCCTAGCATACAGAGGGGACAGGCATTCCTGGGGCAGCTGGCAATCATGAATGAGAAGCGCTCTTTATCTCCAACACGGTGCACTAGAAGCACTAGACAAAGAGTTCTTGAATTAAACTGAAACTACATTCTGATTTGATTTAAAAACATACGGCAAAAACAGAAGAGGAAGACATTGAGCCTTCTAGAATCATTACACCCAATGCTGACGTGCATTCAGAGAAGGAAGAATCATGCCCTGGAGTTCTGCACAATCACAAAGCCACCCAGAAGGAGCAAATGCAAGGTGCTGCTGAGCAGGAGTCTTAGAAGGAAGCGGTAGGCAGGTGAGGAGGCTGGCAGAGCTTCCAAAGACCTTGACGCCAGGCTGGGACAGGATGAATAGCCTTGGTGGTTAGGAACAAAGGCATTAATGTGCTAATTCTCTTTGTGATTCTGAGTATAAATGTCCTGGTCCCTGGAGTCGGTAGGCATGACAGATGATGACTAACGGGCCAACTGCTCTCCCTGGCCCAGACTGCGCTGACGCCTGGCCAGCATCTTTAAACAATGAGTGAGGTGTGGGGATAAAACACATTTTGCTAAGCTGTGTCCATTACCAAGTAAATCATGGCATATCATGGTGAGGCAGATATCAAGAGTTCTATCCTCCATGACTAAATTTCTGTATATACTGAATCTTTTCATTGACAGGGGAATCCCATCCCCCCTTCAACCCAGTCATTCATCATGTATTCAGTAAATATTGTCTGATTGCTGACTCTGCCAGGAGGAGAGAGTGATAAGACACAGCCCTGCCTTCTGAGAGCTTAACGCTGCCATGGGCAGCAGGCTTCACTAGTTTTTCCTTAGTACTTCCTCTAAATCCACACTTCCTTTTCTAGGCCCAGTGATGCTTGAAGTAGGGTGGGGGCACTTATCCAAAGTCTCCTGAAAAGAAAAAAAATTTAAACCCAAGGATCTCCCCAGTGAAGACACCTGGGTCTCCAGAGAGGCCAGTGTTTGCCAGCAATCAATTAGCCAGTGAAAAGGTCTCAGAGTTTTGCCACCACCGGGCAGCTAAGAAGAGGTAAAACAGCATAAATTATCAGGCCAATGGCACAAAAAAGGGGATCCAGCCTGGACTGCTGTGGATCAATACAGACCTGCCCTTATGGGCCTGTCAAGACTGTTTTTGGGGGGGCTAAAACTACTTCCCCCATTCAACCTTGGCTGTACCTCGGGCATCCCTCGGTTTTACAAAGGAGAACTTGAATTTGCTTCCCAAAAATGGATATGTGGAATGGCTGAATCTCAGCTCTCTGAGTGTTACTACTACATAATCCTCATGTGAAATGCTCCCAGTCTGTAAGGATGGCGCTAGACGTAGAGTTAGCACACGTTCAGCAAGAAGCCACCGCTTACCCTGCTCTGTATCTGGCCTTTCAAGACAAAAAAAAAAAATTAAGGCAGGACTGCTGGTCTGAGGAAATTATAATCTGTGGGAACAACACAAGAACAAGTAACAAGAGAACAAACAACGCGGGTGAGGATCTATCTGGTGCTCGGTTGTGTGGCACAGACTAAGGGCAGCTGGGCTGGGGCAAGCTTGGAGTGGCTGGAGATGGCCAGAGTGGGGAAGATAACCTTCATAACATGGGGCACGCATATCCCTACTCAGAAAGCCCCTCTCAGGGCCTCCCACACTCAGAAGCAGATGACAAGTGAGAGCTGACCCAGACCTGGACACGTGCTGCGAAACCACAGAAACTCCACAGAAGTTTCAGAGAGGAACCTTTCAGTTCCACCTCAGCAGAAGGGAGAGCACTTCAGGAGCAAACAAAAACCAAGCTTCTCTGCAAATCCCCACTTAATTCTCACCCTTTTCCATCTGTGGCAAGGCAGTGGTAACGTCACAGGAGTGCTGAGAAGTCACACACAAACGCGACAATTACTACAGCTTGGAGAGTGGTCATACGAAGTCGTGGAAACTGGCAATACATTTGTGTAGAGCTGACAGTGACCTGACAGGCAAATTTCCCAGGAGCTTCGGGAAGAATTTTCACCCCCATGATGCCTGCTGACTAGCGAGCACTGTCCTGGGTGTCAAGGGGTTCAGGCAATGTCGATGGCAATCGAGGCTCTCAAGTAAGAACCTCGGAGGTCGGTCAAATTCTTAAATACTTAGCTATGCTGTATCCAGGGAATGCTGCATTTTCCAACTAGTGCAGAGAGCTTCAGTGCTGTATTTTTAAAATGTATTTCAATTCCACAAACCCATATTGAGCATATATTGTGCCAGGCACTCGGCAAGAGAGAGAAATATAGACATAAATAAACTGTATTTCCTGCTCTTAATGAGGACCTAGTCTGACAAGAAAAACATAAGCAAATAAGTACAAGGGATGTGACAAGTATTACAAAGAATTACGTAAAGGAAGCTAAATGTGTTACAGGCACCACTTAAATCACCATCACTGCAGGTCTAGGGCAGAACAAAACTACAAACCTATCCAGCTGCCATGGAACTGTCTGACCACAATTTCCTCCTTGATCATAAAACCATCAAATATTTGTATAGAACACAGTTTTAATACAGTATCAGCTACATTAATTTTCACACTCCCCAAAGTAATTCCTTGTGTCTGGTATCAAAAGACCCTTCTAACAGTAAATAAATGGAGGTTCAGAAAATGAAGTGACTACACAAAACTAAGACGTGTCAAGTTACATAATTGGCCTCGAATCTTGGACCTCAAGCCATGTGCTCTTCTTAATACAGCCTATGGTTCTATCATAACTGTAATTCCTCAATGTATAATCAATCATATAAGTAATTACACTAAATGTAAAAGGCCTAACCTGCTAATTAAAGATGGAATCTGTCAGATTGGATTAAAAATAAAACAAAACAAAAAAGCAAAGCCCAACTATCTTCTTTTAATAATGGATTAAAGGGGTGCCTGACTGGCTCCACAGGAAAAGTGTGTGACTCTTGATCTTGGGGTTGTGAGTTTGAGCCCCACATTGGGTACAGAGATTATTTAAAAAAACAATTAAACTTATAAAAAATTATAGATTAAAAGGGTGAGGAGACCTAGGATGTGGAAAAAAAAATGTTGCTCCCATCCTTAATTCAAGAAAAAAAAAAGAGGAAAAAAAGACAGATAACCTGGAAGATCACAATAGTTCCTGAACCAGTAAGAGACCTGAGGTCTCAGTGCAACCAACTAATTCAGAACACAGGGAAAGATGGGAACTGGGAAGGAGGTGGATGTAAGCACTGGCTTCCTGGAGCAGATGTTGCTAAGGGTGCACTAAAGAGCATCTGTAACTAGGGGTGCACTACCAGAGGCTATGGAACCCCTGGGTGCCCCAAACACAGAGGCTCACACAGAGTTCCACTTTCTTTCTGTGGACCTCAGGAGGTGCTTACAAGAGCACTGTGGAAGGGCAGGAACCTGAGGAAGCCCCCGGGCAAGTGTGTGGGAGGGAAATGGCAGAAGCGGGAGGCCACAAAGCTCCACCCAGAGTTTTCTCCCACCATCTCCTTTAGGGAATAAATGGCTTAAGACACTGGAAGGAAGACAGCAAGTGTGTTGTGCTAAGGCCACAGGTGAAATCCAATGCAGCTACAGCAAAGGAACAGAAGAAAACATACTCTACCTCCAGAGAGGGGGTATGAGAAAATGTCCTGGGCTTGGAAAATTAGAGATCCCCTATTGCTGGGGAGGACATGATCCATCTCTTAGAGTTCCCACCCAGGGAACTAGGGTCACAGGACCTGCCCAAGATGCAGGCTTAACCAGGACAACAGAGGACTGCCACCGGGCAGGGTGAGGGTGTGGAGGGAGAGTCTCTCTGAGGCTCAAGCATAAAGTAAAGACTTAAAACTAATGGTGAAACAACAGAGAAAACCCATCACGCAAACCGGCCCCAGCTGAAGCACAAAATAATGCTAGAGGAGCCGGAATCCTGTGACGTGCAGCACCAAGGACAATGACAGCAATAACAAATCCCGCACTCAGCAAATTCCCTACTAAACTGACAAATCTCTCTGCTGAAGGCCTAGCAAAAGAAAAGGTGTATCCATTTCCAGACGATCATTCTACTAACACTACAGTTGCCAAATGTTAGGTGTTCAATAATTAGCCTACATTTTTAGGATAATTCCTTCACCATGCTCCCAATTACTTTTAGGGTTTTATTCTAAGTAAATCTTCATTTTTGGAAGTTCTCTGTGATAATCTTTTAAGAATGCAAGTTCATGACACCAGTCTCTTGCTTCTCATTCTGCAGGACTGACCCTTGCTACTTGCCCAGCATGGTCTCTCACCAATCTTTGCTGAGACCACTCACTGTCCCACAATTCTTCAAGTGGCCTGATGTCTTTCCCACCCCAGAGCCTTCCCATGTGCTCTTCTCTTTGGAATGTTCTTATTTGCATTCTTCTCTGACTGGTTCCTTTTTCATCTCTCAAGCCAGAGTTTAAATGGTACCTTCCCCAAGAGGGTTCATCACCATCCAACTTACAGTAGGCCCCTCTGTTTTTGTTCTGAGTGTTTGTCTTATTCTTCTGGCTGCTAGAGCAGAATACCAGAGGCTGGACGGCTTAGACAAGACTTTCTTTTAAATAGAAAAGTATTAAATTTATTTTAATATCTAGTTTCTTTTTTTAAATTGAAGCTGTTGGATGATTTTTTTTTTTTTTGTAATTTAAAATTCATTATTAGAGGGGAAGGAAAACACTGATAAGCTATTAAATACTGACAGCAAATAAGATGATCGAACCATGCATTTATAAAAGCCATGTTCAATAGTAAAAGGATCCAGTTATACTACTTAAGTGAAAGAAATATTCTTTGGCTTTTTATTTCTAGTTAAACACATTCTCATATTGACATAATATCCCTTTTTCACACAATTATTGTCACAGTTCTGGAGCCTGGAAGTCTGAGATCAAAGTGCCAGCAGACTCGGAGCCTGGTGAGAACCTGCTTCCTGGGTCACAGACCAGGTCTTCCCGCTCTGTCTTCACAAGGTGGGGAAAGGAGCTCTCCGGGGTCTCTTGTGTAAGGGCACTAATGCCATTCAGGAGCACTCCACTCTCATGACCTAATCACCTCCCCAAGGATCCACCTGCAAATATCACCACTCTGGAAATTTAGCAAATGAATTTGGGGGGAGACACAAACATTCATTCTACAGCCACATTCTATCCCTGTGGTTCACAGTCTGTGTCACAATTTAAAATATTTGTTTTGTGTTCACCTGATGAATGTTTTTCCTATAGACCGTAAACTCTGTGGAGTCAAGAAGCCTGTCTGTTTCTTTTTCTTTTTGGTCCATGAATTTTTATTGTCACTTTGTTTTTAAATCACTGAATACAGGATCCCTAATACACAACAGGCAATCAATAAAATCTTTGTAATACATTCATGAAATGAGTAGCCAAAAGGGAATAGTTTCCAAATCAATGAGACTCATAAAAGAAAGGAAATAAGAGACAGAGGAAAGGAAAGAAAGAAGGAAAGGAAGGGAAGGGAAGAGAAGGGAGGAGGAGGGAGAGGGGGAAGGAGAAGGGAGAGGGAAAGGGAAAGGAAAGGAGGGAGGGAAAAGAGAGACTGAGAGCTGAGAAGAGGAAATGTGGGGAGAGAGAAAAAGAAACTGGACAGGTGTTGGTTTCACATGAGCCTTTGTTTTCCTTTAACCAGTGGTTCTCAAGTTCGGCTGCTACCAGAAAACCTTGAAGGCTTTACAGGTGACTGATGCCCAGGGGCCACTCTAAGTGGTTCTCATTTTTGGCCTTTGGTGTGGTCTGGATACTGGAGACTTCTAGAAGCACCTCTGGTGATTCCAATGTGCAGCAGACTCTGAGAATCACAGCTCATACCCAGGGAGACAGTGCCATCTTACCAACTCCCCGTGAAGCTAAGAGAGACCAAGGTGCTGGTCATTCTTGGGTGTGCCCATCAAGAAGATCCCAGAGAGCAGCACCATCTGGGGTTCCTTTGGATCCCCCCCCAGCAAATCTCAAGTGAGAATCTGGTATTTCCAGGCCCTGAAAACAGGTTGACACCATCAGGGGGTTCCTGCCTCATGAAAGAATGGTTCCCTGGGTGTTCCTCACACTGAACGCATCTCTCCCCTTGCTGTCCCCACTGCAAGCACACTCCATTCTTCCAGTCCCCAGGGCGATATGATCTCTCACACACACCCCGAGGGGGGAGGAATTTCTCATGTTCTTCCTTCTCCTCTTCACCTGGTTACTACAACCCCTATTTGCTCTTCACATCCTAGCTCAAAAGTGATCTCCTAGGGGAGGCCGCTCTGTCAAGCCCACAGTATGGCACTCCACAAGTTCCATGCTGCTTTTACGACCCCAAATCCATAACCATTGCTTGTCACTTACTTACGGGCTCTCTCTCCTACTAGACCAAAGTTTTATAAGGGCAAGGCTATGTCAGTTTGTTCACTATTCACAGTGCCCAGCACATGGTGAATGCCTAATAAAAATGTGTCTAAATGATGGAATGAATGATGCTACACAGCAAAGCAGATGTCATTTATTTAAATCAATCAGCAGGCACAGCAGGAGGAACGATGGATTGGGAATGAACAAATGTGGCTCCAAGTCCTGCCTCTTTGGTGTTGGCTGTGTGACTGCAGGTGAGTCACTTCTGCTGCCTGGCCTCAGTTTCCCCATCTATGACACAAAGGCATTGTTCTACTTGACCAATAGGTCCGTTCAGGTCTGGATGATTTAGGATTCTTTGATCTACCTCAGCATGAACTTAAAGCAGGGGACCCTCCATGGGGGAAGCTGCACTAGAAGAGCCAGCGCATTTCTAGGATGCTCTGGTTGGGTTTTAAAAGGCCCTGGTGTATCACCTTTTCAGTCAACAGGAGAACCTCCCTTCACATGTGGGAGAGGCTTAAGTTCCAGCACATCTTAGAACCCACTAAATGCCATACGAAGGAGTTCAGCAACAGGAACCACTCCTGTCAATCTCTCACAGTTGGTTTCCAATTAGCCTCCTTGATTTCACTTACAGCCTAATATCTAGAAAAACTGACATTTAAGTGGATCTGAGACAAGCAGGTGTTTGTTAACTATATAACTACAGGTCATCTTCTTTAATTACTGAGAATCAGTTTGATCTTTGATGAACTTAATATAAAAACCTACTGTATACATAAATCGTGTTGTCTGTGACAAGGGTAATATTCGATCTCTGTACTATCCCAAATGGTAGCCACAAGTCACAACTGGCTAGCGGGTGCTTGAAATGTGGCGGGTGTGATGAGGAACTGGGTTCTAATTGTACTTAATTTTAATTCCAATAGCTATGTGTGGCGAGTGGCCACCTTACTGGACAGTGCAGACGTGTCATCGCGCACATAACAGAACCACAGGAACTGCTTTCAACGACACCAACTCCACCCATGTGAAAGTGATAAGAGCAATCTTCCTACATCTGCTGACCTCTTGATCTCTCTATTTAACTTACTGCCCTCAAGGAATCCACATTGTAAAAAGTAAGGGCCAATAATGTTATAGAAGAGCACTGTAACTCTGGATGTCAGTGAGTCTCATGCACAGCACACATTTATTCCATCATCTGTATGTCCATTCCACAGATACCTGCTGAGCGTCTACTCTGTGGGGAAGGAGGAAATTGTGAGGAGGCACCTGAATTTGTGGAGGAGAGGATGAGTCCTGACTTGTAACTATTGTTCTCTTCAGTGATACTTGTTTAAAGAGCTTCAACTCTCCCTAAGATGGGCTCCCTACTTAGTTCCAACTTTAGACCTGGCCCCTTTCTTCATTGATACAAATTAGGAGGAAAAAAATAACAAAAATAGACCCCTTTTACAGGGCATAAATCTGTGAGGCCAATTTCTTATACTTAATGTCTAACATAAGCAACACACACAGACACACACATGCACGCGTGTACACACACATGCACGGGAAAACTGGCCAGCAGATCCCTGCAATTCAACACTCTAAGTGATCACCAACTGGAAATGGAAACCCAAGTTAGGAGTGAGATTTACCATGTCCAAAACTCTGGGCCGATTGGAAACTCTGGATAATATCAAAAGACAGAGGAAATTAAGGCTTGATGAAGCATGAATAATTAAGATCAGACCAGGACCAGGGAGACCGGAGAGTCCAAAGAATAAAATTAATTTGTAAACATTAGGGAATAGAACTATCTGTGGCTCACATTTATTTCCAGTTATGACATGTGGAATGTTTGTCTGGCATCTGTCATCAAATGGCAAAGTTCATTTTTTTGACTGCCTCAATATAAATTTCCAACTAAACTAGATAACTTAGAATTTCAGGGCTTAGAGAAATAAGAATCATAAAACATGTAGACAATTGAAGCCAAGAACAGAAATGTGCTTTTCAGTGTGAATTAAAGAGTCCATTTTTGGTTTCTGAAAATACAACCCACCCAATGCTGTTAGTCATTAAAGAGGAGACAAGCTCCCACTATAAACCCTTAATTCTGGGGCGCCTGGGTGGCTGTTGGTCTTAATTTCGAGTCAGGTCATGACCTCAGGGTTGTGAGATCGAGCCCCACATTGCGCTCCATGCTGGGTGTGGAACTGGCTTAAGATTCTCTCTCTCTCTCTCTCTCCTTCTGCCCCTACACCCCCAAAAACAAAAACAAAACTCAATTCCTTGCACACCTCTTCCCTTTTATCTCTGCCTTCTACCCACAACACACATACATTTATAATTTCACTGCTATTTATTTAGATCATTTAAGTTCAAACAATTAAGGAGATTTGAAGAACAATGCCATAACCTGGACCAGGGCAAGTCCGGAAATGGCTTAGGGCTTGAATCCAGTTGGAGGGGGAGAGAAATGGATGCTTGTAGACCCTTTGATGACTATAGGCAGCTCAGTTTTATTGAGCACTGATTGATCAGATTTACTTCCTTTTCTCCACCACTCACTTCCTGCTGCAGCATGGGGAGGAAGCTGTGTGCTCTGAGGGACAACCGTACCCTGGAGTCAGCTCCCAGTGGAACCAAAAGAGCCAAAGGCTCCTGGACACATGAGGCCAACTAAGGAGTCACCATGTTCTTCCTCTGGAAGAAGAGTGCCCATGGGCTAGAGCACCACGGAGAACACCTCTATGTCCATTCAGCAAGATCTGCTCGTCCACTAGGAAGATGGATTACAAGATAAAGATGCGTTGAATTGTGTGTAAGGGCAGAGGCACCTCTGTTCCCTAGACTGACAACTGTGAGAACCACAGGGACAGGGTTCTTGTACAAGGCCCCACACTGTAAATACAACAGGTGAGAGTGATGGCTCAGTGCTTCTGGGTATGAAATTTCCAACCGGAGGCTGTACAGTACTGAAAACTGGGTGGGATGCCTAGACAACAGGTTCCAGATGGAACTGGAGCACCACAGCCCCAGCAAAAATCCTACACACTGGCAAAGGGGAGAGTCATACAGCATAGCCTGTTTACTGCTTGATTCCCCTTTCTTATCCTTCCTGTCTATAGGGGCCAGTTAAACCTTCACAGACATTCAAATAATTTCAGAGTCAATTCTGTATCTATCTTATGTTTATGTCTGGTTTCTAGATCACAACTTCTAAGAGCTTGTTAACAACCATCTTTAAAGAAAGGGGAGGGGCAGATGTATGAGAAAGGCCAAAATCCTTTCAACATCCTATAGGATATACACTTTCAACCCATGATTCACATTGCAAAAACTATCAGTTTAGACAAGTTTTGGGAAATGTGCTTTGCCAAAGCACTCAGAGACTAAAAGATGAAAATCAAAAATAATTGTGAGATTACCAATTTTAATGATGTGCCCATAATAAACAAATAGGCTACATTTCCATATATAAAGGCATTTAGACACATTAACTGATTCTGTTAATGACAGAGGCAGAGCACGGAACCTAGATGCGTGTTTCCTTGTGTTTTGAAATGGGGTTTTTGCTAGATACACACACACATACACATAAACACACATGTGATAGTTAAAATCTAAGAAATTCAGGGATTCCTTATAGTAGAGTATTTGTGGGGGTTTCTCCTGAGATACGATTGACATATAACATTGTATTAGTTTAAAGTGTACAACATAATGATTTGATATACATATATTACAAAATGATCACCACAATAAGTATAGTTAACATCGGTCACCATGCACTGTTACAATTTTTTTTTTCCTGTGAGGATAACTTTTAAGATCTACTCTCTTGGCAACTTTCAAATATACACTACAGTATTTTTAACTATCGGCACCATGTTGTACTCTGCATCCTCACAACTTACTGATCTTGTAAGTGGAAGTTTTGTACTTTTTGACCACCTTCACCCATTTCTCCCTCCATGCTTCTAGCAACTACCAATCTCTTCTGTTTCTATGAGTTTGTTTTTTTCAGATTCCACATATAAGTGAGATCATATAGGATGTGTCTTTCTCTGTCTGACTTATTTCACTCTGCATAACGCCTCAAGGTCCATCCATGTTGTTACAAATGGAAGGATATCCTTTTTATGGCTGAATAATATTCATTGTATATACATCACTTTTTCTTTATCCATTCATCTGTTGATGGACAATTAGGTTGTTTCCATGTTTTGGCTATTGCAAATAATGCTGCAATGAACATGAGGGTGCAGATCTCTCTCTGAGATAATGATTTTGTTTCCTTTGGATATATACCCAGAAGTAGCCTTGCTGGATCAGACGGTAATTCTATCTTTAATTTTTTTGAGGAGCCCCCATACTGTTTTCCACAGTGGCTGCACCAGCATGCATTCCCACCAACAGAGCACAAGGGCTCCCTTCTCTCCACATCCTCCCCAACACTCGTTATCTCTTATCTTTTTGATGACAGCCATTCTAACAGGTGTGCAATGACATCTTATGGTGGTTTTGACTGGCATTTTAGTGATGATCAGTGACGCTGAGCACCGTTTTATATACCCGTTGGCCATTTGTATGTCTTCTTTAGAAAAAGGTCTATTCACTTCCTCTGCCCATTGTAAAAATCAGATTGCCGGGGGGGTTGCTATTGAGTTGTATGAGGTCTCTATATATCAGATATATGATTTGCAAATATTTTCTTCCATTCTGTTGGTTGCCTTTTCACTTCGTTGATGGTTTACTATTCGTTGTGTTCCTGAAAATAAGTAACATACCTTCTCCCCACTCCTTATCAAGTTTTTAAAAAATGAAAGGGTAGTCTCTTTGAGATTTCCTACCATTAAGAATATATATAATACTAAATATGTAAAATACGGGCTTGTATACAAATTTTAGTTTATTTAATGTAAACTCAAATTTGCAAATTGAAAGAATAGCTGTAGTATTTTATCATCTTGTACCTCAGATATCTACATCTCACTTCCTTATTTTCCAAATTAGAAAGAGTTACCATCCTTAATCAATCAAAGCCTCAATTTATTTTTTTGTATAATTGGCAGATTTGATTGGATAATTTTCACATTTCCTTTTTACTCTAAAATCAATTACTAACTATCCATGGAGAGTATGCACAAGGTATAGTGGAAAGAGAATTGGCTTTAATTAGACAGATCTGGGTAGGAGTTCTTGTTCCTCTGCTTATTAGCTGTGTGACCATCTCGCAGTCTCTAAAATGAAGTTAATGATCCTTCCTTCAATCCTATTTTTAAGGATTAAGTGAAATGATGAATGTGAAATGCAGCAAGAAATGAAGTATTATCAGCAGGATTAGTATAGTATTCAAATCATAGAAACATTGCTTTGTACAAATGGAAGTCTGAAGACAGTGCAGGATTCAGGCTCAAGGGATTTCATGAATCCTGAACTTTTCACATCGGTTCTGCAGTGGGAAGGTCTGTTTCAGTCTGACAGTGCGTGCGCATGGTTCTAAGACAGCTGCCTGTCCAATCACAGCCACACACTCCCTGGGTCTGTGATTATCCAACCGAGCCAGAGGTGTGGAATTTTGCTTACCAAATTGCTTTTCCTCCATAATGGCCCCCCTTTGAATTCTCCTAATGTTTTGCCCTGGAGGGCTTCAGCAGCAACTATTCTAACATAATGAAGAATCATGAGTGATCCATTTGTTTCTAAGTTCTCTTGCTGGGCTTCCTTCAAATGAGACATATTTGTATAACAGGACATTACTTTATATATAGGAAGGAATCCACTGTTTTTATTGGTTTCACAGAAATACTCATCACATATCTGGCCATCACATGTGTATTCATTTTCTATGCTGGGTAACTAATTACCACTAAACTAGTGGATTAAAATAACACACATTTATTATCTTACTACCTCTGTGGTCAGGAGCCCAGGTAGGGTTTAGAAAGGTCCTCTGCTCTGCTCAAGGTGTGACGAGGTTGCACTGGAGGTGTGCTCTGTGCTGCAGTCTCGTCAGAGGTTCACGGAGGGACAGATCTGCCTGGGAGCTCCCTCAGTTGCTAGAAGAATGCATGTCCTTTGGCTGCTGGCCTTCAGCTGAGGCCACTCGCAGCTCAAGGGGCCCCTTGGGGTTCCTTGCCACATGGTCCCCTCTCTGAGGCCTCTCACAGCGTGGCAGCTTCCTTCTCATGCTGCGAGAGAAAAGTCTTCCTTCCACGTGTTTGCAGGCCCTGGCAGAACGTACAGGACGGGCATTTGTACAGCCTTCTGCTTTAACAATGCCTTTTAATTTTTAATATAGGAAATATCAGCAGCTATAACCCAAGTAAACAAAAGCTCTGTGAAGTCCTTGATCATCTTCAAGAATGAGAAAGGGTCCTGAGCCCAGCAAATTGAAGAACCGCAGCTCTGGAGAGATTTGGAAGGATCTGTGCACAAGCAGACAAGCCTGGACCCCGAGGGGCACACACCCCCTCAGAGCCACGGAGGGGACTTCTGTCTCCCACTGTACCAAACACCCTAGTCCCAGCAATCCCAATGAGTGAAAGTGTGCAGAGTGTCTGAACAGCTGCACTGGTGAGGGCCCAACACTCTGCAGTGAAAGCAATTATTAGGAAAATAAAAAGGAAGGCAGAGGAGGACCTTATAGGAAGAAGATATAAGCATAAGAATGAGAAGTATGTAACTCTGCCTCAGTATGAAAGCTAGAAATGATGCTGATCCCCACCAGAAGAGTGTAACTGGATGTCTGGACCACAGCACTGTACTCTGAACTGAGATCCATATATCCATCTACCCTAGCTATTTCAAATGATCCTAAATCAGGAAGGAAGGAAGTTTAAAAAAAAAAAAAAAAGGCTCCAAGTATGATGAAGATGGCTCTTGGGAAGTTCATGCACCAAGCCTGCAGGGAGAGTAGATGGGAGGGTGCAGGTACCATTTTTCTTCAGGGACACAGCTCATTTGTCATCGATGAACACAAAACACATCCAACTTCCCCAAACTGCCTTCAGGCCTCTTACAGATTAGTTCCCTTCATGACTGAAAATGTCATTAAAACTATTTTTATAATTGATTATTAAATAAATCCTTATCAAAATCCCAACTGACATTTTTTATATCTGAACAAATAATTCTCAGATTCATTTTGAAGAATATATATAAACAACTTCAAATATTTTAAATATAAATGATTACTGGGAAGATTTTTTCCCTAACTAAAACTTCTTTTAAAACTAAATCAAGAGGGACATCTGGGTGGCTCAGATGGTTAAGCGTCTGCCTTCGGCTCAGGTCACGATCCCAGAGTCCTGGGATCGAGTCCCGCATCGGGCTCCCTGCTAGGCAGGGAGCCTGCTTCTCCCTCTGCCGCTGCCTCTCTCTATCTCTCTCTCTGACTCTCATGAATAAATAAATTAAAAAAAAAAAACTAAATCAAGAAAAAGACATTTTATCATTTATGTAAGAAGAATTGACAGAAACAGATGAGAGAAAACAGCAACAGAAGACAACCCCCCCACAGAAATGTACAGTTTCTTTGCTACAGAAACATCATAAACCAGAGAGAAAAGATAGATTATTCAGTGTAACTATTGTTTTTTAAAAAACTGAATGTTAACTAAAATCAAGTTAGAATTTTACCTTCTACCAAAAATAAACTCTATATGTATTAGAGTTGAAAGAAAACTTAAAAAGAAAGCACAGAAAGGGAAATACATGTGAATCTAATTATAAAAAAGGAAGATAGAAAAGGAGTCCCTAAGCATGTAAACAATGCAAAATAAAACAAAACAAAACAAAACCACTGGTAAGTCTGAATGATGCCTTAAATAATATAATAGCCACATTGTAAAGTGAGTAAGGTAAAGAAACTGGAAATATAGTCACAATAAATGATAAAAGGCCAATGTTCTTAATATATAAAGAGCACTTACTCATCAACAATAAAACCTCTGAATATTTAATTTTTTTAAAAAAAATATGAAAATGCCTAAACATAAATTTCACAGAATCAATACAAATGGTTAACACATTTGAAAACAGGTTCACTCCCACCAACTGGCAAAATGAGATACTATGTTTCACCCATCGATGTATGAAGGATTTGTAAATGGTTTTCAACGCTGCAAGCCTACTGTGCAAGGGTACACATATATTTGCCTTCAGTGGAAAAGTTTGGAAATATACATCGAGAATTTTTTAAAAGACCTATAATTAAAGAAACAATCCTAACCAAACAGAGATTCTAAGTTTTGTAAGACTGCTCCCCAGAGCGATTATTTACATTGCAAACCTAGACAGTGCTTAGTATCTCTGAACCTCAATGCTTCAGCTGAAAATCAGGAATAATAACCCGCTTTGTATCTAAATTATGTATGTGCTTATAATAAAGCCTGGCACATAGTGGGCACTCAATACATAATTGTTTTTACCATCTTTTGTTGTTCCAGCAAGATTCTGACAGCGACTTCTCGCTGCTGATTCATGTTGAGCTTCCTGCCAAGCACCACCTGATCCAATGGGGTACTGGCAGCTCCCGGGTAGGCCATCAGACCAACCGCCAGCCAAATAAATATGGACAACTTTGAAAATTTATGCATTGTGAAGAGTATGCACACTAAAAACTCACTTATTGAGACTATTCCCTTGAGATGGTGGATTATTAAGGAATATTATTTGTTACAATGTTTATTTACATTCATAATGCTTGGTTTCCAATTGCCAGTACATATGGTAAAATGATTTTGATGGCTGGCGTGTGCTCAAGTGCAAGAAATGTAAAAATACAGGAGATGATAGACAGATTTATATTCATATACATAATAGATACATAAAAATATAATACATATGATAGAGACATGAGGGAAATTGTTCACATTATGAAAGAACTCATGAAAGAAGCAGATCCACCATAAAAATTCTAACATCCTGTTGAAATTAAGATGTAACTAATTGGACTTTTATTTTTATTTATTTATTTTTAAAGATTTTATTTATTTATTTGACAGAGAGAGAGATAGCGAGAGCAGGAACACAAGCAGGGGGAGTGGGAAAGGGAGAAGCAGGCTTCCCGCCAAGCAGGGAGCCCGATGTGGGACTGGATCCCAGGACCCGGGGATCATGACGTGGGCCGAGGCACCCTAATTGGACTTTTAAAAGTACAATTTATAGTTAGTATCTCAGGGGCACATATATTTCATCACATAGGGGCACATGTGGAAAATAATTCATGTTTGTTTACATTTGAAAATCATAGCTATTAATGCCTACTGATCTCCCAACGCAAATTCTGAAACACAACACATAGCTGTAAGTGTTTTGAACGCATGACCACAAAGAATGTGCCCACAGAAAGACTATTAACTCAGGAGATTAATCTGTGCCTTAATTCATTCAATTATTTAACAGCTAAAAATTAAGCACATGTTAATGTTCAAAGGACATAAAAGACCCCAACACGGGAACGGCTCAGAAAAACTGGACAAACCAAATGTAGTAATTCTAAGACCAGGTCTGCTTACAAAAGAATCCAGAAAAGAATTTAATTTGAATCAAAAAGTTTAAATAGAACAACTGACTATCTGCCTGGAAATAATTATTTGATTGGATATGTAATTTTTTTTAAATTTTAAAACCTCAAATGAACTCCTGGGTCTGCCCAAGCCCTGTGCAGCAGTCCACCAAAACCGTTCATCAGCATGCCCACTTTCCAGAGTGGAGAGCAGTTAAAGCTTGTTACATCAGCATGTGTTTAACCTTCTCTCCACACATTAGGTCTTTCTTATGTGTCTTCTAGAAAATCTGCATTGGCAAAAAGGAACTTTTTGTCTCTGAAAGAACAACATCTGAACCACAATGGGATCTTTGATCTCCAATCTCAAACCAGGAAAACTCAACCCCAGTTGCACAAATGATGGAAGCTAAATACTGCTTCTCTCCCCTAAACTCGACTTAGTGATTTTATTCTTTTTGGCTTTGTCTCACTCTTCTATAAACAATTTTTCCCTGCAGCTCAGTAGTAAGATGAGGTAAGCCACTCCTTTTCCAAATTACAGAGATCTAGGGAAGCAAAGGGTGAGCATAAAAATGATGACTATAAAATAAGTGTAAGGCGAACACTCCTTGCTCCCCACTTTGGCCCACCAGAACACACACACGCTCACCACGTTTATCCTTTGTAGATTCTGAACAAGTTTCATGAGCCAGTATCTCACAAACATCTGCCTTCATTATAATTATATTTCTATTTCAGCTGCACCAAGCTATTTACAGATGAGCCTGTTCATAAAGAGCTTTATAATTAAGCAAACAGAAATATCTTTTTATAGGATGCAGATCTAGGGGTGATAATCACACACAAAATACACAGCAACAGTTGCAAATAGAGTGTTTAACGCTAGTTATATAGTTAGTGATGTGCTCAATAAAGCCTGACATGTCTTTGTTCCTAAATACAAGAAAATATGGTCTTTGCTACACAGCAGTGTAAACTGTCTTCTTCTACTATTTTTTTTTAAGCAAAGGCCATATTTTTCGGGGTGGGTTCTTAAAATGTGTGTGCATGTGTGTGTTTTATATAACAACGGGGTTACAAACAACACACACATATCCTCTGGCTTGGTAGGGTTTGAAATCTGCCTGGTTCTTCGAGAGAAAGAACTGATTCTAAATATAAGCAGCAATGTATGGAGGCACAGAGTGTGACAGATTAAATTAGTAGATAGTAGATATTATGGGAAGGTACTGTATAAGTAGCTGCCACACAAAAAGAAACATAAAATACTAATCACAGCATAAAAGAAATTTCTTGTGTTCTCGTTAAAACCTAAGTAAGCACTCAGTTTCCCAGGAGGGCCAATCATTGCTTGTGTGCATTTCAAGAACTCTCAGTCCACCCCAACACTATGCTTTAAAGCTACTGTTTGATGCAAGAGTCTGCTTTATCATTTTGTAGACTTGCTTGGCCATCCATCCAGAAATCATGCAATCCCAAAGACTCTGAATAGAAAACAGCCATTGTTTGCTAAGATTCAGCTTTGGCATAGAAAGGTTCATACATACCATACAATGCTATGTTCTAAAAGATATATATCCAGCTTACATCCTGCTCTTGAGAGTGTACAATGCTTTAGAACATGATCTGACACAACTGTGTGTGTGTGTGCATGCACGTGCACACACGGTCTTAAAATAGCCATGCCCTTTGACCTGGTAATTTCAAATGAATGAATATAAATGAAAAACAAAAGTCCAAAAAGCATTAATAAAATAGCTCTTATAGAGCAAGATGTTTACTATATTATTTACTATTGTTCTAAAAAATGAAATGTTCTCAAATGTCCAGTTGTAGGAATTTATGAGTTAATCTATGGTACATATGCTCAATGAAATGTCTTCTAGCCTCAGTAAATTAGTTTTCTAAAAACTTACAATGATTTAGAGGGAGGTTAACTCCATAATGTTAAGGGACAAAAATAGAGTAAATTACAGAATGCATTCTCATTGTGTAAAGATGAAAGTACAAAAAAAAAAAAAAGTAAGAACTATATCAAGATGCTAATAGTGGTTAAAGAGATTGGTTATAAGGGCATTTATTGCATTCTTTTTAATTAAGTGTATTTCCCAAATTTAAATAATAAGCTTTTACTAATTTCAGGTTCAGTAAAGGCTATTTAAGAAACTGAGCAACCTCAGTATGCATGAAAATAACACAAATTAGAGCTGTTTGGCTGTGCTTTAGAAGGCTTGCCTCGTTGACCGGAGCAACCGAACACTTTCCATTTATGAAATGTAGCTGTGTCTCAGAGTCTACTTTCCACCCAGTCTGCTAGACTAGGCATGACACAGCTTCCAAGTGTTTAGTGCATATGTCTCAAACACAGTGCTACTGGTTCTTTAAGCAAACAAAAATGAGACCACCTCTAGAAAAGGCCACGGGCTCTGGGTCTGCAAGTTGTGCCATCTTCAACACATTTTCTCTGCTTGTTTCCCTGAGCTTCTCTCCTGTTTTGTGTGTGCATGTGTTTCTTTTTGCCCCGAATTTTCCTCCAAGCCTTTTCATTTCCTATGGCCCCCACATCTACCTCTCTCTTCACAACTCAAAAGGAGGAAGAACTGACATTTATTGAGTTAGGGCAATATGCCAGGTGATTTTCAATTTTGTGAAACCTCTTCATCTTCACACTGTCCATGACAAGTGGTTATTTTGACCTCATTTTAAAGGTGAGCAAACAAAGGCCCAAGGACTTTGCCCCAAGCCATCTTGCCAGGAAGGGGTAAAGCAGAAATTCAAATTTCTGGTCTGTCTCTGATTGAATCAATTCCTCACCCATGCTACTCAAAGTTCTCTCTCTGACATTAGACTCCAAAAACTCATTATAGGGGGACTTTGATGTGAATCTCAAAAATTAGAGTCTACTTCCCAGGCCCATTACAACCTAATGTGTATAAGTTACCCACAAATTTACCTAATCCACTTTACCTACTTTACCTATTTCCACAAACGGCTTTGGTCACTTACAAGATTAAACATATTATAATAAGTAAGAAAGAAATAAAAACAAAATAACACTAAAGCGGTTCAAAGGAACAGATTAATTAACATTACTTGACATCAGATGGGGCTGGCCATTGGGTGAGTGCTTTCTTAAGCTTTGCAGCCACTGTGTGAAAACCTACTTCCTTTCAGTTTTCTTAAACTTACTTTTTGTATGAAGACATGTTTTCTGGTTGTTGTCCAGGATTTGATAAATTAATTGATATCCAAGTCCACTACCTGTCGTAACGTCGTGGACCTGGGACACATTTCCTGAACTTCCACATCAAAGGCCTGTTGGCCCATCCATACTATGAGGTCACATCAATCCATCTGCCCTCTGGATCCTCTGCAATGTTCTAACAGCTTTCCCAAAATGCAAGTACCCAGGTTTGCATACTATGTTCTAGATTTGGATAATATGGCTATTTCTCCAGCATTTTCAAGTTACTGCTGCCTGCATTCTTCCCTGAAAAAATTTTTAAAATCACCATATAGCCCTATCTCAAAAAAGGAAAAAGAATTTTTACTCACCCAGACCTCTGACTTACCATCCTAGTTCCCTCCTTTCATAACCTATTTATTAATATCCTTTCCCCCAAAGCCCTATAATTTATCCATGTCCTGGCTGAGCATCATCTATATGATGCAGGGCTGGCTTCATGGGTGTACCACCTCCACAGTCTCACCCAGGCCTCCCACGTAGCAGGGCTCTGAATCTGGTTTAACACTCCGCTGTCACCATCTTGATATTCTTAACAATTCAGAACAAGGAACCTGCATTTTCGTTTTCCACTGGGCTCTGAAAACTGTATAGACTACCCTTCCTTGGGTTCTCCACCTGTGACCCTCCGGAACACTCACACAGCTGGCCACTCTTCTTACAGCTCTCTAGGAGCTACTGCTGTATTGTTTGTCTGTTCTCCTGAAATTGCAGCATCACCGATCTTTTACTCCCAAACCACTGGGTTCTGCATCCTTTTCCTTTTGCTTTGCCTTGTATCCCAATGCCGCGGAACCCCACATTTCTACACCTTTTCTTTCTGTCTTCTGTTTTTTGGAGTTTGCACAGCTCCTAAAGTTTCATCCACTGCCTCAATGTGACTGACCAGAAAAGAAAATGGCATTTCCATGACCTTCCTTTCCACCCTTCAACCCTGAATTTCCACATACGGATATGCTTTAACTCTTACCTCCTCTAGCAACTCAAACCCAACAAGTAATAAGATCCTATTCAGCAGCGCTCTCTTTAAGCTGGTTCTTCCTACAGGCTTCTCTTCATGGTTAATGGAATGTCCAAACCACAGGGACCCACACTTCAGTATAATTTCTGAAACCTCTCACACTGTCACCTTTCCCATTCAATCAATCATTTCACCTCCACACATCAAGTCTCATTCCAAACCCACTGCTGTAACCCACCCGAAGCCAAAGTTGGTCACATTCACAATTAAGAGGCACTTTTTGGTAAATATGTGAAGCCACCAATAGTTGGAGTCAGGTGAGGACTCTGAGTTTTTTTCCTGCAACCTCAGATGGTATGTCGTAATGAAAACATGCCTTAGCTGAATTCCGACACATATATTCATCAGTAAGTAGACAAAAAATATATCCAACAACCTGTTCTGCTGAATTGAAGAAATGCAGCCCTTTATGCTTTCCAACACTGAGTATTTTGCATGATATGTCCAGCTGATACTGATGTGACAATATTCTAGCAGCATCCTTCAGCTGACTTTCTAGTTCAAGTCATATGACAAAAACCCTTCCAGCATCAGCTAAACACAGACAGGCTTGGAATCCTTAGCCTAGGGGCCTACTCCAAAGGATATTGGCAATTAGGCTCACTGAACTTTTCTAGCTTGTTCACACAAGGGCAGAATTGACTATGTAATTTATCTAAGCAGTCCATTTGTGTTTCTCCATCAGTTTTTATTTAATTAGTATTTTTAATTATGTATTAAATACCAGTGAACCCAAGAGCCAAAAAATAATAATAAAGGCTAAGACCTTGACAACAAGCTGCATCCATGGTGTTTATGGTGCTTCATGCTAAACCTCACCTTCCCCAGGGGTAACCAAAATCTGTGCCCAACATCCTTTCCTCTCCTGTTTATGTACTTCTATTGTGTAGGTATGTGTTCCTAAAAAAGGTATATATGCACAGTTTTATTGTAATTATTTTTAACCAAAGGAGATTATGTTGGGTGTAGTCTTTGGGACTTTCCCACCTACAAGAGCTCACTAATATGCTTCATATTGTTCCATGTGGCTGTAGTTCACTTTGACTATTTTATAATATCTATTTGTTCATCTACTTTCTAGGTGATGGACACTTAGAATATTTCCAGCTTTTTTTTTTCCTCTTTTGAACAACACTGCTACAAACATTCTTGAACAGACCTCTTGTTATACATATACAAAAGTTTACCTTGAGTATAAACTGAGTCGTGGAACTACTAGGTCAATAGAGCAGATAAGTGTTTGGAAAAAAATGCCAAACTGTCCTCCACCGCTGTCCTCCCAGCAGGGTAAAAGAGCTCTTCTGTGATATGCATCTCTCCAGCACTTGATGTTGTCGAATTTTTAACCTTTGCCAACTGAATGGTATAAAATGGTATAAAATTATTGCCAACTGAATGGATCTCAGCATGGTCTTGATTTGCATTACCATGATCACAAAGTAATCAAGTGTTTATTGGCTAGGAAAAATGTGGTTTTTTTTTTGTTGTTTTGTTTTTTTTTTGTTTTTTTTTTTAAAGATTTTATTTATTTATTTGACAGAGAGAGAGATAGCAAGAGCAGGAACACAAGCAGAGGGAGCGGGAGAGGGAGAAGCAGGCTTCTTGCCGAGCAGGGAGCCCGATGTGGGACTTGATCCCAGGACCCTGGGATCATGACCTGAGCTGAAGGCAGACGCTTAACGACTGAGCCACCCAGGTACCCGGAAAAATGTGTTTATCCCTTGACTATTTTTCTATTGGGTAAGTTCTTAATGAGTTTAAAGAGTTTTTTATGCATTCTTGACAGGAGTCTACATATCTTAAAAACCATTCACTTCACCAATGAAAAACCACCCAACTTTTAATAATATTCATTAAAGTTATTTAACAAACCACTTGATTATAATGGGAGTTAACTCTAGCAGAAGGGCTTATAGTAGCTTCCTCAGTAATATGGACCTTTGCTTAATACATATCTTTAATTAGTATATATTAAATGTTAACTGAGTGCCCCTTCAACTGTTGCTTAAAATTTGCAAATTTGTGTGTGTTTACCTATACACACACACACACAAGCACATACACATAAACACATGCACACACACAACACACTGCCTAAAATAAAGGACAGTGCAATGCTCATCTTTTCCAATCCCATGGCCACCATCCTGTTTCCTCTCACCAGGACCCAGTGGTACCTTCCAATGGCCCTGCCTCTAGCCTCTCTCCTCTTCATGCAGCCTGTTCACAGATCCCAGACTCCTCTCCAAAACAGCAATTTTGCTAACTCTCAAAACCAGAGTAATGCTTAAATTATCTTCATTGCCTAGCTAATAAGGTAAGTATTCCCAACCCCGCATTCCAGTCCACTTGACCCCAACCTACCCTCCCAGGCAAGCCTACTCCTGCTCTCTCACATGAGCAGGAGACCAACTGGACACAATTGTCTTGGCCTCTTGACTACCTCTTCCATTTGCTTGTCCATAACACAGTTTTGAACCACACCTTTCTCTTTCCCGATATCCTTCTCCTTTCCTAGACTACTACTCAAGTGGCAGACCTTCAGTGTTTCTTTCTCATTCTGCCTGCCTGGCTGCTTTCCCGGAGAGAATGTACCCACTCATTGTGTTTTCTTCATTTTAAATTTGAGAATGGAGATATAAGTGACAAAGATAATTCCATGATGCCCTATTGTGGTCAGAACTGGACAAAGGAGACACAAACTGTAGGATGCCAACACATCGATATACATTGTTATTCTGTAACATTATCATGCATTCAGATTATGTCCAGGGGTAGACCACATTCATAAATATAAACTATTCTACAAATCTAACTATAATGTCTTTAAGTATTAGTTTTTCCATCACTCTTTTTCTAACCTGAGTCAAGTCATGTAATGCAAGCTGTCGTGCTCTGTCTTATGTCATTCATAACCACTAGATTATTTGATTAATTTCATAAGACAGAAGAAGAGTCAATTCAATGAGCTATGGTTATAGTCAAGGCCCAGTATAAGACGTAGAGCTGACATCATCTGCGGTAAATGTTCACACACAATGGAGCAAGATGCTTTATCTGGGTGAGCAGGTTATTCCTCAAGATCATGGTAGCATGCTCTATTTTCTCTTACATTTCAAATGACACATTTCAGAGGGGGAAAGAAAGACATCATCTTTTACCTATTTTTAAACTTCTACTACTTTAAGGGAAAAAAAATGGAGGTAGAATGATGTAAAAGAGGGTAACTATATGCAAATGATGCTATGATTATGTGCATAATCCTATTCTCAGAGCTCTTTCCTCAGGATTTCTGATCTATCTCTGCTCTGTGATTGTATGTGTCAGGATCCAGCACAGGAAACAAAATTTACTCCACGTATTTGTAACACAAAAAGATTTAATATAAGAAACGAGGTGCTTAAACCATTAAACAGAACAGAGGAATGCACATGAGAGAGCCACTGATGAACCACTGGCTCCACTATAGTTAAGATCCAAAAGAGGGGGAGCTGCTGCTGCTGATTTCCAAAATTTCACACATAGTTCTGATGCAAAACTCCAGCTGCTGAGCTTTCTCATGTCTCCAAGAAGAAGAGGAGAACAGAGAGGGAGTCTATACTGTGTGATGCAGAAATGGACTGCCACGACGTGCAGAGCCAGGCTTATGTTCAGACCATCCCTATGCAAGTCTGTTAATATCTGTGAATTTCAGTTTTCACATCAGCAAGATAGAATCAATACAACTGTTCTTGTCAAATTGCTGTAAGTACTGAATGTAATGCATACAAAGAACTAGTCCAGTGCCTGGAATATAGTCGCTGCTTGATAAATTGAAGCTATTTTTGCCCTCACTCAAGAACAATACTGTGGCGATGTTGGCAGTAAAAAATTGTTTTCCCAAGCTCAAATGCGTAACTGTGGGCGAGAGCAAACATTAAATACCAACTCTGTGCTGGAGGCTTTCTTGACCCACCCAGCTAACAATCATAACAACCCCAGGGGCTGCATCTTGCCATCTCTATTCTGCTGCTGAGGAGCCAGAGGGCCAGAGAGAGTATGTAACTGATAGGACATGTAACAGAACAGAACATGTAACCCCCTTCTCCCACCTGCTCCCCACCACACACACACCAACCAGTTGAATAAAATGCCATATTCTGTGCTTCATGCCACTCTGGAAGGTCTAAAATCAATGTCAGAATCTCCCTCACTTCATTCCTCATTACTCGCAGGGACGGGGAAAGTGAGGACATCTCTGATCACAGTCTTTCTACAGGGTGACAAACGTCTCTCTAACTCTCCATGTTTTCTTCTTCACAGCTTAATGTAAAACTTCTGCTCCAGTCATTTGCACTGACAGAGAATTTCCAGCTATGCGGGTTCTTCCTTCTCCCCCAGCCTTCCAGTCCTGAGGAGCTCATTCATTCATTGGGACATCATCTTGCATTCATGCCTAATGAGCTAGGCTCTCTGATGGAGATTTAGAGACCAACGAAGGTCAGACCCTCCCCTCAAAAGTGCACAGTCCTATGAGGAAGAGAGATGTGCACCCAGTTACTGCAATAACATCTGAACAGACATTATTTAAATGCCTGACTCCAGACTGCCCGAACTCTGGAGGGCAGTATTAAGTCTACCCCAGGCAGGGTGGAGGGGGGCAAGATGAGGTGAGGCTTCATCCAGAAATAACATCTGAGCTGAGCTTTGAGGAATGATGTATTTTCCCAAGTGGAAAAGCAAAAGAGCATTTGTCTGGGAGCTCTAAAGCTTAGGATGTCCTAAAAAGAAGCTCAGTCCTTTGGCATCTTCACATCAGTCAACTCTGCTGACACAGTGCAGGGGATGTCTGGACGTTATGGGTCACTGCATTTTGGGAGAGAAGAAGTAATGTGGCAAAGCTTTCTATTTTTTCTCCATTTGTTTGTTTGTTTATTTGAAGTGTAATTAACATACAGCATTATATTAGTTTCAGGTGTAAAATATACTGATTCAACGATTCTATACATTATTCAGTGCTCTTCACATTAAGTGTACTCTTAATCCCCTTTAATATTTCACCCATCTCCCCACTCACCTCCCCTCTGGCAGCCACCAGTTTCTTCTCTGTATTTAAGAGTCTGTTTTTTTGTTTGATCTTTCTTTTCTTTTTTGTTTTGTTTTTGTTCTGTTTTAATTTCTTAAATTCCACATATGACTGAAATTATATGGTATCTGTCTTTCTGTGACTTATTTCACTTAGCACTTTACATTCTAGGTCCATCCATGTTGTGGCACATGGCAAGATCTTATCCTTTCTTATTACTGAGTAATATTCCATTATAGATATCCATCCCAAATTTTCTTTATCCATTCATCCACTGATGGACACTTGGATTGCTTCCATAATTTGACTATTCTAGATAATGCTGCAATAAACATAGGCGTGTATATATCTTTTCAAATTAGTGTTTTCATGTTCTTTGGGTAAAGACCCAGTAATGAAATCACAGGATCATATGATAATTCTATTTTAAATTTTTTGAGGAACCTCCATACTGTTTTCCACAGCAGCTGCACCAATTTGCATTACTACCAACAGTCTACATGGGTTCTTCTTTCTCCACATCCTAACCAACATTTGTTATTTCTTTTCTTTTGGATTCTGGCCATTCTTACAGGTGTAAAGTGATCTTTGTGGTTTTGACTTACATTTCCCTAATGATTAATGGTGTTGATAATCTTTTCATGTGTCTGTTGGCCATCTGTACGTTTTCTTTGGAGAAATGTCTATTCATGTCCTCTGCCCATTTTTTAATTGGATTATTTGTGTTTTTTGGTGTTGTGTAAGTTCTTTATATATTTTGGATATTAATCCTCTGTAAGATACATATTTACAAATATCTTCGCCCCATTCAGTAGGTTGCCTTGTCATTTTATTGATAGTTTCCTTTGCTGTGCCAAAGATTTTTATTTTGATGTAGTCTCAATAGTTTATTTTTGCTTTTGTTTCCGTTGCCTCAGAAACATGTCTAGAAAAATACTTCTACAGCCAATGTCAAAGAAATTACCCTATGTTCTCATCTAGGAGTTTTACGGTTTCAGGTCTCACATTTAGGTCTTTTTTTTTTTTTTTTTTAAAGATTTTATTTATTTATATGACAGAGAGAGAGAGAGTGAGAGCAGGAACACAAGCAGGGGGAGTGGGAGAGGGAGAAGCAGGCTTCCCGCCGAGCAGGGAGCCCAGTGCAGGGCTCGATCCCAGGATCCTGGGATCATGACCTGAGCCGAAGGCAGACGCTTAACGACTGAGCCACCCAGGCGCCCCTCACATTTAGGTCTTTAATCCATTTTGAGTTTATTTCTGTGTATGGTCTAAGAAAGTGGTCCGGTTTCATTCTTTTGCATGTAGCTTTCCAACTTTCCCAACACCATTTATTAAAGACACTACTATCTTGGGGCACCTGGGTGGCTCAGTCAGTTAAGCATCTGCCTTTGGCTCAGGTCATGATCCCAGGGTCCTGGGATCGAGCCCCGTGTCGGGCTCCCTGCTTGGTGGGGAGTCTGCTTCTCCCTCACCCACTGCCCCTGCTTGTGTTCCCTTTCTCTTTCTGTCAAATAAATAAAATTTTTTAAAAATTTAAAAAAAGAAATAAAGACACTATCTTTTCCCCATAGTATATTCTTGCCTCCTTTGTCATAGGTTAATTGTCCATATAAGCATGGGTTTATTTCTGTGCTCTCTATTCTGTTCTATTGATCTGTGTGTCTATTTTTGTGCCAGTACCATACTGTTCCAATTACTGCGGCTTTGTAGTATGTCTTGAAATCTGGGATTGTGATACTTCCAGCTTTGTTCTTTTTTTTTTTTTTTTTTAAAGATTGCTTTGGCTATTAGCGGTCTTTTTGGTCCCATACAAATTTTAGTATTATTTGTTCTAGTTCTGTGAAAAATGTTATTGGTGTTCTTACAGGGACTGCATTAAATCTGTAGATGGCTCTGAGTAGTGTGAACATTTTAACAATATTGGTTCTTCCAATCCATGAGCATGGAGTATCTTTCCACTTGTTTGAGTCACCTTCAGGTTATTTCATCAATGTTTTATAGTTTTCAGAGTACAGGTCTTTCACCTCTTTGATTAGTTTTCCCCCCCGGGCATTTAATTATTTTGGGTGCAATTGTAAATGGGATTGTCTTCTTAATTTCTCTTTCTGCTACCTCATTACTAATTATAGAAATGCCACAGATTTCTGTATGTTAATTTTGTATCCTGTCACTTTACTAAATTCATTTATCAGTTCTAGTAGTTTTGGGGGGATCTTTAGGGGTTTGTATATGTAGTATCATGTCATCTGCAAATAATGAAAGTTTTACTTCTTCCTTACCAATTTGGTTGCCTTTTATTTCATTTTCTTGTCTGATTGCTGTGGCTAGTACTTCCAGTATGATGTTGAATAAAAGTGGTGACAGTGGACATCTTTATAGTGTTCCTGATCTAAGAGGAAAAGCTCTCAGTTTTTCTCCACTGATAGGATGTTAGCTGAGGGCTTTTCGTATGTGGCCTTTATTATGTTGAGATATTGGTAAAACCTTTCAAGTGGCCTTTGTCTCTTGGGTCCTAGAAGTTCTAACGCATTGCCATTAATAAAAATGGAAATACCATCTGGCCCCAGATATGAGAGACAGGACAATACTCAGAAAAAGTGAAAGCATAAGCTGAAGCCCAGAGCAAGGTGGTACCCAGTCCAAGGAATTGTGAATCTAGGTAGCCGGTGTGGTTAAGGAGTGGGTGGGGGATAGGACTTGGGGAGGACAAAGTAGCATTAGTGGGCACAGGCTACAGAGGTCCTTAAATACCACAATAATAAGTATAGAATGCAATAAGGAAACTCTGCGTGTCTTCAGTCTCACCTCCACCAGACAACCTTCTGCTACCACCAACCCCAGTGAAGTTCTGTTGCCATTACTGGCAACACATTTCTCTCTCTCTCTCTTTCTCTCCACACACACACACACACACATCATCTTATTATCTTGTCACGAATATATAATGTCTTTTTACATGGATCCTATGTGTAGGTTAAGAAAATACATGATTTAGTTTTATATTGTTTTTCTCAACAGGCTATATATATATATATCCCAAGAAAGAAAAATACAACAGCTCTCATATTACTATAAAGAAATGTTATTTTGCTAATTATGGTGTACAACTCATAGTGACTCATCGTGCTGGGTGGGGTAAGAATCTAAATATCAATGAGGCTTTCATGAGACCACAATCTCATCATTCTCTACTCTCTGCCAACATTTTCCCACCCACTGATAGCAGGAAGACCTGGTAGCAGGTAAGCAAGCAAACACACAGTGCAGAAAGACTAGCTAGCAAAAAGCCTGGATTTCCTTTTGAAAAAGCAAGGTTCACAGCAGGCGTGTTCATGCTCCTCAAGCCTGAGAATAGCCACAAGACTCATCTCTATTGTGGAAAATAAATGTAAGACTTTTCAGAACTCTCCACACACTCCCAGAACTTCAGTCAGAGACAACAAGAATATGTGATGCCCCAGCTTTTGCTGAGAATCATTGCTAAGTCATACAGCTAGCTGGGCTGCTCCAGTACAATGACTTAAGCCCTGAGGCAGGACAGAAATGAGATTTCCTGCTGCCATTATCTTCCCACGTACGGGAAGGCTGGCTCTGAAAACTCTGGCTCTGGCTCTGAAAACTCCCCAGGCTGAGTGGGTTTACCAAAGAAGAGTCTCTCTAGGACCACTTTGCCCAGGACCCAGACACTAACACTCCAGCCAACATCTCCAGAGTGAACTGGGTGTGTGAACCCCAGAGCTGCTGATGTTGTCCTTTTTAGATGTTATGTCAAAGAATCAAATGCACCTCTACAAAGGGGAAATTAGAGCTATTAGCACAATTCCCTCCATCTAGACTATCTAAAACAGACTAGTCTGATTTGTTCTGGGGAGGTGATCTATCTGGTGGGATTCTGGGATATTGAGGCTGGAGGAAGGAGCATCACAGCAAGATTTATGAGGATACCACAATCAAAGTGAGTACGCACAGTAAGTGAGTAGAGCTGAGAACTTTTCCCAAAGAAAAAAGCTTAGTAATTCACCAAAGAAGAGTATCTTAATGAGTCGTTAAAACTGAGGGACTAATAGGCACTTATCAAGGCAGAGCATTAAGCTAGGAATATTTTTGAGCAATAATACAATTTATAGCACAGGGGCTGTGACTTCATTGGGCCAACAGCCTCCATGTCTCTGTGGTAGCCTACAGTGCCCCACAGATTGCTGCAGCTTCGGGGTGAACATCTGGGACTTTCTTTACATTCTGTCTAACTTCCCTGTCAATGCAAGAAATAAAAGCCAGACATACACCATAGAGACAGGTTCACCCAGGTGATGGTGGAGCTGCTGGTCCTCCGTCAGAAAACACCTCAAAGATGCAATACGGGCAGTTGTTCAGGTACAGGCCCCCTAATCACAAACATTACTCTGGATTGAGGTTTGGTGGGTCATTGGTCCCCCGGCTAGGAAGGCTGTCAGCATGGCCAGGTCTGGGCCTGGTATGAAGCAGAGCCCACCAGACCAGGCCATGGTCCATAAAGTTTCTTTAGCACTCCATGGAGAAAAAGTCAGAAGCCACCTACATTGCATGTCTTGGGGTCCAGAAAGAAGACAATGAATATGTGAATGAATAAACAAATGACTGAGCAAAGGAATAAGTAAAAATTGAGTGACAATGTAGCATATAGCCTTTTGGACCAGGTCTGTAGTTGATTATCTGTTGCATAAAAACACCGTAATTGGGTGTTTCTTTTTACAGCCTGCATTCCCTCTGGGAAGTTTCATCTATGTCCTTGGTTTAATTTCCTCCTATATGTGCACGCCTCCAGGATCCCCATTTCCAGGTCAGAGGGTAATCCCCTGAGTCTTAGACTCAAACGCAGGATTTCTTCGTTGTCTATCTCCCCTTGGATATCCCCCAAACATCTAAAATTCCCAATGTCTCAAGCTCATGATCTTTCTGCTGCAATTCATTTATTTGCGTTCCCTTGCTCAGTGACAAGAAGCATTTCCTTATTGATCACCCATATCAGAAACACCAGCATAAACCTTACTCCCTCTAACTTCCACATGTCCACAACCAATCACACCCTGGTGCTTCTGCCTTAACACTCTCTCCCAATACACAGACTCCCTCCGACCCCACAGAGGGTCAGAGGGTGCAGCTCTCCTGGGTCATTCCAACAGTCTCAAGGTCTCCCTACCTGCATTTTGTTCTACTCAAATCTACTCTCTGCACATCAGCCAAGGTGCTCTATCACAATCACATCACCCCGGTGATTATAATCCTTCGGTTGTTCTCTAGTGCCCTCAGGATAAAGTCCAAACTCTTAAATAAAAGTTTATAATGCCCTTCCTATTCCCCTCACCTACTTAGCTTTCAATCCAATGAATTACTGCTGCTTCCTACTTCCTGCAGTTTCCATTCACGGTACACCACTTTCAGCTCGCCAAAGATATGGCTCTAGGGCTCCAGGCTTATTCACATAGGGGCTCTTTCCTTGTGAAACGCCCACTGCAGGGCCAGCTGGCCTCCATGCTCAGCTGACACGTCGTCTCTGGGTGAGGACCCTCCGTCTGTGCGTCTGTAGGGTCCTGCACCACCTGGAGCACAGCACTTACCACACAACCACAGTTTTCTGCTGAGATGCCTGCCTTCCCTACTACTCTAGGAGCCACTGGAGGGGGATGAGGAGGACGGCAGGAGTTCATAACCGGGCACTACAATCTCACCATGTCCAACAGAGTCCCTTTCTTTGATACCGGTAATTGACCATTCCTCAGTCTCTGCAATGCACACCTGGGCTCAAGATGAGTCTCCCAAACCTCAAGCTCCATCCATATTGCTTTCTTCTGCTTCTGAGCTGTTCCTATATGAAAATGATAGAGGTGCACTGGAGCTCCAAGAAAACAGATATTTTATCAACCTCATTGATGACTGTATTTCCGGCACGCAGGAAAATGAGTTTAAAAAAATATGTGTAGGATACTGAATGAATGTTGAAAATTCAATTAACCAATAGGTTATTTACCAATGGTCTGATGCATTTCAGAAGCAGAGCTGTGAGCTAAGGGGAATACAAAGCTGTGTTTTCTGCCCTTTGGAATGGCAGAGTCTGGTTAGAAGACACAGAGACTGATAATAAATACCACTATGGCACAAGACATTCTTCCAGGGATCTCTGACAATGACTTGGTTGGCACTTGAAAATTCAAAGAAAAAGCAAAGGATCAATGGCCTAAGCCGTGATGGTTAGCAGATTAGAGGAACAGGAGATCTGTTTGCACTGAAGCATATTGTAGGGTAGGGAAAGTGCATTTTGAAAACCAAAAGGCAAAGCAGGACTATGTGTTGCACATTTGGGGGCTATACAGAGAAGGAAGAGTGAAGAGATACGTGTTAGCTGAATAATGTCTATGTGCATGTTACAATTCATATGAATTACTCATGTTGTTTTACTTAATCCACTAGATTAAAAAGAAATGTTATTTATTAAAAAATTTCTTATTTTGACAGATAAGGAAAATGAAGACTGGGGAAGCTAGGGAAGTTTCCCAGGAGCCTGAAGAAGTAAGAGGACTAGGATTTTCATCCCAGTTTGTTTGACCTCAAGACTGTCCCTTTCCTTAGCGTGGCAGGCACAATCTGGACTGTGCAGATCTTGTGTAGGGAGACAAGAGGAGTTCACCTGGAATAACAACTTTGATGACCAATTTTAAGTGCCTGGTTCTCTATTATATCCATTTTTCTCTATCTGAATTTTCTCTATCAACTTTGATGATTCGTGAAAACCATTTGAGTTCTGTGAAAGGCAGCAATTAGACCCATTTATCATACTACAAGAGCACAATAATTTACTCCGAAGAGCCTACCTCTTGGATTATCTCATCTCTATTCGGGATTTTCAGGGATTTGCCTTCATGAATTGGTTCCCAGGTAATACACAAGAGGCATTAAGCAGCTGTATTACATTTGACCTTCTCTCTTGCTCCTATAAGAGAGCTGTGAGAATGACTGGGTTAATGATTAAAAAGTCAAAAGAAAAGCAAGAGATGTACATACTAGCATTTTTATTTATTGCTGGTGTTCCTCATTCTCTTTGGAATGCACACCACATCATACCTAATGGATAAAGGATTTGCTGAGCATCCTTTACCATGTGCTCATGGAACCTGTCTTAAGATCTGCTTCAACTATGAAAATGCTTTTAATTTTCTCCTAATATAGAATGCTACCTTTTTCCCTTTAAAATGTGTAACTATGGAATTCCTAGTGACAAATCACACCAATAAATATTTTATATTGCCAGTAGGTGTATACATGGATTCAACTCTTTTGGAAAGCGATTTGGAAATATATATCAAGAACCTTAAAAATGTCCCCTTGTTCAATACTAGCACTTCTGAGGAAGTTACCCAAGAGAGACATATAGAGAAAACCTTGATATAAAGACATTCATCATGATGCTGTATTTATAAGAAACACCATCAATGATCAACAAAAGTGTACAACTACATAGTAAATTTTATTTTGACATTCATATGATGGCATGAAGCAGGCAACTTACACACTAAGTGAACAAAGGAGGATACTAAATTGTACATAAGGAGTAATGGCAACTGTGAACATATGTGTGCACCGAGGAAGATTCAATTAAACTAAACTCAAAATGTACTAGTATTTGGGTGGGATCATTATAATCAATTTCTTCTACATTTCTAAGTAATAAATTTTCACCAACAGCCATGCTTGTCTTTCATAATCAGAAAAAGAAATCTGCATTTTTGAATGAGCTTTTCATTCTTGATGTTTGTGTCGAAAAAGAATGGTAGAAATTAAGACATAGTAGTTTTTATAAATAAGAAACCAGGGAAAGACTTTCAGACATATTTCAGAAGAGACACTGACGTAAGAAAGCTAAGTAGCAAGTCATCATGAAGTAGGAGTGGTCAGATGTTGGAAAGATCTGGAATGACCTCCAGACACTCTTGCAATTGCCAAGAGAGGGAAGAACCTAGCCGCTGAAACTTCCCGACAGAAGTCCTGAACAACAATTTTACACTGACTCCTAAAATAAAGAGAGCCTGTGGCGTTGAACAAAGTTGCAGAGAACAGAGGGATGTCTAATAAACAGATAATTAGAATCTTCTAAGGAGAGGGAAGGTGTGACGTTCACGACTGGCTTTAAAAATAGTGATCTTTAAATCCTCAGTAGTGTCAGAATCACATGAGAATAGGTGGAGCCCTGGCAGCCCCTGTGAGACGAGTAAATATAGAGCGAGAGCTGTGATTCAGTAAACATGTGTTTCGGGAGACTCTTCCCTAGCACATCGCCAAACTCATACTGTCTACCCTGGTGTGAAGCCAGAGCTGCAGCGTATGGGCGGCATCCCACCGAGTGCCCCGGCTCCAGAGTCTGACCGGGCCGGAGGTGCTGCCACTCCACAATGAGATCGGCCCTTCATGCAAACAACGCAGAACGCTCATGCTCCCAAGACAGCAGTGACTAAGGCGGCGACATGCTGAAATCACGCTGGCACCTCGTCGAAGGCAGAGATGCTCCTTGGCCCAGGCCAAAGGCTGCAGCATAGCAGAGGATCTCGTAGGTTAAGGACTTTTTGTAAGTGCATCAAAAACCTCTCTGGCATCACTTCACCAACACATCACTATAAACATATTTCCACATGAGTAATGCCACAGCTCATTTTACCAAGCCAGATGCAAACTGCCTGTCCTAGACCACTGCTCAGAGTCCACGCTAAGGACAGCTTAACTCCTTTACTCATTCCAACCCCAGGGCTCAGGCAGATCACCTGCTAAAATGCATATCCTCTAGTGCCTGGCAGTGCAGGTCTCCAGCAAGGCCCCCGAATTTGCACTTTAATAGCATCTCAGTTTATTGTGATAGAGGAAATCCATAGATTGAATTCAGAGATGCTGTTCTGGGATATCTGTTGATCAATCAATGAACAACACTTTCTACACTGTCAATTTCACAGATAACGTCATTTAAACATCACTAACACCAGTTCTTAATAAAAGCAAGACCACTGGTTTTGTTCTCAACCTGGTTGCTATCAGTATTTTTACCAAACTGCTGGATGGACACAAACCAGAAGATTTCATGACTGTGAAATTTTCAGATGACACTAGGTGGAGAGAGATCGCCAAGACATTATTAGATGGTTGGACGAGGATTTTAAAAGGTTCTGGCATTCCTGGGAAAAAATAAGTCAAAGCTAACCAGATGAAAATAAATATGTATAAACAACCAGCCCTGTAATTTGAATCAAGAATAACATGTCCAAAGTTGAAAGAGCCTGGTTTAGCAGGTAAACAAGGCTCAGGGGTTCAAAATGAGCTCACCTGGGTGGGTGTGATTGGATGTCAATGTTTAGTGTTCATGGCAGAGGCAAGAGTAGCCCCAAGACATCGCACTTTGAAAACCACATCTGGAGTGCTGGATTCTGCATTGAGAGCCACATTTACAGAGAAGTTTATAAACTGAAGTAGATCCATCAGAGAAGACTGAGATGGTGATGATCCCCAAATCCATTCTGTCTGAGGAACCAGTGAAGGAATGGGGAGCACTCCCATGGAGAATGGAAGGCCTGAGATGGATATCAGAGATGGTGTCAAATCTGTGACAAGCTATGATGAAGGAAGAGTTCACTCACCCTTTGTTTTTTCCAGGGAGTGAAACCAAGGTCAATGGGAAGAAATCATACAAGCAATAATGCCACTGAGAACAGTGTTAGTCTATTACTCTTGCCAGCTCACCATCATGCGGCCCACCTGCATGTGCCCCCTTCCAGATAATCACTGTGTCACTGGTCTGGGGCCTGCAGAATCTTGGCCCCAACACCTCCTGCACTGCAAAGACTCCCTCATCCAGGCACCGTCCTCTGCGCTCCCTCAAGCCCCCGTGTACTTCTCCATCACACATCTCACATCACTGGTGGATGAACACCTTTTGCATATCCCTGCCTCATTCACTGAGCTAGGACCAAGCCTTACTGATTTTCTTATCCCCAACAACAAAGAGATTCTTAAGAAATGCAGAGAGAGAGAGAGAGTGTGTGTGTGTCTAGGACCCATAGCTAATTTACTGACACCTCCCAGGTGTGAACTAAATCAAGAATGAGACGCAAACTAGAAGCTTCACTCTTAGAAAAGGCTTTTAAGGCATGACTAATGACATCCTTTTAGAAGAGATCAGTCTAAAGAGATGAGAACTCAGTCTGATGCACTGCCATGAACTCTCTCTGTATGAAAACCACATGGTGAGTTGGCAGTGAACTCTTGGTAAGAGATCCAAAGAGAAAGAATAGAAATGTTGTTCCTTAGAATTCAGCAGTGGCCCCTGAAGCAGAAGAAACATAATCTCAATCATTTGTTTTACTTTAATTCTCTTATTTGATTGCTAGTATTTCTAAGATAAACTAAGGATCTTTATATTTAAAGCTGATTTGTCCTGAACCAGTAGTATTTCATTATATACAAAGACAATATTATGAAAACTAAAATTATCCTAATCAAGTATATAAAATTAAGACATTAAAGTTGAAAGCTGGATTGTATCATGTTGCACTGGGTATGTGTAATGACGGAAAATGCTTTCTCATAAAAGTAGTTATGTATTACTTATTTTTTAAAATGGAGTCAGAGAATAATAAAACTGATTTGTCATTAAACATACTGTATTACGGTTCCCAAAATCTGCAGACTTGAAATTATTTGCCAACTTCCCTATCCTGGAACCAGATGACAGAAGACAAAGGGACTATGATGTGCACCCCAACAGAACAAGCTTAAAAGATAAATTTCTCCAAAGAACATATACAAAGGGCCAGCGAGCACATGAAAGGATATTCAACATCGTAGTCACCAGGATAACACAAATCAAAACCTCAGTTATATACCACTTCATACCCCAGTAGGATGGCTGTAATAAAAAAGACAGATTACAACAAGTATCGGTAAGGAAGCGGAGAAATCAGAACCCTCATACACGACTGGTGGGCACGTAGTATGGCGTAGCCCCCTTTAGATTACAGTCTGGCAGTTCCCCTAACGACTGTACACTGAGTTACCGTTTGACCCAACAATTCCACTGTCAGGTATATACCCGAGAGAAATGAAAACACATTCACCGAAAAACTTGTACTCAAATGTTCACGGTAGCATTACTCATCACAGCCAAAAAATAAGAACAACCCAACTGACTATCAGCTGGTGAATAAACAAAATGTGGCATATCCATACAATGAAATATCATTCAGCCATGAAAAGAAATGGAGAACTCCCACATGCTACAGTGGGATGCACCTTGAAAACATGTTAAGTAAAAGAAGCCAGTCACAAAAGACAACATATTATATGATTCCACGTATATGAAATTTTCAGAACAGGCAAACCAAAAGAGATAGATAGAAAGAAAGTAGAGGGGCACCTGGGTGGCTCAGTCGTTAAGCGTCTGCCTTCGGCTCAGGTCATGGTCCCAGGGTCCTGGGATCCAGCCCCGCATCTGGCTCCCTGCTTGGCAGGAAGCCTGCTTCTCCCTCTCCCACTCCCCCTGCTTGTGTTCCCTCTCTCGCTGTGTCTCTCTCTGTCAAATAAATAAATAAAAATAAAAAATAAATTAATTAAAGAAAGAAAGAAAGAAAGTAGATTTCTTAGTAGATAGATAGAAAGTAGATTTGTAGTTGCCTAGAACTAGAGGCAGGAATGGGATGACTTGGGGAACGTTAGCTAGAGGGAAGGTGCTTCTTTCTGGACCAACAGAAATGTTCTAATATCGTCTTTCGCAATGGTTCCATAACTATGTGAATATACTGAAAATCATTTAACTGTGCACTTCAAATGGGCTAATTGTATGGTATGTGACTGATGCCTCAACAAAAAACGTTACCAAAAACATAATTCGAAAACTACAGGCAAGAAGAAATTCAATAAGACACTTTTTAAATATTGCAACTTTCTAATTTTTCTAGTTTAGAAGAGAAACTGTAAGATGTGATTCTAAAAAGAAGGCTCTAAACAACTTTTCTGAGGGTTTAATCCTAGGGTCTAAGAAGCTGGGCAAGTGTTCCCATTTGAAAATAATCCAGGGGACTAGATAAATTTTGAAACTTACATTTAGAAGTTAAAAATGGATTTTGAAATTCAAATATTTGGAAGAAAATGTAAATTACCTGGTAAATGATTAATAATAATGCCCCTAGAGAACACACAAATTATATAACTGTACCTGACATGACATTCTCAGAGTAAAATCTCTGTAACAAGAAATTACATTTCTGCCCTTGCAGCCACTGAAGTCTCCTGGATTAAGAAATATTCATAAAACTAATAAAACTGGATGAAGAGAGAGAGATGATCTTTTTATCCTTCCCAGAATCACAGGATTTGAGGATGGGGAACCATCTCCATCAACCCTCATATGTCCTGGAGGCAGACACTGAGGCCAGCATGGAGAGCTCCTGCGAGTTAGGAGAGTCACAACTTGGTCCAGACCTCTACCTCCTCCCCACCCCCACCTCCTCTCAGCCTCGGCCAGGACTTCTGAAATGAGCGTTTGCTAACTCTGCATGCAAAGAATTAACGTGTGCCTCTGGTCTCTCCTGCGTTTGTGCTCTACCTCTGTTGTGCTCTGGGGCAAGCTGGGAGAACAACTGGGCCACACTTCATCATTTCCAAGAGAAGATTTCCATCTAGAGGCTTCCTTGAAGCAGGACCCTTCTCTCATCCCTGGGGCTGTTTCTTCATCTTGTTCAGTAAACTCTCCCCATCTGTCATGCACTTTGTACCTAAGTGGGAACAGACCAAAGCTCTGAAGCTTGGGCTCACTATGTCTGCCCTTCATTAGCTCCTCCCCACCTACTTAGCATGTTCTATTAGCAAATTTTCTATTGACAGGCATACATGAGGAATGAGCAGGTTTCCTATCTGTCTGCCAAGTGACAAAGGAATAAGGCAAGAACCAGAACCCAAATGCCAACTATCAGCTGTCTCATCCTGACCCCAGGCAACATACTGAACTTCTCCCCTATTTTTGGTTATATGGATTCATAAAAATATTCATTCACAGCAGCTGAAGTTGCAAAACACCCATTTTCCTAAGTACTGTCTCATTTGCTCTTCCAGGCCACGATGTGGAGCTGCTCATTAATGACCATGTTAGAGTCAAGGAGCATGGTTCTGATCACAGAGTGATCAGGGAGTGAGCTGGTTCTGTCTTCCACTTCACAGCCTGCTACTTACCTGTGTACTTCCTACCTTCCAGTAAGTCAGACCACAGCTAGGAATTCCATACGCCCCACATTAAATCCTCTGATTCCTCTTACTTGCTGGATCTCCCATGATTCTCTGTCACCAGGGACATAAACAGTGCCCGCTTGCCGGGCATGAAACAGCTCAACACCTCCCTCAAGGCAGGGACTCTGGCCCTGATGCCTGGCCAGCACCCCTGGACAATGTTGTACACACAAAGCCGACATGAGTCTACCCCCAGCTTATGTCTTGATCACAAAAAAGAGCTATGTTGCTTCTCACCTGAGACTTTCTACCTGTATGGAGATTCGAGGTACCTGAGGTCAATGAAACTATGACTAGGATAGTCAGGCTTAGAAGCCAACAATCCCTAAGGACATGTAAGAAGATTCCAGCAAAGAACCCTTCCCACATCGTACTGGCGTTCCAGCCCATCCTCTTAGGGACATGCTCCCATCCCAGTGGCAAGACCTATGCAGCTGAGATATGCTAAGGATAGTCACAGGCTCCAACAACAGCCAGCTCTGACTAGGATTTCTAAGTCCACAGCACCTCGGGAACTGTTACAATGGTTCTGACATGACAACAGAAGTTACAGGTTGCTCATGGAACATTTTTGAACAAAGTGTTAAATTTATAACCAGAAAATCACAGAAATCTATAACCAAGCAAGAAAAATTAAAAGAAAATAATGCTTTTTCTGTGAATTAAATTAAACAACTGTTAAGCACCTGCTTTTTCACTTATTTTATGCTCAGAAAAAAAGATACAAAATTGAACCAAGACGTGGTACTTACCCTTAAAAGGCTCACAGTCTAGTATAAGAAACATAGTCTGACTTATTTCACTTAGTATAATACCCTCTAAGTTCATCCATGTTATCACAAATGAAAAGATCTCACCCTTTTTATGGCCATGTAATATTCCTGTGTGTGTGTGTGTGTGTGTGTGTGTGTGTGTGTGTGTGTGTGTGATATTCTTTTATCCGTTCATCTTTACGTGCACACTTAGGTTGCTTCCATGTGTTGGCTATTGTAAATAATGCTGCAATAATTAGTACATATATCTTTTCGAATTTGTGTTTTTGTTTTCTTTTGGTAAATAGCCAGTGGTGTGACTCCTGGATTGTAGGGTGGCCCTATTTTTAAATTTTGAGGAACTGCCATACTGTTTTCCACCGTGGCTGCTCCAATTTGCATTCCCACCAACAGTGCAAGAGGGTTCCTTTTTTTCCACAGACTCACCAACACTCGTTATTTCTTGTCTTTTTTATTTTAGCCATTCTTACAGGTGTAAAGTGATGTCTCATTGTGGTTTTGATATGCATTTCCCTGATGACTAGTGATGGTATTTCACTCATATGTGGAATCTAAAAATAAACAAATGAATAAACAAACAAAAAGCAGAATCAGATCTATAAACACAGAGAACAAACTAATGGTTGCCAGAAGGAAGGGGGTTGGGGGCATAGGCAAAATGGGTGAAGGGAAGTGGGAGATACAGGCCTCCAGTTATGGAATGAATAAGTCATGGGAATAAAAGTACAGCGTAGGGAATATAGTTAATGATAATTGTAATAGCACTGTATGGAGAGAGATGGCAGCTACTCTTGTGGTGAGCACAGCATAGCCTACAGACACGTTGAATCACTATTTTGTACACCTGAAACTAACATAAAATTGTCTATCAACTATACACAAATAAAAAAAATTTTAATTAAAAAAAGAAACACATGCACACATAATCTAAACATGATGTGTGAAGGGTGAGTAGGTGGATGTACACAGTACTGTGAACACAGAAATGGGAGCCCCACATTTTAGAGAAGCTTCACAAAAGAAGTACTATTTGAGCCAATAAGAAATTAGAAAGTCTTGGTCTTCAATCCATACACCCCTGACAATGTCTCGGTAACTCCCTGCACTGACGGGTGCCAATGACGAACTTTTAGAAATACCAGAGAGCCAGCACAAGCCACATCTGTATGTCCCAGCCTGCTTTTATGAAGAATGGTATGGTTGCACTTCTAACAAGGAAAGAACAGGTTTTTAAATCTCCACGTGGCCCTTCAAAGCCCAGTGAATAAGTGTGTCTCATCAATTACACAAAAAGCCTTTCTATTTATTGAGATAATATTTTATGCACTTTATTAAATATCTAGCATATTCTTTTTTTTAAGATTTTATTTATTTATTTGACAGAGAATGCACAAGTAGGCAGAGCAGTAGACAGAGGGAGAAGCAGGCTCCCCACTGAGCAGAGAACCCGACGTGGGGCTCGATCCCAGGACCCTGGGATCATGACCTGAGCCAAAGGCAGACATTTAACCAACTGAGCCACCCAGGCCCCCCTATCTAGCATATTCTTGTTTAAATTAATCAACATTAGGTTTACCATTGTGAATATAGCTAGTATTTACTATTGTGAATACAGCCAGTATTGTTTATTAACTTTTCCAGTTGGTACTTGCTGGTGAATTAAAGTAGTACTGATTTGGGACATCTGGGTGGCTCAGTCACTAAAGTGTCTGCCTTCAGCTCAGGTCATGACCTCAGGTCCTGGGACTGAGTTCTGTGCCTTGGATTCCCTCCTCAGCAGGGAGTCTGCTTCTCCCTCTCCCTCTGCCCCTGCCCCCCTCTGGCTCAAGTTCTCCTCTAATTTATATTGTTAAAGCAGACAAATAATTCATTTAAAGTGTCAATCACCATTGATGTCTATACTTTCCTGTGGTTCTCAGCACCCATGGCCTTCTGAATCCCCCCGAGCTAGAAATGCAAGACTGTCAGTACCATCTCCTCCAGCCATTCAATGTAGCCTCTACCTTTGGTCGTGGCCACTTGGTGTAGCTCTAAGCACTTCCATGCATTTACTCATTTAACCCTTCCAGTGACCCATTTTGATAATGAGAAAACAGAAGTGGAGTAACATTAAGTGACTTGCCTAAGAAAGAGCTTACATTCTTACCTTCTATCCTAAACTCTCCCCTGAACAGGGCTCTGTAACAACTAAAATACCTATCCTTCCTTAAAAAATAAATTAAACCCAGCCTCTTAAGAGGAATTCTTAAACTCCAGGGAAGAAACACACACATCCTTTAGTACTTTACAAAGCATTCCCTCCCTCCCTACTTTCTCAGAATAGATACATACATATAGCTTAGTACCTAAGACATCTTTTTATTGTCTTTCACCCTAAGAAAAATGTTTTAAGCACATACCAAACTATAGAATTACAGAAGAAATTTTAGATCTCAACTCCCTACTCATTACCCACAAGAAAGCTTATCTAAGGTTCTCAATAAACAAGGAAGTCCAAGAGATTCAGGAGACAATAAAGTTCACAGACAGTCAATGGATTCAAAGACCCAGGTGGTAGCCCATTTGACTTCCCCACCCTCACTCAACCACTTGTTCCTCATTGAGACTACAATCTATAGATAAATAGAATTATGGTAGCAAACCTGGGATCATGGATCATGGTCATGTTTATTCTTTTGATATAAAGGTTAATCATATGTGAATTTAAGAAGGATATTGTATCTTCATTATGATACCAGTATAATAAAATATTAGTTTTTCCCTGGATCCCAGGTCTAATGAAGAGGATATGAGGATATCTAACACATTTTCTGAAATTCCAACATAATCACATATGCCTACCAGGAGTTTAAGTCAAAGAAAACTCTATTAAAACAAATTATTAATCTTGACATTTAACCAGATACAAAAGTCATGAATGGGTTTCTTTTTCTTCCATGTTGAGAATATTAGCCAACATCCCATTGTTAATTCTGGCATGGGTAGGTTAAACCAACAGACCACAGTCTGTTTAGCATAATGTTCATCTAATCTTTAAATTAGCAAGAGATAAGACATTACTTATGACATATATAAAGGCACACAGTATAGATTTAAGCAGAGGTCATTTCAGAGACTAACTCAAAGGCAGAGTTAGTTGGCTGGAATTCATTAGGGATGGACAGTATTTGGCTGATAATACAAAATCCCTAAGGTTTTGCCTATTTCTATATCAGATTTCAGCTTTATTGGGTACAACTGTTTGTGCGCTTTTTTTTTTTTTTTTTTTTTTGATTAATGACGCTAAAAGGATTTTGGTGTTTCAAACTTTGTACGCAAACCTAGCGAGCAAAATCTCCCATAAACGTATTCTAAGCTCTTGGCATACTTTCCCCAGGAGCAAATATTAACTCCAGATAGTGTTTATTAGGTTTTATAAAATAATCACTGTAATAGTGGCATGTAATTGCTAAAGGTAAATGCTTATCTAGACCAAGAATTAATCAAGTTTGAGCTCCTTAATAGAACCTAGTCAGAAATAATTTATTTCTTACACAGTTCACATTTTTAAATAACTACATGATTTTCCTCTGATTTTGCTCTACACTCCAACAGTGACTTCACAGAGTTGCATTTCAACTTGCCTGTGCTGTCAACAAAGGAACACAGATTAGTGAATTCTGTATCATATAACACAGATAAAGCTATGGGAGACACCATAATTTGGCTTCTTACCCTACATCTCCAAGACTGATCTAAAACTTCTTCCAAATTAAAACGTTGTTATGCTTCTGTATTTAAGTACCATTTCTACTTTCCTAAATATTAAGTACAAACTGATACGAAACAAGTGCTCTCTACAAGTCAATCATCCTATAAATATCCAAATAAAGGTTTTTGTGTTGACATAAGTTTTCAACTCCATTAGCTAAATACCAAGGAGTATGAGTGCCAGATCATAAGATAAGAGCATGTTTAGTTTTGTAAGAAACCACCAAATTGTCTTCCAAAGTGGCTATACCATGTTGCATCCCCACCAACGATGAGTGAGAGTTCCTGTTGCTCCACATCCCCACCAGAATTTGGTGTTGTCAGTGATCTGGATTTTGGCCATTCTAATAGTTGTGTAGTACTATCTTATTGTTGTTTTAATTTGCATTTCCTTGATGACATAAGATACCGAACATCTTTCCACAGGCTTATTTGCCACCCGTATGTCTTCATTGATGAGGTGTCTGTTCAGGTCTTTGGCCCACTTTTTAAAACATGGCATTTGTTTTTTAAGTGTTCTTTGTATATTTTGAATAACAGTCCTGTATCGGATGTGTCTTTTGCAAATATTTTTTCCTCACAAACCAGTCTGTGGCCTGTCTTCTAATTCTCTTGATACTATCTTTTGCAGAGCAGAAATTTTAAATTTTAATGAGATCCAGCTTATCAAGCATTTCTTTCACGGAATGTGCCTTTGGCGTTGTATCTAAAAAAGCAACACCATACACAAGACTATCTAGATTCTCACCTATGTTATCTCCTAGGACTTTTATCATTTTGCATTTAATATTAGGTCTATGATCTATTTTGAGTTAATTTTTGTGAAGGGTATAAGGTTTTGTTGAGTTTTTTTTTTTTTTTGGCATGCAGATGTCCGTTGTTCCAGCACCATTCGTTGCAGAGATTATCTTTGTTCCATTGTATTCTCTTTGCTCCACTATCAAAGAACACTTGACTATATTTATTTATGTGTCTATTTCTGGGATCTCTATTCTGTTCCACTGATCCATTTGTCTATTCTTTTGCCACTACCATCCTATCTTGATTACTGTAGCTTTATAGTAAGCCTTGATGTTGGGTAGCATCAGTCCTCTGACGTTATTCTTCAATACTGTGCTGGCTATTCTGGGTTTTTTGCTTCTCCATATAAACTTTAGATTCAGTTTGTAATATCCATAAAATAACTTGCTGAGATTTTTATTAGGATTCCATTGAATATATAGATCAAGTTGGGAAGAACTGACATCTTGACAATATTGAGTCTTCCTATTCATGAACATGGATTATCTCTCCATTTTTTGATTTCATTCATCAGAGTTTTTAGTTTTCCTCATTCCGATCTTATACATATTTTGTTAGATTTGTACTGAAGTATTTCATTTTTGAGTGTATAAATGATATTGTGTTTTTAATTTCAAATTTCATGTTCATTGTTGGTATATAAGAAAGTGACTAACTTTTATATATTAACCTGCTATCCTGAAACTTTGGTATAATTGCTTAGTAGTTCTAGTAGTTTTTTGGTAGATCCTTTCAGACTTTCTATATAGACAACCATGTCATCTGTGAACAAAGACAGTCTATGTCTTCCTTCCCAATCTGTACACCTTTTATATAATTTTCTTGTTTTGTTGAATTACCAAGGACTTAACAGTACAATGCTAAAAAGTTGTGAAAGGGGACATCCCAATATCAACATTTTATGTTTCTATTTAAATAAACCTTCATTTCATATATGTGTTCACATTCATTTTTAGGTAAATGAAGAAATCTTTGGGGGGCTTGCTCCAAAGAATGGTTGAGAGTAAGTTGCAATATGTATCTCTGGCTCTGGACTTTCATGTCCCTGTGCCATAGGAGTTGACACACTGAGCAGTAGGAATACTCCTACAAACCGTTCCTACACTGGGACAGACAACAGTAACTTAACTACACATGAAAGGGATAGAATCATATAAATATACCCCAGGAAATCCAAACTAAGTGTATCCTCCCTCAGCTTCTAATCCAAAATTAGAATATAAATTAATGATACGTAAACAAGACTTCTAAAAGAGCTTTAAAAGTTTGTTTTGCCCAGGCAATTTACATATTTCTCTGCAATATTAACTTTGGCATAAGGAAGACTTCTGAGCAAACACAACCTCAACCTAAGTTTTCTATACAGTACTTTTTGAAGTGTCTATATTAAGAGGCAGATTTACCAAGAAGCTAAAGTTGTAAGACCTTTGTTTTCCATAGGTTTCTTGAGAGGGGACCTTACAACGTATCGTATGGTTGAAAATTTGATAGTTTTGAAAAACTTGCCAAAGACATTTTAACTGCAATCAGTTAAGACCACTTGCTCTTTGTACTCCCAGCTCCTGCCACTTATTTCTCTTGGATTCTATTGGCATGGCTTGTGCATTTTTGTGTTTTGGATTAGAAGCTGAGTGAGGATACACTTAGTTTGGATTTCCTGGGGTATATTTATATGATTCTATCCCTTTCATGTGTAGTTAAGTTACTGTTGTCTGTCCCAGTGTAGGAATGGTTTGTAGGAGTACTCCTACTGCCCAGTGTGCCAACTCCTATGGCATAGGGACATGAAAGTCCAGAGCCAGAGATCATATGGCCATATAAATGCATCTTACAGCACTTGGCACTGGAAATATATGAGTCATGGAGCCAGAAGAAGGTTTGTAGAGAACCAGAAACCAATGGGTGAAAAATTCTTCTGTTATTCGTGTAAAGTTGCAAACAGAGGACACACTTGCCATCAATGTCCAGTGGAAATGGAAATTGCCTCCCATAAGAATTCAACCGATAATGTAGCCCATGCAATTATAAATGCACCAAGAATTTGTTTATGAAAATCCAACAAAATATACGCTTTCTGAATACCCACGTATGTGAGGTGCAAGTTGTAGCTTTAGTACAAACAGCAAGGACATCTGTGTGTGGAGTTGTGTATTCTATGAATCCCAACTATTGATAATTAAAATAAATTTTAAATGATTTCTCAGTCAGGAGAAGACTGAATTACTCTTCTCCTCTCTCTACAAAAGTATTATAAATCAATGTCCAATGAAGAAGCATGCATAGGATATGCAGCCAAAAATGTAGGAATAAAAGTATTACAGAGAAGTATCAAGCAGTTAATTAGTGAAAATACCATGCTATTTTTCTAGATTTTGTGGTATCTGTGATACCTTTCAGCTTCTTAAAATCTGTTTTCTCATTCTAAATCAATGTTCACTTTCATTTTTATTTGTCTGTAATTCTTATTCTTTTTCTTAAAGAGAACCTGAAAACCTGTACTACATGCTTCAGGGTGCAAAACCTGAACCTTCCCCTGGTCTCCATTATTCCACTAGTAAGATTTTACTATAATCTAAATAGAAAAGAAGCTAATATAGCTAAATGTAAAATTGTTTAAGGAATTTCTAACTTCTGTCCAGATTTTGCAGCAACTCATTTTCTAGATGGTACTGCTATCACCTCTAACATCTGGATTGAGTAAGAGTAGATGAAGGAATAAAACCCCAGGAACATTCTGCAGCTGCCATTCAGGAATGGAAGCATACAGGGCCCTGAGCCACCCTGCCACCCACCATCAGCCTCACTAAAGATTGGAGGGCCTGAGGGAGGGGAGAGCAGTAGCCAGGCCTCAGGTCTACCTGATAACATTGATGCACATGCCCTAAGCACTCTTAACATCTGAGCAGGAACAAAGATGCCCCCTGCACAGCGCCAACTAGTCCCTGGGGGAGGCCACATTCTACTCCCATCCTGATTGTTTGATTTTCTCTCCTGGGATCAGAGGATGCTGAAGCATTCTCTTCAGCTGGGCTAAGAGGAAGAAAAGGAAGGGCTGTCCCCCACAACTGCAGTCTACTGCCCTGGCTCTGCTCTCTTACAGACACCATTCATCAGGGTTCTCCTAAGAAACAACCAATATGGAGTATATGTGTGTGTGTGTGTGTGTGTGCGCGCGCACACATGAGTATACATATATACATGTATACAAACATACATAGAGAGAGAGAGAGAGAAAGAGAAGAGAGATTTATCCTAAGGAACTGGCTTACCCAATCGTGGAGGCTGACAAGTCTCTAGACCTGCAGTTGGAAGCTGGAGACCCAGGAGAGTGATGGTGCAGCTCCATTCCCAGTCCAAAGGCCTGAGAACCAGGAGAGCTCATGATGTAATTCCAGTCTGAAGGCTGCCACACTGAAGAGCCAAGAAGAGCCAATGCTTCGGTTCAAGTGCAAAGGTCAGAGAAGACCAAGGTCCCAGTTCCCAAAGTGAGGCGGGAGTTCCTAGTTAGCCTTTTGCTTCTACTCCCAGTCTTCAGTGATTAGATGATTACCCTACCCTGGGAGAGCAATCTGCTTTACTTAGGCTACAGATACAAATGTTAGTCTCATCCAGAAACACCCTCACAGGCACACGCGGAATAGTGTTTGACACCTCGGGGCCCAATTAACCAGCACAGACAAGAAACAGCATGGAATCCAATATCCTTTGCTTGGCTCTCAGAACAGGCTCTCCCTCCTCCATCACCACCTCCACCTCTGGATCAATTTCTAGACAAATGACACTGCTCAATTCATCCACACAATCAGAAATCATCTACTGAGCACTAAGGTACCCAAATCATACTCGATCCTCATGTCATTTTAAGGAGTTTGCACTTTCCTTTTTGGACAAAAGGGAACCTTAGTCTGCTCGGGCTGCCATAAAAGAATATTACAGACAGGGTGGCTTAAACAACAGACATTTATTTCTCACAGTTCTAGAGACTGGAAGTCTAAGATCAAGATGCCAGCATGGTCAGGTTCTGGTGAGATTCTTCTTCCTAGCTTGGAGACAGTCACCTTCTTATTATGTCCTCACAAGGTGAACAGAAAGACCTCTCATCTCATAATCCCAACATGAGACTCCACTCTTATAACCCCAGCTAAAACTTATCACCTCCCAAAGGCCCCACCTCCATATTCCAGCACAATGGGGGTCAGGGCCTCAACAAAGGACACAATTCAGTCCACAACAGAATCTACGGAGAATTTAAGTTGAGAAAGGGATATGACCAGGCTGGGTTTCATAAGTCACTCTAATGTCAGTGGGGAGGGACATCGAAGAGGGGTAGCCGGGTGGCAGGGAGCAAGAGGTGGAGATTTGAGGAGTTGGAGGGGGTATCACAGAGATATTTAGAAAAAAAATCACCCAAAGCATTTGGTGGCCAATTAAAAGCTTGGCAAGATGGGGGGGCGCCTGGGTGGCACAGTTGGTTGAGCGTCCAACTCTTGGTTTCGGCTCAGGTCATGATCTCAGGGTCATGGGATTGAGCCCCGCATCGGGCTCTGCACTCAGCTCAGAGTCTGCTTGGATTCTCTCTCTTTCTCCCTCTGCCCCTCCCCGCCCTGCTCCCACTCTCTCTCCTTCTCTCTCTCTTTAAAAATAAGTAAATAAATCTTAAAAAAAAAAAAAAGTTTAGCAGGATGGATGCAGAAATGTACATGTGCGTTGGGTGAGGGTAGGTTCAGCTAATTGTGTGGAGATAAAGATAATCAAGGCCAACATTTCACAGAATTTAATAGGATACAAATTAGGAGTTAGTTTCACTGTTTTTTTTTTTTTCTTTTCCAGTTTCATAGAAGTGGTCAACTGGGCTGGAGCCTGAGATTTTGAATTTATGACAAGCTGCTAGATGATGTCAAGATGCTGGTCCACAGACTAGCTGCTTTGCACATCAAAGACCTAGTGGGTTGGGAGCAAGGGAGGAGAACCAACTGTAATGTCTTTGGGGACCCTGTGTTCTCCATGTGGTTACAACCATACGTAATTGTCCTGTGTGTCATGGAACAAAATGCTAACTCTCTCTGGGCTTAGTTCGTCCATCTTCATGTTTAAGGATGGCGGGGGCGGTGGGGGCGCGGTTTGCTTGCAGGTCTGTGATTGCAAGACCTCTAATCTAATAGCACTTGTTCCAGGAAGAAAGTGAAGGCAAGTCAATTGTTGTCAGCAACCAGCATCAGGTCCCAGGAACATGGTACAAGTTACCAGGTTGTAACACGACTTCTTTTTAAAGGGATATTGGTATTAAAAGTAGTTTTAAGAATGGGCCAGTGGTAGCTTTGGTTATACCACAAAGTCAATTTCAAAATCAAACTCTGCTTTAAAATCTTCCTTCTTTGTACTTAGTGCAGACAGAAGAGAAGTAGGGCCTGGCAAGTAGGTCACTGAGGGCTGTGTATAATCAGCGCCTCTTTCAGATTTTCAAGTGCGCTGGCTTGGGGCCTTGTTTCCATTGGGGAGGTTAAGCTCTGTATTGCACACATTAGGTGAGTTTCTAAATCTGGAAAAACCTCTAGGAATTATAAAACCCTTTGGTTCATAAAAGCTATTTTGACTCTTTACTTCTTTAAAATAATTTGCCTACAGGGTCCAAATTATAGGGTCCTCATCACCCACTAAATTAGTTGTCATGCTAATCAATTCCCTTTATGTTAACCAAGGATCCACAGACAAGGTAGTATAAATGTAGGCCAAGTTCACTGTGTGTAATTTATTTGGTGTCAAGAAAATAAATCATCACATAGCAGAATTTATACAAAGTGCATGATTCATACCCACAAACTCACGCTCTTAATTGGAAATGTGCTGTTGGCAATGCACAATATGGGTGACTGGATTTCTGGTGCTACTTTCTAACCCAGGCTGGCAGGCGGGGGGAACTCCGTGTGGGACAGAGAACACACTGAGGTGACTCCTGGGCCACAGGGCACCAGGTCTTAGGTGATACTCAAATCCCCAAGGCCGGGAGACATCACATGTGCGGTACAAGGTGGCTTTCAATTTTACAGGGATCTCAGCCCTGGCAGACAATCCCTTTCTATCCTGTTCTTTATTGATGTAACCTCTCTTTTGTGGTGATGTTACAAATGGCTCTCATGAGCAATTTAGCTACAGCGTGCAGGTAAACAGTCTCAGAGTAAGTCAGACCAGGTGAGTCTCATCAGAAGGCTCTAGAAGCCACTGAGAATGGGATCTTGAACTTGGAATTGCAGGTGGAGCTGCCAAGTCTAGGGAAAACACCCTCCCGAGGGGCAGGGGGCAAGAGGAGGGAGAGGATTCCTACAAAAACCATGTCCCCTCCCAGACAGGCTCTGGCCACTCCAGCTACCCCATTCCCGCCCAGATAAAAACTAATCACAGTGCTCGGTGCCGCATGAGCAGTTCCCACGTGCTGCTATCAGGGAGGTCTTCCAGATGTTACCCCATCTAACTCAATGCCCACAACACTCTTACAAGGCGGCCTGTACTGTGCTCATTGTGTAAACCAAGTACCCGTGACTCAAAAGCATGAAATGGCTCATTTGAGAGCTAGAAAGTGATGGAGAGGGAGCTCAAACCAGGTCCGCTGGACTCCAAGCCCTGCACTAGTCCCACTGGGCTGTACTGTCCTCTTCCTCATGCCCCATTTGGGCTCCTTCCTGGAAGGCTGTGCACTGGGGCTGAGCAGCACATAGTGACCTCCCACAGTAACCCCCTGGCTAGAGGCACTTCCATGTCCTGGCTCAGTTCCAAGGCCCGCTGACCAGTTTCTGAACCGGGCAGGGGATAAGATCAGTTAGATCAGGAAAGATTTCTCCTCACTTCCTGGTTCAACGTTGTCTTTTTTTTTTTTTCAAGATTTTATTATTTATTTTAGAGAGACAGTGCATGTGAGCAGGGAGAAGAGCAGAGGGAGAGGGATAGCAGACTTCCGGATGAGCGCAGAGCCCGACGTGAGGCTTGATCCCACAACCCTGAGATCATGACCTAAACTGAAATCAAGAGTCAGACACCCAACTGACGGAGCCACCCAGGCGCCCCTGGTTCACCATGTCTTGAAGGGGTAAGGAATGAGAAGAACAGAAAGGAATTCATAAAGGCCTTTTCAAAAGAAAGCAATGAGCTTGGCAGTCCAGCATGGCAGGTGTCTTGGGGTGTTTTATGGCAATCCTATAACCTATCATCCCTGGTACTCCTCCAAAAATGCACCTCTCAAAAGAATACCTACTTGAAAAATCAATAGTTGCTAACCATACTCAGCACCCCAAAATGCCAGATGGCAAAAAGAACAGAAAGGAGCTAAGAAAATTTCATCGTGTCTTTCAAACACAGTCTGAAAAGCGGTGTCTCTCTGCCGCTACAGACAGCAGTTCCAACGATCATCAGCGGATAAATCAGTCTGCAGCAGCTGTGGGCTGCTAGCTGGGTCCAGGGCATGGGGCCAGACTCATGTGAACAAAAAGAAAAAATGTGGGCTGTAAGCGCCCAAGGTTTCATAGTGTCCTCTCTATGTGGGAAGTCTGCAGCCTCTACTTCCTGACTCCAGTTCTTCTGTTTGTTTTCAAATTTTTGAAAGAAGGGGTCTATACAGAGTGAAATCACATGACACTCATTTTGCCCCCACAGGGAAAAGAGCGGCTCTTCCTAATTTCCTTTCCAACCGGGAACAGAATGCAGCAAGGAACAGAGTTGAGACATGGAACCAGCAAATTCCCTCAGGAGGCCTTTGCTCTAGATATATTTTACAAGATTTGGGCAAAACAGGGGATATTTTCATGCCTTATTTATGATTCCCCTACTTTTCCAGATATGGGCATCATCTCCCATTTACAGATGAGGAAAACAAAGCTCAGAAGGCTAAGTAGATGAGCCAAAGTTCTAGAGTAACCGTGTAGTTCATGGGGTAGGAGGGCTGCCTGAGTTACCTGGTCCCAGCTGTGCCAGGTGTCTGGGCCTCTGTCCTCCAGGGTCCGGCAGGTGGAACGTCTTCCCCTCCCCCGCAAACCTCTGTCAATCTCTCAAGACTCCTCCATCTCCTCCTGTCCCCAACCCAACCCGGGAAGAAATGCACACACCCTCCATGCCACTGGCAAACATCCAGCAAGGGACCTGGAGTCCTCCCCAAGCTCTGGCTGGGGGGCAAGGCCATCTCTGTGCCTGCCTACAGGCTACTGGGGGAACAGGAGCTCTGAGCTCCTGCTGTGTCTCAACAGAACAAGCAGAACTCTCAGGAAGCATTTACTGAATAGTCCCTCCGCTACTCCATTCCTCCACATGACGTGGGACAACAAGCAAACCAGGAGCCACATGCAAGGGTCCTTTCCAGCAGGCCAAACCCGCTTTCCGTTCTGCTGAGAGATGCTCCCTTCCGTCAGCTTTTCTGATACCTCTCCGCAGTAGGGGGCTTGATTCCTTGTTCTGAGTTCCTGCTCCTCAAATTCTATGTGAATTCACTTGCACGTACTAACTGGGATAAAAGAAAACTGAGCCCATCCCTGATTCAGGGAGATTCAGAAATCTATTGATCATAAGAAGGGTAATATTTGGCTCTGTTTGGCCCAGTTGAAAACATTTTGCGCAGATCAGCTGTAAAGATTTCAACACCAATGGCATCATCTATCAGAGACGGGAACTATAAGGCAGCTCCGCAAATCAGCCAACATTTGAGAGCTGGAAAGAACTTTAATTAAACAAAGGGAATGTCACAGTGTTTGCCGAGCCCCAGACTGAAACGCCATTATCTGGCTGAAAACTGTATTCAGCGCAGCCCTGATGGCCGCCCTCAGATATGGCTTTCTGGGGAAGCTGTCCTGACCATGAACTTAAAGAGAGATCCACAACTGTGACTAGTCATTTTCAGTTCTCATTGATTGTCAGGACCCCTGACAAAATTCGCAGACATAGGAAGTGCAGGCGCCACACAGACAAGACTTTCTCCGTGTGTACGAGCCCCCTTTCCAGCTGGTGAGGGACCTCTCAGAGGGAAGACACGACGGTCGGAGAGTACCAGGATAACAGCAATAACAATTTCCTCCAGGATTAAAGATTTCCTTAGCTGAGGTGGGCCAGAGGTACATATATATGCCCATGTGGGTGCAGATGTTGGAAAACCAGAGTCAACCAGGTAAAGCTGGTTTTTGAATGACTATAATTCACTAGTCCAGCTGCAAAATGAATCTAACAATGTGATTACACCACTCCAAAACAGCTGAGACCATTAAAGTTCAAATTGGCAGACTTCTACTTCTTACAGAGGAAAAGGAAGGGAGCCAGGTTTCAAACAATTACAGTTTATCACTTTAAAAGGCATGCAGTGTAAGTACCTATGTGTGTTCAGGGAGAAACATCTCCCTTTGGTGTGTTCTCAAGCTCTCTACTCTCTTCAGAAGTTGATCACAGGAAGGCAGGAGTGGAGAGAAAATGGAAATCACTTTGCCCTTTGAAGAGTCAAACTCTCCTTCACTGATCAAGGGAAAATCCCACTTTACTCCAGAAGCTAAACATAAGAACACTGAACCTCAGCCTATCTAAGAGCAACTTCCTTCCAATAGTTGTAGGACACCCAAATATTGTACAACCTTTCAAATTTGCGACAAAGCCTTAGTTTCAGTTCTGAAAGAAGCTGGGACCCCGGACTGTTAACCGTCTGCAGCCAGTAATAAAAAAGAGAAAACACGTACGTATATATATGTACACATATATATGCACACACGCACACACAGTATTAAGCTCATAAAATAACCTTACTTTTTGAGAGAGAGAGAGAGAGAGCACGAGTCGGTGGAGGGGCAGAGAGAATCTCAAGCAGACTCCCACTGAGCACGGAGCCCCGACACAGAGCTCCATCTCCAGACCCTGAGATCAAGACCTGAGCCAAAATCAAGTCGGACACTTAACCCACTAAACCACCCTGGCGCCCCATGAATAATCTTTTTCAGTGGCAGCGCTTTTCTTTTTTCCTGTGAACATATTCACATAGAGGCACGGTGCTCTGGAGACTGACCCTGACACTGACCACCTTCGTGCTCCAGAAGAGAAGAGCAAGGTCAATGAGCAGGTGAGGAGAGGACGTCAGTTCCTCCTGACCGGAATTCAACCAGAGCATTTCATCATTATTTGGATATTTTCACATACGAGCAGGGACTGGATTTGCCAAAAAAAAAAAAAAAAGTGCTGAAAATGTGTACTGGAAATTCAAGGAGGATATCTGTGGACCCCAAGTTCCACAGAACCGGTCCTACAAAACATCTCTTCCTTTCAGGCATTAGGACGCTCCCGGTTGACACCACACAGGAGGATGGCCACCTCGAGGGAGCCCCAGCCCTCCACAGAGCAGCAGGCCTACCTGTCAGGGGCTCTGGGTCAAGGCGGGAAGTCGGGTTGGTGCCTGAAAGGTACACTGGGGAGAGGAGCGTGGGTCAGCTGTGCTCGGACTTATTTTACAGAACAGGTTTGCTGGGGCATACGTTTGGGGAGAAAAAAGAGTTTCACAGTTTCATTAACTGGGGGGAGTCTGGCATCCAATGGGCTGGGTGATTTTGTAAGCATTCAAGCTTAAATCACTCTTACTGGTTTTATCTTAGTGTTTCCTCCAGATATTCTTTTGGCCTTCGTAAAGCATCTTAATAAAAAATAAATAAATAAATAAATAAAGAGAGCCTTCTAACTCCATTAGTCACAAAGGATGAGATTTTTAAAAGCATCTTAATGTCCCTTGAGAGGCAAAATCCAAACTGGTGCTGAGTGCTGTCATCCAGAACAGCTACTGCTGCGCACTACGATATTCTGGAACCCTCTGACCTATGTCAGCACTTGGGTGGAAGATACATTTGTCACGTTCTAGGGTCTCCTTTCCTAGCTGCACTTGCCGGAAATTTCTAGAATGCATCATTTTTTTTAATATCCAAATTTTACCATTTTCTCCCCTGGCTTGCCTATCTCATTAGTAAATCTTACAAACTGTGCATTTATACAGTTACTCTATAGCATATGGAATATATTTACCGGTTTTCTCTCATTTAACCATCCATCTTCTCAAAGGAAGTACCCACCACATCTACCATTCCTTCTCCAAAATTATCTCTTTCAGTATGAAAAAAATAACTCAAGAGAAAAGAGAAAATACTGGGACAGATATTAGACTTTCTCCCATTGCAAATTATCTTTCCTAGCCGGCTGTCTGGGAACTGCTCCAGCCTGACCGGGGGCTCTCTTTGCTAACAGGGTGTTCCTAGGCAACGTTGCTGGGCAAGCGCACGTGCAGAGTGGTCAGCCACCGCTGTGACTTCCAGCAGCACATTTCTTTAGCTGGACATGCATCTAGTTTGAGGCCAGTCTTGACTGACACCAACTTCTACAGCAGACTTGTTCAAGGGCGCAGCCAACGGACGCAAATTCAAAACGCCTCCTCATACAAACGGCTGACCCGACACCGTGTAACAAACTCTCCCTACTTCCCTTCAAGCAGATGAGTAGCTAAGTGGTCAGGCACTCCCAGCCTGTTTTCAAAAGTGCCTCCTCCCCCAAGACGCTGCCCAAACATGGTGCGGTGGTGATTCACAGGGTTCTTTCTCTGAGACTCCTTCCTGAAAGCCTGAAACTTCTCACTATGGAGGTGTGGGGGGTTTCTGCTCAGCAGCTGCTGTTTCTGGGCAAAGCTCACCGGGTGATCAATGTAAAACATGGCTCCCAGCAGCCCACCCTCTACCCAGAGCAAGCCGACAGGGTCCACAGTCCTAGGACTGTATTAGGTATCACTGCGACCCACCGTAATAATGGTGGTTTTTATTTTGATGGCATTTACTGAATACACACTCTGTGCCAGGCAATGTAGGGCTTGTGTCTTTTAATGGCCCACGGCAGTTATAAGCCTCAAGACAGCTTTGAGACAGATATTAGCATCCCTGTTTTAAAGACAAGCTAAATGAAGACTGAAGTAACCAAGTATTTTGACCAAGGTCCTGAAGTAAGTAGTTAGAACCTGGGTTCAAGCTCAGACCTATATTACTCCAGACCACTGTTCTAGTCTGACCTCCCCAGACCCTTGGAGGCTTGTGATGGGGCTCACTCTGCACTGGCATCTGAACCACGAGAGCATCCACGAAGGCCCCACTACTTCACTGTTGATACTGAGCCTGCTTTGGAACTTGGAGCTGTAATAAAATTCTGTACTGTCCCACCCTCCCTTTAAGTAGGAGCGAAAAACCTCCTGTTTGTAGGTTTTTCTGGTTATATTTACTTGTTTTACTTTTTTTATAGTTATCTGTCTTTTTTATGGGTAGAATTTACAAATAAATCTTTCACTGAAAAAAACCCGTTTATCATTTTACATTCTCAGATCCTGAAGGCACCTGTGTTCCAACTCTTCAGGGAGGCCGCGAGAGGACTCAGTACGTTCTTACCAGCTGCATTATCCCTTCCCAGACGCTCAGGAGGAGGCTTCAGCTCTCAACAATTTACTACGTCTCCCAAAGTGTCTACCATCTTCATATTTTGAAAGGCTCAGTCCCCCACTAAGTAAGACCTTCCAGATACTATATTTATATTTTCAAATTTGTACTACTGCTCTCCTCATTAATTATTAAATTCCTGCAACACATTGGCCCTGAAAGTCACTATCTTCTACCTCCCCGTCTTTATAAAACACCCCCGGAATCCCACGATCCTACAGTAGTGATTTCCAAATGGCAAACCAAGACCTACTGGTGAACATAAGGTAGATTTAGTAGTTTGCAACCAGATTTTCTCTTTTAATAAATAAAATATAACATAGAATAGTATGGAAAATACATGAGTGTGTCATCCATGGCATTAGCGTCCGACCAGAGGCATCTGCTTCCCTAGGGGAGCAATGTGTGCAGACGCTCCTTGTCAGTTGTCACAACTGAGGGCATCCAGTGGGCAGAGGCCAGGGATGCTGCCAAACATCCCCCAGTGCGCAGAATGGCCCCACAATAAGAGAATCATCCAGCCTGATGCCAGGAGTGCTGACGGAGAGACCTGAGCTATTATAAGGGTAAGTACTGTCTTATCAAACTTTTGTCCTGTCATTGTGTGTGTGTGCATGTGTGTGTATGCGTGTGTATGCATATGTGAGTGTATGTGTGTCTGTCTGTATGAGTGTGTATGTGTGTGAGTGCATGCGTGTGAGAGTGAGTGCATGTGTGTATGCATGTGTGAGTGCACACATACTGCTTTTTTAAAAGATTTTATTTATGTGAGAGAGAGAGAGTGAACACGGAGAGGGAGAACCAGACTCACTGTTGAGCAAGGAGCCCAACTCGGGACTTGATCCCAGGACCCCAAGATCATGACCTGAGCTGAAGGCAGCTGCTTAACCACCTGAGCCACCCAGGTGCCCCTCACATATTGGGTTGGAATGGGAAATTAAAAATGAATTCTTATTATGCAGCCATCAAAAGGAATGAAATCTTGCCATTTGCAACGACGTGGATAGAACTGGAGGGTATTATGCCGAGCGAAATAAGTCAGTCAGAGAAAGACATGTATCATATGACCTCACCGATATGAGGAATTCTTAGTCTCAGGAAACAAACTGAGGGTTGCTGGAGTGGGGGTTGGGGTGGGAGGGATGGGGTGACTGGGTGATAGACGTTGGGGAGGGTATGTGCTATGGTGAGTGCTGTGAATTGTGCAAGACTGTTGAATCACAAATCTCTACCTCTGAAACAAATAATACATTATATGTAAAAAAAAAAAAAAAGAAGAAGATAGCAGGAGGGGAAGAATGAAGGGGGGGAATTGGAGGGGGAGACAAACCACGAGAGACGATGGACTCTGAAAAACAAACTGAGGGTTCTAGAGGGGAGGGGGGTGGGGGGATGGGTTAGCCTGGTGATGGGTATTAAAGAGGGCACGTTCTGCACGGAGCACTGGGGGTTATACGCAATGAATCATGGAACACTACATCAAAAACTAATGATGTAATGTATGGTGATTAACATAATTAAAAAAATGAATTCTTACTATGTGATGAACCCTAGAGGTTTGCCAAATACTATCTTTGAAACACCCACAGATACTCATCTCTGTTGGCAGAACAAAGCTCGAGGTGGCCATGGGCAGGAGGAAGAAGAGGGCTCTGCAAACTGTCCAGGTCTGCATCCCTAGGTGAGGCGGGACAGGCCACCTGCCCTGACGCCTGTGGTTCTTCATCTCTAGAACCGTTTCATGATAGGACCTCCTCACGGGACTGCTGGTGAGGACAGAAGGAGGCGACACTTGTACATTCGTCCAGTGCCTCACAGACAGTAAGTGCTCTATAAACACTAGCTAATATTGAGAATGTCTTTTTGACCCTGGACCTTCAGAACAAAGCTGCTCACAGGCAGGAGTCAGCAGCCTACGAGGGAAGGGCTAGAACCCTGGAGTCAGAATAACCTGGTCTCAAATACTGCCACTGACCACTTCTTTCTTTATAAGTTTGGTCAGGTAACTTCATCTGCAGCTTATTAGTTTATTCAGTAACGAATTAGCAATAAAAATGCCTAACCTCCAATGGTTTTAGGGATTATGTGAACTAAGTCACATGACAAATAATATACACACATACACACATAAACTCAATAAATATTAATCCCTAGCCCCTTCTTTAGTAGTAAGTACCTAACAGAGTAGTTGCCACCTAGTAGATGTTTAAGAAGTAGACACATCGTCTAAAACCTCTCAATAGCTAATATACCGTTTCTTTTATTATTATTATTATTATGTTATGTTAGTCACCACACAATATACCACTTCTATCATAATGTGTAAATTACCATTATAAATGAGGGATGAGGAGGCACAGAAAGGACAGAAGGACGTGAAGAACAAGAGCCCCCTTGCCTCTCACCCGATGGGCCTCGAGGGCCTCAGTCATAAATTAAAGGAGCAGACTAAACTGTGTCCAAGTTCCCTCTGAGTTTTTTAAACTATTATAATGAATGAAAATCTGAGACTTTTCCTGAGAGAAAGGGCTGGTGAATGGAAGAACCAGACCCAGAGTTCTGGCTGGCAGCTAAAGCCACGCTCCGTCCTCCACACCCACGCATGCCGCACTCAATTAAAGCGCGCTTGCCAAACACTTAAGACCCAGACGAATGTTCACCTTTAAAGAAGATGAATTCGTGTAAGAGGGTACTCTGAAAAGAGGGATGCGCTGCAGCGTCAACAAGAACCACCAAATGTTTCCTGACCTACAGATTAAAGTTTCTGGCCAAGGACCATGCATGTCCCAACACGTTTTGTAAGAACCAAATTATAACTTTATCAGCAAGTTCTTATCTGTGTCATTTTACAAAAGCACATTCCTACTTTTTGAGAGAGCAGCTGACTTCATAATTACAATACTGGTAAGATTCAAAACAACTGAATTTTGAAATTTTGTCCCTTGCCATATTATAGCCTGTGGTTTCAATGATGCCTTGCCTTCTCAAACAGCACACTATGAAACTGCACAAGGCCTGACACTTTCCTATGAGGAAACTCCCCCAGCACGAAGTAACTGGCTTGGAGATTTCAACCAATCTGACAAATCAGCAAGAAGCACATAGACTCAATCCAACTTCAGTAGCACTGGTCATCGCTCACATACTCTAAGTCTTTGAGATGCCCCCAACAATACAGCGTTAAGGACAGGTCACGTGCTTGGCCTGCAGACCCCTTCCAGTCCCAGTCCCCAGGCCACATGGTCCAGGACCCCCTGCCCTAACACGCCATGCTCTCTCACATCTCTCAGCTTTCACAGACAGCATTCCTTCTGCCTGGAACGTCCTTCCCCCTTCTCTCCCTGTGAAGCCTGTGAACACCTTAGTCCCCCCTGCCTTCAAAAGGTTCTTCTCCAGCTAAATAGCTCCTCACCACCCCCCCAATCAACATCATGGCTCACAGCAAACTTTGGTATCTTTCCTGTAAGGGCCCCTGCCCTGTGACTTTCGATGCACTTGTCTGTCTTCATGGAGCTGTGACCTCCAAGAGGGTAGGGACTGTCTGTTTTGTTCAACATTCTGGTCCTAGGATATAGCTTCACTGTACTTTAGTCACTTGCTCCACATTGTCTTCTCTGCTAATCAGAAGATCCATAAAGGCCAGCCTCAGATCTACTGTGTTTTCTTGCAGGACATAGAGTCAGTGGCTAATAAATGCCAACTTTATGAATTAACTACAAGTTTCTAGAGGGTAAAAAATGTCTTGATTATATGTATCTGCCAGCACTTAGTACAATGCCTATCCCATAACAGGTATCTGTAAATGTCTGAAGTGACAAAAGGAAGGAAGGTTGAGCCCTGTTATAATTCTGGCTCATCGCTGGCTGGACTTTGTCTACCTTGGCCAGATCTGGCCTTTTAAGGACTCCTCATTAAATAATCAATCAAGGCTTGCTGGTGGCCTGGGAGCTCAACAAACCGGTCAGCTTGGCTTGACTTACGCACTAGTCTGTTAAGAATTTTCTTCTGTGCAAACATCACATGTCCCAAGGGTGAACCTCAGGGACTGATGGCCTGGCCTTTTAAAACACTTTCAAGGCATTTGCCTGGGATAATATAATTTTTCCATATTAATTTTGACACTGTGGTGCAATTAAAGCACTACCTGCCCCACAAGAAATGAAAAGCAGCTGAGACGGGTCAGGTTGTCTCTGTCTTTCCTGTGTCAAACCGACCAGACTGGCATCTTCAAAAATTGGCTATCAGTTGTGACTTCTGCCTGTACTTTTCTCTTTTAGACTTTAACCAGTGGAGAGGCTTTCGTATTAACATTCGTACATCAGCACTTCTCAAACTGCAGTCTTGGGACACATGTTCTCAAGGTGACCCTGAGAGGGAGGAGCTCCTAGGTCAAATAAATCTGGAGGTCTGCAGGCTCTTCAGGGCCTGGCAGCACAGTTGTGTGCTTACCTTTGCCTTGTCCAGCATTTCCCAGACTGGCTGGATGCGGAGATGTAGAATGCACTTGGAAAAACAGTGCTCCAGGAAAGAGGTCAGCATGCTCTTGCAGAGAGGACTCTCTCAGGCTTTGCCAGCCACACAGGGCACTGTCTCACCGCCGTCTCTTGTCTGGCTTTACTCTTTTAAGGAAATTTTTTTTTTTTTTTTTTTTTAAAGATTTTACTTATTTATTTGACAGAGAGATAGAGAGAGAACACAAGTAGGCAGAGAAGCAGGCAGAGGGAGAGGGACAAGCAGGCTCCCTGCAGAGCAGGGAGCCCGATGCGGGACTCGATTCCAGTACCCTGGGATCATGACCTGAGCCGAAGGCAGCCGCTTAACCGACTGAGCCACCCAGGCGCCCCTTTTAAGGAAATTTTTTACAACACTTTAAAAATGTTAAAGCCATCTTAGCTCATGGCTTGTACAAAACAGGCTGGATTTGGCCACTGGCAGCATTGCGCCTTTTTTTTTTTTTAAGATTTTATTTATTTATTTGACAGAGAGAGACAGCGAGAGAGGGAACACAAGCAGGGGGAGTGGGAGAGGGAGAAGCAGGCTTCCCACTGAGTGGGGAGCCCGACGCAGGGCTTGATCCCAGGACCCTGGGATCATGACCTGAGCTGAAGGCAGACGCTTAACGACTGAGCCACCCAGGTGCCCCACCATTGCACCTATCTTGCTCTAGAATTTTCCCCTGACAACCAGCTGTCAGGTGAACTTGAGTCCAATTGCTTCTAAAAGCACCAAGTTTGAATTACCTTTTACAATCTTTACTTCTTTCCTTTTGGAAGTCATTGGAAATTGTTAGTTCTCATAAAAGCATTTCCCGGGCAGTCCCGGGGCAAAAGCAAAATAATAAGCATTATTGTAAGACTCCAGATAGTGTTTTGATCTGCTCTGCGTGTCCAGTGCCGTCACATGGGCCATACGTGGGTCACTGCAACCCTGTAGGGCACCAGCTGGCGAACGTGGTACTCAGACCCACTCTCTGTCCCCACACTGCACACTCCATGCCCCTGCACAATCCTGTCTCACGACCAGAAGGCTAAGGAGCCGTAGACTGTGGCCAATTCCACCCAATTTCACAGGAACCCTAGTGTACAGCGCAGTGAGCCACACGCCGGGGCCACCTGCTCAAAGCACCATCCCTGGCCACTGACCAGCTGCTTCCGCCAGGCCTGGCTACAGGTTTTTCCCACAGAACCGTATCCAATCAAGGGCTCTGGAATCAAAAACACCTGGGTTCAAATCTTGCCTCCATCCTAACACTGTGTGATCTTGAACATATTACTAAATCTCTTTAAACCTCAGTTTCTTGACCCAAAATGTGGTGTCACCGCCCCCCTTGCTGTATCATCGGGAGGGGCGGGGATGGCCAGGTGGGAAAGGTGTGTACCACCTGGACAAAGAAAGAGCACAAGAGCAACTGCTCATCCCCCTCCTCAGCAGGCCTCTCTGAAACCCCTCTTTGCTGCCGAGGATGTGGAGCTGAGTGAGACAAGGCCCCTGGCCTGCCGCATCCCCCAGACAGCTGCATTTACAAATGACCTGTAAAACAATGCATATGCAAGGCTGGGGAGCACAGGGGGTGGGAACGATTAATTCTAGCCCAGAAGCTGGGAAAGACTTCACAGAGACCTTTGAGCTAGAATCATAAGGGAGAAAATAAGATCTGACCAGCTGGAGAGTGGAGGCAGAAGAGGGTAGTGGGAGCAAAGACAGAGCTGCTCAGAGAAGCCAGAACTTACTGGCAGGACATGGGACGTGAGAAAGGAAGTGCATTCCCCGTCAGGCTCCAGTGGGGTCTTATCTGAAGGAGATAACCCAAGATGTCTTCCCAGGTTTCTTCCTAAGAGACACAGCTGCTGCCTGACCTAGGATGCAGCTAAGACCCACTCCTCCTTCTCTAGTCCCTCCTCTCCCACTAGCCACAGGCCTCTTCCTTGTCCCCACGGTGGAGCCTGACAGTGAAATCCATTCTGCCCAGAGGGCCCACCAATTGTGTCCAAGGTCTGTGTCCCTTTTAGAACATAACCCCCAGGACAGGTCACGACTCTCTCACCTCCGTGTCCCACATGTCTAGGACACTTGCCTTGTACACCTGCCTTGCATGCTGAGCTTCAAACTTGTTTACTGAAAATAAATCTAACTGGAGCGCCTGAGTGGCTCAGTCAGTTAAGCATCCAACTCTTGATTTCAGCTCAGGTCACAATCTCAGAGTCGTGAGACTGAGCCCCATGTCGGGCTCCATCCTGGGCATGGAGCCTGCTTAATATTCTCTTTCTCCCTCTCCCTCTCCCCCTCCCCACCTCACCCCACCCCACCCCTCTGCCTCTCTATAAGTAAATAAATCAATTAATATAATTACAGGTAAGAGTTTTATAGCAGAACACTTTGGATTTTCCCATCAAAGGCATCTTGGAGCCTTCTTCTGCTGAATTCTGCATTTCTGAAATGTATTAGAAACATTTTCTTTTTTCTTGTTTTTTAAGATTTTCTTTATTTATTTGTCAGAGAGAGAGAGAGCACAAGCAGGGGGAGCAGAAGCAGGCTCCCCGATGAGTAAGGAGCCCAATGTGGGACTCCATCCCAGGACCCTGGGATCATGACCTGAGCCGAAGGCAAACATTTAACCAACTGAGCCCCTTAAGAACATTTCCTGTCTAACACTCCTCTAGGCTCTTTCATAATATATATACATATATGTATATATATTATTTTATTTAAAGCTCAAGGTAACCTTCATTCCTCATTTTACAGACAAAAAAAAAATCAAGTTTAGATTGATTGATATGCCCAATGACAGCCAGCTAGTTCAGAGAACAATGAGTGATATCCTAGCAACTTTTGATTGGACCAACATTTACTTTAATTAACACATATAATTGAGAATTTGAATTCCAAAGCAACAAAGCAAGTATGAATTCAGACTTTTTCCCATTTTCCCATCCGCAGGTTGGTCTATTTCTGTCCCCCACCTCAGATACACACACACACACACACACAGAGGGTTCAAAATAGTAAAGATATGTCCAATTGATGGGTTCCTTTTGTTATGAGGAAGCAGAAGGAAAGAGAAGAGAATATGCCAGGGTTTGTCTTCTGTCACCGACACAGAGGAATAGACCCATCCGTGCTAATAATGCCTAATGCAGTTCATTTCCTGCTTCTAAAGGCACCGGGGAGAAAACGGGTTCCCCCTAGGCCTGGTGCTCCCATTTCTCTCCCCAGCCTTCAACGTGTCTGTCATTCCTAACACTCTCCCTGGAACTGCTGTGTCCTTACACGTTTTCCAATTACAGAACCCTGTACAGAACTGTGACACCACAAGCCCTTCGGTACCAGCCACCCTTTACTGTCCCGAACTGCCCAGCAGGGGAGAGGGCAGGGGGCCAATTCGTAATTCTTGGTTTTGCCCAATCATCTCTCCCCTGAAATTCTTTGTGCAAACTCTTCAAGAACCCTGCCCTGGCCTGAACTGAGAGTAAAGGCTGCTGGCTCATTCTCAAAGACAAGGGTGTCTGTGGGATGAGGGGACGCAGGGCACAGGTTATTAATAGCACTACTCCGTGGTGCCATACATCGTAGTAAATGCCCCTGTCATTTGTTTACCCACACCAGACAGTAACCAACGCTCAGATAAATGAAGTTGGCGCCTGCAAGATTTATGATACACTTCTGTGCTTAGCACTGTTTAATCAGGAAGTTAACATATTACGGTGTAAAATCCTTTACAAGCATGTACAAACAGAGAGCCACCATTAGCGCTCTGCCAGGCCCGGGGGTCAAACAGGCCCAGCGACTCACGAAATACAGCAAGGAGTGTGCAAAGGAGCCTCTCCAGACTGGCAGAGAGCATTAGCCATCAGCACTGGGGCTCATTTTTTTTTTTTTTCTTTTTTATGTTTTTTTCTTCCTTTCTGTTTTTTCCTTTTTAAGGTTCTCATTTGTGAAGAGGCAAGGTGATAAGCAAGGACGTGTGACCCTGTCTCTAGACCACCCTCCCACCCTCCCCCACCCCACCACCGAGAGCCAGGAATCAGAGAAGGTAAATTAGGGTCAGGAGGGGTGGTGGAGGCTGGTCTCAGAGTCTAAAGTGTTTGGACAAGGCCAGCAAGCATGTGGGGGAATCAGCATGAGGCATCACACCTGGAGGAGGAGACCCGGGACTCCAGCCCCAGTGCCATAAGCCCGGCTCCACGAAGTCTAGCCAACATCTGGAGTGGATATCAAGAGACACAGGCGGCCCTTGCTGGCGCGCCGCTCTACCTTTGTACTTTTTGTTGCAAATTGAAAAGCAAAACAGACATCAAGGATATATTTATATAACTGTCTTCAAGTTGCATTTTCTACTCCCATCTGCTGCACATGATAAGTTTCAAGAGTTTTCTAATAAAAAAAAAAAAAAAAACCGGGAGGGCGGGTGGAGTGGAAAGGAGGACTGGGTGTGCACGTGTGTGTGCCTGAAGGCTGCTCCTTATTTGGTGTGGAGACGATCTTTTTCAGGCTTCATTTAAAAGGAGAAGTTAAAACATGCAGTGTCGAAGGTATCACTGTTTTAAGATGTTCTGATATCTTCCATGTCACACGTATTCACGAATTAGCATTAAATCACTTTAAAGAAAAAAAGAGACTCTATTTCCTAAATCCTTACACCCATTGCTTGGGTGGAGAATGTTGGGGGGAAAGAAGCACATATTTTTGTTGTTAAGTCTTTGGAGGAAAGAGAAATATGGAAGTGCGAGATGGTGGGGTAAGATATTTAGGGAAAAAATACAGCATCAGATAGAAATACATCAGGCAGATCCAAGATAATTTGGGTTTGTCTACGTTTAGGTAAATATATGAATCCAGATGTGACTGTTGATTATTCATGAACAAAGCTGGAGCATCCCGTCAGCCAAGTCTAGTGCAGAGCTGGACAGCTCAGTTACCAGCCAGGACTGAAACCAGCCTTTCTCCTTTATTTTTCCACCAATGGGGAATGGGAGGAAAGAGCTAGGATAGAGGGATTCTGTAACTCTTTTTGTACCACTGGACCATGTTTAAACATGAAAAGCAGAGTAGTGAATCACAAGGCAACGACCCTGGTAATTTAGGATTTACTGAAACAAACACACCGAAAAAAAGAGGGGGGGGCAAAAGTAAGGTGTTCTCCATGTCTCGATCAGCCAAACATCTGCCAATCAGTCTGTCACTCTGAAGAGGCAGAATGTCCAGCTATCGACTGTGCCCCAAGCCCTCTTTCTTCTGGGGATTTTCTCTACGTCCAGATCAAGATGAGCATCTGCAGATCAGGAAGTGCCCCACAACAGCCCTGGACAAAAAGCCCACTGTGAAACGTCCAGTGCACACTTTCAGTAGGACTTCATAAATGACAGGCATTTTCACTCTTGTCTGTCACCTGGTCACACGTGCATGTCGCACGCAGCCTCTGAGCCCCTGCTTACGCATGGCTGACGTGCTAGGCCGGCCCTTCACGCTCTCCCACTGAGGCCTCAGACTCAGAGCCCCTCTCTTCAGCGCTCTTCCTACGCACACTGCCAAGCGATGAGACTTGTCACATCATGCTAAATCTATTTGTTATCTTGGCTTCACCTGTATCAGCCCCGCACGTTAGCAGGGAGAAGGGCGTTAACAGTATTTGCTGAATGCCTATTACACACCTCATTCTATGGCATGAGTTTTACATCAGACTGGGCGACATTTCTCTCCTATTGGGAATATGCGAGGGACTCCTGGGCCCTCTCTCTTACTGTACTTTCTTTTCTTTTTTTTAACTTAATTTCAATTAATTAACATATAATGTATCATTAGTTTCAGAGGTAGAGGTCGGTGAGTCATGAGTCTTATATAACACCTAGTGCTCATTACATCACCTGCGGTCCTTAATGCCCATCCCCCCACCGACCTCCCCTCCAGCAACCCTCAGTTTGTTTCCTATGGTTAAGAGTCTCTTGGGGCACCTGGGTCCTCAGTCCGTTAAGCATCTGCCTTCGGCTCAGGTCAGGATCTCGGGGTCCTGGGATTGAGCCCCACGTCTTCTCTCGGTTAGTCAGAAGCGAGTCTGTTTCTCCCTCTCCCTCTGTGATCTCTCTTGATTTCTCTCTCTCAAATAAATAAATAATATCTTAAAAAAAAAAAAAAGAGTCTCTTATGGTTTGTCTCTGTCTCTCGTTTTTGTTTTTGTTTTTTAAGATTTTATTTATTTATCTGACACAGAGAGACACAGCGAGAGAGGGAACACAAGCAGGGGGAGTGGGAGAGGGAGAAGCAGGCTTCCCGTGGAGCAGGGAGCCCAATGTGGGGCTTGATCCCAGGACCCTGGGATCATGACCTAAGCCAAAGGCAGATGCTTAACGACTGAGCCACCCAGGCGCCCCTCTGGTTTCGTCTTATTTTTCCCTCCCTTCCTTCCCCCTACGATCCTCTGTTTTGTTTCTTAAATTCCACTTACTGTGCTTTCTCCTCTGCATTTCTTCAAGTTCACTTCCATGTGTAAACTTGAGCATAAAACCTTCCTGCAGGGCTGAAGATGACAGGCACAATGATGACAATTTGCACGGTCACTGTTAGTCCTCACCGCTGAGGACACCAAGCTGTGCACTTGCCCCAGGTATTTAGACTGTGGAACTGCGACTGTCAGTCCACATAGAACATTTTGCTAAAATAATGTGTGCTCTCATTAAAATTATATGGCTACATTTCTTCAAGATGGCACAGAATTCTATTTCCACTCTTTTCATTACAAAGTGAAAAGAAAAGCCCAAAGTCATAAAATCGGACTTGATATTTCCTTTGCCCATGAAGGTAAAAACCAACAGCATAAAGAAGTGGATGGGTTTCCAGGGTCAAGTTAGGGCCCTGTGTCTCTGAAGCCCGGCCCCTGCGCACCATCCTCCAGCGTAGCCGGACAGACACCTGTGGCAGAGAGACCACAGGACCCCTCTCAGTTCTGTCCCCGGTGACGAAACAGAGAATCCAGCAGGAGACTCTGTGTTCATTCCCTTGAGTTTCGCTTGTCCAAACAGAAGGAAGCTGCTTGGTAACAAGGGAGAGGGGGCTCTGTGTTCCCAGCGTCGGCAATGAAAGCAGATCCCACACTAACAGCTCCTGACCACGTCTGCTGTGCCTCGGTTTTCTCCTCTGAAAAACAGGGATGAGAACGGCACTGCCTTCTGTGTTTGTGGTGAGGATTCAAGGGGATAGAACACGTGGGGCACCTGGCACAGCGCCTGACACTTAGCGGTTATTCAGGACGTGTGAACTCACAGGATGATGGTTACCTTTAGCATCTCAGGGGCCTCCAATGGGAAGCAGACCCAGGAGCTGTGACCCGAGGGCTGACTCGCACAGACCAGGAGACACTGCTCCAATGCTCACCGAATGCTCGCCCACTGCTCGCCCCAGAAGCAAACGTGAGGCAAAATCCGAGCCCCACCCATAACTACAGTGATTTTCCACTGAGTCTATACATCATTTTAAAAGCTACTTTTATTTTAGGAGAACAAAAATTGTTAATGTTGGAGAAACAGATAAAAACAACTCCTATGACTCTGAAATCTGAAAAGAACTAAGTCTCTGTATTTATAAGAAGTGTGTATATGTATTTATAGTAAAATAAAAATATATTAAACATATGCATATTTATGCACACACATACAGAGCATTTTTACCTTTTTGGCCCCAGGTCTATCATATTTTCTGGTGCTCTGTTAGTTGGGGGAAGGGTTACAATTACATCAAAGTTTGTAACTTAAATCATTTTCCCCAAGGTTCAGCAAACACATTGCTATTTGGCCATGAACTCTGGTTGTTTCTCACTGACAAAATTTCCAGCTTTGCTCAATTTCCAAAAGAATGTTGTGAAGCGTTTGGACTCTTAAACCATGTTTGTCCAAAGAGGTCAGTATGAAGCCTAAAAAGACGTCTGATCCAGCAAACAACAGTCATGTCTTCAGTCATTCTGAGATAGTCATGGAAAATTACAACACAGATGTTAATATTGGACCCCTCTCCTGGCACCCAATGCCCACGAAGCAACAGAACAAAACCAGAACAAGAAAGTAAAAAATAAGAAGGCTCACATGATCAAAGAGGCAAGAAGGCAGACCTGTCGCGGTGCTGCTAAGTAAGCTGTGGCAACAGGGAAAGCCAGGGTGTGCGGGGTATGGGTCTGAGCCTGCACTCTGCCGTCTCCCGGCTGTGGGAAGTGAGAGAGTTACTCGACTACTCTCTGCCTCTGTCTCTTCATCTGTAAAGTGGGAATAAAAATACTAACTGTTAGGGCACCTGGGTGGCTCAGTCAGTTAAGCGTCTGCCTTCAGCTCAGGTCATGATCCCAGGGTGCTGGGATCGACCCCATGTCGGGCTCCCTGCTCAGCAGGGAGTCTGCTTCTCCCTCTCCCTCTGCCCCTCCCCCTTCTCGTGCTCTCTCTCTCTCTCTTTCTGTCAAATAAGTAAGTAAAATCTTTAAAAAAAATAGTAACTGTTTTAGAGTCTTGCTCTAAGGATTAAATGAGTTGATGTATATTAAATGCTTAGTGCAGGGCCTGGTATAAAATGTGTTTAAAACATTTTTGCAAATAAAGTAAGGACTGAAAGAAACTGTTTCTAACACTCGCCATGTTAAGATGCAGAAGCCAAAAGCAGAGTGACAATGACTGCCAGGGTTGGGGAAAGACATGAGCAGTGACTGCTCAGTGGGGACGGGGTGTCTGGGGTGTGGAGAATGTCTTGGAACTAGATAGAGGTGGTGGTCTCACAGCACTGTGAATGTACTAAATGACACTTTAAAATGGTCAATAGCTAATTTTATGTTACGTTAGAGAGGAAGCCCTACACTCAAGGATGACCCTAAACAGGCCTAAAGGTCAAAGCCAGTGGCCTGGCCACTATGGGCTATTCCTCAGGGCTTCTGCCAGCCTAGAGCTGGTAGGGAGCCTTGCCGGGCCAATTCAATGCTTTTTTGCTGCAACTCACTTGGGTCCCCTCAGAATCATAAAATACTGAGTTTAGAGAAAAGACACTCACAGATCTGGCCTCTCTGCCTTTCTAGGACCCAGGACAAATGGTTATTTCCTTAATGTCCTTCAGAGGTGTAAGAACAGAATTCCTAAAGGTCCTTTCCTCCTCTAGGGAAAGGTTTCTTCATATTCAGATTAAGTAACTTAGAGCTCCTGGTACTGTTAGTAGAAGGCAGAAGAATAGCCGTCACTCACTTAGGGTCAGAGAAGCAGTGGAGGCCTCCCCTGGCTCCAGCCAACCAGGACACTTTTTTTCAAGGGAGAAAGGGTCAGCAACAGATCCCGGCACACGTGCGGATGACAGGGCTGCTCCCAGGGCTTGGGAACGAGGCACAGATCCAACAGGCAACCAGGAAAAGCTTTGCAAGTGCACTTTATGGCTCAGAGCCCCTAGCAACACCTTCAAACAGCATGTGCCTTTCAACTGACTTTCCAGAACCCCACCCTCAAGGCACACGGCCTGCTCAGCTCTGGTCCCCCGCCACAATGCTCGGCTGGGACAAGGCTGCTCAGGCTGAGCTACTGGGCCAAACAGCCAAGGGAGGAGCAGACGTCTCTACATGCCAGAGACAGTCAGGAAAGCATCCTTCTCTCATTTTTAAGCTTCATTCAGAGGTGCTCCCTTTATTTTGGTGCTATTCCCCAAAATCATCTTCATTGTTAACACCTTCACTCATTCAGTAAACATTTGCTGAGGACCGTCTTCACATCAGGCACTCGTGTCCTAGGAGTTAGAACGTAAAAATGATTTGAAAGTGGTCATTACCCAGTTTGGAGGGAAGGAGCTGTGTAAAAAAGTGTATTTATAATACAGTGTGACAAGTGTGATGATGGAGCTTCCACAGGCCACACAGGATGGTTCTCCCAACTCCGTTGGGGCAATGGGATCGGGAAAAGTGGGGTTGCACCAAACTGAGATTTGGTAGAAAGAAAATAAACAGGACAGGTGTTTCCTAAAGTGATTTCCAACAGAGGTGATCCACAATATTGTATGAATTGGAAAGGATATGTTTTAGAATATTTAAATTATTTTCTCATTGCTGAATTTTATGAATCTTTTAAATGGGCTTAAATCACTCACGGAAAAGAAAATAAGGAGGAAGTGAAAGAGAGCAGAGGAGAGAGGGAGACTAACGGTGACTCTTCCCACATCTCAGGCACAGGGCACAGCAAGCGGAGAGGCGTGGGGGTGACCCTGCTCTGAGTACAAGTGACCTGTGCAGGGACAGGAAATTAACTAAGAATCCAAGCAGTGTCAGGCCAGTTAATGGCTAAGACATCGAGACCGTGTGTACGTGTGTGTGTGTGTGCACCTCTGTGCACATGTGTGCGTAAATGGAATTGACCTGGACTCACATGGTAGAGTCCTTCCAAAGTATGTCTCCTCAGCCTATTTTATGTAAGATTCTAGAAACTATGTTCTCCAAAGCAGTAAAGTCACCAGAGTAATAAGGAGCCTAAAACGAAGCCGCAGTAAGATGACTGAGGGAACTGACGTCTTTGGATGCAGAAGAGAACGCCGACAGGAGGCATGTGGCTGGCCGCTGACCTCTACCAGAAAAGTGCCAAATAAATATTTCACCCCAATAGTGAGAGTAGATCATGACAGCGAAATCCTCTTGGGAGGCTCAGCTGTGTGTCCGTCCGCATGTGACTGGAGAGGGCAGGGCCCATCCACCACCCGCCAGAGAAGGGAGTTGTACCCTACGTCAAGTTGAAGCCATCTCTAAGACCACCTTTACTTCCCAGGGCTGTGATTCCCACTCATCTAACAGGAAATTCTACAGCCTCAAATTTCACCAGAAGTAAAAGACTAGAGCCAAAAACACTGTTTTCAGATGATGGTGGCTGCTTCTTTCTGAAGGGGAGTCTCGGGAAGCCGTCGATGGGGATGGAGTCATCGCTGCTGGAAGGCAGTCCACGACAAAAGGGGCATCTGCAGATGCTCTATTCAAATTCTGAGAAGGTTTAGAAACCTTTACAATATGTTGGTTGGGCTGAGAGTCTGTCTTCCCCCCCATTTCAAATTTTCAACTGATCCATAGCCCAAACAGAAATCTTACTCCAGCGGCCATATATCTCTCTGATAAAATTTCCTGCCTCTGTCAAAATGCCCTACAGACCAGACCATGGAAAAAGTTCTCGCTTCAGAAGAACAATTGTCTGCTGCAGAAATAAAGTAATGCCATTCCTATGAAATCTATAAACTCAAAACAGGGACACAGAACTAGTGGTTGCCAATAACTTTAACTTCATTTATCTATATTTGGCAAAAATTGTGCTGCAGCTGGAGATGAAATGCTGAGCAAATCACTACAGAGACGTGAGCTCCAAACAGCAATTACTAAGCTGTGCAGCCTCGTGTAAGATTTCACTTTTGTTTATTATATTTAAAGCAATGCTCTAACTCCGTACAGTACAGACGACATTGTCTCAAGCAATAGCTGCTCACGGGGGCATCTCCACCTCGCTGTCTGTCCATGAAGGTGCTCTAAGGGAGGCGGGAGGTCTCTCTTGTGGCCACGTGAGCACAGCCAAGATGGGAGCCCTGCCACCAAATGCACCTCTCTTTTGTTCATAATTGGAAGAAACTATTCTCGTGTTCAACTCAAACTTGGCTTATCACATACTATGCACAACTCTGATGATGCCTCTTTTTTTATCAGTGCAGATATTGATAATTATAATTGGCAGGCTGAGGAAGAAGGATATAAATATCTCATCAGCTGCCACAGAGCAGAGAAGTGGGGGGTGGGGGGGAGGTGGCAACCTACACGTCGGAAAGGGGCTGACGGGGGAAGATGGATCCTCACAGCCATTGTCTACCAGCCAACATCTGGTTCTTATAGTGGGTGATGATTTTCATAGAATCACAGAAATTAGAGATAGAAAAGACCTATTAGGTCATCTAGCACAGCTCTCTGCCAGTGTAGAATTGTTCTCTGCAAGAAAGACTACCTCTTTGTTCTCATAAAAAGCTCTGATACTCGCGAATGGCTTCCCAACAGAGGATGGCTTTAAGTGGACTCCAGAGGTAAAGGAGTTGAAAAATTATTAAAAACCTAACTCTATGCAACAATAGCCTTTTATGTGTTTATAAGACATGGCAATATGGAATGTTAGCGATTTACAGAACCTCAGACAAATTCCACAAGGATTGTTCCAACTCGATTAAGAGGAAACTTTTTTGAAAAAAAAAAAAAAGAAAAAGGAATAAAGAGCTGGCCAGGCAGTTATTGACGTTACTCTTTAATCCAGTCCTAAAATTATTTCCAAAAGTTGGACTCTCTGAAATTAAACATACCTTTTTTCAGTGAACATTATTTAATTTTCTCATGTAATGACATCCTTCCTAATCTTTTGGCTTATCAATTAACCTCTATTTTTGAAGCAAATATCCCACCTGATGTGTCTAATACTACTTTTTCTCTCTGAAATTTTACTTACAAAGATTGGCCTGATCTTCCCCCTTATCTGTCTTGGTTTATTAACACCACCGGGAAATTCACTGGACTTTGTATTGACTTGATATCTAGTTCTGATTCGTGGTCTTTACTTTGGTGGACCTCCACCTTGAGAAAACCTCCAATTCTTGGACTACAACCTAAGCTTTCTACTCAGTAGGAACCAGACCTTATTAAGCTTGCTATCACTGGCCCCTTCTCTTACATTAGGCAATAACTTCAGACATGTTCATGATATTTTGCTCACCAGATATGACACAATAAACACCAGCTCAAAAAGTGGGATTTAGCCTTCTGAAGGGATGCGGTTCAAAATGGTGAGCAAAAGAAAATATTCCCTGAATCAGGTTAGAAACACTAGCCAGTTGGAATGCAAATTATTAATTTCACTTCTTTCACCCATTGACTACTACCTTCATCCCACATTGAGTGACTGAGTCGCACCAGCACCCAAAGTATTTTATGACACAAGTGAAGCATTTCTTTCAGTTTCCCAAAGGAACAGCTTCCTTCATACAATTAAGTGATCTTTTGTTTGAGGGCATGACGAAAAGACAAGAATTTCTGGTATTGTTACTTATTGCTATTACCATCATCAAAAAGAATTTAATTGGAATCTATTTTATATGTGACAGACAAAGGCAGTTAAATGGTCATAGTTATTCTACAGTAAACAACTCTCAAGCACTTATTATACACAAAGCACGGTGCCGGAAGAGGGCACAGAAGGTTGAGTACGACACGGCCTCAGGCTGTGAGAAGATCATAATGCGCTGAGAGAGACAGAGACAAGCGCCTGCTCATGATCCAGTGTGACAGGAGAGGCAAACACAAGGCAAAAGGAAGCACAGAGGAAGGGGCAGGTAGCTTAGCCTTGCCTTCCAGAAACCCACGCACTAGCGAGGGCGACAGAGATACGCACGTGTGGACAAACAGCCCACAGAATGCAGATACAGAATATGTATAGTCTGTGGTAGCCTTCAGCTAGTGATTCCATGACCAAAACCAAGAGGGGCGGGTTGTCGATCAGAAACACATTCCTGTTTTGCCTTAAATCAGGAGTGACCTTAAATCAGGGTACTAACCAGAAATCCGAAGAACCAAGTTCCATCTACTCTATCACCTTGCACAGGTCACTCATGTATTCACTCACTATATTTTTCACTGTATTTTTTTAATAAACACTTTATTTTGTAGATCAGTTCTGCATCACAGCAAGATTGAGAGGAAGGCCCAGAGATTTCCCATACGCCCTCTGCCCTACACACACACAGCCCGCCCCCCATCAACATCCCCACCAGAGCAGCATCATTGTTTCAATCAATGAACACGTGTTTCTTCGGGCAATCATCCATGGCAGTCACTCAGTTTCTACAACATGGGAGCATAAGTGTCTACTCTGTTGTGAGGGCCACATTAGACGGCATTCCAGCCTGGAAAGTGTAATCTCAATACATCCGTGCAGAAATATTATCCTGAGCAGTTATTTCCTGAATCTGTAACTCCAGTCATTTTCTTAATTATTTATGCATGTTCATATAGAGCCAAAGACACTAGATGTGTTTCTATGTCTCCTTTTTATTTTATTTATTTACTTGAGAGAGAGACAGAGAGGGAGAGAGAGAGAGCATGAGTGGGGAGGAGAGAGAGAAGCAGGCTCCCCGCTGAGCAGGGAGCCCGATCAGGGCTTGGGATCATGACCCAAGCCTAAGGCAGACACTTAACAGACTGAGCCTCCCAGGCACCCCCATGTCTCCTTTTTACCATCATCATGCATTCTTCCCATTCATTCCTTAGGCATTCAGTATGCACTTACTGTGTGCTACAGCCTGGGCAAAGAATTGCAGGTGATACAAAGATTCCTTTGAGTGCGTAGTCTTGAAAGGACTTCATTTTAGAGGAGGTGCTTATGACTATCTTTTTGTGATCTGGGTTGGTTCTGTGTCTAATTCTGCTAAGTTTCTTATGGGAACTTACACATAACAAACCATGTGGTCCTATAAGGATCACTCTAGTGAGGCAGGTGTATGAACACCTTTTTTCCCTATGCAGAACTGCCATGGGTCCTGTTACGAGAAGGTGGCTCTTTTTGGATGTCCTTGGTAACATACACCCAACCCAGATTACCAAGAAGCAAGATTTTTTCTGCTTCTAAGAGATTCAGTAGAAAGGTAAAATCACCTGTCAATTTCCAAAAGGATTTTCCATCCAAAATCAATTTGGCCCCAGTGTTTATTCCACCGGGGAGAAACAGTATCACAAACTAGCGTTTTCCTGCTCTCCTTTTTTCTCTGTAGAAAATGCAGTCCACCTTGAGGAATTCTGGAGCACTCCCTAACGACATTCCCTCGTGCAGAATTTCCAACTTCACTGACTGGCAAATAATGTTTCCTGATCTTTTCTGATGTTTCCTCCTTGATTTTTCAGGATGGAAACCTCAATTCATTCTCTTTTTAATGGTAAATTATTGCAAGGGTACCAAATGGTTCTGATCTAAGTGGAGAACGAGCAAAACTGAGCCCTGGCTGAGGTTACAGAGACAATGGCCTCCCATCATGAGGGCAAGAACCTGGAAGCTGGGCCATTCTGAAACTGCCTTCTGTAGTTATTTTACTCTTTTCTTATCCTGTTTCTTGTGCTTATGCTATTTTGCCAATGGACTTCGAATTTCAAGATGGCAACAACCATGTCTGATTCAAACTTCTGACACCCTTTAAACCCCAGCAACTCGCACAGTTCTGGAAAATGCCCACTAAATACCGAAGGGTGACTCTGCCCTGATCCAGCTGCACTCCCACCGTCGACCTTTCAGGTTAGGAGCGCGTGAGCAGTGCAGTCCATCACCAAGGGGCAGATGCCAGACAACTCGCCCATAATGGAACTAGACCAACAACCTTTATCTTACCAGCACCACTCTCTAAGTAACAGAGAAGACCGCCACAAACAAGTGACTAGACCATATCTGAAGACATATGCAAATCCTCTGGAACCATTCTGTTTCTTAGACTATAACAAGTTGGGTGGCCTTTACCTGAAAAGCCATGCCACTTGGTAATTTGGGGGCAACTTACATAACATCTCAAGGCCTTAGTGTCTTCATCTCTATAATGCGCTAGATGAATAGTAGGTATCCAAGGGTCCTTTTAGATCTGAAATTCTTTGATTACATTTCTGTCAACAATCACCAAACACTGATTGATTGGATTGAATGAGCTGAAAAGCAAAGGTTTACAGTTTAATTCATTTCTATAAAAATGAATTGCATGCAGAGCACCATGCTGGGTGTTAGAGGAGCTGTGAGAGAGAATATGGCAATGTTTTTGTCTCAGAAGAACCGGGATTCCTACTCTGGATGGTGGCATAAATTATCTTCAAATTCAGTAAAGGATGTGGGCTAGAGCAAAAGCAGCTCTTCAGCAACTGTGCCGCTACTTTCTCAGATTCGACGTGGATCATGCACCCTGCACACGGGTTTCTTACAAAGGGGCTTTGCAGAGGCTGAGCAGGTCTCACTTCCCTAGTTACTTCTACTCGTCCCCCTGCTCCCAGGACACAGAGACCTTCTGCAGCCCACCAAACATCCCAGTGCTTCCTCCATGCCAAGCAAGGCCTGACTCAGGCTCTGCCTCCTTCTGGGAGGCTTTCTGCCCCCCACCTTCTCCTCAGACTACCATTTACCCACAGAACCTAGGACGCCTTCCTTGCTTCCGGTCAGCTCAGTCATTCCCTCCTCTGTGCTCCCATTTCCCCAGCACTAATCTCCACTCCAGTGAGGCTGGTACTGGAATTGCTATTCAGGTAGGACTATCCCTCCCTAGGCTCCGGGTTTTCCAAGGACAGGAGCTGCCTTTCTAATTAACCTGTACCTGTGCCAATCTGACTACCAATGGGTGCATATACCTGCTATGAAAACATCTGCTCTTGACCTGAACCATGGCCTAGTGCTCCAGATTCATTTGTAGCTTTGCCTTTTGTAACCCTAGTACTAAAAAAGAATCAGTTTCCCAGCACAAAAGCCAGTCTCACATTTGGGAGACTGACCTGACATAACCTTAAACTCACCCCTTCTTGTGACACTAGAAGGACCTAAATAAAGGCACCAACCTTGAGCAGCAGGTCAGGGTGTCTGAGAGTCAGGACATAATTAGGACACCTCTTTCTCTTTTTCTCCTCCATGTATTTCAATTGCCAGAATGCATGCCTGTTCTCCCACTGGACTGTCCTATTCTTGAGGGCAAGGTGCCTTCATCAACCCCATGTCCTGCCCAGTGCCTCGCCCTTGCAGAATGTGCATGCAGACCGCATTAGTCAGGACTCGATTTTATGTAATTGCTCAAATGTTGACCTCTTCCTCTGTGCCAGGCAGCACTCTATGAGCTTCATATGTAATAACGCATCTAATCCTCCAAACAGCAACCCAGTGAGGGAGTGTAGTATTATAGCAGGCAGGCTTCTCCAGAGAAACAGAACCATCAGTATACGTGTATGTATAATAATACCCCATGATTATCAGAGAGAGACATATTTTAAGGAATTGGCTCATGTAATTATAAGTGCTGGCAGGTCCAAAATCTGTGGGGTATACACCCAGGGAGCAGTTGATGTTGCAGGTTGAGTTTGAAGGCTATCTGCTGGCAGAATTCCTTCTTGCCCAGGGAAGATCAGTCTTTCTATCAAGGCCCCCACATCAGAGAGTCATTTGCTTCACTCAAAGTCTATGGATTGAAATATGAATCTCATCTAGAAAAGACCTCCAGCATCTGGGCACCAGGGCTGAGCCAAGCTAACACATAAAATTAACCTGCACAGGAAGGTACCATCATTACCTGCGCTTTCTGGAAGAGAAAAGGAAAGTACAGATTGTTTGAGTAACTAGTCCCATGTCACATGGGGACATGCAGCACAACTGGGATTTGAACCAGACAGTTGTCCCAAGAGCTTATCATCCTAAGCCCTGAACTATATCACTTCCCTGTGAGTCACAGCACGGTCTCCAGTATCTTGTCAGGAGGCCGTATATATAAAGGAACACATGGAAGCAAATGACCCCTTTCTGACACTGTCAAAGGGATAATGCCCTAAGTCAACGTAGCACTGATCCAGCAACACAATTCCAGATCAGAGTCCAAAAGGAAGACTGCATGCTTAGTTTGGTCACACGATTCCAACCCCAACAACCTGAACCAAGTCAGCGGGCCCCGTATGCCAGGCAGAAGGGCACTACCCCTAGAGGCTCGTGGTTCATCTGCCTGTCTTTGCTTTTGCCTTTGTTTTTGGGAAGTGTGTGTGTGTGTGTGTGTGTGTGTGTGTGTGTGTGTGTCCCCACACATGAGCACACCTGCCTATGCATGACTCCGAAGAAATCCACTGTGGGTTCCCCAGGGACACCGATGACAGATGTCTCCAGTTCATCATGTATTACCACTTTCTTCTGCATAGGACTGAATCCTAAAAGAGTCCTGAACTTGTCCCAAACCTCCAAAATAGTGTCAATTCACTCTAATGGTTAAGAGCAAGGGCCCTGGATTTTAAAAAACTGGGCAAGAATCCCACCTCTGTCACTTATTAGCTAAATACTCTTGGACAAGTCACTTAATCTCTCCAAGTTCTGGTCCAATCCTATACAATAGGTTCATCAGGACGCCCACCTAGGAGGTCACTGAGGGGACTCAAAAGCAACGATGCATGTAAGGAACACGGCCCAGTGCCTGGCACAGGGGCATGCTCAATGGGGGTGGCCATTATTTTGTAGGATGATGAATGCTTTATCATCAAATTTCCTCACAAAAAATCTTTTAATAGGAAAAAAAAGTGCCTAACAAAGCAATCTCCTCATTAAGACTTTCCATATGCCTTGTGGGCTGGAAAAGAGTCAGAAGGATCCAAAGGTCACTGGAGCCGAGAACCTGTCTAGATGGGCCTCGCTTGCTCTTCCCACCGCCGACCCCACCCCAAGCCACTGGTGGAGGTGAAGCCCTTCCTGTCCTGTGTCAGCACCGTGGTGGTTCACTTGCAGTGGTGCGTCCATGCACCCCACCCAGGGGTGCAGCACCCCCAGCCTCCATGCCTGCAGCCTGCACAGCATGGTTACCATTGCTGTCATCCTGGCAGAAACAACTGGACCCCACTTGCCCCACGTGTGTAGGAGGAAATTATTGTAAGTGCTCCTCCACAGGGCACTAACTTTACTCAGTCTCTGTAGGAGATTAAGTGACTCTGTCTTCATGGCTCTGACATCATCTCAAATGTATGAACATTGGCCCAGGGTTTAATAAATTTCAGCCATCATCCATTCTCAACTTTTGCTTGGGTTGCAGTTCCTCTATTTAACAGAAAACAGTCACGGACCAGATGAAAGCAATTTTCCCACATGGCACCTGCATTTTATTTTCCAGTCTCTCAGAAAAAGACCGCACCTCTCACCTTGCAGCTATCAGGAGCATGGGGAACGCTGCCATCTACATGGACCTCACAGGAAATGATGCACATTCCCCAAATTCTTTGCAGGACAAAGGGGCCTCCCTGTTTCTGCCCCACACTGTGCAAACAACAGGAAGTGCTGAGCAGCAGGGAGGGAGGGCAGAGACCACAATGTGTGTCCCTATTACTGGGGACTGGACACCTTCAACACTGGACAAATTAATGTGGAGTACCTACCACATGTTGAGAAATGTGCTCAGGGCTGGATTGACAGTGCATGCAAGAGAACTCTGTACCATCCCTCATGGGTCTTACATTTTTCAGGGATCCACAATTAACCACCATAATTGCAATTGTGAGACAGGCTACAAAGGACGAGGGCAGAGTGTGAGAGAATACAGAACATGGGGCTGGACTCAGTCTGGAAGTCACTAAAGGTGTCCCTGGAAAGCAAGACTTTGGCTGAAATCTGCAGTTCACCTGAGAGTAAGGTTGGTAAAGAGGAGTCCAGAGGAGCTCTACAGGCTGGGCTGAAAAAGCTACGGGACTGACTAGCAGCAGCAGATGCACGCTGAATTCCAGGACTGAGAAGTGCTGAGTGGCTGGAGTGGGCAAAGCCAGAACATGCAGGGCCTGCAGACCACATTACAGAGGTTCAGTCGTATCCTACAATGCAAGGGAGGCCTCTGAAGGTTGAAAGAAGAGGTGAGAAGATTGGATTTATCTTCTACAAGATGATTTTGGCCATATGGAGAAGGAAGTAGGGGAGACAGGAGCAGATAAGATCCAAACAAACACTTGGGTGGCAAAGTTCACAGCAGCACTGTCCACAAGAGCCAAAAGGTAGGGAGAGCCCAAATGTCCATCAACTATGGGACCGATAAGCAAACTGTGACATACACAGACGATGGACTATTCCTCAGACTTAAAAGGAATGAAGTACTGACACAGGCCACCATGAAAGAACCTGGAAATCATGTTTGGTGGAAGAAGCCAGACACAAAAGGCCCTATATTGTAGGATTCCATTTATATGAAATATCCAGAATGGGCAAATGCACAGACACAGAAAGCAGATTTGTAGTTGTCAGGGGCAAGCGGGAGGGAGAAACAGGGAGTGACTCCTAAATAGGTATGGGTTGTACACTTGAGGTGATGGAAGATTCTGGAAGGAAATGATGGTGATGGCTGTACAGCACTGCAAATACCTTTAATGCCACTGGTCTACACCATTCCCCAAGGCTGCACCGTCTACATGTCAGCCGCAGGAACCCTCGCTCTCCCAGTTCAGACCTGGCAGCTCATTAGCAACAGCAATGGGGACAACGGACAGGTCCGTTCCTTCCCCTCTGCACTCCACATCATATCCCACATTTGGACGTTCAGGTTAGTTATGATGTGAACATTGTTGTAATAATAACTCGTTAATGAATACAGCACTTCTGTGTTTACAGAATACGCTCATGTCTATTGTATTTCTTCTTCAGCAATCCTGAAAGTAGATTATTATTAACTCCATCCTACAGATGAGCAAATTGGGTTCAGAGAGGTTAATTAACTTGCTTAAGATCCTACTGTGAACAAATACGAAACCAAAAATTGGAATGCAAGTCTTTGGCCTGCAAGTCCAATATTCTTTCCACAATATCACCACTTCCATTCTAGAAAACCAGATCACCACATATCTGCCCCATCTCCACACCAATAATGTGAAAATTCCATCTCCCTTCAAATAGAGGGACAAAAACAGTACTTCTGGCTGACAACAAATCATCCAGCATTTGACCATACTTTCCACTGGGTTCTTAATTGGGAAATAGCACAAATATTTCCTAATTATTTCATTTGTAAGGTCTCCAAGCTGGAAGCTCCTTGAGTTCATGATTAAGAGATGTGTGTGTGCGCGTGCATGTGTGTTCTGGTCCCCTTAATCCCAAAAGGTCTGTCCTATTTATAAGTACATCACAAGCTTATGATAAATCCTTGTTGATGTGAAAATAAAATTAATATAAATTCACCAAATTTTTACAAATAATGCTTGCATAGGCTATATAATACTTTGGGGAGAACCACATTTCCCAACTCTAAAGTGACTATCTGTCAATTAGACCCCAATCTCAGGAAAGGTTCCCAGTTACTTAAGGAAACACTGGCCTCCACCCCTCATGCTAGTGCATCTCAGAGCACTGCAGGGAACAAGGATGCACGCTGCCCTGAAATCAATCTGGACTCAATTTTACAATCTGTATCAATGACTCCTACCCCTATTTCACAGACGATGAAGGGGTAAGTGAGTTCTACCATTCTACCAGGGACAAAGATTGCTCCATATCCCCTTCTGACCGCAGCATTTTGCCTCTGGGGACTTGGCTCTCAGGGACCATCTAAACGGAGACAGACTGGTGACCAGAGCTGGACATGGCTGCTCTACCCAAGCCATATGACCAAGGGCTGTCACGAAAAGGGCCAGTCAGAGGGCAAGGACAAAGCTTTGTGAAAAGAGAGACAGAAACATAAAGATATAATAAAAAGGGATTTAAGGAAACAACAAACAAGCTCAGAACTAAGGGAGTAGATAAGTAGTTGAGTCGCAGAGAAACTCGATAAAGTTCACACATGTGCGTGCTCTTCTTGTCCTGCATCTGGGGGCTCACTCACTGCGAAGGTCATGCCATGACCACGTGGAAAGAGGAACCAATGAACCCGGTTGGGGCTTTCGATTCTATTCCACCAATAATGGACCGCACGGTACTGAGCAGGTCCCATCGACCGCGTGACTCCATTCTCTCATCAGTACGGCAGAAATAAATCAGTGTTTCACAAGACTCTTATGAGGATGAAATAAGATGATTCATGTGAAAGTGCTCAGAGGACTAACTGAATAAGAATGTGTGGATGTGGATGAAAGAGGTGTGTTCACTGAATGAAAACACTGACATTTTTAACACCTTCCGGCATGCCTGCCTTACACAAAGAGCTTGTGCGTGTCTTATCTAGTTCACCCTTCACAAGATCACTCTGTGAGGAAGAAATCATGATGATGCCCTTTCCAGAGGAGGAAACTGACATGCAGAGACTTTCAGCAGCACACCAGGTCTTGCAGGAGTCTTACAGGGGCAGCTTGAACAGTCAGTAGAATCTCAGTCCACATTATTAATCACTTAATAAAAATAATGAGGAGGAGGTGGAGAAGGAGACGCAGAAGTAAGGCTCACAGATTGTCCTATTTGATTCCCATAACAACCCTATGAGGTAGATATTGTCACAGCCCCACTTCACAGATGAGGACACTGAGGGAGGGAGAGGTTGATTAACCTGCACGGCATGGTGCTGGGAAGCCACGGAGTCTGTTAAGCCTGTTTGCAAAGCAGCATGGGCAAATGGACAAGAAAATGGACCTGAGAGCCAGACCTCCTAAGCTCAAATCCCAGCTCCATCACTCCCTTGTTCTGTGACCTAAGGCCAGCCACTTCACTATCCTGTGCCTCGGCTTCCCCATCTGAATAGTAGGGACAATAGCACCAACCTCAAAGGCTGTTATAAGGATTAAGTAAGTGATGCTAAGTGCCTGTTCCTTAAAGTGTGATCCATGCACCATTGGTGGCCCCTGGGAGCTCATTAGAAATGCAGCATCTTGGGTCCACTTCAGACACTACACTGGAACCTGATCCAAGGGAACTTGTCTGCACACTGATGTCTGAGAAGAGCTTAGAGCACTATGGTTAAGGGCTATGCTAGCTGATGTCTTTACTGTCATTACAGATAATGACACAAAGCGTGAGTGGGGGGGGAGGGGACAGGGACTGGTGGGAAATGAGCCTGGTGGAGGGAGCCGGGGTATACTGTAAAGGACCCAGTCAGGAAATCAGGTGCTGTCCTGAAGGTTTTAGAGAGACAGAGGCCATGAAGGGTTGGGAGTTTTAGGATTCTCTTCCCAAAAAAGCCAACCAAACAAATGAGCAAGCATTAGATGAGCAAGTATCACAAGATTCTCTACTGCAAACCAAACTCATGTGACTCTGCCAGAGCCCAGGGCATCCTTGAGCACCCACCAGGGAACTGGACGATGGAGCCTTGCCCAGGCCTGTGTCCCACACCTGACTCACCGAGGGACCCCTGAGCAGATGCAATCTCCCTTTCACTCTTCCCCACCAGGGGGTCAGGACCTACAAGGAGGCAAATAAGGAAATTCATGTTAAAGTATGTTACAAACAGGGAAACACTAGGCAAAAGTAAGGATTCTTACTGGAAGAGCAATTCTCTTCCAAATGGAAAAGCACCAGACACACCATAAGAAAACCTGGGCCCTAGGATTCAGAACCTAATCCAAGAAATGTCTGTGAGATTCTAATTCAACCAATCTGGGTGCGTGTGTGCAGGGTGGAGAGAGTATGAGGACTGTGAGGAAGGGAGTCCAAAAGTCTTCTTATAGAAAACATCCCTAGATTGTTGTAATGGCAACTTAGGATTTAGAAGGGTACTTCTCAAACTGGAATGCGAAGAAGAATCTCCTGACAGGTTGTTCAAACATGGGATTCCGGGGCTTTACCCCCAGAGCTCCTGATTCAATAGCTCTGGGCCGTCCTAGTTCACTAGGGCTGCCGTAACAAAGCCCAACAAACTGAATGGCTTCCACAGTAGAAAAGTATCTTCTCCCAGGTCTGAGGCCAGGAGTCCAAGATCAAGGTCTGGGCAGGGTGGGGTGTGACTTCCGAGGGCTGGGAGGGAGAATCTGTTCCATTCCATCCTCCAAGCTGCCGGTGCTCTGCTGGCCATCTCTGCTGTCCCTTGGCTTGCAGATGCACCAACCCAATCTTGGTCTTGATGTTCACATGACATTCACCCTGTGAGCGTGTCTGTGTCTACATTTCCCCTTTTTAGATGGACACCAGCCAGACTGGTGTCGGGTGGATCCATCCAGTATGACTTCATCTTAACGAAGAATGCCTACCATGACCCTACTTCCAAATGCGATCACAATCTGAGGTCCTGGGGTTTAGGACCCCAACATACGACTTTTGAAGGGACAATTCAATCCCTAACACCTACCTTACCCTGCACATAACTCACAGCCCCCGAATCCTAATGAATTCAGGTCATTGTAGTAATGAACGACCCACAGCACATAACTTTTTCTTCTTGTCCTATTCAGCTCCTCCTAAATACATATCTCTTTGCTATTGTACCTTCCCTCCTGGACTCCTGCAAGTTCTCCGGGAATAAAGCCGTGGGCTTCCGCAGCAGGACTTCTCAGAGCAGTATCCCATCAATGCCCATCTTTGTGAAGGCGGCATTCACCAGCTCAGTGGTGCTTTGTCACTCCAAGCCCTTCTCCTTCCCAGGACCCCAGTGATTACCAAAGAGCAACTGCCTCCCTGATGCATCTATAGAGCTGGAAATCTGCGGTTACCATGGTTAATATTTCTGACTTGATTGGCACCACTAGTAATTGAACTGCAGTCTCTCGAGTGCAACACGCTCTATTCATTAGCTCCTATTGTGTTGGGCCATTGCATCAAACCACATTATTTTTCTGCTTACAAAAAAAAAAAAGAAAGAAAGAAAGAAAAGAAAGAAAGGAAAAGAAAAGAAAGGAGGAAAGAAAAGGCAGTCATGAATACAACACTATGTTGCCATATGAGATGTTGCAGTTTTGCTTCGAGGGGGAAATCGTTCTAGACGGAATGTAATGTTGTACCAGCTCTGGCCCCATCAAGAATGGTGAGATGTAAAGTGAGAAATCTTAATTTTGGTGGCACAGTCACACAGAATCAGAGCTAGAAATCAAAACTAGCCGAGTCCCAGTGTTTGTGTCATGAAGGCAACTGCTCATTTGTTTACCATACTGTCAGCATGCCTAGAACCATCTTTGAATTCATGTCTCCCTCACATCTATTTATACCCCGCCCCCATTCCCAGCATTTCAGAAATCTTTTGTGAGCTCGGGGAAGTTTTTCTTTGATGATTTAATAAAAAGTGTATGGATTTGTAAAATCCTTGCATTTTTATGTCAGGATTCTATTTTTAATAATCACAACAATGTTTTGTTTTTCGGCTGAACAACCATTTGACTTCATTGGACTTGTGCTCCTCCTTTCTCTCTCTCGTCACCACAGCTGCTGGAGATGGACCAACTTCAGACTGTGTACCTGTGTGCACGACGGCAGGAGTATTAATAGTAACAAAGAAAATGCAAAAAAAAAAAAGTAAGAAAAGGTACAAATAACAGTAACATTATTAATACTAACAAATGCAATAAAATAAGAAAAGGTGAATTTTTTGGTTTTGTTTTGATTTTTTACATTCCAGCACTTATTTGTAAAACTATTCTGGTTTTATAATTTCGGGCTTAGGAAATGGGAGATGGTAAGACTTCAAACCCTGAGTGTGAGCACTGCCGTCACCTGCTGTCTGGGCCCACATCACCGAATGCTGGGGACACAGCGGCACTGGACGGGAAGCCAGCCCTTCTCTGTGTGTGAAGGACATGGGGCTCTCGTGGATTCTCTCTTCCCTTCCTGCCTCAGTCTAACCCTGACATTTCTCTCCCCCACAGAGTCCCTCACATACCCGTCACCTGGTGCTGCACCAGACCCTGTCCCTGCGTCCGGGCGTAGTAGAGTTCAGAAATCACCTCCCCCCTGACGAACTGCTTCTGCTCCCCCTCTTGATTTAGTATCTGGCTAACTTCCTAAAACTACTTTGCCTTCATTTCCTGAGAAGGTAGACAATATTAAAAGTATCTCCCGTCCCGAAAAAAAAAAAAAAAAGAGTTGACAGACTCAAAGTCCAATGACCACAACGACCACAAAGTCGTGTTTTCCCAGCACTATGTTACAAACAGGAGTCTGGCATCTCTGGGCCTGCCCTGCACTGTGACCCACGGCAGGCTTCCGGACGCCCTGCCGCCCTCCTGCTACTGGTCATGTCGCGATGAACTCAGTCAGGATGTACTCCCTTGACTGCATTTGTGCTTGTGACCCCCGCCCTCATCTACCTAGCTCTGCAACCATCTAAACATCGATGTCCTCCCCCATTCCATCTCCCTCCCAGCCATGCTTCACTCAATTTATCCTCTTCCAGTAAGGCTGATCTCCAAATCTACTGTTCCCATTGCAAAACCTCATACCCAAAATCATGTTTCTGGGGCTTCCCCTCCCGTGGGATGCTTCCGCTCCTCCCTTCACCCACCCAAACTTAGTGACATTGCAATGCCAGTCGAATCCCTGCTCCTTCCATGAGGCCTCCCCTAATTACAGCCCACACCAATTTGCCCCAAGTCGGCACCACAAAGCCCCTCCCCCCGCTGCCTGGGATGGGCTTAGTCAATCGTTCACTTGGAAACTTCTCCTTAGCAGCGGCACCCGCTCTCCTGCTACACACCACACAGCAGTGAACATACAGTCAGCATGTGCCCAGCGAATGCTGGAGGACTCATCTGTGTAATGAAGACAGCGAATACAAAATACTCTGCTCTAAAAACTGTCTCCCAACATGAAATAAAGTTGCTCTTCTCCTTTACTTCCTGGGACTCCAAGTTCCGTCCGGAGCAATTACAAAGTCCAGGGAAGTTTGTGGATTCTTCCCCAGAGTGCTTTCTGAGCAAGTGTTGGGAAACCAGATTCTGATTCTCCAGACCCTTCCAGCCAGCTGCATCTGTTGCAACACTGAAGAGTCAAGTTACAGGAGGACACAGGACTCTTCCAAGCATGGCCCAGTCCCGAGCCTGGGCTCTGCCCCATTGGGCTCCATCTTACCGCCCAAACACCCCATACGCTAACCCTGCCTTCACCCTGACCTCCGTGCTCTTTTCTGGAACACCCTTGATTCTTGTTAAAAGGTCCAACTCAACTGACACCCCTTCTGCCACCTAAAGCTCCCTCCCTCCCTGACCAATCATCACCTCTACCTTGTTCCTCCGGTTGGACCTGTTGTTCTTTGCTGGTGCCCCTCTCTATCCACTAAGGCAGAGATCTACCATCAGTTCTGGGAATTCCTCATACACCACAACTGCTAACTCTGTTGCCCTTGGGTTTCTCAAATTCCCCCTAAGTCTTCAACAGGAATCTGGGAATCAACATTACGAGTGAGCTGGGTCCCTAAAATCACCCCTGACCCCACCACCCATCCCTCTGACATAAAAAGTCACATATTCAAAATTGCTGAGCACAAGACCTAAAAAATAATAGATGGCTACAAAATGCTAATTGCTTTCCTTCTTTCTTCTTGTAAGAAATATGAACTCTAACATGATGACTTCCCAAGCATTTTAAATAATAATAAAATATGTCCAGTCCAAGTAGATATTTAAATGTGTTAGGTTCTGACATCAGTTTTCAAAGGAGTTTAGGTTTGGAAAAGGCCTGAATATTTTACAGTGAAAACTCTCAGAGCATTTTCTGTGTATATGCTGATTAACTCAGCTAGCAGCACGAGCCCCTAAATGAGGCTGAGACGTGGCTTTAGTGACATTCCTGACTTCCTCCCTCTCTAGTCCAATGGCAGCCCCCCCCAGGTGTCTGTGTCACAGGCCTGGAGCATCACAGGACCAGGGCAGGCTGCACATCAGGCCATCAGGCAGATGCTGTGCACACCATACACAGCAGGTGGGGGGCTGGGGGTGCCGTGGGGGAGGGCAAACCATTCGGCCAGCTCGTCTTCAACCTTCTAGGAAGGGTCCCAGGATGGTGGGCAAGCCCATCTGCTGTGCACTCTACCCTTCATTTCCATGCTCAGTGTACTCAAGGGCCCTTCAATCACCGTGTCTGGCTGGGGAAGCATTCTGTCTGTGCTCTCTCTTGCAGTGCATTCCACGGAAAGTTTGATCCTGTTCTAGATCTGCCCTTCTTTCTAACGTATCACCACATCGTGTTACTGCACACACACACCCCCACACGCCCACAGCCCATCCTCTCCATCTAGGCACCCATGCCCTTTTACATCCATCTTTTGGAAACTAAAAGCAGGCTGTCCAACATAACCCTCAAAATAGTTGTCATCCCAAGGAAAATAGATGTGGAGCTATATGATCTAAATAACTTCAGCAAATAATTTTGATTCATCATGCCAGATTTTATCAAAACCCAGTTAGACTTGATTTTTTTTAAGTTATTTATATATTTGCTACCTCCAAACACTATGTGTGGCCATTCAATGTTCGTCCAACCCCAGCATGGTAACAGCTCCCTGTGACTTCTGAACCAATGGGCTGGTGCAGATAATTTAGTCAGCACAGCTCATAATAGCCAATTCTCCATTATCCCCTGGTACGGTATCCATTGTAAACATTTAATTGCCAGATCCTCACTCTGGGTGCTTTCAAAATCTACTCAGTGGAGATTGAGGAATTTAATTAATTTTAGTTTTATTCAAAGTTAAAATTTAATGCAATGTTCAGTTTACAATTAAGATTATGTATAAATCATAATTTATAATGCATTCTAAAGGGAATTATTACCTGGGGGGTATTACTTAATAAGCTACTTCTTTGGTCAAACTGCCATGCTGGGGAAGGAAATGAACCTTGACAAGAGGCCAGTGAGGAGCGCCAGGTGGGGGAAAGGTGTGTTCCTAGGCTTACCTCACTTGACCTTGCAATCATTCTGAGGTGTGGGCATCATTAGGGAGCAATTCAGGACTTTGTGATAAGCTGCATGTTGTGCTCACACCCAAATCTCTTCCAGACATTTCTGTAGGTCCGTGTTTCCCGTGCATTCAGTGAGACACACGGAAAATAGCGAACATGATGAGAAAATTCAAGCTGCCAGTCTTTTCTATTTAAGGGAATCTCAAAGCACATGCCATAAATTATCTTTCCTCGGTCTTCTTTACTCACACTGAGGAGTTCTGAGTCAGCCCTCTGGAGCGGCCCTGCAGCAGGGCTGGTGGGACCCGCAGGCCACTGTGCGGCCACCCTGCCCAACATCCAACTTGCACTCACCCTCTGTGACCTGCTCTGCCTGAGTCATGGACAATACAAGGATACTAAGTACCTTTTCTTTTTTTCCTTTTCTTTTTCTTTTTTTTTTTTAATAAAAGCATACTTCGAGTGTTCAAGACCAAATCCTGTAGAACATTCCAACCTCACCAGGTCCAATCTCTATTTACCTATATTCTTCATGCCTATTCCTCTCAGCAAGGACCCCAAACACACTCCTATTAAGGATTTTATTATTTTCCCAGGAAAAAAAATAATGTAAACAATTTTTAAATAAACAAAGAATTCTTCTAGCTTACACATTTCTCAATTTCTCATCTGTACCCCCAAGTATGGGGGGTTTTCATATCTCACGAAGTCACAAAACAGCTACCCTCCAGTGTATACCTTACCCTACAGTTCCCACCTGCACCGGCCCTTCCAGAATCCCATGCAGTGCATGAGCTAAGCTCCAACATGAGCAGCCTAGTTGTTTTTCTGACCTTCAGCTTTCCTTCTCGTCGGCCAATATTCCCAATGCACAAATAGTTGCATTTTAAGAATAGAGCAAAATTCTTGTCCTCGCTTTGACATACTAAACTACTGGCAGAGATGTATTCTCGGGACAGCTTTTTAAAGTCTGTCGGCAAACAGCACCAGGATTAAATGTGTCTCCGGAGCCTGAATGGGGACAGTGCTTCTTGACAGGAGCAGTCCTGCAGGCCAGAAAGATCACAGCCTGGGCCTCACAAACGTCAGGAGGTCTAGACAGCAGCCCTCCTAATTCTGGAAGTCAGGAGATCAGCAAAGCCAACAAATGGTATGATGGTAGATCCGTCTATTGTGGACACAACTAAGTAAGAGAGATATATTTATGAACTCAAAACGGCTTAGTCATTCTGTAAAATCAGAGTTCACAATCCAAACCAGAAACATTCATATAATTTTTCCTTTTAAGTTACAGGGTTTTATATAATGGATATGAATGAAATATGTTTTACAAAGTGGAGAAGAGATTCTTTGCCTTTAATTAGCAAATGACAACACTGTTATTGTTGAATGGTCTACATATATAGACGGTGGTCTAACCGAATCTCTTCCTGCCCTTTCAGATTTGCATTCCAAGTTTGTAATCCTATTGCTGTATTCATTACAATATAGGCGTGCTTCTATCTTGGCCTGACATTCGCTTCCAGCCGCATTATGGGCGTGATTTAAAAACAGTTAAGAAGGAGAACGGCTTTCCTTCCCACACTTGTGCTTATGGTAACAGCACATATGTTAACTCTTTCTAGTTTTGGATGAGAGTGGGTGAACATGATATTTATTTTGGGCCAGATTCTGTGGATTTTTTTTTAGCAATTGATCTAACAAATATCTTCTTATAGTTGCACGACGCTTCTGCAGGTAGGAACAGTACAACCTACGATTTTATACCAAAAGGTAATTTTTAAATGAAAAAACTCACCATTGTGAATATAGAATGGAATATTATACAGCCAATAAAATGAGGTTTACAGAAGGAGGTATATACATTTATATTTAAATGACAGGAAAAAATTCTTATAACAGTAAATACATAATATTCCATAAATATACAGACTTGAAATTATATTTTGTATATAATTTTATGATATGATTATACATAAACCATATATAAATAATTTATGAAATTATATGTATATGAATATCTACCTACATTTATAAACAGTGATTATATCTGGTGGGAAGATCAGGGTGACTTATACTTTTAAATATGTTCAAAAGTAAATTTATACATATAAATATATTCTTCTAGTTTCTGAATTTTCATGAAGACAATCTTATTTTTTTTTTTAATTTATTTTTTAAAAAACTTTAGTTCCAGTATAGCTAACAACAGTGTTCTACTAGTTTTAAGTGTGCATTGTAATGATTCAACAATTCTGCACATGACTCAGTGCTCATCATAAGTGTACTCCTTAATCCCCTTCACCTGTTTTACATCCCTCATCCCCTCCCCTCTTGTAACCATCAGTTTGTGCTCTATAATTCAGAGTCTATTTTTTGGTTTGGTCTCTTTTTCCTTTGTTCATTTGTTTTGTTTCTTTTTTTTTTTTAAAGATTTTATTTATTTATTTATTTGACAGAGAGAGAGAGAGACAGCAAGAGAGGAAACACAAGCAGGGGGAGTGGGAGAGGGAGAAGCAGGCTTCCCGCTGAGCAGGGAGCCCGATGCGGGGCTCAATCCCAGGACCCCGGGATCATGACCTGAGCCGAAGGCAGACGCTTAACAACTGAGCCACTCAGGTGCCCCCATTTGTTTTGTTTCTTAAATACCACGTATGAGTGAGATCATATAGTATTTGTCTTTCTCTGACTGGCTTATTTCACTTAGCGTTATACTCTCTAGCTCCATCCATGTTGTTGTAAATGGCAAAATTTCATTCCTTTTTATGGCTGAATAACATTCCATTTATACATAAACCAAATATTCCTTATCTATTCATCTATCAATAGACACTTGGGTTGCTTCCATAATTTGGCTATTATAAATAATGCTGCAATAAACACAGGGGTGCATATGTCTTTTCAAATTAGTATTTTCATATTCTTTGGGAAAATGCCCCATAGGGAATTATTGGATCACACGATTTTTTGAGGACCCTCCATACTGTTTTCCAGAGTGGCTGCACCAGTTTGCATCCCCACCAACAGCATGGGAGGGCTCCCCTTTCTCCACATGCTCACCAACACTTGTTGTTTCTTGTGTTTTTTATTTTAGCTATTCTGACAGGTGTGAGGTGATATCTCATTGTGGTTTTGATTTGCATTTGCCTGTTGATGAGTGTCGTTGAGCATCTTTTTATGTGTCTGTTGGCCACCTGTATGTCTTCTTTGAAAAAATGTCTATTCATGTCTTCTGCCCACTTTTAACTGGATTACTTGGTTTTTCCATGTTGGGCTGTAAAAGTTCTTTACATGTTTTGGATACTCACCCTATCGCAGGTATGTCATTTGCAGACATCTCCCCCCATTCACTAGCTTGTCTTTTTGGTTTTGTTGATTATTTCCTTTGCTATGCAGAAGCTTTCTATTTTGCTTTTGTTTCCCTTGCCTCAGGAGACATACCTAGAAAAATGTTGCTATGGCCAGACATCTTACTTTTCTAAGCAAAAAAGAACCTTATTAAAAATCACATTCCAAATGAAATGTATTTATTTCCACAGTTGCATCAGCAATAAAGAAACAAAGCGAAACTTCCTAGTTCTCTAACTCTGAAGATATTTTAACCTTTCAGTTATTCCTAACAATGCACATGTAATAGAAGGAAGAGAAATTTCCCAAGAGGCTTAGGAAACCCTCTTTTCTGGAACTTAGGACTTTTAAAATTACAATACAAAATGTAGTACAGGGAGGATAATGGAAGCTTCCATTGCTGTGAAAATGTTCCCTTTCCACATTCTACTATAGTATATTATAATCAGCCAGTATAAACGAACTGATGCTATACTGTCTTTTTTTTTTTACAGTTTTTTATTTTATTATGTTACGTTAATCACCATACATTACATCATTAGTTTTAGATATCGTGTTCCATGATTCATTGTTTGTGCATAACACCCAGTGCTCCATGCAGAACGTGCCCTCCTCAATACCCATCACCAGGCTAACCCATCCCCCCACCCCCCTCCCCTCTAGAACCCTCAGTTTGTTTTTCAGAGTCCCTCGTCTCTCATGGTTCGTCTCCCCCTCCGATTCCCCTCCTTCATTCTTCCCCTCCTGCTATCTTCTTCCTTTTTTTTTTTTTTACATATAATGTATTACTTGTTTCAGAGGTACAGGTCTGTGATTGATCAGTCTTAACACAATTCACCGCGCTCACCATAGCACGTACCCTCCCCAGTGTCTATCACCCAGCCACCCCATCCCTCCCATCCCCCCCCACTCCAGCAACCCTCAGTTTGTTTCCTGAGATTAAGAATTCTTCATATCAGCGAGGTCATATGATACATGTCTTTCTCTGATTGACTTATGATGCTATACTGTCTTGTTGCTAAAACAATTCGTTGAAAAGTGAAAGATTCGGTCAATTCAACAGACAACAAATTAGTGGAGCCACTAGGGGCCCTGCACCTGGCAAAGTCAAAGTACAAAGATGCACAAGTAGGAGCCCACCAGACAGGCTAAGGGCCAGTTTGCTAGCACAGCACCATCTCTGCCTATGATTCTGTAAAAATCATTATGATTTACTGTAGAGGGTAGACATTGTTCCCTAAGGACTAGAACAAATTAACTAGTTGCAAGAATGTGCATATCTTGACTTAACAAGCGAAATTCCTCTAGCCTGATTCTCTGGTTCACGGATAACAACCCAAACCAAACCAACCTCAAAACCTTGTGAGTTTTCTTTTCCATTCTTGGGAAACTACACTCAGGGCAAAGTGCATGACAGAAAATACCTCAAATACGTCCCAAGAGAATCTGACCCAGCGCTCCCCTCGTCCCTGCCTGTGACAGCTAAGGTGGCAGCGCTGCCCTCTTACCTCTGCCTCTGTTTTAATTCACCGTCAGCTGAAGGGAAGGAAATCAGTACAGGGAAAGAGAACAATGCACACACTGTAATTTTTACAATGCAGCAACAGTAATATTGTGACAAACAGTTCAACAGTGTAATTCAGCTCCTCCAAACACTCTAGTAGAGAGCAAGATCTGTATTTCAAGAGCTAACAAATGATTTAGAGCATGCAGGGCCTTGGACACCCTACAGGTACTCAACAATTATGTGCTGAATGAACAAACAAAAGAATGAATGAATGTGTGAATGAATGAAAGCAGAAAGTATTTGAGAAAATCCAGGGGATTTTTTCTGATATATTTTTTCAACAAAGCTCTTTATAATACCTGTTGTGAGCTGTTTTATATGTTTTTTTAATCAAACATCTTTTATTTCAAATCATGAGCCATGAAGAAATCTTAAATGGATCACTGGAAACAAGATAGCAATAGGGTCTTTTGTCAGGAGAACCCTTTCAAAAGCCAAATTACATTTCCCCAAATGCATTCTATCAAAGAAAATGGAGTAAATCATTTATAAGGTTGTTGGAAGATTTCAAATTTAAATGCAAGCAAGTTGGGGAAATAAAAGTATACCGCTAAACCACCCACCTTTTACTGTTTTCCAATGCAACAAATTCCAGTGAACACAGCATTGATAATGGGAGTTATAATAGTTTATGAAAAATACAGAGTAAATGAAGAATTTGTTGCACTTTAAATTCTTCCTTTTTAAAGTGGAGAAAATTAAATGGTAAGAGCTAAAACAAGCTAAGTAGTGAGTAAGCTATAAAGCAGGTGATCCTTACACAAACTCTGAGTACATTTTCAAATATCATTTGAAGTATCTGAATATTAACTCCTATCAAATTACTTAAAGGTAGGACAGGATAAGCTAGATGCAGCACACCAGAGTCAGAACAAAAATAACAAAACTAATGGAAAAGCTCTTTTATACAGACAGAAAAGTACTTTTTAAATATATTTGAAATTCAGGTGCTTGTTAATTTCATCTAAAACAAGATGAGTATCTGAGCGTACTTCCTTAAAAAACATGCATATTGAGGGACAACACAAGTCAGGATAACACTGATCTTCTTTAGATAGAAAACATACTCGAATGCCAAGCCTTTCCCAACCACTGCCACATTGAAACAGCCTGGCACTCATATTTCATAGTACAGTTTTCTGGAAAATACCTTAAACCACATTAAAACATGAACTCATAAATCAGAGCTAGAATAACTCCTACAGCAGCACCAGTAACATTTCAAAGATCCCAAATTCCTTACATTATCATAGGCACAATAAATTCATCTGAGGTATGAAGGTCTTTGCAGATCCCAACTGCTAGTGGGAAAAAGGAGATCTTCCCTAACCTTAAAATCATTATATAAAGTTTTCTCTCTTTTTAAAAGTATGTTACATTCATTATAAAAATAATACATGCTCATGTGAAAAATCATTGAAAATGCAAAAAGAAAAAGAAGAAAAATCACCCTTGGTACTTTGGCCCTTTCCTTTTAAAACCACATTGGGCTCATCCTGCATATAATTTGGGATTTAGTTTTTCTTTCGATTTAACATTATACCTTTAGCAAGCCTCATGACGTTCTCTGAGGATTTAAATGAAAATTTATCTAATTATTCCCCTATTCTTGAACCTTTGACCAATCTTTTGAGAAGATAAATAACACTAGTAAATGTCATGGAAATTTTGTTTTACTACTATTAAATTAAAAGCACAACATACAACTGGACGCATTTTAATTTGAACTTAATCTAGTTGATTTTAGGCATTTAGCAAGATAATTGTAAATCCTGATCCTAACCATTCTATTTCTTATTATCCAGAATCTTAATAAGCATGATTTTTAATGCCCTCCTGATGTCACTGATCAAGTTGCTAGAAGGTACAAAGAATGGACCCCCTGATACTTCACCAGGGGTTTTGCTCAGATTCATTTTAGTACATTAATCAATGTGTTTAAAACCCACCTAACTCTTTTAATACCACACTCAAACTTTTCCTTCTTATACATGAGAATTTAATAGATATTTTCACGAAAGGTTCACTGAAAGCTAGGTAGCAACGTGAACATCGCTGCTGCAGTCTGCTAATCGAATAGCACTATCAAAAAGAAGGACCTGTATTTAGTACATATAAGAAATGGATATGAATTCCTAATGATCACTTTTTATTTATACATATTCATTTACAAGCCATATAATATCAGTCAAGATAGACTGCTTTATGCTTCAGTTAAAACAAAAAATAGAAAAGGTCAAGACCAAAATAACACTGGCTCAGCAAAGGCAAGTTAGTTCCTTCTCGGGACAGCAGTCCTCCTCGGGTTGCCTCAGAATTCCTAAATATTTAGCTCTCATGGCACTTGCACACCAACATGCACTCTGCCACAAGTAGCAGGGAGGAGTGGACGCCAAGCTGCCCCCCTCAAGCACATGCTACAACCCAGAATGGACATACACCACCTCACTCTGAACGGCCAGAAGGCAGAGCTCAATCCCCTGCCTAATCGTTGGGAGAACCAGATAATGGTGAGAACTCTTCATGCCTAGCACACTGATCTTCTAGAACCATGCTGGGAACACTGCCTCTCCTTGTCTATAGATACCGGGATTTCCTTTTCCTCCTCAATAAAGAAGTCAGCTCCTCTGCTCTGGCATGTTCTTGGTTACATAGCTGCTCAAATACTCCCAACAATAGTCAAAGCCAGGCTTTATGATATTGTATTGACCCTGATTAATAAATCAAGTCCTGGAGACAAGGAGCCAGTTAATCAGTTAGGTTTTATCTTGGTTGCATAGCAATGGATGTCTTAGGAGGAAGCATATTATAATGGAATTCAAATCCCAGCTCTACATCACAGTGGATGAATTATGTTGGAAAGTATGCCCCTCTGTCAGACAGAAACAGAGTCAAGGTCATCTTACACTATAAAATGAAGATAGTTATCGATTCCCTCTCAAGCATCCTTCCCTCCTCTCTGCTTCACTTACACGCTGTTGTCTCAGGACCACAGAGTTCCACAAGGAGGGATAATAACAACACGCCTCATCACAGTAGCAAACACTCACGTCGGAATATTCTTCCAGGTCAGGCTCTAAGTATGTGATATACGTTACCCATTTGATCTTCACATCAGCACCCTGAGGTAAGTACGACTGTTTGCCCCATTTCGTATGAGGAAACTAGAGCATGAGGAAGTGGAAGAGCCTGCCCAAAACCACACCATAGGTAGTGGAGACAAAACCCACACCACAGCACTTGGGGTCCAAACCTCAGCGCCCTTGCCTTGTGTTGTGATGCTTCAGGCCAGTTACTGAGAACTCACAAGACAATCACAAAAGGGTCATTACTGCCACTTACAGGTGCAGATCTTGCCCATGGCAACAATCTGTGAGTACCAAAGTGGGGATGCGAACCTGGTGTTGAGCACAACTCCACAGCCATGGGTGTTTCCAACCTGCCAAGCTGCTGCCGGCTTTACCGTCATAAGACCTGCAGACCAAGTTCCTTTTTGCCAGTAGGCACAATCTGTTTCTTCCCACACAGCCCCACTTTTCACTGCATTTCATTCTCCCACCTTCTTATAAAGAGCCTGTAATCCCCAAGCAGTCGCCTCCTGGGGCCATGCAAATATTGCATACTGCCCTGACCTTGCTTTGAAGACCTTTGTCTGCCTTGGATTTGTCTGCCTCTCCTCAGGTAAGCCATCTAATTCAGACCCTCTCTCCTAAAGAAACTTGAATCCCTGAAAGTGGACACTCAGATTTCCTGTTACTCACCGGATTCTATGTTCTCTGGGTGTTAATTTGCCCTTGAGATGTCCTAGCAGGCTTACCCTGAGCTCAATGGACCGAAGCCTCCCTTCTCCCAGGTGGGATCTACCCTTGGCAGCATGTTTTGCTTGTAAGTTGAGGGGAATCACCTGGTTCCTCTTCTTTCTGGGTATCTGGACGGTGGGCCTGAACAGACTGAACAGCACAGGAAACAATCTCCACAAAAGGGAAAACCTCAGGGTAGCCCCATGTCAGTGGGAGATGACTGCAATGTCCCGGCTAATGGAGGACTTTGACGAGCCTCTCATTAACTGGTTCACTTTCAACTCAAGTTTTTCGGAATATATCTTCCTCCTTGTAGAAATGTGGAGCTATAGCCATCACTGGTAAATCAGCTTTTGATGAAATATGCAAGACAGCTAGAAGCTACGCAGTATAATTGAATTCACAACTATCTGCTACAGGACCATAATCTATTGGGAGCATTATAATTTGCTAAACACCCTTACAGTGGTATCAGATCCTATTAATCAAAAAATGGAAAAGCTGTATGTATGCAGCCATTTTTCTTTACTATTCATAGTCGTTTATTATTGGTACTTCCCTCCAGAGTAGAATAGATGTTACCTTTTTAGCTTCCATATTCAAATACCCTAAAAATAAGTCAAATTTGAGTACTTCCAAATTTCTAAAATCTAGTACCCTCAAATTAAAGTCTAATTCTTAAATGTCTCCTTTAAAACATCACATTCACCACATAAATGACAGCTCCCAAAAGAGCTCCTATTTTTATAAGTCAATAAGCAATAAGAATTATGGAGGCGGGCGCCTGGGTGGCTCAGTTGGTTAAGCGACTGCCTTCGGCTCAGGTCATGATCCTGGAGTCCCTGGATCGAGTCCCACATCGGGCTCCCTGCTCAGCGAGGAGCCTGCTTCTCCCTCTAACCCTCCCCCCTCTCATGTACTCTCTCTCTCAAATAAATAAATAAATCTTTAAAAAAAAAAAAAAAAGAATTATGGAGGCGCCTGGGTGGCTCAGTCGTTAAGCGTCTGCCTTCGGCTCAGGTCATGGTCCCGGGGTCCTGGGATCGAGCCCCGCATCGGGCTCCCTGCTCAGCGGGAAGCCTGCTTCTCCCTCTCCCACTCCCCCTGCTTGTGTTCCCTCTCTCTCTGTGTCTCTCTCTGTCAAATAAATAAATAAAATCTTTAAAAAAAAACAATAAGAATTATGTATTGAGGTTCAACTATGTGCCCATTGTACAGGGCTAGATGCATTAGAGAGAGAGAGAGAGAGAGAGAGAGAGCGTGCACGCGTGCAAGTTGGGACAGAGGGGTTGGGTGTGTTTGTTCTAAATGGAACAATGGACCTGCAGTTAAAGTATTATTATCTCTGTTTTAGAGGTGAGACAACTAGAGTTCAGAGTGGTCCAAGGTCATCCAGTTAGTTCAATGGGGAAGCCAAGATGGGAGCCCAGCTCTAACACTGGACCTCCCTGTTCTGTTTTAGTCTGCTCAGGCTATCATAAAATGCCATAGACAGGAGGCTTTAATAACAGGTATTTTTTTCTCTCAGTTCTGGAAAACTGGCAAGTCCAGGATCAAGGCGCTGGCAGATTTGATACTTAGTGAGAGCCCACTTCCTGGCATGCAGATGGCTGTCTTCTTGCTATGTCCTCATATGGTGGACAGAGGAAGCCCTGGTGTTTCCTCTTCTTCTTATAAGGACACTAATCCCATCATGGACGCTCTAACCTCATGACTTAATCTAAACCTTATTACTCCATCACATTGGGAGTCAGGGTTCCAACCTCTGAACTGTGGGGGGACACAAACATTCAGTCCGTAAGAACCTGGTTCTGTGGGGTTTCCCGATGTAGAGAAAACAGCTAGTATTTCTCAAGACATTAATAAACCCACTCTAATGGATGACTTTGGGCCAAAACCTTTAATCAAATGACTGAAATGGGGGAAGTCCACACACAAACACAGTAAACCAGCCAAAGGCAGCTGGGCATCTTGTCCCTCTAAACATCTAGGTTGGGGTGAATTTCTACGTCTTCCATTCCAAGGGAGGAATTCTAAGGTTTCGATAGGGGAGCCACTTGCCATGAAAAGAACTACTTTTAGTCAATATCCCTGTATGATAATATTTACACAGTTATCTACTCTTTTAAAGCAGAACTACTGAGATTTTGCATTTTGTAATTTATTTTAGAATTGTGAGCATTCTAAGTACCTGTTCCTTGTCTGTATTTCCATGCAAATCTGCTTCCAGGGCATGTTTAGAGGGATGCTCTCCCCTTTCCCTACATCTGTCAAGCTTTCCTGCAACTCTCTCTCCCACGTTCCTTCCTGACAGGACTCAGCCTTGAAGAAGGGCAGGCCACATGCCTGGGGGCCAGGGTAGCATACTCTGAATAGTGACAATCTTGACATAGATGCAGCCTGAGCAACACACACGGTGTGTCCAAGGCACCATGGGAACATACAGGATTCCCAAACCACCTCAACTTGTTATTAAAATGGAGTCAAAAAAGGAAAATGGGGTGACATTATCAGTGAAATTATACTGTGCCCCTACTCCACAAAGCAGAAATTATATGTCACCCTGAAAAGTCCTCTCTGTTACTTCTGGAAGACTTCGGAGGGCCACTATGAGCCTTTCAACAAGTCCTGCTGCCATCTGCATTAGCCACCATTGTCCTCCTGTCCAGTACCAAGCAGTCTTCGTGATAAAGCTGACGAGGTCGGCCTAGAAAACACATCAGGTAACACTTCACAGCCTCTAGGGTCACCGAGTCTATCACAAACCAAGGCCCAGGTATCAGGTGCCACAGGAAGTACCAGGACACGGTTTCAGTGTTGGGACCCAGCATTTCCCCAAGTGAAGAAACAGGCACCATCTGCTTGTCAGTTGAGAAAGGGCCCACGTTTCACCCCATATGCCATTCTCCCAGCCCCTCCAACATTCATAGATATCCCCTTCTTGCCAGACTGCTCACATCTCTTATCTCTGAAGCGCATCATCACTCACCCACCCTCATCCCTTGTCCTTCTTGCCTCATGACTCACAGGGCAGCTAGTGTACCCTGCCCTCCAGGAACCACCCCTGCGTGTCTGTTATCTCTGCTCCACCATGTCTGCCATCCTCAGCATGGAGCAAAGCCTCCTGGGTCTGGGTCTGCCCCCCCTGACTTTGCAACAGGCTCTGAGCCAGCTGGCATCCCAGGAGTCCTGCACCAGGAATGGAAGAATGTCCCTCTCCACCCCAAGTCACACTTTGTCAGTGGGCCTCCAGTGCAGGGCTGTCTGGGCCCCGAGGTGGCCCTGACTACACAGTCTTCTTACTCACTGCATAGCCCAGAAGAGGCCATCAGGCCATGACACCACATAACTTTTCACACAGGCAACATGCTGTCCTCTCTTCTCCCTTGCACATTTACTGCTTTACAAAGATCATTCTAGAAGTTCTAAGTACCATGAACTGGGGTAGAGAAAAGAGGACCAGCACAGCTAGTGAAGGGAAATTGCGAAGACACAAGTACGGGTGATGCTGCAGAAACGAAGATGAGGGGCAGAAGCAAAACGCATTCTAAGGAGCATACCCCTGACCGAACTCTTGGCCCTGATCCTGACCCTCTGTGCCAACAGCCAAGCTGCTTAGTTTTTATGTCCTTACATTCCTCATCTGTGGCATGACAGGGCTGGACATGGATGACTCTCAGAGCCTATATAACTCTGGCAGTCTAGGACCCTGAACCCCAGGATAATGCATTTAGAATAACAGAGACAAAATAAAGTCATGGTGAGGGTGGGGTGAGGTGTAGATAATCTCACGTATCAACAATCAGATGTCATGAAGGGTATTAACACTGTTGATGAAGGATGCAACTGGCCGCATATAAAGACACAAAACTAAGGGAGGGGTTGTGCTCAGAAAAGAATTTAGTATTAAAACTTGAATCAAGATAAAGACCCAACTATAAATAAGAATTTAGTATGTGAAAATAGTGGCAATTCACATCGACAGAGAAGAATTCTTTAACCAGTAAATGATGTCAGAACAGTTATTTGGGAAGTGAGAGAGGAAAGCAGGCTTTAGCTTGTTTGTAATAGACTCACAGATTTAAAAACATAAAAATAAGGCAACAAAAGAAATGCACTAGAAGAGAATGTGATATTTTACAACCTTTAGGTAGAGAAGGATTTTCTAAATAAGCCTGAATAATAAATACACATAAAGGAAAAATTACATATTCAACTTCAAATGCAGGTTTTATGTATATAAATATTTCTGTACAGCAGGATAAAACAACAAACATTTTAAGACGAATGGCAAACTAGAAAAACTGTTTTCTAGGCATATGTTAACAATCGAAGAGCCACCATCTGCGGTACACAAAGACCTAGGCTTCCAAGTCAGACAACCCCAGGACCCATTCATAGTATATTTTCTGTGAGGGTGGGAAAGATGCCCCCTGGAGTTTTGCAATATATAAGCCTAAATGATGAAAAATAATTTCTCTCCAGGAAACAGTGTCTTTGGAACATGTTTGGCAAGAACGATGAGGCTACTCTCTGGACAGGTACTGAATGGGCCACCATGCAGTGATGGAGCCCCTGAGCTGGACATGAGAAATGCAGAGGAATTTGGGGGCGGCAGCTGAAGCTAAGAGAGATGAAGAACTTAAGGAAAGAGGGCTGAGCAACATGGCAGAATGCTTGAACCCAAATAGAAGAGTCAACCAGGGAAAATCCCCCAATGTTGAAACTAGCTTCAACTGTTGAAGGGGGAAATCTAAGGCATGTTGAGAAGAGGCTGTTGAGAAGCGGGAAATCTAAGGCATGATTTTAAATTGCTTACTGGGTTCTAGTGTGAGTTGCTACTGCTCTAGGGTAACCCCCACCTTATTCTTCCCAAGTTGGGTAGAGTTGGCTGCAGCCTGTCACTGAGTCAGTGGTGCTCCAAGAGCCCAAATGTTCTCCACCTACTTGGGAAGTGCAGAAAAAGACCAGTGTGCACAGAAGGTGAAGGAAACATAGGCAGAGAGAATCGAGGGGAAGCAGGAGGACAGAAGAAGAAGTGACCAGGGGAAATGTAAACCTTCCAGCCCAGCCTCAAGATTCCCATAGACACTGTGAGCAAAAAAGATGGAAAGGCCAAACCTATGTAAATCTTAAAGGACAAGATGACTCATAGCAAATTAGAAAAGTTACAGACATGGAAGGGCAGATACCTAGTTTTCATATGAACCACATCAATAACAACAAAAAATCAAATTAAAGCAAAGATCATCTTAGCCATTATCATTGTCAATCCAGGTGTGTTGTGGGAAGAGTGTATATCCCCACCAGTCACAGTGGAAAGACTTTGTCATACGTGGGACATTTAGTAGGAACTTCAGGAAGATAAGACCTTAGTAGTGGAATCAAACTAACCCCAGACTAAAGTCTGCTTGTATTCACCTTTACTTTTTTAAAGATTTTATATATTTATTTGACAGAGAGAGAGCACAAGCAGGGGGAGCAGCAGGGAGGAAGGTAGAGGGAGAAGCAGACTCCCTGCTGAATAGGGAGCCTGACGTGGGACTAGATCCCAGGACCCTGGGATCATGACCTGAGCTGAACGCAGACGCTTAACTGACTGAGCCACCCAGGTGCCCTTGTATGCACCTTTTAAAAGCTTAAAAACAAGCTCAAGTACTTTTGCTTTCTGGAAGATGGAGTGGACATACTCTTCCCTATTTCTTCCACTATGTAACACTGAAACCCTGATTATTAGATATGAAACAAACATAAGAGGACTCTGAAGAACAGAGAGAGGAATGCAGACCAGCTAGGGACCTTGGGACCCAAAGACCAACACCAGAGGAAGCTCCCTGGGTGCTCATGTTGCCTCATATATCCCAGACTCAGGGCTGAAGAAGTCGGCAGTATAGAAATGCCAAGTATTCGGACAATAAGGGGCCTCCAAAAAGTCTCTAGCCAGAGGTCCAGGAAAGAGGCAGCCTGGAAAGACTTTGAGACATAAGCTGCTCTATTCCAGCCAAAGACCACAGAAAAAATTCTTGTCCCACCCCAACCCGTGCCAACAAAGCCAAGTTGGGGGTGCTAGATGTCCATCTTTGCAAGCTGTAATCAGGTACCCACAAACCCTCAATGGAGTAGTGTGGACAAGGAGACTAGGGAGCCAGGACACTCATCATGCCAGGTGGTGTGATAAGCCCTCCCCCCATCCCTGCCCTTGGCCCCAGCCTCTTCAGTGCCAGTCCACGGAGATCATGTGGGGCGAGCCTAGACTTCCACCCTACCCAGCAGTAACTAGATGTCCCTCCTCATCACCACAGGGGCAGCACCAAAGGAGACCTAGAATACAGACAGAAATTTTACCAGTGCTCAGTGGTAAAGAAGCCACCTGCCCAAGGTGTCCAATGAGGCCACAAGAGGATCAGCAATGAGGCACTCCTAACACCCCTTTCCTGGATGCTAACAGTAAAGAGCTAGAAATCCCACCCACACTCAACAGGAATGAGAAGCCCCTCCCCCACCCATACATCATTAAAGGCTGAGTGAGGAACCTGGATTTCTATCCCCACCCCACAGGAATGAGGTGGTGTCACCCCCTTCCCCTGGAGGAACAGTGCTAGAGGAAGCCAGATAAAACAGAAGGTTTAGAAAGATCCAAGATCTCAAAATATAATATTTAAAATGTCTAGGTTTCTATCAAAAATGATTCATCACACTAAGAAACAGGAAGATCTCTAAGTGAGGGGGAAAAAGTCAATAGACTCTAACACCAAGATGACAGAGAAATTAGAATTATTTAACAAAGATTTTATGGCAACCATCATGAAAATGCTTCAAAAAGCAGTTATGAACAAGCTTGAGATGAATTTAAAAATAGAAAGCCTCAGCAAAGAAACAGAAGATATAAAAAGGAACCAAGTGGAAATATTTTAACTTAAAAAATACAATAACCAAAATAAAAAATTCAATGGATGGGCTCCATCACAGAGGGGAAAGAGGAAATTAAATCAGTGAACTTGAAGTGGGAACAAGAGAAACTACCAAATCTGAACAAGACAGAAGACAGACTAAGAGAGTGAGTGGACACAGCTGCAGAAACCTAAGGCGCTAGAAAATAACATTTGACATCCGTGTCATCATCAACAAAACAGACCGAAGACCTTAACAGACACTTCACCAGAGAAGATACGCAGATGGCACCGAAGCCTATAAGAAGATGCCCACATCACACATCATCAAGGAAATGCAAATTATACGACAGGGAAATACCACTACACACCTATGAGATTGCTCAAAATCTGGAACGCCAACGACACCAAATGCTGGTGAGGATGTGGAGCCTCAGGAACCCTCATTCACTGTTGGTGGGTCAGGACAGCCAATGTGCAAGACAGTTGTGTGTTTCAACGGATGAATGGATAAAGAAAGAAAAAATTACTGAAAATAAGTGATAAGGAAAATCTTAAAATCAAGATAAAAAAGACATAATAAATAAAAAGGAGCAAACATACCAATTAAAGCAGACATCTCACCAGAGACTGTGCAAACCAGAAGACAATGAAGAAACACATTTATAAAATACTAAAAAGTTATCAACCTAGAATTCTTTTTTTTTTAAGATTTTATTTATTATTTATTTGAGACAGAGAGAGAGAACGAGCATGAGCAGGGGGAAGGGCAGAGGGAGAGGGAGAAGCAGACTCCCCACTGAGAAGGGAGCCCAGCGTGGGACTCGACCCCGGGGTCCTGGGATCATGATCTGAGCTGAAGGCAGATGCTTTACTGACTGAGCCACCTAGAATTCTTTATACAACAAAAAATGTCTTTCAAAAGTGAATATAAAGGTATATTTGAGACAAAATAGAGATAATTTGCTACTGTTAGACCTGCTCTACAAGAAATTAAGAAGGTATTTCTTCAAAGAGAAGGAAAATAATAGCACATGAAAATTTAGATATACAAGACAGAATGAAGAGTGCTAAGAATGGTAAATGTGTAGGCTGTTATAGAAATACATTTTATTTATTTTTAATATCCAAAACAGATAAGTGACTGTTTAAAGCAATAATAATAAAAATAAGAATAAAAATGTATTATGTGGTTTATAGCATATGTACAAGTAAAAGGTATGAAAATAATGCCACAAAGGAAAAGAAGGTGTTATTGGAAGTACACTGTAATAAGATTCTCACACTAAAACTGAAGTGGTAAGACATTATTTGAGTACGGACTATGATAAATTAAAATCATATAATATTAACTGCAGCAGCAGTTACTAAAAAAATGAGAGGAACAACTGTTAATCCAATAGTAAAGATAAAATAGAACCATTAGAAAATTCAATGAATCCACAAAAGGCAGCAAGCAAGCAAACAAGTAAATAACAGATGGTAAAATACATAACAAATAGCAGGAGAATGGACTTAATCTCAAACATATCTATTAGTACGATAAATGTAGATGGAGAAAATTCCCCAATTAAAGGCAGAAATTGTTAAATTGGATTAAAAGGGGAAAAAAGACTCAACTATATTCTATCTATAATAATCTAAATTAAATATAAAAACAAGGATAAACTAAGAATAAAATTATTTTTAAAAAGTACAAATGCAAACGTTAATCAAAGGAAATATGGAATGGCTACAAGCATATCAAAGCAGTTGTTCAAAATAAGGATTATTACCAGAGATGCATAGGTACACACAATAACAATGGACTACAAAAATCCTAAATGTATAGGCACATAATAAAAATGCTTCAACATGCATGAAACAGAAGCTTACAAAACTGGAAGGAGAAATAGGCAAATCTATAATCACAGTTGGAGATTTTAACACCTTTCAGTAACTGATAGAGCAATTAAAAAAAAATCATAAGGATTTAGAAGACTTGACCAAAACCATCAACCAAATTGACCTAATGGATATTCACAGGAAACTCCATTCAACACTATGCTCTTGAGGCACACATGGAACATTCAAAAGATAGATCACATGATGAGCCATAAAATAAGTCTCAACAATTTTAAGAGAACTAAAATCATACAAAGTAACTTCTCTAACCACAGTGGAATTAGACTAGAAATCAATACCGGAAATCTGGTATATCTGGAGGATCCCCAAATAGTTGGAAATCACATTACGTAAGTTACAAATAACTCAGGAGTCAAAAAAGAAATTATTGAGGATTCAGGAAATACTTTCAACTTAATGAAAATTAAAAACCAACATGTTAGAATTTCAGGACTGCAGCTTTCAGCTAAAGCAATGTTTAAAGAAAACTTCATAGCATTAAATGCTTATATTAGAAAAGAAAAAAAATATACTAAATCAAATACATTATCTCATTTCCTACTTCAAGAAACTAGAAGATAAAGAACAAATTTTACTCAAATGATAAGAGGAAATGATTTTTTAAAGCAGAAATCAGTAATGTGAAAAAAGAATAAAAAATCAGTGAAACTAAAAACTGGTTTATGAAAACATCAGTAAAACTGACAAATCTTTCACCAGAATGACCAGAAAACAGAGAACATATGGAGTATCAACACCAGGGACAAAAGAACAGACCTCACTACAGACTTTCTTTCTACATATGGAAAGTAAGGAAATATTGTAAATAACTTCATGACAATAAATTCAACAACACAGATGAAATTGAAAAAATTTCTTGAAAGATACAAAGTATCAACACTGAAATGAGAAGAAACAATATTTGAGACTTAATACTTATAAAGCCCTCCATTTGAAGCCTATATTCAAATTATATATGAAATTAAATTTGTACCTAAAAAACTCTTCCTGAAACCCCAGCTCAGACAGCTTTGTTGGTGAATTCTAACAAACATGCAAGGAAAAAACTATATCCATTGTGCACAAACTCTTACATAAAAAAAAAAAAATTTAAAAAAAAAAAAGGAGCACATCCTGACTCATTTTATGAGGCCAGCATCACAATGATACCAACACCAGACAAAGGCATTACAAAATACTACACACTGATACCCTCGTGAACAAAAACACAGAGGGCCTCCTTTCCATGCAACTTCCCAAAGTCTTCCAAGAATCAGCCACCTCTTCTTGGCTGTGCCTATATTATGAACTAAGCAGCAGTCATCTGCCTGTGCCAGAGAATTACAGGACAGTTGCCCAAGTCTTGCACATGAGGATGCCTAGTAAACAGGTCTGTCACTCTTTATTACAAAGCCAAAGTCAAATTTGGTGGAGGGAGGTACAATTTTCATGTTTTATTAAACAGACCTAAATTTCACCATTAAATACAGAGACTTAGATTAGGATTTCTTAAATGTAAAGCTAAAATAGATGCATTTAAGGATGGAGAACATTAAACAGAGACTCTAGGCGGGGGTAAATTCTGCCCTACATTTACACATGTGGTGCCAGGGACTGGAAGATAGATGTAAAACTTTGGGTCGGAATTGGAGGAATTAGAGGAATAACCTGTACAGAACTCAAGGGAGGTCCCTTGGTTTCAAAATAGATGGCAGGGTTTGGGCTGGGGGCCAGCCTGTCTGCAGGGAGAGGGGATGGCTGGGCTGGAGGTCAGAAACCCAGCTGGAGGCTGCAGCTCACTGGCTGGAAAGTCCACAAGCAGAGTGGTTAGTGCATTCCTCAGAAGTCCTCATTTCCCAGTGAAGTGCCTAGGACGCTTTCCTCAGAGTACTTGACTACTTTTGTTGCCAACACATACACACACAGACACACAGACACACACACATTCTATCTTCTAACAATGATTCCAAAAAACTAGCTTTTGAATTTAGCAGAAGGAATGCATTGCTTCACTAGTCCAGCATATTATCCTTGTCACCAAAAAGCAATGAAATTTTTGCTTTATCACTTTGTGTTAAATAACCTCGGCCTTCCAGTCCACTTTCCTTCACTTCAGCACTGATTTTCATATTTCAAGAATGTGTGCTTTCATATTGTTTTCACACAGGCTTTCATTTCAAGCCAGTCCTTCCAAATCTGATACTCTGAATGACCTCTCCCTAAAATCTGAATGGTAGTAAGATGAAGGTTTTCATTAGATGAAGTAAATATTTTGAACTCTGAGACCTGGCAGCATTGCCCTATACCCAGGAACACATCCCTAAAACTCAGTTTCTCGCCCAGGGCGGGGGGGCGGGGAATGGAGCTAATATTTCTCTTAAAGGATCATAAAGGGATCAAATGGGAAAAAAAAGTATATGAAGATAGTTTTGTGAATGGTAAAGTGATGTACAAATGCCATGCAGCATTATACTATTTTGTGTAATGGAGTATAGTTTATACACATGGAGGCAGGTTGAATAATACCTAGGAATTAGGGCTTGGTTACAATAGTTCTAGGGTTCATGTCCTGGCTTTGATATACACATGCTAAATGACCTTGGGCAAGTGACTTATTCTTGGTCTCAGTCTTCTCATCCATAAAATGGAGATGAAAATAGAATCTATAGCATAGGACTACTATGAGGATTAAACAGGTTAATTTATAAAGCACTTAAAAAGTGACTGACATACATTATTTTTTTTTTTTAAGATTTTATTTATTTATTTGAGAGAGAGAGAATGAGAGACAGAGAGCATGAGAGGGAAGAGGATCAGAGGGAGAAGCAGACCCCCTGCTGAGCAGGGAGCCCGATGCAGGACTCGATCCTGGGACTCCAGGATCATGACCTGAGCCGAAGGCAGTCGCTTAACCAACTGAGCCACCCCGGCGCCCAGACTGACATACATTAATAGATTAAAATAGATGGAGAGTTGTGGGCTCTAAAACTGGAAACACTGATTGCAGTGGATTTAGGAAGGATCTTGGATAAAAGGGTAACTTAACAGAGCCGCTAAGAAATGATGAAGGGGGAGGCCATTAACAAGCAGATGTTAGGAGAACATTAAGTCAATGACAACCCAAAGTATAATGAGCGAGTCTTGAGAGGGAGAGAAATTTAGGGACCTATTTCCTAGGTCTGGGAGGTTGAGGACTATACAAGGGGAGGCAAGAGGGAAGGCAGAGGAAAGTGAGTGTTAATACAAAATCGATAGATTGGACACAAAATTCTTGGCGTTGTGGAAGTAAATAATTCAAGCCCAATGGCAATAACTGGTTGCAGAATATTACTGTATTGTTCCTGATTTTCCTCAAATTCACATTTTCCATTGTACCAGGGAAACACCCCTATAAAAACTTTTTCTACTTGGTTTAGCATCTACGTCAAGCTGTGGCCCTCCTGATGGACAACCTTGCTAAATCACGCTGAATAACAATCCACATTTGGCACACTAATTAACAATTTATATCCGAACTGGTTTCATTAGAGATCTTGCAAGACCAACGGAGATTCAGTGACAGACACTTTTATTAAAATGACCTGTTGCTAAGTAGGAATCTACTTGTTCCTCCCATATACTTCCAACTAAAAAAATATCTTGCCTCTCAGATTTGATTTATTTTTGCACCGTAATGTATTCATTCTCTCTTCATAGTGTTTCAATAATAATTATATTTTAGGCGCCTGGGTGGCTCAGTCGTTAAGCGTCTGCCTTCAGCTCAGGTCATGATCCCAGGGTCCTGGGATCCAGTCCCACATCGGGCTCCCTGCTTGGCGGGAAGCCTGCTTCTCCCTCTCCCGCTCCCCCTGCTTGTGTTCCTGCTCTCACTATCTCTCTCTCTGTCAAATAAATAAATAAAATCTTTAAAAATAATAATAATTATTATTATTATATTTTAATTTTTTTCTTGTTGAGTTTTTTTCCAGTCTTCCAAACTTACTTTGAAGTTTCCTCTCTTACCCTTGCTCACATCTTATTTTCATTTTTATAATTACAAACTTAAAGGAACATTGTAACCCCTTATATTCCAGGGCCATGCTAATCTCAGAAATATATAAACTGGGTGTCTAGGTAACCTAAACTTTACCACTTCTTAAATATCACAGCTGGAAACTGACCTGGGACCCTGTCCTAGGCAGTCATGGCTTCTTCCCATAAGACTTGCTCAGTCTACTGACTTCTGTTAGAATTAACACAGCACCACTTTTCAAGGGTCTGTGATGTTCAAGAAATTATACTAGACATTACAGAGAAATTGCAAAAATCACAGAATGTTGGAGATGGACAGATATTAAAGGACTGCCTCATTCCACCCCGTAAACTTATAGACAGGAAAACTTCAACCACAAAATATCCAATACAAAAGGGATAGTGTTTAAGCTACCATCCCCTTGTTATTTCACCCAGGAGCAAGACACACACTTTTGAACAAAGCACTGGGTCTTCTCTTGTACACACAATCCCCCAGAGGACATCTGGATTCAAGATGAGCTGGGTATTCTGTTCTTGCAAGGAGAAGGAAAACGTTCAGTGAATATGGCTCAGTTTAGGAGGGACATGTTTCATCCCAGGTGAACCTTCCTGCTGCTGATGCATACTGCTCCTGACCACAAACACTGGTCTATATATTGGTAGTGGAGATGATTTAATCCCACAGGCACTTAAATGCTATTTTGCTTCTCGACAATAGTACCTTGTACTTCTGTTTCCATGAAGTGCCTGAAACCTCTATATTCCTAATGAGCCTCTAGCAATAAGGAAAAAAACACAGATGTTGACCCTATAGTTCTATTCTGTTTCTTCTAATTCCCTTCTTCAGTGGTGTCTTTTTCTTTCTTCTCATATTTTTGCTGTTATGTGATCATTCTTCTTGGGATTTTACATGTAGGAATCCTCTGAGGGCTGGGAAGAAGTTGGATTCCTCCATGAAGAATTTCCACTTGTTCTACTAGGTGCCCCAGGACACTATTACTCAAGGATCCTTCCAATTTGAATGTCTGTTTTGAGTTCTTTGGGACCACCCAGAGGGAAGGGATTTGGGCTACAAACTCAACTGAGGGCTGTTTTTTTATCCTACCTAGCTTACCCCATGAACCCCTCTTTTCCCCTTGTTCAGGTCCAAGACTGGTAAGTGAGTGTGTGGAGGGGGGTATATTTTTGTTTCATCCTTAACATTTGAATGCATGGTCCTTTTAGGTCCCAGATTTATGAGAGAAGGCATTCCTACTATATGGCTCATCTTGGGGGACCCAGGTTGTGTCTCCTGTTTCTAGTGCCCCACACTATTAAACTAAAATGCAAATTCACCAGCTTCAGAGATACCCTGGGGGAAAGTTCACCTGCAGGATTCGACTCACCTAAGTTTTTTGTTTTGTTTTTCTCCCTCATTTTTCTAGCCTAAATAGCTTACTTTACTGCCAGCTCATTAGTGCACTTAGGAAGATGTTTTCTTTAGGGGCGCCTGGGTGGCTCAGCTGGCTAGGCATCTGACTCTTGGTTTCGGCTCAGGTCATGATCTCTGGGTCCTGAGATCGAGCCCCATGGAGGCTCCAAACTCAGCAGGGAGTCTGCTTCTGCCTCTCCCTTTGCCCCTCCCTCCCCGTGCACACACACTCTCTCAAATAAATAAATAAATCTTAAAAAAAAAAAGAAAAAGATGTTTTCTTTAATACGTTTAGTTAGAATATTTAGTTATGTTTAAAAGGAGGGTCAGTCTCGGTACCTAGCTCACCATTTTATCAGAAAAGTCTGAAACGTAGTATTTTCATGATAATTATTTCTTAATATTCTGCTATTTCAGGGTTTGGTTTTTATTTTTCCCATTTCTGAGTTATAGGGGGACTTGTTTTCCATCAGATAGTCTATCAGTGATCATTTAATAGCAACAAGAGAGAACTTCAGTGACTTCAACAGAGATCGGTGAGATTTTGGCCTCGCAGAGGCAGCCCCTCCTATCTCCTCAGCAGAGGGGATCCCTAGTATGCCAGGATCACTAGGGATCACAGCAAGGTGCAGCCCACACCTTACTACTGTCAAGTGACAACATTAAAGTCAGTACGGAGTTGGATGTCCTTTATTCCAGGAAAACAATCCATGGATGGGAATCCTCCTCCTGGGAGATTTTGGGCAAGAGTGGGTTTTATACAGAATTAGGAGAGACAACGCAGAAGCGGGCATGGCTGGCAAGGGGGTCAGGGCTTTCCTTAGAAGACTAGAAGGTCCTATTTTCTAGGGTCAAGTAAGCTAGCGAAAGCTGAGCCAGAGGGCTGGGACCAGTGTTCTCGAGGTCTCTACCAGCGAGGTGGCCCCATAAAGTGCAGGCTGACCAGTTTAGATCTGTGACTGGGGCCATGGGGTGGCCTCCATTTTGTGGGTCCTGATAAATGACTTAAGTATGTATTGTCTTTTTCCTTGTGTTTTTTTCATCTTCCCCACAGGTGTCACATTTGCTTTCCAAGCAAGAAGCAGGAAGAAAACAAAAGTGGAAAACAAGGGGTAGCGCTGTTATCTGCAAAGCGAAGGTTTTCCAGAACCCTGGGTTTACACCTGCCTGGCCAGACGTGTATCACATGGTGGTCCTTGCCGAAACTCAGCCTGCGTGTTTTTAGCTGGGGACACTGCCCCCCAAACACACCTGGGGTTCCTCTAATAAAGCAGAGAGCCAATGAATCCTGGCGGAGTCACCTGCGGTGTCTGCCCTGGGGGCTCACTTCTGGCTTCTACATAATGCCTCAACTCCTTCTACTTTCAGAACCTCATTTTCCTTGTGGCTTATCATAGGATCAATCAATGCATACCCTCTTAGGATTATCATCTGATTTTCTACGTGTTTCCTTGTTCTCACTTGATAAATCATGATCTAAGAAAGGTAAACAACCATTTACTTGTTCCATTGTATTTTCATTTTGCTTCCTTCCTATTTCCTTTTTTTAAAATGACTTTCTTCACATTTAGTGCATGAACATTCAGGACAGATCTTTATCGTGGACTGTAAGTTTCGTCATTATATAGTGTTTCTCTTTAAGAGTTTTTGCTTTTAGTTAAAACTGGCTAACCATGAATTTTACATCTCTGCTTTATTTTTATTTGCATTTCCTTGGTACATCACCATCTCCTCTATTAAAGTTATCCCTTCTATGTATCTTTGTTTGGATATATTCCTTAAATATCCCCATCTTATCTCCCCACTTACATTCAATGTTTTGTTAGTTTACTATTACAATATTTTATAACACGTTCTATTTTCCAATCATGTTCTCCACAGTTGTTCAACTTTGGGTCTCAATTTTCAGTGAATTCAATACTACCACCAGTCTTTTCCATGTCTTTCTCCCTCCCTCTCCCTCCTCCCTCCCTTCCTTTCCCATCCTACCCTCTTCTCCCATCCTCCTTCCCTCTTCTATCCTCCCCTCCCTCCTTCCTTCCATCCTCCCTCTCCTCCTGAAACCCCTCCTCTCTCCTCTTTCCCTCCCTCCTCCCTCCCCATCCTCCCATCCAACCTCCCCCTCATCCTTCTTCCCCTTCCTACCCTCCTCTTCCATCCTCCCTCATCCTCCCAACCTCCCCCTCCTCCTTCCCATCCTCCCTCTCCCTCCATCCTCCAGTTTATTATCTCATGGCTATTTTTTTTCCAGAAGGACTACTGAGGACCATATACCCTGAGTTTCTGAATGCTTGAGAAGAGCTCTCTGTTGTCTTTATACCTGAATGGCTGCTGGTTTGCAGATAAACATCTTAAGTCACATTTTCATCTCTAAGAATGTAGTACACACTGTCCCACTGCCTTTCACATTTGAGTACTATTAAAAGGTTTAGGGATACCGTGACTTTTTCCCCCCAAGAAGTAAGTTGATTTTCCCGTGTGCCACAGAATTCTATTAACTTTAATAAAGCATGGTAGGGTAGTTTCTTTTTTACCGAATTTGTGTTTCCTGGGACATGTTATACTCCTTGAATCTGAGGATTCTAATCCTTTTTTAAAAAAAAAAAAATCATGAATTTATGGGCTCCATGCTGGGAGCGTACATAAAAAAAAACAAAAATCTGAAATTTAAAAATATCATTTAAAATTTTTTCTTACATTTTTTTCTTTCTCTATTCCAGGCACAATTATGCTTATATGAGATATCCTTTATCTGTCTTCACTATCAATGATTTCTTCTATAACCTTTTGTAATTGTTTCTTTTCGTTTCATTTGCTCATTCTCTAAAACTCACTTTTCATGTCCCCAGAATGTGTCTTCAGCCATATATGTATCAGCTTCTTGTAAGAAGAGCCTTGTTTCCCTAATGATTTTGATCTCCTTACTTTTATGATCTCTACTGGGAGGCCCTACATTCTTCTGTGGAGTCCTTCTCTCAGAAAGGCCACATTTCCCTTAATCTTTGAGTCTATGCACAACTATGTGTATATGCACTTCTTGGGCTTTGTGGCATCATTTCTTCTGGTGGGTATTATCTATGTCCCTTTTAATTTTCATGTTCTAACTCTCCATTTGTGCTTGGAGTAAATCTACAAAGGTCGAATGCCTTTTGACGACTATTTTACAATAAATCACCTACTTGCAGTATCATGCCGGAGAGGGGCAGAGTACTGACCTTGCATAGCTGGGGGTGTGAATCTGAGTCCCGGGCCTCTGAGCACTTTCTCAACAACACCCCCCGCAGAGATATGAGGCTCCTCTGTGCCACATGCACATCATCAATTTCATGTGAGGAGCTTTCAGCTTTATTCTCTTCAGCTCTCCAAGAATCTTTGGAGGCCCTTCTTCTACCCTTCTATACCAGTCACCTGCTTCTCTCAGGGATGAGACCATTATGAAGCTCCTCATTCACGTCTAACTCCCTTCCCATTTCATCAAGTAGGACAGGAAGGAAGAACTCTCCTAAAGGTTAGAAAGGCACCCAAACTGTGTCCATCAGTGTTTTCTACCTGCTTTGGAGAACTCATCCCTCCATCCACAGTGCTGCAGGTCGGGGGGGGGGGGTGTACTACCTCCCCCAGTGTCCTTCCTTGCCCTGAAGATTACTCCGTCTCTGAGCACATACATCCTTAAAGAGTTTTTAATGCTGTGGGGAAATGTTTTTGGCAAAATAGCAAATGATCAAAAGGATACAAAATCACACAATTAGAAATGGGCAGAAATTATCAAAATAGTAATGACGGTTATTATTTCTGAATAGCAGAATTATGGATGATTGTCATTTTTTATATTTTTAAATTTCCTACAAAAGCTACATAATTACTTGTATACCCAGAAAAATATAATACATTAAAAAAAAAAAAGATGCAGTCTCTCGTCTCAACCAAGTTCTAGATATTTTTACCAAAACCAGACCTAGGTTCCTCTCCAGCTCTTGAACAGACAAGCTCCATGCCCTCAGTCCCCAATTTATCAAATGAGTTATAATGCTACCACCAGATTACCATGGAACTCTTCTGCAAAGTCACAAAGTAGGGAATATAAAATGTCTTGAACTTACTGTGGGGGAAGGATCACACCACCAGTATGAGAACAATTTCTATTCATCCCTACCTTGTCTTCCTCCAAAACGAATCTTTCTCATCAGACAGAGCACCGCGACTGGCAGTAGAAACCTACTCCTAGGGAACGGAACTCGTGGCTGGTAGTGCTAGAACAGTCCCCTCCTTGCCTTGCCTCACCTGTCCCCGAGGAGGAGAAGCAAAGGAACTGAAGAAGCCTATACCCCTTAGCAATTCAGAGACATGAACACAGCGCTGAGAGGCCCTGGCTCCCAGAGAAACAGGCAGGCGGAGGCTAGGACTCCACAGTGGCCATGTGACTGGCGTTCCTTCCAAGGTAAGGCCTCATGCAGCTCCTGCATCATGACAAAACACAGACCCAGGAGCTGACAGAAACTGGGGCCGCTTGTGAACTAAACTGGATGCCCAAGTATGTAAATGTACCTAAAATGCCACTGTCCTTTTTTTTTTTTTAAAGATTTTATTTATTTATTTGACAGAGACACAGTGAGAGAGGGAACACAAGCAGGGAGAGTGGGAGAGGGAGAAGCAGGCTTCCCACGGAGCAGGGAGCCTGATGCGGGACTCGATCCCAGGACCCTGGGACCATGACCTGAGCCGAAGGCAGATGCTTAACGACTGAGCCACCCAGGTGCCCCTAAAATGCCACTGTCTTGACACACAACACACACACACACATGCACACACGCACACACACGCGTGCATACAACTGACAAGAATGCAGGTTTTTGCTCAATGTAAGGAAGATTTCTTTAACAGGCAGATGTTCTCTAAATGACATGGGTCGGCTGAGGCCTAGCATGTCCAGTGAGGTGACTGAGACGCCCCTTGGGTACTCAGCATTGTGTCTGTCGTGTGTAATTCTTCAACCTACAATCTGCCATGATTTACCTGCATAATAAGATGTCTTTAAACATTATATTCAGTAATTTTAATTATAATAAACCCACCCCACCCACATATTGCCCTTCGGCACAAACCACCAAATCACAGAGTGTGGCCAAAGGCAAAGATCACCTCTAAATTATCCCTAAAGACTTTCAGAAGGCCTACGTGTAAACAAAGAAGACAGTGAAAATGTTCAGATGACTGTCGATGGCCAAGATTCCAACTGCTGGATCACTTCCTGGATTTTCTCTGCAAAAACATCAAGTTTAAAATGAGAAATACTGTTTATACATGGGGGGAAAAAAAAACAACTTTCAAAATGCACCTCATGTCATTAGATTAATTTGCTATGCACCTCAGGGCAATTATATTAGTAGTGGCAAAGCTATTCTTACAGACCTCGTCCCCTAGCAGGCACTGTAATTAGAGGAGTCTACATCCCCACAGACAGAACCTCTGCAGCCTGGGAGGCAGAGCCCATTACATTTGCCCCCAGTACCTCTGACGCTCTCTGTTTCTCTGTGCTGAGAAAGAGGCAAATGTGCACTCTGAAAATTAACACAGCCAGAAAGGAAACATCCCACAGGGTGAATCAATACCCAGCAAAGGATAATGGGATTCCTGTTCAGGCAGCTGTGTCCTGCCCCCTCCCATTAGCACCTGTCAGCGAGAGCAGTCAGGGCCGGTCAATGGGCAACTCGCCCCACAGCTCAATTCTCAGGATGATCATTAGCTCCAGCGACTCCGAGGCACCCCATGCTGACAAACAGTGTCCTTTTCTCCTTAAATGCAGACAAACAATGACTTCTCCTCTAACCGCTGGCACAGACCTTGTTAATCTTTCTTGTTTCACTTCTGTTTTGCCCTTTACACAGTGTGTAAGAACAGATCTACGGGAAGGTAGAAATTAGGTTATTCAAGTTAATTTCAGGACATGCTCTACTCAGAGGCTCAGAACCCATCTAAGTTGGCATGCATCACTTAGAGGTAATCACAGGATGGAAATAATGCTCCACTGATCGTGTCAGCTGGTAAATGATCAATATCCTCTTGGGAGCTTTTTTTTTTTCTTTTTTTTTATTTATTGTTACGTTAATCCCCATACATTACATCATTAGTTTTAGATGTAGTGTTCCATGATTCATTGTTTGTGCATAACACCCAGTGCTCCATGCAGAACGTGCCCTCCTCAATACCCATCACCAGGCTAACCCATCCTCCCACCCCTTTGATCAGAGACCAAAAATCCTCAAATCTTCTTCCCCTCTAGAACCCTCAGTTTGTTTTTCAGAGTCCATCATCTCTCATAGTTCGTCTACCCCTCCGATTTCCCCCCTTCATTCTTCCCCTCCTGCTATCTTCTTCTTCTTCTTTTTTTTTTTCCTTAACATATATTGCATTATTTGTTTCAGAGGTACAGATCTGAGATTCAACAGTCTTGCACAATTCACAGCGCTTACCAGAGCACATACCCTTCCCAGTGTCTATCACCTCTTGGGAGCTTTTTAATAAACATTTGCTAAAAAGAGGAATGAGTGATCTCACATGATTAAAAATCCCTCTGTCCTTGTCCCTCTATTTCTGCCCCTCCCTCCTCCTTTCTCCCATTTTTTCCATCCTCCTATCATTGCAAAGTAGACATGGATAGCCACTTAAAGGGAAACTGGGCACTAAAGTCAATCCTGAGAGGAGGAAGAAGAGGGGTAAAACAACAGCCCTAGAGGTCAAGCAGCTTTAGAAATATCTGCATGCTAAAAGGCCAGGAATTCTAACACCTTCCGGAAATGTATAACGAGCTAAGATTTTCACCCAGGTATTTTATATTCTATGTAGGTGAAAGTATATCTAGACCAACTCGACAGAATTGATCCAGTGTTTTCGTTTGTCTGTTTTAACTGACCGTACTTGCCTCTCAGCGTCGTGTGTGTGTGCGGACTTACAACTTAGACACATCCTATTCTTTGGAAAAATCGGGTCAGTTAGTAATCGAGAAGAAATCAGCCAAATTGCAGAATGTATTAGACAATGATTATTTAACCATGCTCCCCTTCATGTATTCACTCAATCAATCATCCACAAATATTTACTGAGCACCTACTTAATGCCAAACGCTTCTACATAACAGGAGATCTCACGGATTAGTTGGGGGAATCTACTTGGGGAAGAGAAGAGAAGAGTAGGGTAGGTATTTTCACCAAACCTGGTCATTTCTAAAGAACTCTGGAGATCAGAGACCAAAAATCCTCAAATCTTCTACTGACAAACAATGTAGATAAAGCTCAAAGCCCAACACCTCTCCACAATGAAAGGTTCTGCCTCTGGAGCATCTGGAAAACTTTTCTTTCTCCATCTCTTATTGAAAAAGTAATTTACATTCATTCTAGAAAGTATAAATTAAAAAAAAGAAAAAAAGTTTTAAACTGCCTGTAATCACCATCCAAAATTTTTGACAATTATCTTCCACGTATATGTGTGTGTGCATATTAAACATGTATATGTGTGGCATGTACATATGTGTGTGTATATATATGGGTTTTCTCTTATACCTAAACCATCTGAAATTGCTGATATCAAACCGTTCTGACATCATTTGACAAAACAGCAATTTCATATGGCTCAACCTAATATTCTTGGTAGGTTTAAAGAAATGGAACTATAGCATACATATTTATATTCTGATTGTTTTTCATTTAACTATGTAAAATAATCTCCTTTTTCTGAAATTAAGCATTTTAATAGTTTAAAATTAAACAAACTAAACAAAATAATTCCCAATGGCTCACCATTTTCCATTATATGGATGTCAGATAAATGTTTAAATTTTCTGATTTTCCACATTTAGCATTGTTATGAAAAGCATCCATATCTCAAGCTTCTTCCATTCATAGCATTGATGCTTTGAAGTCTGACGTGAAAGATGTACTCTCCAAGGGAAGAACAAACACAACCACTTAGCATTTTGTAAATTAAGCTCAATTTTTGAATAATGCTGATAAATCAAAGACTGTTAGTACATACACTTGACCCTGGCCTCCCACAAAATTAGTTCTTGCAATCAACAGCTTCTATTTCCTAAATATTTACCTTCCACCATCACTAAGTTACATACTGCCATCTATTTGTTGAAATACTCCTCCTGACTTCACAACGCCCCTCCACTCAGGGACACCTACACTCCTACAGACACACGGGGCAGTGCCCTCTGACCTGTGACAGCACCACCGACTATATAAGCTAAAACATCCCTCCCCAACTACCAGGATAGGGTAGGACCCTTCTAAGTGAAACTACAAAACGGAGATGGGGCCACACAAAGACAAAAATTGAGGAAGACATTCATTTAGAAAACATTTCTAGGATCATATTATGAAAGTCTGAAATAGAGCAAATTCTTGTTCCATTAAGGCAAAAGCTTCAACAGGGTACAGCGCGGGGAATTGTGCAATCTGAATGCATCTCAGCTTTCCCCAGGAAACCGTACAGAGAGATGAATCACCAGCCATCCATATGCTTTGCCACATTTCACCAAGCACATGATGGAAAGCAGCTCAGAAAACCTCCACAAGTGTCATTCCAGCTCTCGACCAGCCCTATCCATCTTGAAAATGGTGGAAATGGGCATTCCAATGGTAGATTTCATGTTCTTGCCATGGTATGTTTTCAACTGCTTAAAAATAAAACAAGACTTCTTTCTAAAGCAACTTCAATTCCAACAAGCTATTAGAGAAAGAAGATTCTGAAAAATAATTTTGACTCAGACAGCTCTCTCAGTTCAAATTTGAATTGAAAAGTATTTGTCAGGGACGCCTGGGTGGCTCAGTCGTTAAGCGTCTGCCTTTGGCTCAGGTCATGATCCCATGGTCCTGGGATCGAGCCCCGCATTGGGCTCCCTGCTCAGCGGGAAGCCTGCTTCTCCCTCTCCCACTCCCCCTGCTGTGTTCCCTCTCTCACTGTGTCTCTCTCTGTCAAATAAATAAATAAAATCTTTAAAAAAAGAAAAGAAAAGCATTTGTCAGCTGAGTTAAATTCACCCTTATACACTCTTATACAAGGAGGGATTTTAGCCAAATAGCCTGAAACTTTCGTAGCAGATACAACCTGCCTTTTCTTAAGCTGCAAGTAGCACTCCTCGTTATCCATGTTTCAGGCAACACATGTTTCCTTTGGGACTTTTGAGGCTGGTTTCAGTGCCCTTTCTATGTCTCACCCAGAAGTGGGAGGAAGAGGCTCAGCTGTTTGTAAATAGAAGGCAGCAACTCAGAGAGAATTATAATAATTTGCACATTGATAATACTTGCATTTGAAATTTCAAAGAGCTTTTGCAAACTCCCAAGTACCATATCCCTCATTTTTGTGAGGAAGAGCACTGGGGCACACCCACCCGAGGTCGGAAGTCAGCTGCAGGTCAACAGCAGCAGCAGAAGTGTGGAGGCTTCTTGGTGAGCTCCCTGGACGTGGCCGAGCACAGAGAATGCAATGTCAGGGCCTTGTGAGCACACAGATATCACCGCTGGTCCTGGGGAAAATCTTTTGTTGTCCATGAGATGATTAATCACATGTTCACAGCTGGAGATTAAAGAGACCCAAAGACGCAGCCATTGCCACCTTTTGCCATCATTCCAAAAGTGTAATAAACAGGGGGCACCAGAAGCCACGCCTCCTCCACATGCCCAGCTGCTTCTCCTACCCACCCTGCAGCAAATGCTCAATACTAATTATATTTTAAAATGTCAAATGCTATTTATTTTGACATTAAAAAAAATGTCTTCTGAGAGTCAAAACAGTATCTTTAAAGATGAACAATCCTGATAGTAAATTTACAGCTTTGAAAGTCAACCTCTATTTCTTTCCTTTGCTCTGCTGGTGGGTTTTGAAGTCTTCTGCAGAAACAAGAAATGACACCGATCTTCAGAGGTGATGCTTCCTTCCATAACACTCGCCAAAACTAAAACTAGCACTCCCATGGAAATTTTCTAAAAGATCACACAAATAGATACACACGGTCACATGCACATCATAGAAATCCAATCAACATATGCTGAATCCATTTTCTGTTTTTCAACCAATGTATCAAATTACACACAAAGTTGGTTTGCTCTATAGGATTGTTTAATCTGTTGGGACAAATTGGGCCTGCTGTCTGTTTTTGTAAATAAACTTTTTTTTTTTTGGCACCCAGCCACACCCATTCATTTATAGATTGTCTATGGGCTGCCTTCATGCTACAACAGCAGTTGAGTAGTCAAGACAGACACCTTATGGCCCACAAAGCTGAAAATTTACTATCTGGCCCTTTATAGAAAATTTTTGACAAACTCTGGTTTAGTCTATGAAATGGATTAGCCACAGAACATCCTAGAAAATTGCAAGAGAATAAACAGTCACCATTCAGAGCAGATTCAGGAGAGGCGACATGACAAAAACTACTTCTCCTGATGATGACCACCACCTATCACATCTACTCACCTACATCTGTGACCACGGAAGTGTCCCCTAGGTGAGCACCCACTACAAGGCTTCTGAGCCAACCTCCTGTGCCATGAAGGAGTCACATCCACAGAAGTCATGCAACACGGTCATGAACACACTGCTGGACAAACACCTCCCACATCGCAGTGCAGCCCATCCCATCTGGACAATTCTACTGGGCAGGAGTCTGCTTCCTGCCACTTCCACCAACAAAGTTATTTGGCAGATACTGGGAAAGAACCATCACTGGACTCCTTGGAAAGGTCTCCTGGAACCATCACTGGACTCCTTGGAAAGGTCTCCTACCCTCCCTCCCCCAGGGCTCAGTAGTCAGGTGCCTTCATCTGTGGCTAAAAGGTCCCCATCTTGACACTTGACACTCCCAGTCACCACTTCCAGCCACATACAGTCCATGCTGTCAGAACTTCTCTCTTTTCTGGTTCTTCTCATTAGCACACAGCACAGTAAAGCATTCCCCAGCAAGGACACACTGCAGGGGAAGGACCTCAAGGAGCAAAAGCACACTGCTGTGTAGCTGTGGCTCTAAGCCACCACACTTCCTCAGGGCCATGTCTCTTTCTGACCCTGACCTCACCCCACTAGCAAGGGCTGGTGCAGGGCTTAGTGTGATCAGCACTGGACTGGGGCTCCAAGGGTCCAAGGTCTAGTCTAGTCTCCACAGCTATCTGTGTCTCATGAGCTCAGGGAAATTATCTAGTCTGTGTGGGTCATTTCTCCATCTATCAAATTTCCTCATTGAGAAAGGACAGCAGTTGTTCCCCTTTCTGGGATTAAAGACCACTTGGAGAATCCAACAGATTCTTTAGTGTCTTTCTCTAACAATAACAACAAAAAAGTACATAAACATTCTGTGGCTTAAAAGACTAGGGGAGAATAAAAAGCAGGTGGATTTCAGATCATTAAAATCATCCTGCATATTCACCACAGAGTTTGTACTTTGTCCTGAAGACAAAATCCCCATTAAAGCTTTTTAAACAGGCTAATGATATTACCGTATCTGTGCTTTAAGAAATTAGAAGGTTGTCAACATTGCAAAGAATGACCTGTGGAAGTAGGAAGGTGCTATGGTCAGGGTGGGGAATTGCGAGAGTGAGGGAATAAAAAGACGGAGGGAGAAGGACCTGAGGGAAGGTATTACTTGTTGGGACCACTGCTACTCAAGGTGTGGTCCATGCCCAGCAGCAGCAACATCACCTGGGAACTTACCAGAAATGCAGAATCTCATGTCCCCCCACAGACCTTCAAATTCCACACTTTAAAAAGATCTCCAGGTGATTTGCACTTTAAGAAAAAAAGTGCTGGGCTACATTTTAATTAACAGGCATTAGAGATGCTAAAGGAAGAGCCCAAATTACTGCAGAACAAATGGAAAAGGAACAAGAAATGTGAGTTACGTACAAGGGAGGATTGACCACATTTGGTAACATTGGACGTTGAGAAATGCAACGGTGGGGAGATCAAGGAAATACCCAAGATGCCAGCTGAGCGCTGGGGACAGGGGGTTCTGCCATTTGCTAAAATATGGAATATAAGGAGAGGAGCAATTTGGAAGACATTATAAAGTTCCCCTTGTGATATGTTAATGCCAAGTGCCTGTAAAACTTTGCTGGGGTCATTTCCAGTGAGCACTTTGGAAATATAGGTTTAGAGCTCAGCAAACAGGCTCCTGATGAAGAGAGAGGGTTGGAAATCAAGGGAGGGAACGGTACTTGAAGCTGGGGGAAATGGTGACATTGTCCACAAAAACATAAAAGAAGAGAGGATAAGATGACAGAAGGAAAAGAAAAAGAAGAGAAAGATATGAGGAAGAGAAAGATATGATAAACCCCGATTAAGGTGACATGAAAGGGAACAGGAGAAGTTGGTTCACTCAAGAGGACCACTATCAGAGAGGCAGAGCCTGCTGGTTGACCTCCTCCAAGCATTTGCCCCTGCTCTCTATTTCTCCCACCCTCTGGTTTTAGCTCAGCACATGGCTGCTCCAGCTCCACTGATAATTACCTCCATGGTCAAGTGAGATGAGGAAGAGAAGCCTCCGGGGCTAGGAAACTAGTGGTTTCCTTAATAAGAGCAGGTACAGTAAGGCAGCGGTGCAGCAGGCTGAAGTGAACGGGTCAAGAAAGAAGACAAGAAGGTTAGAAAGACTTTCCAGGTTTTTGGAAGAAAGGAGATGGGGGAGAGGAGGGTCCTACCTTGAGCAGAAGGATTTTGTTCTGTTTTGTTTAGGTTAAGGATGGTATAATTTAACGTGTTTATAGGCTGAGAGAAAGGAGTCAGAGAAAAGCAACAGGGAGAGCCCAAAGAGACAGAACGGATGTGAGTGGCAGAATGAGAACTTGGTGGGGCGTGTGGGGGGAGGGAGTGAAGAGAATGGGTTGGGGGCTCCCCTTAGACAAGAGGTGAGCACACAGTGCCTACACAGATCCCAGGCACCGGGGCTCGATGATGGTCAACAGAGTGCAAGGTAATCCCAGTGCAGCCAAGGTACGCAGGCATTTGGTCAAAGGTCCAATAAGGAAATGATATCTAAAGTGGAGGTGAAGTGCCCAGGTACCCGAATGGCATTCCAGAGAACCCTGCCCTTCCTGTGCATTCTGCTTCCTGGGACAGGAGTCTCAAGCCATCCAGGGCACCTGAGAAACCTGAGCTGTCTTTGAAAAAGCTTTTGCACATATTTGCAAAAATCACATTTGCCTTCTAATTAGACTTTAGCTCTTTAGCATATAAACCAGTCCAATGTTTTTAGACCTACATTTAGACAAGATATAGAGAAAGCATCATATTTCATAAAAGGTGAAAAGCCTGGAAACCAAGAGAACAATGAAATTGTCAGAGGCGGAAGTACTTTTCGAAGCTGACAACTCACTGTTTACAATGGAGCTCGTTCAGAAAACCTTCAATGATTCGTATGGAAAACAAAATCAAGAAATTACTTCGTCAGAATGTGCAAATTTAACCTCTAGGGATTTGGGGAGGGGGCAACAGGAGCAGTTCTGTAATTACAAGTTGCAGAGAGGTACTTCGTTCTTGGCAATGATAAGATTGTGCAAATTGAAAAGTATGTAGTGACAGCTGGTGGCAGAAATCCTAGAGAAAACGAAGCCTGCCAGGTGCATGACAAGATCATCACAAATGCATGGATGACTCACATTTTTCCCCTTACAATTTAATGCTGGTTCCACAATATGTGATTTTTGAGATTTTATCCTTCTAGCTAGTGTCACACATGGTCTCTATCCACTCCCCTCTCTCAGGTCAAGGATTCAGGGGGTGAAGAATAATCACAATATTTGGGAAGTTAAAAATGTCATTTTGGGTTTTTTGAGACCTATACAAAATGCTAAACTCTTCTGGTTTTGAAATTAACAATAAGAAATACAACCAAAAAAACCCCAAAACAAACAAATAAGAAGTGGCCCGTGTTAAACATCATATTAGCAACAAACATTGACGGAGCCCTTATTCCAAGTAAGGGAAAGGGCTGTGTGATTCCATGTATTATTTCTTCCTTCCTGCACTCAACAGGTATTGATGAGGCACTGTATTAGTTCCTCAGGGGCCGTAACCAAGCACCACGGACTGGAGGCTTAAACAACAGATGCTTATTCTCTCATAGGTCTGGAGGCCGGAAGCCCAAGATCAAAGTGTCCGTTGGGTTGGTTCCTTCTGAACCAGCTGCTGCTGTGAGAGAGAATCTGTTCCATCTCCCCTGACCCCCTCCCCCCAGCTTTGAGTGGTTTTCTGGCAATCCTTTGTGTTCCTTGGGTTACAGAGCTCTGCCTGCAACCTCACATCGGGTTCCGCCTCTGCATGCAGTCATACTGGACCAGGGCTCACCCTAATGATTTCATCTTCCCTTGGTTCCCTCTGTAAAGACCTCATCTCCAAATAAGGTCACATTTTAAGTACCAGGGTTTGGGACTCCCAACCTATCTTTCTTGGGGGTAAGGGGGACACAATCCAACCCTTAAAAGGTACTTCATTTGACCTTGCACTACACTAGGTACCAGGTGGTAAGAGTGAAAAAAAGAGACTATCCTTGTCTTCAAAGAGCCACAATCAGGGAAAAGGGATAGATATTTAACAGGCACTCAGATAATCACCCACATAATTACCTAACTACAGTTGTGATAAGAGCTATGAAGGGTTACATAAGAACATAGAATGGAGGATAAAAACAATCTAGGGGTCAGGACCGAGTGTCTCGGGCAGAGAGAACAGCCTGTGTGAGGCTGGTGGGCAGAGGGCATGGATCTGGCAAACTGAAGAAAGGGAGAAGCTCTGGAGCGTGTGTCTAGATGATGGTCACGAAAATGAGAAAAAGAGCTCCCCGATTTTCACTGACTGCTCTCTTGTCTCCCCACAGACTCCTGTTCCCTGGGCTACTCACTCCCACTCCCTTCCTCCCTCCTTTTGTAACATTTAGAAGTGCTAAGTTTTGTATTTTCTTATTTTTCAGGAATACATTCAAGAACTATCCAAAGCGAATGGCCTGTCTCTAGAAACGGTGAATGCCCCATGCCCAGTTCCCAGATACCCCTTCACAGGAAACAAGCCTTGACCATCCCCTGCCCCCCGAATTAGGTCCTTCTTCACTATGTCCCAGCATCTTCCATGGCACAGTCATTAAAAGCACAGTCAAAAAAATCATTAGATTCTGGATTCAGACTGCCTGGTTTGGGGTCCCCAACGCTTTTTGTTAGTGATAGATAGTCTTATCCTTCCTCCGCTGTAAAACAGGAATGATTGGGACACAGTTCTCTAAGTGCTCCACTTCAGTTTGTGGTAAGGATCAAGTGAGTCCACACACGTAAGGCATGTAGGACAGTTCCGGGTATAGAATAAACACTCAAGACGAATTGGATATAACAGCATTTCATGCAAGTACCTCCTGCTTTACCTGTCTCTCCCACTAGATTTTCAATTTCTTAAAGACCATTTTACCCAGTACCTAACAAAGCACATCAAAAATACTATATACATAGGGGCACCTGGGTGGCTCAGTCGATTGAGCTTCCATCTCGTGATTTCAGATCAGGTCATGATCTCAGAGTCGTGAGATCGAGCCCCGTGTCAGGCTCCGCACTGGGTGTGGAGCCTGCTTCAGATTCTGTCTCTCCCTCACTCTCTGCCCCTCCCCCAACTCATACACACTCGTGCTCTCTAAAATAAACAAATCATAAAAAAATTGTATATGTGGGGCACCTGGGTGGCTCATATGGTTAAGCATCTGCCCTCGGCTCAGGTCATGATCTCTGGGTCCTGGGATCGAGCCCCACGTCAGGGCTCCCTGCTCAGCAGGGAGTCTGCTTCTCCCTCTTCCTCTGCCCCTCCCCACTGCTCCGGCTCTTTCTCTCTGTATCTCTCTGTCTCAAATGAATAAATTTAAAAAATTATTTTAAAAAATATTATATGCACAACAAATACTTGTTGGATGGATGGATGGATGAGCAAACGAAGAGTGTACTCAAGCAGTGCCTGAGACAACATGGAGGCGTTTCTACCTCAAGTGAGAGACGGCTCAAGTTAAGAGACTAAGGCTCTTTATAAGTTTAAATACCTGTTCTTTAAATATTTATCTTACTTACATTCTATCAACTTATGAATTTATAGCTTAAAAAATAATCTGACCCACAAATGGATAAGCCACAGTTACTGAATAAACTTTGTGCCTATTCTATTTATATTTACCATTATTTATAATAATGATAGGTTCATGTATTTTTTTTTAAATATCATGACCATAAAAAGCCAAGAGACGTCTTGTGAGAAGGCCCCTTTGTAAGAAGGCCCCTGAATCAGTCAGATGTGCTCTGTTAAGTACTAGTATATCCCACAAAATGTGTCAGGTTATGGACAATGAAGTTGTCAAGGAGGCAACAGTGATGCATCATCAAGCACCAAGTACCAGACCTTGCACTCTCTCATTGAATCCTCATACAACCATGGGAGATATATTTTATCATCACAAGATAAAGGAGCAAAAAGATGCAGAAACTAGTTCAAAGCCAAGTTCCTCTTTAGAGCCCTTCCTTCCAATTGCCATTCTGGTTTTATCCTGGAAGCGTATTTTTTAGTCTCTATTTCAAATTTGGCTCACAAAGGTATATGACTGGTTTATGTTGATACCATGCAATGAAACCCACCTTTGCTTTGCCTCAAAGTTATTGAGGAGGGGGAAACTGTACACTAAGCTCAGTACTTGGTGGCCTCCAGGCTCAAGGATGCTGCACCAGGAGTTGGGGAAAGAAAGCTGGCTCAGCCACTGGGAAGTCAGGGAGAGCCACTCATGTTAAAGAGTGGGGAGGGTTTGGGCAAAGATAACAGTCCCTCAGGTGGGGTCTGCCCTGACTGTTCCCTGTGTAGACCATGGCAGTCCTCGGTACACCAAAGTCATCCCAGATGTCACTGAACCCAATTACATCTCTAGGACGTTCCACATCTAAGAATCAGCAAAGGTAACTGACTAAACCTGGAGAGAAAAGGACTGATGACCTTGATTTATTAGGGGAATAACTGAAAGTAATGACCAACCTATGTGCCCAATATAGGTAACCAGAGATATACGGGCTAGCAATGGTGTTTTTAAATGTCTTCCAACTTGAGAATAATTACTGTAAAAATCATACAATCCTCTCTGAACATACCAGAAAGTATACAGTAGATTGCAAAAATCATATTTGAATAATCTAATGAGCCAAAATTGCACCCTGTAAGAAACCTGATTGAATGAACTTACAACCCATCTGACTGATCCAGGGATGTCTCTTGACTTTTTATGGTCATGCTATTTCAAAAAAATGTACCTATAATTATTATCTTAAAATACTTTAAATTTTAGAACTGAAAAATATAGTAACTGAAATAAATACATCAATGAATAGAAGGCAAAGTGGAAAGAACGTGTGAACTTGAAGTCAAAACAAAATTAACTACCCAATTTGAACAACAGGGCAAAAATAGACTGGGAAAAAAAATGAACAGAGCCTTAGAGACCTATGGGCCTGTAACAGAAGATCCAATATTCAGGTCATCAGAATCCTGGAGAGAAAACTGAGAAGGTAAGGTTGACAAGGCACTCAAAGAAATAATGACTTGAAGAAATAATAAAATCCCCAAATTTGATAACGAACATAAACATACAGATTCAAAAAACTGAGCAAACCTCAAACACAATAAACCCAAAGAAACCCACATCAAGACACATCATAGTCAAAGGTCTCAAAACTAAAGACAAAGAAAAGAATCTTGAAAGCAGTAAGAGAGAAACAATACTTTACCTACAGGGGGGAACAATGTGAATGGCAGCGGACCTGTGATCAGAAACCACAGAGGCCAGAAAGAAGTGGCACAATATTCTTCAAATGATGGGGGCGGGGGGAGGGAGGAGAAAAGGAATTGTCAACCCAGAATTCTTTATCTGGCAAAAATTTCCTTCAGGAAATAAAAAGAAATCAAGGCATTCTCAGAGGAAGGAAACCAAGAGAATCTGTAACCAGCAAACCTACTCTGAAAGAAGGGTTAAAGAAGTCTCTATGAACAGAAAGATAATGATAAAAGAAGGAATCTTGGGACATCAGAAAGGAAGAAAGAACGATACAGAGAAAAAGTGAAAATATAAGCAAAAACAATGCATTTCTCACTCTATTTAAGTTTATGATTGACAGTTGAAGCAAAACTTAGAACACTATATGACACACTTATTATATATATGTAGAAGAAACAATTAAAACAACTATATTGTTAATGGGTAAGGGTAAAAGGAGGTAAGATTTCCACACTTCACTTGAACTGGTAAAATGACTAACTGGTAAAATTACACCAGTAGGCTGTGATAAGTTGATGATAGACAGACTGATAGACTGATTGATCAAGCTACAGCAATAATTAACATAGCCATACAAAGAAATACACTCAAAAACACTATAAATAAACAGAAATGTAAGTCTAAACATATTCAAGTTACCCACAGGGAGACAGGAAAAATAAAACAAAGAAACAAGAGAAAATAAACAGAACACAAAAAATAAAATGGCCGACTCCAGACCTAACATATTAATAATTACATTAAATATAAATGGTCTAAATATACCAATTAAAGACACAAATTGGCAGAATGAATTACATAAAAGACCATGGGCAGCAGGGCCAGCTGGCTGTGTGAAAGCTGAGGGAGAAACTGCTAGATCTGCTCTGGTTGGGTCAACTATAATGATATAGGTAGACTAAAAATTAAAGGATGGGAAAAATATACCATGCATACATAAATCAAAAAATATGCAGGAGTGGCTATATTAATATCAGATAAAAATAGATTTCAGAACTAAAAAAATTACTAAGGGTACATTATATAATGACAAAATGTCTAATTCACCAAAAAACATAGAAATCATAAACATGTGTTCATCAAACAACAAGCTGTAAAATACGTGAAGAACTGATAGAACTGAAAGGAGAAAAAGACACAAATTACCAATATCGGGAGTGAAATACAAAATATCACTTCGCAGACAACAAAAGCATAATAAAGTAATACTATGAACAATTCTACACACATAAATTTTACAACTTAAATGAAATGGACCAATTACTTAAAAATCACAAACTACTACAGTTTACTGGATACCAATTACATTATTTGAATAGCACTGTAACTATTAAGGAAATTAAATGTGTGTTTTTTAAGACCCCCAAAGTAGGGGCACCTGGGTGGCTCAGTCAGTTAAGTGTCCAACTCTTGATTTCAGCTCAGGTCATGATCTCAGGTCATGAGATGGAGCCCTGCACTGGGCTCTGCACTCAGCGGGGAGTCTGCTTCAGATGCTCTCTCTCCCTCTCTCTCTGACCCTACCCCCCTCACTCTCACTTTCTCTTTAAAAAATAAAAAAAATAAAATAAAATAAAATCCCCAAAGTAGAAATCTCCAAACCCAGATAGTTTCACCAGAAAATCCTACCAAATGTTTAAAGAATAACTTTTTCAGAAAAAGTGGAGTGAACAGACTCCACCAGGGAAAGATCCAGAAGGAGGACTGAACTGGGGAAATGCAGAGGCTGCCTGAGGGAAGGGCAAGAAGGGATTTGGAAACAAGGAATGTGGACCCCCTGCTGTTTAGGGAGCCTCATCTGGAAAAAGGACACATGTGTCCTGGGGGATTTTTGAGGTTTTGCCATATGCTATACAAGGAAAACCATTTCCTGGGTCTCCCCACAAAATCCTTAGCGAAGCTCCCACCTTCGAGGAGCAGCCTAGCAAAACCAGAAGCTTGTTGCAACATGGTAACTACTATAAAGAGAGTTCGAATTATAAGGCACAGGCAGGTGTGTCCATTAGTTAATTAAAAGAGTAAAAACTTTTTTGGTACAAGTCTTAAGAAAACCAGTTCTATTTATGTGTAGTGACATGAAATTTAAAATTAAACTATTATGTCATTTATTACAGCTCATTCTAACGTTCTTCTAAAGCCTTTAAATAAAAGACCACCTCCCTACTGTATTAAAATCTACTTTGATTTAGAGTGATTACTAAGAATAAAATCACACACACACACCATGAGCTGTTTGGCAGAGAGACTAAAGCTCCCTCTGGGCCTGTTCCTCAGAGCTCTCTCAACCGTGGTCCCAGGCCCAGGACAGTAAAGAGTCTGGAGGCTTCTTGTGAGAACAAAACACCACTGGCCACAGATCACAGCAGAACCGAATGCAAAGAACAGGCTCCATGCAGGGTTTTAAGTCCTGCCTCTGAAGCCCCAGCCCCTCTTTGAATGTGCTCCAGCCTGTTTTCACCCCCTTCCCTCTAGAACCAGGAAAGGATGGCATCCACCCCCATTGTGGGGTCACCCAACCCAAGAGTAGAGGTGGGTTAGCATCTCCCTCATCACCGGTACATTGTCATGTCCTCCCTCCAGACCGCTCAAAGTCACAGGAGAACACATGAGTCCAGGAATATGCGGGGTCTCTGGAAACTGGAAATGGCTCTACAAACATAATGAGTCATTACTATAATCATGATGGTAACTTTATTCTTCCATACCCCATTCTATATGCTCTCCTGAAATCCTCATTCATCCAGCTCTCCACGGTCACTGTAGATCTGAACTGTACATGTAAATAGGTTGAATTTTGTTTTGTCATTTTGACTTGACGTTCCGAAAACCTTGAATGAAACCAATGTCTTTACTAATTATTCTTCATAGCACAAACATCTGAGTTTTGCTATTATAGAGACCATATAAGTTAATGTCCAAACTGCTACAATTTTGTGAGTGAAAGGCATTGTTCTTAAAAACTACACGAGCAATTGCTACAAGAACAGAGACTGTCCGAGCAGACCACGCTATGCAGCCACGCTGACGAGGAGGCTCCCATTGCTGAAACTCTACTCCAATACATGCATTATTTCACAATAAGGAGATAAAAGCTTATTTTGTTTTCTTTCCCATTCCTTAGCATTCATTGTGCAGGTGTTTATAGAGACTAGAAAATTCTCTGGTCACTTCCATTGTTTTTATCTCTTTGGTCAATTTTTTCCTTATGTGAGTTAGCTCCTGCCTAAACTGCGCCACTTTCTGTTTCTCTCTGTCAATACTTCTTTCATTGTATCTTCATTTTTTTTACTAATGTAGAAATGTTATACTGCAGGTGTTTTTGGAACCATGTCCCTTCCATTGGGTAGGGTATCTTTTATTTTAAAAAAGCTAGAGTTGCTATTTTGAGATCTAATTGTATGGCACTGAATATGCTCATTGCTCACTTGTTTTTACAAAAGCATCCTTAAACCCAGGCTTCTGCTTTAGGACACACCTGCACGGAAACATTCTGTTCCAGCCAAAAGTGTGTGAGGGAGAGAAGCGGGGAAAAGACCAGCAAGCATCACATGAGATATAAGGAAGCAGGTGGACCCTCCAGCTGGGGACCGTTCATGGAGCCTGACCTGGTTGGTCGCAGCCTTTCTACATGATAAAGGGAATTTATGTCCCATGAAAATCACTTAAAAAAAAAAAAAAAACCAATTTGGTGAACAATAACAAATAAGATGATGAGACTTTCACTGAGAAATGTACACAGAAATTAGATCTGAGGAAGAGCAGTGTGTTTGCTGGAAAGAATATAGGTGGCATAATTTCACCAAGGAACAGCAAATGCAAATAAAGAATACAGTTTCACAATCTTGCACCCCCCCCTCAAAAAGTCACAGAAGGATGAAACATTTTATAACTTGTAAACAGAAACAAATGGAATGTCTTTCCCTAGGAGGAAAAAATGCTTTAAAACAACTGGGCTTGTTTATATTCCAACTAATGCTCCTCTCGAGGTAGGTTTGTTTTTTAATCCCTCTATTAAAAAAAAAAAAGTGGTAAAGTAATATTATTAAGACAGAAAAAATATGCTGACAAAATTGTTTTAGTAACATAGGGAGGGATTATTTTATATAATACTGAGTTCAGAAGACAGAGTTCAAATTAAATAGATTATACAATTTTAGGAGAAATGATTTACACACACACACACACACACACACACACACACACACTCTCACACTCAGCAATCTCCTTAATCTCTCCCAGCAAAGACTAGAGTAAGCCAAAACAATCATTATGATTGCCCTTTGATAGGACAATCACAAATAACTTTTTCTTAGATTCTTTATACTTTATAGAATTTTCCACACTCTCTTCCATGAGCATATATTTTTAAAATACTTTACTACAAACAAACAACAACAAAAAAAAACAAAAAGGAAAGAAAATAACAGCAGCCAAAAGACTGATGGCTCCCTGAAAGCATTTTAAACAAAAACTTGGAGTAATAGCCTCTATCTGCTGCTGGCCACTTCCATTCCCAAGCCGAAAATCTTAGATATTTTAAAATTACAGGAACCCCATACACAAGGGTATAAGAAAGTTCCTACACTGACTTGGCAAACTCCATCAGACCTGCAAAGACAGGATAGGTGGCTTTGGCTAGACACCCTCCAACAGTGCCAGGTAGATGGAGGGGCATCTTCCCAGGCTCACGGCGGACAAAAAACACCTACTCCTTGCGTGAGAAAGTGCTCAGCTTGTTTTCAGTGGCTTACGTTCTTTTGGCAACATGCAGAAGTGCTGCATCCTTGTGCCAAGGCTGCAGGTATGCTGGCCAGTCACGTGCCCCAGGCCATCCCCTGCATCCTCCTGCGGGAGGGCGCACAACGTTTCAGGCACATTCTGAATGGACTGTATTTCAGAGCCCCCTTCTCGAGCCAGCTACAGGAAACACGCACTATTTTCAAAGACCCACATAAGTCTTCATACTAAAGAGGGGGACATGCTATCAAAATAGCCACCACCATTCCTGGGTGTTCTATGCATCTAGAAGGACTCAAAATCTGCGTGGACTGGCAGTTTCTCCCAGTGGTGAGGAATACATTCATCCAGCTATGTGCCACCCGCTGCATTCATTTTTGTCCCTAGAACAGCTGAGCCTCTTAGAGTTCCAGGAAGCCGTTAGTGGAAGGGTTCCTCTTTCCAGCCGCTGCCCCCACTCCATTTTAATGATAGACAGGGACAGAAGGAAGGCAAAGTGACAATGAAGACTCCTTTGTCGAAGAAGAGAATAGCCACAATAATGTCCCTTTGCGACCTCACTGGTCTCCTGGAGTACACGAATCTCACTAGTATGTGCAGCTGTGTGACCTCCTAACTCCCAAGGGTTTGATATGTAAAGGTCCTGGAGGGGGGTACTTCATTTACTAAAAGGGGTGCCCTAATTGTTAATGTCCCCCTGCCTTTCTGTCTGAGGGAAGGAAAAGCTACAAATCCAATGGGATGCTCTTTTCATCACCCCAGACCAGCTCAGCCTGGACACACCTAAAGCATCAACACCCCCTCCACTCCCAAAACATGAACTCTATCGATGGGCTCTCTCAAAACCAACTGGATCTATTCATTAAAATTGAAGTGACCAGGCCAAGTTGGGTGGGCAAGTTATAACACCCATGTTTCGGAGATAAGTAACTAGGATCACAAGGTCAAAATTGTCAGCAAGAGAGAGGGAACTAAAATCTAGTTCCCAAAAATGCTTCTGGCGCCAGTTTCTAGCTGTGCCACTAGCTTTATAAAGAAACACAAATGTTCAACAGGACTATTTCAGACAACACACCTGTCCTCTCTGCCTTCTATGTGGCACTTATCATATACTTTTTTGACCCATTAATCATAATCCATGAGTGCATGTCCAACCCATGAGAATGAGATCTACCTGATCTACCTTGTGCTTGTTTACATCCCTTCATGACACAGGCACCAGAACGCCATACATTGATCTTTTACAGTAAATCGTACAGGTAGATGAGCATAACGAATGAAAATAGTAATAAGCCACATGGCTTAACAAAACATCACAGTTTTGTTGGAGTCTGAAAATGTCTGAAATACCTATGACCATAACTCACATCACAACCTACTATATTTATTACCCTGAGCAGGGCTTGGATTCCTCATCCTTAAAATCGGATAATAATATATATCTTGAAGGACTGGTACGATTGTCAGGGGCAAAGTGCGTGCCATGGCTATTGTGCAATTTTCCCACTAGAAATAAAGCTTATTTCTCTTGGGAAACTTCTCATCATTTATATATCACTACTGGGTTTAGTTTTTTTAGTTCAGTATTGTCGCTTTGTTATCATTTTTTTAAACACTAAAATAATATTTAATGAAACCCCTATTGGCCGGGTACTGTGGATGTGGATACAAAGAGAAATGTTTGCCCTCTAAGAATTTAAACTTATTGTAGAACCAAATCTAAAGCAACACAAAAGGAGCCTATGACAAAAGCCAAGAATCCTGATTGTCTCGCTGGTAGTGAGTGCTGGGTAAATGCTTGTCTGCTGAGTTGGGTGAAGTCAGGTGATGACATTGTACAAGGATAGCAAGGATATGGGCAGTGGTCACAACCAGAAGAGAGCATGGAGGGTTCATCTTGTTACTTCATCATGCAACCCAGGGCCCCTGGGAAAACTGGCTCCGTAAGACGCTTTGGTAGGCTGAGCCAGTGAATACAGAGGAGGATGAGGCAGGTCATTCAGCAGGCCCCCAGTGGTGGGTCAATGGCTCCATGAAAGGCAACCAGCAGAAGCATCGTTTTCAGAAAAAAAAGCACTTGGGATTCAGCAAGATCTATTTTGTCTGTTTCTCCTGAGGCTGGGGGTAGGTATTATTTTACTTATTTCAGCCCTGAACACAAATACATGGGACTCATCCTGGTCAGCTCAGTTTGTTCAGAATTGTCTCCTAGGGAAATAAGATGCCCATCAGCCTACGCCATGCACCTCCCAGCACAGAATGCCTGGCAGCAACGAGGAGCCCAGACCTGGAATCATTCATGGATCCTGGGTGTACCAACTCCCAGAGAAACGGTCCCAGCAACGTGGGAGCTGCCGCCGTGCCCCAGGTGAGTGCAGGCGTGGGTGGCTAGGGCCTGGTCTGGTTTCCATTCACACTCCCTGCCCCATCCAGGCCCCAGGGCTGCTCCCGGGCCTGATACCTCGAACCCTCCCCACAGGTCCACATAACTACTTGGAGCCAGCACATGCTTCCACAATGCCGCCGGGAAGCGATGGCACTTGGGCTTGGAGAGGAAAGGCAACCACAGTTTGGATCTCTGCCCCCTCTAGTGTGCAAGAGAATCACACCATTCTGGAGCTGAGCCCCTCCAAGGTCCCCTCCAGCGCTCTGGCTTCACAGATGAGGAGGCTCAGGCCAACTGGTCACCTGGCCACCACGGCAAGGCAGACAGGACAGTGGGCAGACGAGGTGCCAAAGGCTGCAATGCTGGCAGACGCTGCCTCTTCACCAGGCTCTTTCGAAATCATTGGATGTTATATTTATAACGTTGTCACACTCGGGCCAACAGCCGGCGCACCAGACACAGCGGCGCTGAGACTCCCCACAGAACTCCAAGCACGGTTCAGATGCTGGTTTAGGTCACAGTCTGGAAGCACCCAGAAATAAGAAGTCATGATGCAGCAGAAACAGACACCAGCCCGTCGATGTGAGAATAGATCTATTTATGGGGCTGTGGGCCGGGCACTTTGCACCCAAGAATTCGTGAGGTAGGAAACTAAGCTAAACTAGTAAGTTCCTTGCAGTCTCCTCTTTAATAAGCAAGAGAACCAGGATCCGAACTCAGTTATGTCTGATGCCAAGGCCAAGAGATGTTTTGTTTTGTTTTGTTCACTCACCCTAACTGCTTTTCGCACGGACGCTGCCTTCAAATGCACTTTGGGATCCGGTACCAGTAAGGTGCCGAAGTTACAACTTAGGCCGGAATATCTGACTGTCTCCACCTACTTTTTATGCTCTGTCTCTACCTCAACAAGTTTCTTTCAGTCTACCCTGTCTGACCCCACTATACCTTAACTATGTCACTGACAAAATATCGATCAAGAAGAGGGGAAGCTCTCCGCCACAGGGAAGCGCGGGAGATCACATTTATCCTAACCTGGAGGCGGAGAGAACCCCAGATGCTGCAAAATGCCTGCGCTCCGTCACTAGGACTGGAACAGGATGAGCCGGTGAGGAGGGCTTGGTGGGAGGCGGAAGAGCATGAGCAGAGAAAAAGACCCTGAATCGCAGGTGATTCAAGGTACCTCCCAGCACTCTGATGTCGCTCTTGCTTTTGGCAGCTCGTGCTCAATAACAGAGCACAAGTCATTCTCCCACCAATGGACGGGAAAGGAGCAGACAGGTCAGGAACCCCCGTGCCGCTGCCACGTGCCCTGCTCACACCACTCCGTCTACCTCCTGGCTCTCTGTCCCTCCTGCATCTCTCCAAATCCTGCCTATTCGTCAAGAATGGAGCCATATGCTGCTTCTTCAAAGAAGCCTGTCTATTAACTGGAATCAATTTCCCAATTCACCATGTGGACCATTAACCCGTGAAGGAAAGGACCCCTCGAACGTGCTCAGTGGCTCCCACAGTACCTTCCCATTTGGTCCTTGATGCATAATAGATAAGGGAATGTCTGCACAATTTCCATGACCTGAACTCCTAGGCCAAGGAATGTAGCCAGGGACTGATGCACAGAAAGGACGGGTTAGGTGGCTGTCTCACTGAAAAAATGGAGGTTTTGCTGCACGGAACGGGAAAGCAGTGTCTTGGCAAGGCCATGTGGGAGGCACATGGGAGGTATGTGCATAGGCATGTGAGTGAGGCTGGGGTTTTGGAGGCCTGGAAGACCCACCCCTGCCTAGCTACAAAATAGAAATATTAATAATGCTATCAGAGAATTTTGTAAGGATTAAATGAGCTAATGTGTCAGAAAATCACTTGGTACATTCCAAAGTGCTCCATAAATGCTGACATCGCCCTGACAAACGTGGGTCGCTACCATAGATCTCAGGACCATTCTCCCTCCTCATTGATGGCGAAGCTACAAACGCCCTGCGGAATCTGCACTCAGAGTTGGCTCCTGTGATGCCAAACGGTGACCCAGGGCTGGCCCCTCACTGGGGCAGTGGCAGGAGCTCAGGGCTGGGAGGGGAGAAGGGAGGAGACCTCCATGCTGTCCCCATCAGGAAGAGGTCAGTCCATTCTCTGCCCTTCTGTCCCCTTATCTCACCTAAAGGCTTCAACTTTGATGACATCCAGGACCGATTCCAGATTAGGAACTCACTGATACAAGTTCTGAAAGGTCTAGGATGAGGGCCCTAGAGTCTCAGGGCAGCTGAACTCTACGTGGTCATGGGACACTGGTGGCTCTTCTATTTCCTTGCTTCTCAAATCCCACCCAATTTCCCCAAGAACGAGGGTGAGTAACTGTCACCTGTGTGTCCTGTCCTCGCATGCTCTGCCATGGACACACCCCATCCAGTCCTCCTTCCCCACTCCACCTCCCAACTCAGTGTAGCAATGACCTGTTTTGCCCCTTTCTATGGTTCTGTGCAAGAAATGCCATGGCCATTGCAGTCGGCCTGGTCAGCGAGAGGGGCTGTGCACTCTGGCTGCCTGCACGGGGTTTGAATTAAGAAGTGCCCAAATTAAGAAAGGTGTTATAAAACGCACTCTTGAGTTCTCACCAGGAAATGCTCCCTGGTGGGGAACTGAATTGAGGAAATTACTTGTGTTCAAGCTGAACCTCTGAATCACGGGGTCACTATTACACCCACTAAAATTCCTAGTGTGCTCTGGACAAGAATTCCAGGACACCACAGCAGGGGCCTGGAAGGATTCCCACCAGGGGATCTGCCAGGCTCTGTGGGCTGCCCTACCCTGCCTCCCTCTGAAACACTGTTAGGTGACTGGGTCATTTCCAATTTGACTGACCCACGTTTTCAATCATATTAAATCACATCCAATCAACAAATGCAAACTCCACACCCCCTGTGTGCCAGGCTTTGGGCTCAACCACAGGAAGCCATAAAGAAACCTCAAGAGGCTTCGTGGAAAGAAAGGGAATTCACAATACCTGAAGTTTTTAAAGTCTCGAAGTACATGAGTATTGTGCCAAAAGTTAATTACTGAACAGGGCACGGGGCTAGGAAAAGCGTGGAAGAAAAGAACAAAGGGAGCGGCCGGCAAGGAAGGTTCTAGAGGGATGAATTTAAGCTGAACCCATAAACCAAGGGAAACTGTGCAGCTGGAGAGAAGGAAATGAGGTTCTCTGGAAGGGAGACCTGGCAGGCACAGCCTCAGAAGACACGAGGAGGCAAGAAGACCACTGGCTGCACTTTTGCCTCCTTCCCATGGCACCCGGACCTGGGAGTCTGAAGGGGGGAGAACACAGCCCATTTTCCAAGCCCAGCGAGGACGGCGAGCCTTGGAGGGACAGATATGTGGTAGTGAAATCCACACCCGCCTGGGGCCGTGAAGCAGCGCAGCTACAGTGACCAGCAGCCCCAGGACCCGGCAGTGGCCGTGCAAACGCTCTGAGCCTGTGTCTTCACTCGTGAGACGGGAATGACAGTCGCGGCCCTTCTTATTTCACAGGACCCTTGTGGGAATCGAGAGAGGACATGCACATGGCAGGGCAACAGGCCCGAGGGGCCTGCCACGTGGCTGCAGGAGCAGAGGCAGCGGGAGCAGTGGGGACAGGAGCACTGTTAAAGGCTCCAGCAGGGCAGCCCACACTTTAATCCCAATCAGCCCCTTACGAGTTAGAGAAGCCACTTCACCCGTCATTTCCTCACCCATTAGAGGGGATGATAACAACTTGTACACTTTGTCAGATTAAATGAGTCAACACGTGTAAAGCTCCTCAAGCCCGCGTGGCAGACAGTAAGTGTTCAATTAACATTAGCTATTGTTATTACAACTGCTACTGTTGTAATTATCAAGAAGAACTCAGCAGTCCAGGCGGACGGACACATCCTGGCTGGAGACTCAGCAAAGAGTTGATGCCACGGGCTGAAGATGATGTTGCAGTCTGGAGGCAAAATCCCTCTTTGGGGAAGACCAATCTTTTTATCTTAAGGCCTTCCACTGATTGGACGAGGCCCACCCACATTATGGAGGGTAATCTGCGTGACTCAAAGTCTACTGATTTAAATGACCTCATCTGAAAAAACCTTTGCAGCAACATCTAGACTGGTGTTTGCCCAATATCTGGAAGATGGCCCAGCCACACTGACACAAAATTACCAACCACAGCAGGGCTGGTCCTCTCTTGTGAACCTCAGTCATCACTGCACGGAGGGTCCGGCACTTAGAAGATGTTCAGTAAATACTCATCAAGTGAATGAATGGATGGATGAATTGGTGGTTCTGCATAGTCACTTAGAAACTACTGTACTTCAGAGATAATCTTTTTTAAAAATCCCTGTTTTTGGCATGAAACAAATGGACTTTTGGAGAAAAAAGAAAAACATTTGCTGTTCTATTTTGAGTCTTCTCCCGTGGACCCCAGAGACTGACGGCATCCCCAGTCCAGCCGACCGCCCCACCCTGCCCTGGCTCACACCCCATTACAAAGAACACCACTGTCTGGAGGGGAGAATAGGAAAGGGAGGGAGGCATTAACCCTGCCAAGGGCCAGTCACTGTTCTTCTGCCTCAGGAAACAGCCGAGGCCGAGAGGAAGCCACTGCAGGTGTCCATTCCAGGGGCCTCTATGTTTATGAGGCTCCCCATGGACCAGGAAAAACAAGGTGCAAACCACAGGGCTACTCAGCGTTTACAAGTCATTTAGAAAACATACTTGTAAATGTCTGATCAATAATTTACACAGACATGCCTCAAATGGAAAGGGACCCCGAGTCAGCCTGGCCTAGGACTAGTCCAGTCTCTCTTCCTTCCTCTTGTAACATCATAAGCACTGTGTGGGATAGGCTTGGGATCACTGAAGTTTACTGTCTAGAGAATCATAGGTTTGCTCAAGGCTACAATTCAGATCACAAAATGATGAAATTTCTGAACCAGAGTGAACCCTGACACATCCAAACACCAGAAGCAGGCCCGCGGAGGCAAGGCAATGTGCTCAGCATCACAGAGCCAGAGCCGGGGTGGGCTTCTCTAGCGCTGGTCCAGAGACTTGCCACTGCACCAAGGTTTGCCATCACTTAAGGAGGGTATAGTCAGGGAAGACTAATAAAAAGAATCAGACTGAACTCGAAAAGAAACTCTAAACATGCTTGCTGGTCTAAAATTCAACTCACAGTTTAGATCAGAGATAAATTCCATGATTTTCCCTTGGCCCAAACCAGTATTTATGGCATTTGAGTGAGCAGTAAATTACCAGTTTCAAGCAAAAAATGTCCTTTCTACATGCTCACAAACATATCATCACCTCCAATACTACATCACTATAATAAAATATATGGCAAATTAGCTTATTATATTTGGGGTAATCTAATCAACTGTCTAATACATATATTCTCCCAACCCACATATGTGACTCATAATTACAGTGTATTAACTCAAATAACTTCATATAAATGGGCCAACAAGACACTTTAAAATGAATACCAAACTCATCTCCTCTCTACATAAGTTTATTTTATAAATTTATGAGAGTAGGATGCTGTCTAAATGTGTAAAATTACATTTCTCTATTATAAACTTTCCATAACAATCAGCTTCAGAATGGTGATAAAAAAACATCAGGACCCAAAGTACACACAAAAAAGTACCCATTTCGGAGCTCTGTTCATCCAACTCACTGAGACAAATTTTTCCTCCATAAAAAGATCCTCAGTTTCATAAACTCAGTTTCCTAAAAAGCAAAAACCATACATACGCATGCAGGCAATCAGAACATCTTTTGGTACCAGCCGGCGGGTAAGCATTTTACTGTGACCTTCACACTGGAACGATATTAAGTCCTGTGGGGACAGTTAGAAAGTTCCCTTTTCTTAACACATGAATATCATGTCAATGGATAATACTTCGTCAAACCTTCACAAAGACCTCAACCAGCAGACTCTAGTTTGTGCAGAATGAGCAAGAGTCAGGCCAAGGATGAGGAGTGTCTCCACCAGGCTGCCCCGGCCTCGGCAGGGGGTTCTCAGTGCAGACTTGTACACACTTTGCTTCTGCCACTTGTTATGCTGGGAGGACATTGTATGGGTTTGGGAACAACTCGGACTGTGAAGGGATGATGCCTAGGGTTTGGGCCTCCCCTGCTACAGTCCATGCCTCCTTGCCAAAGTGGCAAATCCTCCTCTCTTTAACCACAGCACCTACAAGAGTTTCTGCTCAAGGCTTCTCCCCATTGTCTATCGATGGTCCGTGGTACAGTCTAGTTTACTAGACCTCTGTCCCTTCCAGACCAACCATCTTGATTGCTGTTTACTTAGTCAGGATGACCACAAAGAACAGGACTTTCACACTTAGCTGCTCTGTTATCCATAACAGCATTAATTACAGCTGCCACGGAGGCACAAAGAGATGCAGAGACACCATTTCACTTATCCATAAATACCTCCACTGTTCACAGCAACACCTTCCCATGACTGCAGATCACAAAGGGAGAAAAATTTAATCCTCTTTTAGTGGAATTCCCAACAAATTCTATTACTCAGCTAAAGACAACAATCAATGTTTTTATGCAGGAGTTCCTTCTCTGCTTTTCTCAGGAAATTTGTTTTTCTGACTCTCAAACCCTAAGAAAGTCAACTGTGAAAACAGAAAAACAGGAATAAATATTATAATTTTCCTGCAATAAATAGAGTTAGCAGGCAAGACATTATTGGTTGAGTAGAAGCCACTGATTCAAGTCAAACAAGAGAAGGAAATGCCATATGTGGAGTCCAAGGTTAAGATCAAAGTTTTTGGAAACTGGGACAAGAGCAAGGAGCAGATAAGTCTCATCATTTCACCAGCTGATGTTGCTCATAACTGTTGCCATGTTAGAAGAGTGTATCCAAGCCCTGCTGCTGCTAATGGTGCAATATTATCACAAATAAAATAAATATCAATACAGTGATACAGAGAGTATACTTTACACAAAACCTATGAGTAGTGTTCTACGAATTAGCAAATTTGGGCAGCAAAATAAATACTTAAATTGGCAATATTGACATGTCATTCTTTATGGTGCTATTATTACCTGTGCTGGGAGATCTAAATGTTACATTATTCATATAATACCCAATAATATTCACAAGTATTTTCTAGTGTTTGAGTATTTGCTATAGGCTACAGTCCTTTATAAATACTCTAACAGAAAAAAAAACACAAAGAGAAATTCTCAATGCCGTGGAATATGACATGAAATCAGAAACTGATTAGCAAGTAACACTGATTTCAATAGCAAAACCAAAATCAGGGCAAGTAGACAAAACATATTCGTTGTTAAAAAAGAAAATGAGTGACCAATGCTGTATAGCCCAAATTGTACCTGCTTTTGGACGCAGAATAATTAAACCAACTCAAAACAAAGTGAAAAACAAAAACAAAAACTGTGTCTGGTATATATTTGTTACAAAACAAAGATCAAGAATATCACAGAGGGTAACTAATGCTCTGAGTGTTTTAAAAGGTGACTTTTAAGTATCTCAACTTTTAAATATTAAATATTTGGGATAATATCTTTCCATTTTTTAAATGATTTTTATTTGGTGTATATTTTGTATTAAAGTTCTCTTCTCTTAATATTATCAAATATTTCTGGGCGCCTGGGTGGCTGAGTCGGTTAAGAGCCTGCCTTTGGCTCAGGTCATGATCTCAGGGTCCTAGGATCAAGTCCTGCATCGGGCTCCCTGCTCAGTGGGGAGCCTGCTTCTTCTGCTTCTGCTCGTGATCTCACTCTCTCTCTCTCTTTCAAAATAAATAAATAAATAATCATTTTAAAAAAATATTAGCAAATATTTCTATCAGGCAAAGATCATTTTTACATGTTATCACAAGAGGTAATCTTTTTACAATGTACATAACAATGATAAGCCATACACTTAAAATGTTATCTTTTGTTTACAAAAATTTTCTGAAGTGTTTAGTATAACTCTGTTACAATAAAAAATAGTTTGCTATGTATTATTATGGTCACTCATTATTATTTCAAATACACACATGAAATATTATGAAAAATACAGACTAATTTATAATTTCAGGGATTCTCTGGTGTTCCCAAGAATTCCAGTTTCTCATTCTCAGATCCCAAATATTAATGTTTGGTGGGAATTTGGAAACACTAAGCCCAATGGTTAAGAAAGAAAGGGTGCACAATTTGCAATGCAGATTTTGGCAGACAGAAAGTTAGAATTTTTTTTTTTTTTTTTTAAGATTTTTTATTTATTTGACAGAGAGAGACATAGCGAGAGAGAGAACACAAGCAGGGGGAGTGGGAGAAGGAGAAGCAGGCCTCCCGCGGAGCAGGGAGCCCGATGCGGGGCTCGATCCCAGGACCCTGGGACCATGACCTGAGCCGAAGGCAGACGCTTAACGACTGAGCCACCCAGGCGCCCCAGAAAGTTAGAATTTTTGCCAAATAATATTACTTGCCATTGTAATAGAAGTTAATATGGCTACTTAAGATCTGTCTCTCCGGGAGAAGGAGCAAGATGGTGGAAGAGTAGGAGACCTAAATATCGTCTGGTCCCAGGAATTCAGCTAGATAGGGATCAAACCATTCTGAACACCTACGAACTCAACAAGAGATAGAAGAAAAGAATAGCAGCAACTGTCTGAACAGAAAAGCGACCACTTTCTTGAAGGTAGGACGTGCGGAGAAGTGAATCCGAGGCGATCCTGGGGAGAATAGACGGCGGGGGAGGGGGCCACCGTCAGCCGCTACCAGCAAATGACAGAGCGGAGCACAAAATCAGAACTTTTAGAAGTCGGCTCTGCTGAGGGACATCGCTCCAGTGGCTAAGCGGGGGGTGGAACCCTCGTGGGACAGTGTGGTCTCAGGACCCTCAGGGTCACAGGAAGACTGGGGGTGCCTGAGTGTGGCAGAGCTCCCAGGTATCGGAGCGGGGAAGCTGGCTGCAGAGACAGAGCCGAGGCACGGGCTCTCAGCTCGGGGTTGCCATAAACCGTGATCCGTGGCACAGTCGGGCCACTTCTCTTCCAGCAGGGACCCAACAAGCAGCAGATCCGGGGGAGACTCCTCTTCCTCCCCCAGGGGGAACGGCACGGGAGCGCACCGCAGGTATCCCCTGGGTTTGGAGATTCCACACGGGGTCGGGTACCAGAGACAGAAACACTCGGTCACAGGCCAGGTGAGCACGGAGTGCAGCCAGAGACCAGGGAGACGGGAGTGACTGCTTTTCTCTGGGGGCGCACTGAGGAGTGGGGCCCCGAGTTCTCGGCTCCTCCAGGGTGGAGATTGGGAGGCCGCCATTTTCACTCTCGGCCTCCAAAGCTGTACGGAGAGCTTACAGGGAACAACAGCTCCCGAGAGCAAACCCGAGCAGATTACTTAGCCCAGACCCGGCAAGGGTGGGGCAATTCCGCCTCCGGCAAAGACATTTGGGAACCACGGCAACAGGCCCCTCCCCCAGAAGATCAGCGAGAACAGCCAGCCAAGACCAAGTTTACCGATCAATGAGAACGGCAAAACTCCAGAGCTAGGGGAATACTGCACATAGAATCCATGGCTTTTTTACCATGATTCTTTAGTCTTTCAAAGTTAATTTTTTTAATTTTTTTTTTTTGAATTTTTCCTTTTTCCCTTTTTCAACCAACATCTTATCAATCACTTTTTTAAAAATCTTTTTTTATTTTTCATTTTTAGAGTCATATTCTATCCCTTCATAGTAGTTAACCTTATTTTTGGTATATATATGTTGTTCTTTCTTTAATATTTTGGGATACAGTTTCTTCTACCAGACCAAAATATACCCTAAATCTCTAGTCCATGGCTTTGTTCTAGTCTCCTGCCTGATCACATTCTCTCCCCTTTTTTTTTAAATTTCTCTTCTTTCTTTTTTCAACTAACTTCTTATCAATTCCTCTTATAAAATCTTTTATAATTTTCATCTTTACAGTCATATTCCATCCCTTCATCGTATTGACCCTTATTTTTGTACATATATAAGCTTTTTTTCTTTAAAATTTTGGAAGGCAGTTTCTTCTAACAGAACAAAATACACCCAAAATCTAGTGTGTGGCACTGATCTATTCACCAGCCTGATCACACTGGATCATATTCTTTTTTTTTCTTTTCTTTTTTTTTTTTCTTTTTTCTTTCTTTTCCTTTCTTTTCCCCCAGTTTCAGGTCTCTTCTGATTTGTTTAGTGTATATTTTTCTGGGGTCGTTGTTACCCTGTTAGCATTTTGTTCTCTCAATTCATCTATTCTCCTCTGGACAAAATGATGAGATGGAAAAAAATCACCTCAATAAAAACAACAAGAGGCAGTACCGACTGCCAGGGACCTAATCAATACGGACATTAGTAAGATGTCAGAACTAGAGTTCAGAATGACGATTATAAAGATACTAGCTGGGCTTGAAAAAATCCTGGAAGATATTAGAGAAACCCTTTCTGGAGAAGTAAAAGAACTAAAATCTAACCAAGTCGAAATCAAAAAGGCTATTAATGAGGTGCAATCAAAAATGGAGACTCTAACTGCTAGGATAAATGAGGTAGAAGAGAGAATCAGTGATATAGAAGACCAAATGATGGAAAATGAAGAAGCTGAGAAAAAGAGAGATAAACAACTACCGGATCATGAGGGCAGAATTCGAGAGATAAGGGATACCATAAGACGAAACAATATTAGAATAATTGGGATCCCAGAAGAAGAAAGAGAGAGAGGGGCAGAAGGTATATTGGAGCAAATTATAGCAGAGAACTTCCCTAATTTAGGGAAGGAAACAGGCATAAAAATCCAGGAGACACAGAGCACCCCCCTCAAAATCAATAAAAATAGGTCAACACCCCGACATCTAATAGTAAAACTTATGAGTCTCAGAGACAAAGAGAAAATCCTGAAAGCAGCTCGGGACAGGAGATGTGTAACCTACAATGACAGAACCATTATACTGGCAACAGACCTATCCACAGAGACCTGGCAGGCCAGAAAGGACTGGCATGATATATTCAGAGCACTAAATGAGAAAAATATGCAGCCAAGAATACTATATCCAGCTAGGCTGTCACTGAAAATAGAAGGAGAGATAAAAAGCTTCCAGGACAAACAAAAAATAGAGGAATTTGCAAACACGAAACCAGGCCTACAGGAAATATTGAAAGGGGTCCTCTAAGCAAAGAGAGACCCTAAAAGTAACATAGACCAGAAAGGAACACAGACAATATACAGTAACAGTCACCTTACAGGCAATACAATGGCACTAAATTCATATCTTTCAATAGTTACCCTGAATGTAAATGGGCTAAATGCCCCAATCCAAAGACACAGGGTATCAGATTGGATTAAAAAACAAGACCCATCGATATGCTGTCTGCAAGAGACTCATTTTAGACCCAAAGACACCCCCAGATTGAAAGTGAGGGGGTGGAAAACCATTTACCATGCTAATGGACACCAAAAGAAAGCTGGTGTGGCAATCCTTATATCAGACAAATTAGATTTTAAACCAAAGACTGTAATAAGAGATAAGGAAGGACACTATCCTACTGAAAGGGTCTATCCAACAAGAAGATCTAACAATTGTAAATATCTGTGCCCCTAACATGGAAACAGCCAATTATATAAGCCAATTAAAAACAAAAGCAAAGAAACACATTGACAACAATACAATAATAGTGGGGGACTTTAACACCCCCCTCACTGAAATGGACAGATCATCTAAGCAAAAGATCAACAAGGAAATAAAGACTTTAAATGACACACTGGACCAAATGGACTTCACAGATATATTCAAAACATTCCATCCCAAAGCAATGGAATACACATTCTTCTCTAGTGCCCATGGAACATTCTCCAGAATAGATCACATCATAGGTCACAAATCAGGTCTCAACCGTACCAAAAGATTGGGATCATTCCCTGCATATTTTCAGACCAGTGCTTTGAAACTAAAACTCAATCACAAGACAAAAGTCAGAAAGAACTCAAATACATGGAGGCTAAAGAGCATCCTAAGAATGAATGGGTCAACCAGGAAATTAAAGAAGAATTTTAAAAATTCATGGAAACAAATGAAAATGAAAACACAACTGTTCAAAATCTTTGGGATGCAGCAAAGGCAGTCCTGAGAGGCAAGTATATAGCAATACAAGTCTTTCTCAAGAAACTAGAAAGGTCTCAAATACACAACCTAACCCTACACCTAAAGGAGCTGGAGAAAGAAGAGCAAATAAAAGCCCAAACCCAGCAGGAGAAGAGAAATAATAAAGATCAGAGCAGAAATCAATGAAATAGAAACCAAAAGAACAGCAGAACAGATCAACGAAACTAGGAGCTGGTTCTTTGAAAGAATTAACAAGATTGATAAACCCCTGGCCAGAATTATCAAAAAGAAAAGAGAAATGACCCAAATCAACAAAATCATGAATGAAAGAGGAGAGATCACAACCAACACCAAAGAAATACAAACAATTATAAGAACATATTATGAACAACTCTATGCCAGCAAATTAGATAACCTGGAAGAAATGGATGCATTCCTAGAGATGTATCAACTACCAAAACTGAACCAGGAAGAAATAGAAAACCTGAACAGACCTATAACCACTAAGGAAATTGAAGCAGTCATCAAAAATCTCCCAACAAACAAAAGCCCAGGGCCAGATGGCTTCCCAGGGGAATTCTACCAAACATTTCAAGAAGAATTAATACCTATTCTTCTGAACTGTTCCAAAAAATAGAAATGGAAGGAAAACTTCCAAACTCGTTTCATGAGGCCACCATTACCTTGATCCCCAAACCAGACAAAGACCCCATCAAAAAGGAGAATTACAGACCAATATCCTTGATGAACATGGATGCAAAAATTCTCACCTAAATACTAGCCAGTAGGATCCAACAGTACATTAAAAGGATTATTCACCACGACCAAGTGGGATTTATTCCTGGGCTGCAAGGTTGGTTCAACATCCGCAAATCAATCAATGTGATACAATACATTAATAAAAGAAAAAACAAGAACCATATGATCCTCTCAGTAGATGCAGAAAAAGCATTTGACAAAGTACAGCATCTTTCTTGATCAAAACTCTTCAGAGTATAGGGTTGGAGGGTACATACCTCAATATCATAAAAGTCATCTATGAAAAACCCACAGCGAATATCATTCTCAATGGGGAAAAACTTAGAGCTTTCCCCCTAAGGTCAGGAATACGGCAGGGATGTCCACTATCACCACTGCTATTCAACATAGTATTAGAAGTCCTAGCCACAGCAATCAGACAACAAAAAGAAATAAAAGCATCTGAAATGGCAAAGAAGAAGTCAAACTCACTGTTTGCAGATGATATGATACTTTATGTGGAAAACCCAAAAGACTCCACCCCAAAACTACTAGAACTCACACAGGAATTCAGTAAAGTGGCAGGATATAAAATCAATGCACAGAAATCAGTGGCATTCCTATACCCCAACAACAAGACAGAAGAAAGAGAAATTAAGGAGTCGATCCCATTTACAATTGCACCCAAAACCATAAGATACCTAGGAATGAATCTAACCAAAGAGGCAAAGGATCTGTACTCAGAAAACTATAAAATACTCAAGAAAGAAGTTGAGGAAGACACAAAGAAATGGAAAAACGTTCCATGCTCATGGATCGGAAGAACAAATATTGTGAAGATGTCAATGCTACCTAGAGCAATCTACACATTTAATGCAATCCCCATCAAAACACCATCCACTTTTTTCAAAGAAATGGAACAAATAATCCTCAAATTTGTATGGAACCAGAAAAGACCCCGAATAGCCACAGGAATGTTGAAAAGGAAAAGCAAAGCTGGTGGCATCACAATTCCGGACTTCAAGCTCTATTACAAAGCTGTCATCATCAAAACAGTATGGTACTGGCACAAAAACAGACACATAGATCAATGGAACAGAATAGAGAGCCCAGAAATGGACCCTCAACTCCATGGTCAACTCATCTTCGACAAAGCAGGAAAGAATGTCCAATGGAAAAAAGACAGTGTCTTCAACAAATGGTGTTGGGAAAATTGGACAGCCACATGCAGAAGAATGAAACTGGACCATTTCCCTTACACCACCCACAAAAATAGACTGAAATGGCTGGAAGACCTAAATGTGATATAGGAGTCCATCAAAATCCTAAAGGAGAACACAGGCAGCAATCTCTTCAACCTCAGCCACAGCAAATTCTTCCTAGAAACATTGCCAAAGGCAAGGGAAGCAAGGGCAAAAATGAACTATTGGGACCTCATCAAGATAAAAACTTTTGCACAGCAAAAGAAACAGTCAACAAAACCAAAAGACAACAGACATAATGGGAGAAGATATTTGCAAATGACATATCAGATAAAGGGCTGGTATCCAAAATCTATAAAGAACTTATCAAACTCAACACCCGAAGAACAAATGATCCAATCAAGAAATGGGCAGAAGACATGAACAGACATTTTTCCAAAGCAGACATCCAAATGGCCAACAGACACATGAAAAAGTGCTCAACATTGCTCAGCATCAGGGAAATCCAAATCAAAACCTCAATGAGATACCACCTCACACCAGTCAGAATGGCTAAAATTAACAAGTCAGGAAACGACAGATGTTGGCAAGGATGCAGAGAAATGGGAACCCTCCTACACTGTTGGTGGGAATGCAAGCTGGTGCAGCCACTCTGGAAAACAGTATGGAGGTTCCTCAAAAAGTTGAAAATAGAGCTACTGTACGACTCAGCAATTGTACTACTGGGTATTTACCCCAAAGATACAAATGTAGGGATCTGAAGGGGTACGTGCACCCCGATGTTTATAGCAGCAATATCCACAATAGCCAAACTATGGAAAGAGCCAAGATGTCCATCAACAGATGAATGGATAAAGAAGATGTGGTGTGTACATATAATGGAATATTATGCAGCCATCAAAAGGAATGAGATCTTGCCATTTGCAATGACGTGGATGGAACTGGAGGGTATTATGCTGAGCGAAATAAGTCAGTCAGAGAAAGACATGTATCCTATGATCTCACTGATATGAGGAATTCTTAATCTCAGGAAACAAACTGAGGGTTGCTGGAGTGGTGGGGGGTGGGAGGGATGGGGTGGCTGGGTGATAGACATTGGGGAGGCTATGTGCTATGGTGAGCGCTGTGAATTGTGTAAGACTGTTGAATCACAGACCTGTACCTCTGAAACAAATAATACATTATATGTTAAAAAAAAAGAATATAGTAGGAAGGGTAAAATGAAGGGGGGGAAATCGGAGGGGGAGACAAACCATGAGAGACTATGAACTCTGAGAAACAAACTGAGGGTTCTAGAGGGGAGGGGGCTGGGGGGATGGGTTAGCCTGGTGATGGGTATTAAAGAGGGCACATACTGAATGGAGCACTCGGTGTTATACGCAAACAATGATTCATGGAATGCTACATCAAAAACTAATGATGTAATGTATGGTGGTTAACATAACATAATAAAATTTTTTAAAATTTAGTATGAAAAAGCATCCCAAGGAAGTTGAATTCAAGATTAATCAAGTTTATAAAATAAAAGCTATGTTGCTTTGATGATATAATAACACAAAGATAAAAAGTCTCTTCCAATCTGTAGCACTTGTTTAGAGCTATGTTCTATTTCACTTAGAAATATCTGGAAGATGAATGGATAAAGAAGATGTGGTATATATATACAATGGAATATTATGCAGCCATCAAAAGGAATGAGATCTTGCCATTTGCAACGACGTGGATGGAACTGGAGGGTATTATGCTGAGCGAAATAAGTCAAACAGAGAAAGACATGTATCATATGACCTCACTGATATGAGGAATTCTTAATCTCAGGAAACAAACTGAGGGTTGCTGGAGTGGGGGGTGGGGTGGGAGGAATGGGGTGACTGGGTGATAGACACTGGGGAGGGTATGTGTTCTGGTAAGCGCTGTGAATTGTGCAAGACTGTTGAATCTCAGATCTGTACCTCTGAAACAAATAATGCAATACATGTTAAGAAAGAAAAAAAGAAGAAGAATGTAGCAGGAGGGGAAGAATGAAGGGGGGGAAATCGGAGGGGGAGAAGAACCATGAGAGACAATGGACTCTGAAAAACAAACTGAGGGTTCTAGAGGGTAGGGGGTTGGGAGGATGGGTTAGCCTGGTGATGGGTATTGAGGAGGGCACGTTCTGCATGGAGCACTGGGTGTTATGCACAATGAATCATGGAACACTATATCTAAAACTAATGATGTAATGTATGGGGATTAACATAACAATAAAAAAATTTAAAAAAAAAAAGAAATATCTGAAAGAGTTGGTCTGTATAAGTAAAATTAATAACAATTAATATTTAATAGCAACTACTTATAATAATTATTACTTTAGCAAAACAAAAATCATCTGAAATTTAGGTAAACTTACAAAATGCATTATTTTGCTCGAAATCATTTTACATACCTTATCCCTTGATACAGGTGTAGAGAAAAAAATTCAAAAAAGAAACAGAGAAGAAGCAATTCTTATATAATCTCACAGAAAAATAGATTTCCTTGAAAACTGTTCTTGGAGCAAAGCATTGGATCCAATAAAATAAACATCCTCTAAGCTATTCCTAATTTACTGTTACCTGACGGTGGCTGCAAATTGGATTCTCCAGGAAGCAGATGCTGGGATGTAGGTGAGAGCACAGAAGGTTTATTGAGGAATAGCATCTATTAAAAAAAGGGGGGTGGGGGATGGGGAGCAGAATAGCTGGCTGACTGTGATGACAAATGACCCAGCAAGTTCCCCCCTCGGGAGCCCCAGGGCAAAGGCTGCCTTTAGGAGAGTCCCACACTGAGCAGACGTGGGCAGGACCTCCTTCCACCACTCCGCACGGAAACCAGCATGCTTGTGGCTGGAAATCTGAGGCAGATCTTGAACAAACTAATGGCTGGAGGCTGTCAGCCAATCATGCTAATCTCTGTAGGAAGCAAGTCCACTTTCAAAGCACATCTGAGCAGCACCACTGTGTAGCCACCACACAGCAAATTCACCAAAAAGGCAAAAACAAAAACTCAATAAAAACAGTAAAAATCTCCCAAAGGTCCCACCAAATTTAACATAGAACTCTTGTTCAAAGAAGTAATGTACATAATAGATAGAGCAGGGTTTTACAGCTTGGAGTTGGGGGAATACAGAAAACATACTCTAGTATTAAGTTAGTCACTCAAAGGGCCAAATCTTCTCGGTGGGGTCTTATATTCCTCACAAAAAGTAAAAGAACTACAATAATCACATTCAACAGATTCTCTGACAAGATCATGTGAACGTGGAAACTTCTTAAAAATTAAAACCCCTTTGTATATATGTGTCATAATAACACAGCAAAACGAGATGCCGAAGAGGTAAGTTATATTATGGGCTACTGACTGATCCCAATATACTTAAATTTCTTGCTTGAATGAAAAGTGTAGGAATGTTGGCTAGATTACTGACATTAATTGGTGTGCAGCAATAAAACTGTATTTTCTCCGTCTACTTCTGGGGTCATCCTATATTTGCAAAAGCCTACAATGAGATAATAGGCAAGATTTGTAAAGGGTACTCTCCATTTTAGCCTGGGCAATTAACCGGAAGCAGCAAAGCTTCGCCCTCAATAGCCTAACTGCAGGTGCAATCAGTAGCTAGCAGGTGCAATTACCCAGGACCCTTCATTCAGTGGCTCTGAGCGACAGATCAGTCAATTATTCAATAGCAGACACAGTGATTTGCACATGCAATTTTGTATTCAAACCTATTCACAAACCCCAAAATTGATAAATAATGGGAAAGCCTCCATGAAAATTTTCTTTCCCAAACTAATTGTCTGGCATCACAAAAGAAGAGACTTGATTCTAGGCCCCACTTGTGAGAGCTTGGGTCAACAAAAGAGAGCAGTCCAATTCTTGGCTTAACCCAAATTCCTTTAGAAGCCCTCAAAGAAGGGAATATTCAGGATCATCTTGGACCTTTTTGGCCACTCCTGGCCTTACCAACCAAACTTATGCCACTGGGGTTAATCTAAAACTTGCCATGCATCCATCCCTTACTCAACAAAAATTAGGAGTTGTTTATGCATCAGGGACTGAGCGATAAGAGTTAATAGGACATGATTCCTGCTGAGAAGCTCTCATTCTCCAGATACCCAGAGACCCAGAGACTTGTAAATAAGCAGATGCAGTAAGATGCAATGACTAGAGAGATATGAGGGTGAGGACAGAGGACAAGGTACCTGCTCTTCCTGGAGGAGGCCTCACAGGGTGATGCGGGCCACCTGGCAGGCTTCAAAGCAAAGGGATGGATGCACATTCAAGAATACAACCACCCACCAATCATCATGGATAAAATGTTATCTAATAATGGTGCATTTCACCCCTTAAGTTGTTAAAAAAGAGTACTTTTTTTCTCTTTTTAAAGTTATTTTCCTATATTACTTAGGTTAAACTCAACACTTTAATAAACAAACCCAAACATATGTATTGGCTCAAATGCCACAGAAGGTCACTGAACAAGATAACAGATTTAAAGCCAAATAATCGATAATTTTATTAAATATAGATTAGATTGTAAGTAAAATACAAAGATGGTCAGATTAAATTTACAAAAAGAAAAATCAACTATACCTAAGTATATATATATGTATAAGTATATATGCCATATACAAGAGACATTCCTTCAATATAATAGACACAAAGTTTCAAAGTAAACAGATGGAAAATATATACACTGTGTAAGCACTGACAGAAAGAAAGGTGTTCTGACCATACTAACAACAGTAGAGATAAAGGAATATATTTTGTTAGGATAACAGGATCAATCCAACAAGAAGATCTAACAACCCTAAATTTGATTATACCTAATAATATAACCTAAAATATATATAAATTTTAAAAATCCACAGAATTAAAGGCAAGTAAAAAGATAAATCCACAATCACAGTTGAAGAGTGTAACCCATCTCTTCAGTAACTGAAAAAGCAAGTAGTTATGAGTATCAGTAGAGACACTGAAAATCTGTACAAACAACAAATAATCTAATTACCACATATACAGCACTACGCCCAACAACTGAAAATACACATTCAAGTGCTCCTACTCTAGGACTACCACACTACAAGGCACGGCTCATTTAGTGTCTCTCCTGAATGTCCCAAGTATTCAACCAAGACCGTCTACTTTGGCTGGATAGAATTTGAATATCTCCTACTCCCCTGTGAGCTCTAGGAATTATTATTATTATTATTATTATTATTATTATTATTATTATTAATTTGTAAGTTCTACGCCCAATGTGGGGCTTCAACTCAGGACCCCACAGTCAAGAGTCACATGCTCTACCAACCGAGCCAGCCAGGTACCCCAGCTCCAGGAATTATTCATCTTACATCTTCTCAGTCATTCTTGCCAGGAATCATGGAACTTCATATTCTGTATGTTCAGTTTTATAATTACCAAGAGAACCCAGAGGAAAACAGTGCAGATTTCTGGCACTCTTTCTCTGCATAGCTTCTGCCTGTCTGGTATCCTGTACCACAGTTCCACACCTCCACCTCCCTGAGCCCTGACCTCTGTCAACACCACTGCTTTCTGTCTGGAAAGCACCATTCTCCCCACACCTGGTCTAGAAAGTGCCTTGAGGTGGAAATCCAAGGCTACTGGTTCACCTTACTTGTTTCCACTATGTGCAGTCTGTTCTCCGTGTCTGCAAAGAACTGTTTCATATGTTTGATCCAATTTTCTACTTGTTTATGGTCCCAGTTACTCCATCATGACTCCCTGGGTTGTTGTTGTTTTTTTTTTAATTTTTAAAAAAATATTTTACTGGTCACTGATGTTTTTGGACTCACTGAACTATTTTGATGGAAATGTTTTCTTCACCCTTCAGGTACTGGTCATCTTTCATATGACCTTTGGGATGTCTTATATGGAGCAGTTCACATAAAGGGCACGAGTCCATAAAGCACAGGGATCTTGGACTCTTGCAGTGGTTGATTTTAGACCAAAAAGGGAACTTAGGAGGCCATATTGCAATGCCTCATTTTTAAAGGTTGAGTAGGAACTAACTAGTTGGTCACCAAATCTGTTTTTCTTCTTCCTGGCACAAAACTACAATTCATTAATGAGCCTCATGTGCAATTAAGAATGGCCATGTGACTGAGTTCTGGCCAATGAAATATGAGCAGCTATAATGTATGTCTATTAGAAAGTACTTCCCCACTATACTGTATACCTAGAAATAATATTATACTGTATGTTAACTACCTGGAATTTAAATAAAACCTTAAAAAAAAAAAAAAAGAGCAGACCAACAATCCAAGAAAAAAAACCCCAATAACAACAAAACCAACAACAACGTACCTTCCCACATAATCTTCAGCTCTTCTTCATCGACCAACTCAATGACAAGACAGACAGGGCAGGGCTAGAATATGCTCACTGAATGAGCATAAGAAAGTCTGGCAAGCAACAAGAACACCCACTGGGTCTCTATGCAAATGAGACACTTTTATTATATTATATTAAGCCACTAGCGGGTTGATCTGTAGCAGCAGCTAAAGTACCTTCACAGATGCATAAGCAGAAACTGAGGCCCAGGAAGGGGAAAATGACTTACGTTCATCAGTCCAATATTTTTTTCACACCAAAGTTGTTCCTATGTTGGTTCTACAGCAAGGGCCAAGACCATGCTCATGTGCTATTTAATCATTTCCAGTTACCTATGATGATGACTTTTTAATGTAGCTTTTCAGGTTGGTCTAATATTCTACTAGAATATACTAATATATACTAGAATATGATAGAGGTGAAAAGGCCCATTCAGTTTTCCAAGTATGGCGACAGCACTGAGAACCTGTGAAGATCTTTCCACACATCTATCCGGAGCAGATCTGGCCCAGCACATGAGAGGAAAACTGGTAGGAAGTAGACTGGTGACATCCTTACTGTTAGCCACTTGCCAAATGTTTTTGTTATGAAAGGTAAATTATGAAGCTGAGAGAATAACCAAGCACGCCCTCATTTCAAGATTTAAGTAACTATAGAAGATACCTGAACACAGGCCACTGAAACTAGCTCCCTCAAACTAAAATCACCAAGATAAAATGTGTCCCACCAACTTTTTCCGCACGTCTCCACTTGTAACTACCCCAGGCCAAAAGATCAACGTCTCATCTAGTAAATGGTTTTCTTCTTTGTAGCCCCACTTCTGCTTCAGTGTCATATTCTGACTGAAGACCTTGACCACGTAATTTAGCCTCTGTGCCAATTATTAATGTATTGCCCTTCCGCTCCACACCCACTTTTCCTTGACCTGCTTGGTAAGACTCATGTGCCCATCGGCATGATGGGAGATGACACTGATACTCGCTTCCTCCATCCACAGGATCACTTAAGATCAAATGCAGCTGGATACTAGGATTCTTCATACGGAGTTAACAAGCCCCCCATGTCTGCATTCATCAGTACACTCACCTGATGGTGTGCAACTACTTAATGTCAATACTTCTATCACAAGAGGGGGTTTTTGTTCTGGAAATATGTCAGTCCCCAATGACATAGTCATATGGAAATAGGAAGCTAGCAAGTATTTCTATTTCTCCAGCAAAATCGGCTGGTTTTGATGCCCTTCTGCTTTGGGACCCACCCCAGCACTCTAAGTCATGTGGAAAGCCTACCCTGCCACTCCATTCCACAATGGGAAGAATGAGAGGAAGGAAGGAAACTCTTCTTTGGGTCCACCTGACAGGTGTGGGGAATCCAGTGAGTGTGGGGTGGTTTTCCTCTCTCCTCTTTTATTGAAATAAACTCTCCAGTCCTATCATAAAGAGGCAAAGCTAGCCTTGCAGCACCAATTCTGGTGTTACCTCTATCCCCACAGCACTCAGGGTTTGGGTGTGGCCATGGGTACAAAGTTAATCAATTGAGCTCTGACAAGGCTGGCTTAAACACTTCACCCAAATTAGTTATTTTCACCGCAAAAAAAGTGCAGGTGCATGGCTTCCTATGCTGAAATGACTGGCCTGGTGGAGATGACTCAGTGACACGTGTCATGGCTCTCTGACATGTTCAGTGTGTGTGGAGTCCTAGAAAGGGCTCTATCCAAAAGCAGATCAGGCAGGGTGACATGCCCCTGGGCTTCCCAGGCTTCCAGAGTTAGGTGCCCCTCACAGAGCAGAGATTCACAGACTTCACAGGCTCAACAGGTGTGGGGGGAGGGGGGGGAAACGGTCTCTATTGTTTTAATAACAATCCCTTCTCATTTTCTATACTGTAGACTTCAGTCCACTAAATGCAATTTCCTGGCATCACCCAAGCTTGAAAGTCCAGATCAAAAGTACAGAGTGTCCCAGCTGTGTGGGCCTGGTTCAAACTGAACATTAACCACAGCCCTTACAAATGATTTATTCCATGTGAGACCTGGAGACACCCTGTGCGCTTCCTCCCTGCGGGACTGGCTTTATTGTTCTCCCTGCGCTGCAGTCGTGAAAACATTTCCTTCATGCACTCGTCCCCCTGCAAAAGAACAAGCTGGCCCCTCCCTGGGTTTCACACCTCTCTGGCGTGGAACTGGGGGAGCCCACGGTTCCCAGACAGACAGACTGACGGTATGCAGCAAGTCCCTCTGACTCCTCATGGAAGGAACTCCCACGGAAAGGGTCTGAATTCATGTGTTCGGAAATACAGAGGCGCAGAAAGCTGAATTCTGTGCTGATGATCACATCTCAAGATCGTGTTTGAGGAACAAGAAAAGACCGAGAGGACCTGGAGCATACCAGGTGATCCACAGAAGGCAGCAGCGGCTGCAGCCAAGACAAAAGCAGCAAAACTGAGGGGGAAGATGAGCATGGGGTTGAACCGAGCAAGGACCTTCACGGTAACTGTGGCCCTGAGTGAGGATACTGATGGCCTCTGACTTTTACTGTTCATAATGGCCTCTATGAAATTTTTATAAACCTGTAAGGTGTGACCAAGGGAAAGAGCACTGAACTAAGAGCCAGAAGCCTCGAATCCTATTCCATCTCTTTCCTTAACCAGCTCAAGGCATCTGGCCTCTCTTGGCCTCAGGTTCCTCATTTGTTAAAAATGGGAATGGTAATCCTGAACTCATACCTCTGAGGGTTGGCAAGAACCAAATGAGAGGTTCAGGCGGAGCAAGATGGTGGAGGAGTAGGAGAACTGGATTTCATCTGGTCTTAGGAATTCAGCTGGATAGGGATCAAACCATTCTGAACACCTATGAACTCAACAGGAGATCGAAAAAAAGAATAGCAACAACTCTGAACAGAAAAGCGACCACTTTCTGGAAGGTAGGACGTGCGGAGAAGGGAATCAGAGGCGATATTTGGGAGGATAGACGGCGGGCGAGGGGGCCTCCATCGGCCACTTCTGGCAAGTGGTAGAGCCATGGAGCACAAAATCAGAACTTTTAGAAGTCTGCTCCGCTGAGGGACGTCACTCCAGTGGCTAAGCGGGGGGTGGAACCCTCGTGGGACAGTGTGGTCTCAGGACCCTCGGGGTCACAGGAAGACCAGGGGTGCCTGAGTGCGGCAGAGCTCCCAGGTATCAGAGCAGGGAAGCCGGCTGCAGAGATGGAGCCGAGGCGCGGGCTCTCAGCTCAGGGTTGCCATAAACTGTGATCTGAGGCACAGTCGGGCCACTGCTCTTCCAGCAGGGACCCAACAAGCGGCAGATCCGGGGAGACCCCCCTTCCTTCCCCGGGAGGAGCGGCGCGGGAGCGCACTGCAGGGATCTGCGGGGTTTGGAGACTCCACACGGGGTCGGGTGCCAGAGAGAGAAACACGCGGTCACAGGCCGGGTGAGCACAGAGTGCGGCCGGAGACCAGGGAGACGGGAGTGACTGCTTTTCTCTGGGGCTCACTGAGGAGTGGGGCCCCGAGTTCTCGGCTCCTCCGGGGGGGAGACTGGGAGGCCGCCATTTTCACTCTCCGCCTCCAAAGCTATACGAAGAGCTTGCAGGCAACAAAAGCTCCGGAGAGCAAACCCGAGCAGATTACTTAGCCCGGACCAGCAAGGGCGGGGCAATTCCGCCTCCGGCAAAGACATTTGGGAACCACGGCAACAGGCCCCTCCCCCAGAAGATCAGCGAGAACAGCCAGCCAAGACCAAGTTTACCGATCAGTGAGAACGGCAGAACTCCAGCGCTAGGGGAATACTGCACATAGAATTCATGGCTTTTTTACCATGAGTCTTTAGTCTTTCAAAGTTAATTTTTTTTTAACTCTTTTTTTTTTTTTTGAATTTTTCTTTTTCCCTTTTTCAACCAACATCTTATCAATCCCTTTTTTAAAAAAACATTTTTATTTTTCATTTTTAGAGTCATATTCTATCCCTTCATAGTAGTTACCCTTATTTTTGGCATATATGTATAAGTTGTTCTCTCTTTAAAATTTTGAGATGCAGGTTCTTCTAACAGATCAAAATATATCCTAAATCTCTAGTGTATGCCCTTGTTCTAGCCTCCTGCCTGATCACATTCTCTCCCTTTTTTTTCTTTTTTTTTTTCTTTTTCTTTAAATCCTCTTCTTTCTTTGTCAAACAACTTATCAATTCCTTTTATAAAATTTTTTATAATTTTCATCTTTACTGTATTATTCTATCCCTTCATTGTATCAACCCTTATTTTTGTACATAGGTAAGTTTTTCTTTCTTTAAAATTTTGGGAGGCACTTTCTTCTAATAGACCAAATACACCCAAAATCTAGTGTGTGGCACTGATCTATGCACCAGCCTGATCATATCTGATCATTTTCTGTTTTTTTTGTTTTGTTCTGTTTTTGTTTGTTTTTATCTTTTTCTTTTTCTTTTTTCTTTCTTTCCCTTTCTTTTCCCCTGGTTTCAGGTCTTTACTGATTTGTTTAGAGTATATTTTCTGGGGATGTTGTTACCCTGTTAGCATTTATTCTCTCATTTATCTGTTCTCCTCTGGACAAAATGACAAGATGGAAAAAATCACCTCAACAAAAAGAACAAGAGGTACTACTGACTGCCAGGGACCTACTCAATGCGGACATTAGTACAATGTCGGACCTAGAGTTCAGAATCATGATTTTAAAGATACTAGCTGGGCTTGAAAAAAACATGGAAGATATTAGAGAAACCCTTTCTGGAGAAGTAAAAGAACTAAAATCTAACCAAGTCGAAATCAAAAAGGCTATTCATGAGGTGCAATCAAAAATGGGGGTGCTAACTGCTAGGATAAATGAGGCAGAAGAAAGAATCAGTGATATAGAAGACCAAATGATGGAAAATGAAGAAGCAGAGAAAAAGAGAGATAAACAACTACTGGATCACGAGGGCAGAATTCGAGAGATAAGCGATACCATAAGACGAAACAACATTAGGATAATTGGGATCCCAGAAGAAGAAGAAAGAGAGAGAGGGGCAGAAGGTATATTGGACCAAATTATAGCAGAGAACTTCCCTAATTTGGGGAAGGAAACAAGCATCAAAATCCAGGAGGCACAGAGAACCCCTCTCAAAATCAATAAAAATAGGTCAACACCCCAACATCTAATAGTAAAACTTATGAGTCTCAGAGACAAAGAGAAAATCCTGAAAGCAGCTCGGGACAAGAGATATGTAACCTACAACGGCAGGAACATTAGATTGGTAACAGACCTCTCCACAGAGACCTGGCAGGCCAGAAAGGACTGGCATGATATATTCAGAGCACTAAATGAGAAAAACATGCAGCCAAGAATACTATATCCAGCTAGGCTGTCACTGAAAATAGAAGGAGAGATAAAAAGCTTCCAGGACAAACAAAAAATAGAGGAATTTGCAAACACGAAACCAGGCCTACAAGAAATATTGAAAGGGGTCCTCTAAGCAAAGAGAGAGCCTAAAAGTAACATAGACCAGAAAGGAACACAGACAATATACAGTAACAGTCACCTTACAGGCAATACAATGGCACTAAATTCATATCTTTCAATAGTAACCCTGAATGTAAATGGGCTAAATGCCCCAATCCAAAGACACAGGGTATCAGATTGGATTAAAAAACAAGACCCATCGATATGCTGTCTGCAAGAGACTCATTTTAGACCCAAAGACACCCCCAGATTGAAAGTGAGGGGGTGGAAAACCATTTACCATGCTAATGGACACCAAAAGAAAGCTGGGGTGGCAATCCTTATATCAGACAAATTAGATTTTAAACCAAAGACTGTAATAAGAGATAAGGAAGGACACTATCCTACTGAAAGGGTCTATCCAACAAGAAGATCTAACAATTGTAAATATCTATGCCCCTAATGTGGGAACAGCCAATTATATAAAGCAATTAATAACAAACGCAAACAAACACACTGACAACAATACAATAATAGTGGGGGACTTTAACACCCCCCTCACTGAAATGGACAGATCATCTAAGCAAAAGATCAACAAGGAAATAAAGACTTTAAATGACACACTGGACCAAATGGACTTCACAGACATATTCAGAACATTCCATCCCAAAGCAATGGAATACACATTCTTCTCTAGTGCCCATGGAACATTCTCCAGAATAGATCACATCATAGGTCACAAATCAGGTCTCAACCGTACCAAAAGATTGGGATCATTCCCTGCATATTTTCAGACCAGTGCTTTGAAACTAAAACTCAATCACAAGACAAAAGTCAGAAAGAACTCAAATACATGGAGGCTAAAGAGCATCCTAAGAATGAATGGGTCAACCAGGAAATTAAAGAAGAATTTTAAAAATTCATGGAAACAAATGAAAATGAAAACACAACTGTTCAAAATCTTTGGGATGCAGCAAAGGCAGTCCTGAGAGGCAAGTATATAGCAATACAAGTCTTTCTCAAGAAACTAGAAAGGTCTCAAATACACAACCTAACCCTACACCTAAAGGAGCTGGAGAAAGAAGAGCAAATAAAAGCCCAAACCCAGCAGGAGAAGAGAAATAATAAAGATCAGAGCAGAAATCAATGAAATAGAAACCAAAAGAACAGCAGAACAGATCAACGAAACTAGGAGCTGGTTCTTTGAAAGAATTAACAAGATTGATAAACCCCTGGCCAGAATTATCAAAAAGAAAAGAGAAATGACCCAAATCAACAAAATCATGAATGAAAGAGGAGAGATCACAACCAACACCAAAGAAATACAAACAATTATAAGAACATATTATGAACAACTCTATGCCAGCAAATTAGATAACCTGGAAGAAATGGATGCATTCCTAGAGATGTATCAACTACCAAAACTGAACCAGGAAGAAATAGAAAACCTGAACAGACCTATAACCACTAAGGAAATTGAAGCAGTCATCAAAAATCTCCCAACAAACAAAAGCCCAGGGCCAGATGGCTTCCCAGGGGAATTCTACCAAACATTTCAAGAAGAATTAATACCTATTCTTCTGAACTGTTCCAAAAAATAGAAATGGAAGGAAAACTTCCAAACTCGTTTCATGAGGCCACCATTACCTTGATCCCCAAACCAGACAAAGACCCCATCAAAAAGGAGAATTACAGACCAATATCCTTGATGAACATGGATGCAAAAATTCTCATGAAAATACTAGCCAATAGGATCCAACAATACATTAAAAGGATTATTCACCACGACCAAGTGGGATTTATCCCTGGGCTGCAAGGTTGGTTCAACATCCGCAAATCAATCAACGTAATACAATACATTAACAAAAGAAAGAACAAGAATCATATGATCCTGTCAATAGATGCAGAAAAAGCATTTGACAAAGTACAGCATCTTTCTTGATCAAAACTCTTCAGAGTATAGGGATAGAGGGTACATACCTCAATATCATAAAAGCCATCTATGAAAAACCCACAGCGAATATCATTCTCAATGGGGAAAAACTTAGAGCTTTCCCCCTAAGGTCAGGAACACAGCAGGGATGTCCACTCTCACCACTGCTATTCAACATAGTATTAGAAGTCCTAGCCACAGCAATCAGACAACAAAAAGAAATAAAAGACATCTGAATCGGCAAAGAAGTCAAACTCTCACTGTTTGCAGATGATATGATACTTTATGTGGAAAACCCAAAAGACTCCACCCCAAAACTGCTAGAACTCATACAGGAATTCAGTAAAGTGGCAGGATATAAAATCAATGCACAGAAATCAGTGGCATTCCTATACCCCAACAACAAGACAGAAGAAAGAGAAATTAAGGAGTCGATCCCATTTACAATTGCACCCAAAACCATAAGATACCTAGGAATAAATCTAACCAAAGAGGCAAGTTATCTGTACTCAGAAAACTATAAAATACTCATGAAAGAAATTGAGGAAGACACAAAGAAATGGAAAAACGTTCCATGCTCATGGATCGGAAGAACAAATATTGTGAAGATGTCAATGCTACCTAGAGCAATCTACACATTCAATGCAATCCCCATCAAAATACCATCCACTTTTTTCAAAGAAATGGAACAAATAATCCTCAAATTTGTATGGAACCAGAAAAGACCCTGAATAGCCAGAGGAATATTGAAAAAGAAAAGCAAAGCTGGTGGCATCACAATTCCGGACTTCAAGCTCTATTACAAAGCCGTCATCATCAAGACAGTATGGTACTGGCACAAAAACAGACACATAGATCAATGGAACAGAAGAGAGAGCCCAGAAATGGACCCTCAACTCCATGGTCAACTCATCTTCGACAAAGCAGGAAAGAATGTCCAATGGAAAAAAGACAGTGTCTTCAACAAATGGTGTTGGGAAAATTGGACAGCCACATGCAGAAGAATGAAACTGGACCATTTCCTTACACCACACACAAAAATAGACTCAAAATGGTTGAAAGACCTCAATGTGAGACAGGAGTCCATCAAAATCCTAAAGGAGAACACAGGCAGCAACCTCTTCGACCTCAGCCGCAGCAACTTCTCCCTAGAAACATTGCCAAAGGCAAGGGAAGCAAGGGCAAAAATGAACTATTGGGACCTCATCAAGATAAAAAGCTTTTGCACAGCAAAAGTAATAGTCAACAAAACCAAAAGACAACCGACAGAATGGGAGAAGATATTTGCAAATGACATATCAAATAAAGGGCTAGTATCCAAAGTCTATAAAGAACTTATCAAACTCAACACCCAAAGAACAAATGATTCAATCAAGAAATGGGCAGAAGACATGAACAGACATTTTTCCAAAGCAGACATCCAAATGGCCAACAGACACATGAAAAAGTGCTCAGCATCGCTCGGCATCAGGGAAATCCAAAACAAAAACCTCAATGAGATACCACCTCACACCGGTCAGAATGGCTAAAATTAACAAGTCAGGAAATGATAGATGTTGGTGGGGATGCGGAGAAAGGGGAACCCTCCTACACTGTTGGTGGGAATGCAGGCTGGTGCAGCCACTCTGGAAAACAGTATGGAGGTTCCTCAAAAAGTTGAAAATAGAGCTACCCTACGATCTAGCAATTGTACTACTGGGTATTTACCCCAAAGATACAAATGTAGGGATCTGAAGGGGTACGTGTACCCCGATGTTTATAGCAGCAATGTCCACAATAGCCAAACTGTGGAAAGAGCCAAGATGTCCATCAACAGATGAATGGATAAAGAAGAGGTGGTATATATATACAATGGAATATTATGCAGCCGCCAAAAGGAATGAGATCTTGCCATTTGCAATGACGTGGATGGAACTGGAGGGTGTTATGCTGAGTGAAATAAGTCAACCAGAGAAAGACGTATCATATGACCTCACTGATATGAGGAATTCTTAATCTCAGGAAACAAACTGAGGGTTGCTGGAGTCGGGGGGGAGGGATGGGGTGACTGGGTGATGGACACTGGGGAGGGTATGTGCTATGGTGAGCGCTGTGAATTGTGCAAAACTGTTGAATCACACATCTGTACCTCTGAAACAAATAATGCAATATATGTTAAGAGAAAAAAAAAAGAAGATAGCAGGAGGGGAAGAATGAAGGGGGGGAAATTGGAGGGGGAGACGAACCATGAGAGACGATGGACTCTGAAAAAGAAACTGAGGGTTCTAGAGGGGAGGGGGCTGGGAGGATGGGTTAGCCTGGTGATGGGTATTAAAGAGGGCATGTTCTGCATGGAGCACTGGGTGTTATGCACAAACAATGAATCATGGAACACTACATCAATAACTAGTGATGTAATGTATGGTGATTAACTAACAATAAAAAATTAAAAAAAAAAAAAGAACCAAATGAGATTGGGGGAGAAAAGCTTCTAGAAAGGTAAAACAATAGGCAAATGGAAGGGGTTGTTTTTACCAATTAAACAAAATGACCAAAAGGTAAAATGGATTTACTTGGTAAAATATAAATAAGCTAAACAATCAGAGCTCTCCATGAGGTCCTTGGTGATTGTCATCCCCTGTTTTCCACAGAACCAGTCAGACCTAGAAGCAACAGGTGCATCCAGGCTTCCACTGCAGTTCCCCTAACAGCATCTTCTACCTGCAGGTTCTGGTAAACTACATGCTCTTCCTCTAACCTGACTCTTTAGTCACAACCAAGGTTTCCAAGACAAGCCTGCCAAGAAATACCTGCATTTCAGTGGGGGTTTCGAGATGCCCCTACTGTCTACAGAACCCAGAGGGACGGAGCTGTAATGGTAGCTAACATACAGTCAGGTTGATATTGTGCATGGATGAATTGCCCTGTGTCCATTCCTCCTCAGGACCCTATTCCTCCAATGAAACAATTCTGAATATAACCTCATTTCAACAGAAACATGCTGCTTTGTTGCTGAAATAAAAACCACTGTCACAGATATCCTTTTGGAAGCAATCAGTCCAAAAGAAATGGTAGGACTGTGACACCAAAAGAAAAGGAAAAGACATCAATTTGTGTCTTGAAACCCAGATAACTAAAGCTTTTAAATATACAAGTCAAAATGTAGTGTGTGACAAGGGGAAGACAGTAGGATTCGGCTCTTAAACTTCCTTCGTTCGTGGTGTCTGTAAGTGTCTCAGTACTCTTTCCACAGTGTCCCTGCACCAAGAGCAGTATCCAGTATGTCTGCTTATAAAGTAATTAGGTTATAAGCATTTATATCCTAGAAGTTAGTAGCCATCTTAAAAATAAGACACAAAATGAAAGAAAAAATAACATTTTTTTCCCCATTCTAACATGATTACGTACTAGTGGGTGTGTGCACCTGTTGTTGGGCTCATCACAATCTCTTAATCCCTGGATTCAGAGTGGACAACACCACCCTTATTTCCTATTTCATACCGATTTTCCTGCAATAGTTGCTTCTTATCTTAGCAACCTTCAGAAATCCAGCTTTGCAAAGATATATTATTAAAAGGAATATAGCATGACCCAGAGTCAAAAGTGAACTATCTCAAGCTAGTGGTTCACACACACTCTGACAGCTACAGAGCATCACTGTGTTTCCTTAGAAAACTCAAAAATTTAAACATCCTGTAGGGTCCATGTAAGTTCACGGTAGTACCCTGGGGTGCTTCAGAGGCCAGAGTGGGAATGACAGGTCTAGTAAAAGATCCCTGGGCTGGGCAGCCAAAAGCCTGAGCTCAAGTCTTGATTCTGTCTGCGATAAGCTGGGCAAGCTGTTGATCAAGCAGCAAACCATTCTGGGCTTCAATTCTCCATCTACAAAAGGGAAATGAGGACCCCTGAAATCACAACTTACTTAGAATTCCCTCCTATATAAAGAGATGGGCCCAAAGGACTTCACACACATTTTCAAAAGGATATAGAGAAAGAGGACCATCAAATTATGCTCTGGTTCCCAAAAATCAATCCACGGAGCTCATGGCAAGCAGAGACATATGCTGTGGCTTTGGGAATTCTGATTCAGATCTGAGATAGGGGCCTGAACATGTATTTTTTTTTTTTTATTAAAGTTCCTCCAGATGATTTTGTTGCCTGGATTAATTTTAGAATCATTTCTTACTGACAACACAGCAAAACTGATGGCCTCGTGCTCCAAAGCACAATGTCAGCACAAAATGTTTGTGCATATTAAATCCTATCTCATTAATTGCTTTTAATGATACTTCATCACATTCTCTTAACCCTTTTAATTTGGCCACATCATTCAAGTGGGCTTAATTCCCAGTTTCTCATCAGGATGGTCATGAGGCCTCACCCTGTCATCACAGAGCTTATCAAGTCATCCAGTGGGGCTGGTACCTAGTTCCCAGCTGTCTCTTGGCAAAAAGTAAACATACATTTTCATTTTCATAATACTTTTTTTTTCAAGTCTCCTCCAAATGTCTGCATTTTCTTAGGTACTTTGACTTCAGTGACACCCAAGTTCGGGGTCAAGATTCCAAACAATGATGAGGACAGGGCCACCAGCTGCTTTCTGCTGGCCTCACTTTCCCTACTCCAAAAGGAGTCATGAAATCCTGATGCAGAGAAACTGTTCTTTTTCTATTCTTTTCTCACTAAACTCAGCTAGATGGCCATAAGGGACACCTGGAAGCGTGGTCATCAATGAGAGGTTTTTGTTTTGTTTGTTTTGTTTTTATGTGAAAAAAAGAGAGAATTTTGAAACAATATCCACAGAGTCAAAGTTTAGCTCCGTCATAAAGCACTCCCTCTTCAGTGAGGTTTAGGTGCTGGTTACAGAGTTCAGTGTTTGGGTTTGGGTTTGAGAGATTTTTTTTTCTTGCTAGTTATACAAGAGCCATAATCCATGAAATATAGTAGATATCTCTTGGGCCTAGTTCTCCATGCTTGCAAACATTTAAAATTAGACTCGTGGTGCATAAAAGATTTATAATGATCTCACCCACAAATATAAATTTTATCCCACACAGGATAGAAAGACCTAGAAGCAGAAGCAGTGAACAGCTGAATGTGAGCACAGAGTCATAAATTCATAACACTTACAGCTTTTTAACAACCCCATCATAAATGTGACTGACTTCAATTTAATTTATGGGATTTTGCAGCCGGGTCCAGGAATGTCCTCTGAAAACTAAAAATTTAGGAAAAACAACATACAGTTTGGATTTCCATGAAAATGTCTATGGTGTCGGTTAACTGACAGTACAACACATGGGCAGTCCACTATTGATGGGGAAATCTCTAAATTCATTGCAGCAAACTACAGGGGCCCAAAGGCTCAAAACACCAATGTCAACAACGGTACACATAACAGTGGGTTTCTAAGGAAATCGTCCAGTAGAGCAGGAATGGCCTTATTTTTTGTAAGACGAACAAATCTGAGGACTCAAAATCCTCCCTAGCTAAGTGATTCGCTAGCTAAGTCACTCCTCCCTAGCTAAGTGATCAGGACTTAAATCCTCCGAGCCTCAGGTTCTCTGTTTGAACTAAGATGTTTATCAAGCCTTCATTATGCACTAAGCACTATGGTAAATGTTCACATGTATTATCTCATTTTAGCATCACTAAAACTTCATGGTGCTTTTTAAAATCCCATTTCACACATGAGAAAACCAAGACAGACAGAGATTAGCCCTTTTCCTAGATCTTACAGCTAATAAGTGTGGTGAGATTTGCACATAGGTTATCTGACTCCAAAGTTCTCATCTTGACCATTATCCTAAAGTCATTCACTATAAAATGCAAGCAACTTGATCCACTTCAGAAAAGAATGTACTAATGTATAAGGTACCCAGGACAGTGCTTCTCAGTTCCCTTTTCTGAAATAAATGATAGCTCATCCACCATCGCTTTCAATAATTCATTTCATTTGACCAAATTTAAGTGATAGGACCTGTCAAATGATAGCCACCAATCCACCTAAGATTTCTTCTTCCAAACACCCAGGCACAACCCTATCCCAACACAGGAGCCAGACTGTGACAAACCTCTACTGAGCCCCTTCAGTCCTAGACTTTTAGGGTCACATTTTGTTAGGTCCTCAGTGAGGGTGCATGTCATCTTCAAAGGCTGGGTCTCCTCTGGGCACCCCAAATACATTAATTCCTCACATGAGAAGCACGTATGATGGCTGAGTGTGTAGCACATGCCAGGGACTGTGCCACGCGCCAAAGGCACCAGGGCAAACACCACCCAGACGTTGTCCTCGCCGCTTATGATTCAGGAGGAGACAGATAAGGAGCAGGTGACAACATGACCGTGTGAAAAGCACTCCTGAGGGGGATGCCTAACCCATCAGAAGGAGCCTGGGGTCAGGGAAACCTTCCTGGAAGACGTGACCTGTGAGTTGGCACAAAGCCTGGGAAGATAACCCAAAGAAATTTCAAGAGAAGCCACACACAGGGAGGCACAGTGATGGTGCACAGCTGGTAATCAGGATGGGCAGGACACAGGCTCGGCACTTGTAGGGCGTGGGGGGAGCTGGGAGGAAGGGGGAGCTGTTAGGAGTCATGGCCACAGCTCCCAGCACCGGCAGTAAAGAAGCAACATTAAGAGTGGGAAGGAGATGGGAGACAGGCATGACGGTAACCAGTGTCTTACTAAGATGAGGCATCACTAGCTCCCTCAGTGAACAAACTCCATGAGCTGCCATAAAGTGTGTGCTAACACATTCTGGGACTTTACTATCAGCACTGAAAATAGAAAAGACTCAGCACAAAATGACTGCACATCTCTTTGTTCTGGATACAACCCAATTAGAATTGAACAAAAACACTTGAGAATGAATCAGAAAAATGATGTACTTATTAAAACTTAGAGCATCAATTTTATTTGCAGCAAAAGTTGGGAAATTCTAATGGTCTTAGCTTCCTTTTCCTAAAGTCTGGCCAACAAGGAATAAACATTCTGTATCCCAAAAACTATTTTGCAAATAATACTTTGATTAACAAACTTGAGGTATATTTCTGTATGCACAGAGCAAAATTCCACTGGGTAAAAAGCACTTGATATTTTAGGGGAAAAGAGCAAAGAATAATAACTTTTCTTTCCTCTGAGTCTAACAGCTAATTTCCATGCTGGATGATTTTTTAATAACATTGGCTACGCTGTGGGATTTTAGGAAGTCCTCATTTAGTTTTGAACCCTCTTAAGTTATAATTTTCCTCTGAGCTCAGATGGATCTTTTATCTGTTGTATCCTTAATACCCCTGCTAATCTTAGTATAGAAAAGCTTCATAATTTGAAAAGGAGAAGTTTAACAAGACATGAAGCTGATTGTTTGCACAATCAGAACATCTAATTGAGCTACAGTATTCTAAACCATGCTTGCGTGCAGGGAGATAATTTTTCCTTCATTTCCTACTTTATCAGAAAATTAACCTTCATTTAAAACATTGTGGTCTGAAACACTTTATAGCCACATTCTCCCTGCTGTTCAAGGAATCTGAATTTTAAATTTGCCATCCCAGTCTCTAAAAATGAAACAAACTGCGGATGCTTCCAGGACCAGGTGTTTATGATCAAGCAGAATCAGAATGTGACCCGTGTCCAAAGCACTGTAACTGCCAGCCAAGGGGACTATGTAACCATGTCTCTTCTTATTTTTCCAACCCTTGGTGAAATAACGAGGCTCTGACTTCGCACAGCAATCTGTTTGTCCAAGAACCTAAGAGCCCCACAGATATTCCATTTAATTGTCTGAACACTGGAAGCATTTATTAAGTATCTGTCTTCATGGAGAACTGAACTTGGCCCTACACAAGCCGGACTCAAATCTCGTGATGGTGACGCAGAGCTGGCGGCAGCACAAGTGAAGTTAGGTAATTCATCTGACACATAGTGCACTAAGCTGTAACCACTCCTGACACATGTGTAACTAGAGTGGGCCCAAGTTCATCCGGGGTCACCTTGTCTCGTAATGTCCCGATAAAATACCCAAACTTCCAGCTTACAGGTTGCTGATAAGTCTTCCAATAATTGAGTCCCCCTACAAAATTTCTGAAGATTCTGCAAGAAGTGAGGGATGGAAGGGCATGCACTCTCACACCTGACCATCTATAATGGGCTGAACTGTGTCCTCCAAAAATGAGATATTCATATCCTAACCCCTGGTATCTGTGACTGTGACCTTACTGGGAAATAGGGTTTGTACAGATGATTCAAGTTAAAATGAGGTCATTAGGACAGGCCCTAATCCAATATGACAGTGTCCTTAGAAGAGGAGGGAAATTTGGACACAGGGACACAGACACACAGAGAGAACGCCACGTGATGACACAGAGGGACACTGGAGTGACAGCTGCAAGCCAAGGAGCAGCAAGGATTGATGGCCACCACCAGAAGCTAACAAGAGGCAAGGAAGGATTCCCCTACAGGCTTCAAAGGCAACATGGCTCTGAAAACACCCTGATCTCAGACTTCTGGCCTCCAGAACCATGAGAGAACACATTCCCATTGTTGTAAGCCACCCAGCTGGGGGTGCCTTGTTATCGCAGCCGCAGGCAACACCACGCCCCCTCAGCCATGACTTTCTACTCCCACACTCTACTCTAAAGGTAAATGAGGATCTGGTCTTCAGTTCTCCAGAACACTCCTAACCTAGGGCTGTCGTGAGCAACAGACTTTCAAATGAAGGTCTGGGCACAAAAGAGGGAAATTACTGCATAGAACCAGAAATAACATCCAACAAGACTGCTGCCAAAGCTCATCACCAGAGCATGGGTCTCTGACTGTCCCCTCACTGCGGGGCCAGCTCCTTCTCCAGTGCTTGTCTCCCCACCTGCCACAATTCCCAGCTGCAACTCCCATTCCTAGGATTTGCCCTTAAGCTCCAACTCATTTCATAGCAAAACTGCCCTAGACCCGAATGAGGCACCTGAGTTCCTTCTATGGAAAAGAGTTACTGGCCCTGGGTTTCAACGTCCCAGCAGGACTCTCCCCACAACCATGATCCCATCAAATAACCAAAAGGTTCCTTCACACATTTTCCTAAATCAACAGCCAAGGTGTCCTTCCCATAGGAACCCAGAGAAATGGTTTACAAATTGGATTAGAAGAACCCGCTGCATCAGATTCACCTGTGGTGTTTGGTAAGAATGCAGATTCCTGGTCTCCATTCAGGCCAGTGAATTGCAACTGCTGTAGGGATGTTTAGGAACCTGCAATTTAAAAAGGATCCTGGTGACCCGGGGCCACAGTTTAAAGCCACCAGCACAAGCTGAGCTGAGCTTCACAAACCAGAACTTTCCTTCCTTCTACAGAAAATGGCATGAACACATAAACAGCGTGGGAAAACCTGGGGTGTCCCCGTGGGCAAAGTCAGGCTCCACTCCCTTTCCAAGTACCGTGACACTCACGCACCCTGGCTGCCAACCTTCCTTCCCCAACAAGACAGCCTTCCACGCATCCACCCGGCTTCTCTGCCACGGGCGTCATCCCACCAGCAGCTCCCCTCTGCTGCCGAAACTGACCCTGAGGGCATCTCTCAGTGCAGACTCTGGGTGCTCCTGGTCAGAACAGCGGCCCCTGACAGATCACCTCTGACACCGGCCAGCCCACACATGCAGGTCCTGGACTCCCAGGTCCAGAGATACACCTCACTCTGGCCAGCCTCTGCCCCAGTATCTACTGAGACTTGGCAGGATCGCCAGCATGCATTTCCTAGATTAACCTAAATGAGATGATTCCAACAGTGATTTGATCTTAGTAGGACCTGCCTCTCAAAGTCACTCCCGTCCTCTGCCGACGCCCCTGCACCAGCACGTGCGCTGGAACGTGCAGAGGGTGGCCTGCTGCGGCCACTCGCTTCTCTCTCTCCTCTTTCTTTCCCTCCCGCTCATCTACCCTAGGGAAGGAGTCATCCATTCATTCAACAATAGTCACTGCACTCCTACTTCGCTCTGGGTGACGGACATAAATAATTCACAGCTCTGTCACTGACAAAGCCACAGACCTCCAGAGAAGAGAGCAGGGGACCAGTAATTATGGGATAACTCTGAATCACGTCCTGTTGGGAGCCCAGAGGAGGGAACCTTCCAACTCCGTATGACCCAGCCAAGAAGGACATCACAAAAGTGATATGAACCTAGTCTTGACACCACCCTGGACGAGAAAAGAGGAAGGCTGAATCCTTTAAGGGTCTTTTGCTCACAAACTACAGAAACTGACAAGACACCTGGAATGACTCAAGAGCTATCCGTCACAGGCACTACAACACTGACCTTACCTGCTGAAGGGAGTTATGCAAGCTTTCGGAGCCTGTTACCTCATCTGCGATATGGACTCAGTAGTTTTCGAAACAAATATTGTATGTGAAGTCCTTAGCAACATGCATAATAAGCTCTGAAAAACTACACACAATTACTAAGGAAAAGGGGGGAGACTTGACAAAGATCAGGCCCAGAGCAGAAGGAAGACTGAACATCAAGCCACAGCAGGGCTGAAGCCAGAGCAGCTGTCCGCAGGATGGCCTCAGACGGCTCTGCTCCAGACACCCGCAAGGTGGACTTGGGCACCGCCTCCAACTCCCAGGACAGAGATTCTAACTGGCTAACCTGGGGCGGGGGCAGTCAACGTGATGGGGGACCGACGTTCAGCCACTCTACTTTGCAAGGACATGCCAGATAGGGGCCCCGACAGACCAATTCTGAAGGCAACCCAGAAGGCTCGGTATTGCTGGAGACTGGGGTCTGTGCAGAGGGGCAGAACGGAGAGGAGTGTGGATTTTATCCTTGTGAAAGGTGGTAAGACTGGAGCAACACCGGGTCTGTTCCTGGGACACGGATCTGGGAAGGCTCCACACAAGGCACCCTCGGGCATTTAAGCCTCAAACGAGCCCACCTTACCCTCCCTTGGGGCCTGCCCCTGCAGGAGCACCCAGACCACCAGACACTCTGGTCTCCTCCAGCTATCTGCTGCGTGGCCTTCTGTGGCCCAGGGTGAGATCATCCCCTTGCGGGACACAGGCCACGTCTAAATGGCACTCTTTTCCAGCATGCACACAGCTCAACTGCATGGAGATTCTGGGATACAAGATGCAATTTTCAATCTACTTGGCCCCCAAATTCAGCAGAATTTGGATCTTTTTAAGTGTTTTAAAAACAATCTGTGCTAATGGCACAATGTTCTTGCTAATGCCCTTTAAGGGCCAAATTTTCAAAAATGGCAAATAAATTTGTTTGTCGTTTCCATGTGTAGTTTTATGGGTGGGTATAAATACTGAAGCTGAAATAACAAGCTGATTTTTCCTCACAAACATTTACACTTGGGATCAGATGAAGTGTACGTTGGAAAGGTTATCACCCACATCTAAGGAGAAAGGGCAGGACCATTCTCAGCTAGGGGCACATGAGCCAGACAGAGTCAGAAAGGGGCTGTGAACACAGAACAGAATGTTCTCCTTATGTCAGGCCTTAAGAGAAACGGGGCTGCGCTGTCTACACAGCACGCCACTGGAACGCCAGATGTGGCTTATTGCCTCACTCCAGCATCCTCTCCTCTCCTCTCCTGCCCCACCTCACCTATTACCCCAGATCAGCCCCCCCCCCCAAGACCCAGCATGTCCCAGCTCTCTGACCCCACAGGTACCAATGCCAGCTACCGAAACTTGCTCCAGGAAAGCCTTGTTTGGGATCAGACTTCCCACCTCAGTGGATTCCCCCCCAGCCTCCTTCAGCCCTGGACTCAGGTTTGTTGCCTCCCTTAACCCCTGAGGTGCTCAGGAGTCAAGATGAGGCGTTCCCCACCAGCCCGAGCCCACTGGACTCCCACCCTGCCCCCATGCCAACCCCGCCAAATAATTCAGGTAAGCAAGCAACTTCTGGGTCACCATATCCTGACTATTCCCGACTAGAAGAGTTCACATGAAAGACTCTAAAGCAAATGGTAAGATTCAAGGCTGGGGTGTGGCTCTGTGTGCCTCCGCTCCCAGACACCTGCAGTAGATGAGGCTGTAACCAGGGCACACACCCTGGAACACACCAGGATGGTGGCACCAGAAGCTGGGAGCTGCCTGGCGCCTTTTCCAATCGGCTGGCCATGCCCACGCCGTGCCAGCTCTGGGTGTGGGGCCTCACTCACCCTGGCTGCAGCCAATTAAAAATGAGAAGAGTGAGATCTGCTTCAGGTGGCGCTACACAAGGGCGGGGGTGATGGGGGCTCCGGGCACATAAAGAAGTAAGAGAAATCACCCAAGGACTGGTCTGTGCTTCCTCCTCTCGGGGGGGGAGAGAAGGAGCAGCCCGGGGCTGGAGGAGAAAGCCAGCTCTGTCTGCGGCTGCCACACCCGGAGGGCCCGCGGGGGTCAGGAAGGAGGAGGCGCTAAGGGCACTTTAGCAGGAGGTGAGTTGGCCACCAGCTCCCAGGCCGCGCCACCCACAGGAATGCGCCCTGAGGAAACCACGGGGCTCCTGGAAGACAAAGGGCCTCAGGTCTTCCCTGCCACAGGAGCCCACCCTCCCTCCAGCCTCACCCTGTCCTCAAACACTCCGCAAGCCGAATGCTCAGCCTCAACAGCCCACCCGGTGAACGCGACCTGCCCACACACTCCTCCACCTCTGTCCCCACTCACCATTCCTGCACCCTGCCCATCCTTCTTTCCTCCACGGAACATGGCTCACACAGTAAATGCTTGCTAAAGAAAACACGTGTTTTATTTGTGAATCCCTTCTACGATCCCGGCATAGAACGTAAGCATGAAGGCAGAGGCTGTTACTTCATTCTCGAATCCCAACATTTATTCAGCGTCTGTTGCGATACTGAAGCTTTCCCAGGACTGCCAAAAAAACACAAAAAACTCTTCCGCGAAGCTAATACCTGATTCGCAGATAAACTACATTTTAGTGTCACCCATACAAGCCCTAGCTTATTTGTGTGCCAGAGATTAGATTTTATTGGATGCCTACACTCAAGCCGGTCCACAAAGAATTACTCAACAGAGGAATGAATTAGTAGATATGTTTGGTTTGGAAGTTCCTGGCTTCAAGACTTAGTTTCGGTTACCAGGAATTTTCCAGGACTTTTTCTCTAGCTTTAAAAACCACATCTCATCCCACCATTATTTTTTTTCTCTCTCCAGAGTTTCTACATTTAGCTTCAGGATTTATCAATGACATTTTCCCTAAGCAAAAGAAAGAGTCATCAGCCAACATTTTAGAAATGAAAAGTGGAAGCTTCTTCCTTTTCCGAAGCCGCTGCTGATTCCCGGAGAGCTCACAGGATCCCCACCAGCTTTTCTCGGGCAGTTTTGAGGGAAAGGGGGAACCTGGAACCACGCGGCCTGCCCAGTCCGGGCACAGGCACCATCGTGCTCAGTGGACTCCTGCCAAGGGCCATTAATCACTTACAATCTAATTGTCCTAACCATGTGCCAGACTCTGGACTGGCTTTTGGCAATGAGCTGCCCTCGTGAAGTCAGGTCCTCGCTTCCCGCGGGGCATGCCACGGAGGAGCGAGCAGCGCCGCTCTTCCAAAGGGTGAGAGCGATGTGCTGGAGGGCACGTCGCTGCCAGCCACCAGTCCTGGCCAGAAGCAGTGCCGGGGCGCTGGCCCAGGGCAGAGGGGTGATGTCAAATGTTCCTGTCGCAAGCTGCCTTCTGACTAGACGGAGCTCTGGGGTCATGGGAGAGCAGCTTCCCCGCAGAGCTACGGCTCTGAACCCTGCTGCCCACTTATCTCCTTCAGGAAGCACTTCACTGGGTTTTGCCAGCAACATAAAGGGTCTTGCCCCACTAACTGGTGCTTACATAAAAAGAGTACACATTCCTGAGTCTACCCTGAAGCTGGTCCCCACCTCTCCCCACTGTGAAGTTATTATGACCAGAGGAAATAGTTATTTTATAAACAAACACCCTGAAAACTACTCTGTAATAGGGGTGTGCATATTGGAATTGTAAAGAAAATAACTATCACTCCTTTGTTTTTAGGACACTGAATTTTGCAATTGAACTTCCTTTGCTACCGAAATAGTCAACCCAGCATCCAAAGATAATTTCATCCAAAGATAAAGTTTTTCATCCCCACATGAAATAAATTTCAACACCCAGAAAAGCTATGCACTTACATGACCAAGAAAATACACTCAAGATTATAAGCCTCCATGAGGCTGTTCCCTTGGCATAGCTGGCCCCCTTGCCCCCTCAGTCCCCACATAGCCACGACCTGCAAAAGCTGACAGCCCACCTGGTGGTCCCTGCCCCAGGAAACGGAGAGTTTAGTGGGGAAGACAGATAAACCAGGGAAGTAAGTACATAAGTGCAGAAGTATCAGATGCTTTTACACACACAAATATCAATGTCAAGCCATTGTCACCAGATTCTCCCCATGCCACCCTGGGCTGTTCCTAAAGAATCTAACCCTGAAGACCTTGATCCTCTAGTTCCCATCTCAGGATCCTTTAAAAGCAAAACAACACACACACACACACACACACACACAAACCCACGGAGGAGGGTTCTTCGTTAAAATACCATGAATCACACACACCCGGAATGATGAAGTTAAAGAGAGCTCAGCAAACGCTGCGGGCTGTTTTCACTCATAGCATCTTTAATCGAAAAAATCCTACAAGCTAAATAAGCCACGAGGGCAGGCTTCTGTCCACAGATGTGGGGCGACCCCCACCCAAAGGTCAGGGGCCCAGTAACCACACGCAGAGTCCTCCTGGGAAAACCCAAGTGCTCCATTCCTTTTAATGAAGTGTCGCAAAATGTGAACCTGCAACCAGGGCTGGAGAGACCTGCCTCCGAGACAGGGGTCTCCACTCGCTTCTCCACTCCGGGGAGACCAAGCCTGCTTCCCTCAGTGACCCAGTCCCTCTCAGCGGTGACTGAGGGGTGTGGTGGCTTTGCCTCAGCCTCAGAGCTGGAAGGAAAACACAGATCACAATTGGGCTTCCGTCATTTTTACCGAATAACAGGCCAGCCTGCCTCTTAGGGCCGAAGCTGCTGCAGAAAACCGCGCAGATAGTGGCGAGAACACGAGCGTCAGAGCGAAGGCGGTTTCCAGTCCGGCTCCGCGATCAACACCTCCTGTGGCTTTCGCCTGGGGATGTCACCCTTCCGAACCCTATGAAAATGACTGCAACACGAGAAATAAACACGGCGCCACGTGCTCCGGAGCAAGGCGAGCAGGCACCGGAGCACACACCGCTGTCACTGACATCCTGGGGCGTGGCTACGTCCTGCCCCCGCTACCTTTGTCACGATCACTTGGAAAGACTCGGTGGTTCAAACAACCTGGCACAGTACCCGGGGGCACTTTTGCTGAGGGAAGAACACGGGCTTTCGGCACCTCACGGAACAATGTCACCTCCGCGTCCATCGGCCAGGGCCGGGCCAGGGCCCACGTGTGCTGCCGCCGGAGCTCCCGGAAGGTTCGCTCCCCTCGGCGCCCTCCTCGCGTCTCCCTGGCGGCTCTGGGGCTGGCCCTCAGGCGGAGTCTGCGAGCCCACCGCGGGGAGGGAGCGACGGCCGGCCTCTCACGTGTCTGCTCGGCTCTCCCGCGCTCTCACTGACAGAACGGGAAGGCAGTCAAAGGGCACCCTGTGGCGACGGGACACGTGCGTCCCCGGTGACAGGAACCCCACCATCGAGCTAATCCTTCCCTGACCTCACACCATTATCCTGGGGGTTCAAGGGCCACTCTCCCCGCAAACTTCAAGGACGTCAGTGTCACCAACCCCAGTCGGACCCTCAGACCCGACGGGTCCCACAGGTGGAAGTTTGTACCCTCTCACCCACCTCGCCCTACCTCCCGGGCAACCACCTTCCTACTGCTTCGGCGCCTCACTCCCATTTCCCTTCGATCTCACAGAGAGACGATAGCGCACAGCCTCGACCTCGCCGGGCCTGACTTACCTCGCTCCGCAAACGTCCTCCAGGTGCGCGCACGTCGTCGCAAACGCCAGGACTGCCTCCTTCCCCGCGGCCGAACAGCCACCCACCGCGGCACATCCGCTCCGGGTCGCCCGGGTCGCTTCACCGGCCCACGCGCGGCGGCTGCTTCCGGGGCTCGGCCGCGCGGACACCGCCTCCACGACCCGCTCGCCTTCCCTCCCGGTGCGCACTCAGAGCGGCTGCGGGGTCTAGGTGCGTCTACTTCCAATCTGTGGAGCAACCTCCACCCTGTTTTCCGCGGCGGGCGCGCCGTTCCCAGCGACAGTGCACGAGGCCGCCCTTCCGGTCCCCTCCTGAGGCGCCTGCCTCTCGTGGGCCTCCCCTGAGGCACCGCCGATTCCGCTGTCCCGTCCCCTACGCTCCTCCCTGGCTGTAGCTGTCCCAGAGTCTGTGTTCTCAGAGCCGGGTCCCTTGTGGAGGTGTCTTAGCGGGTGCTGTCTCCGGGGCGAGAAAGGAAGCTGGGGAGACCCCCCGCCCGCGGCCCTGCACCTCCGCAGCCCGGGCCCAGGCGGCACCCCTACACCACAGCTCTGCACCGACCCTTCTGCAAAGTCAGCCTTCCGTGAGTTCCCCAGTCGTGTAATTCCAACTAGGAGCACGCAACTCCCTGCAGGGCTTGAAAGGAGAACAGCTGGGCCGACCCCCCGCCGACGTTCAATTAGCCTTGGCCTTTGGCCAAGTCCCGCGCCTATTTGGTCTCAGCGGAGGCCTGCATCTCATTGGTCTTCATGGAGGCCTGTCTCGTTGGTGCTGGAGGACTCCTACAGCATCTCGTTGGTCTTGGCTGAACCCGGTCTTGTTGGTCCTGGCGGAGGCTTGCATCTCGTTGGTGTTGGAGGACTCCTACAGCATCTCGTTGGTCTTGGCTGAACCCAGTCTTGTTTGTCCTGGCGGAGGCTTGCAACTCGTTGGTGCTGGAGGACTCCTACAGCATCTCGTTGGTCTTGGCTGAACCCGGTCTTGTTGGTCCTGGCGGAGGCTTGCATCTCGTTGGTGCTGGAGGACTCCTACAGCATCTCGTTGGTCTTGGCTGAACCCGGTCTTGTTGGTCCTGGCGGAGGCTTGCATCTCGTTGGTGTTGGAGGACTCCTACAGCATCTCGTTGGTCTTGACGGAGGCCTGTCTCACTGGTGTTGGTGGAGACCTGCACCAGGACTTTAATGCTAGGAGATCTAACGTGAAATTTGGTTTTATAGCCGTGTATCTGTGACAGCACAGTCATCGTGAAGGGTTTGGTAGTAGTACAGCCTGAGCCCCAGCCCAGACTTGGTGATTCCAGAGTACATTTTAATCAGATGTGGAGTGGTAGAGACGCATTCGTGTGTGCGAAATCCAAACTTCTGGGCCCCGCTTTGGTTTCCCGAGGGTGTGTAACAAAGCACCACAAGCTGAGTGGCTTATACAACAGGAACATGTTGTCCCACAGCCTGGAGGCCAGAGGTCCGAGACCAAGGCTGGCTCCTTCAGAGGGCAAGGAGGGGGACTCTGTGCCGGCCCCTCTCCCTGTGTCTCTGCACAGTCTTCCCTCCGTGTCTCTGTGTCCCAATATCCCCTTGGTATGAGGACACCAATCTTACTGAATCACGGCTCACCCTAATAACCTCATTTAAGTTGATTACCTCTGTAAGGACCCTATCTCCAAATACAGGTATATTTTGAGGTATTGGGGTTAGGACTTCAATAGGTGAATTTGGAGAATACACAATTCAGCCCACACAGCTATCCTAAGACCTGATTAGATCCTGACCTTTGTCCTGCCCACTTCTACCTGCTCCCATTCTCCCTCTGGGCCCTTCTGGTTTCTCACTGCAATCTCTTTGCCCACACCGTTTCTTCTGCCTGGGCGCTCCTCCCCAGTCCATCCACCTGATGAACTCACCTACTCGTAAGACCTAGATCAAAGGTCATTGCTGTCTGATTCCTGTCTGGCAGCTGTCCTGACCTCTAGTAGAATTAACCCATCCCATGCTCTCTTGTCTCATGGCCTCTGTAATCTTTCTGCACTTACTGATTTTGCATTGGCTCTATTTCTGACTAGGCCATCAGCAGGTCAAGGGCAGGGCTGGGTCCTATCTAACTTTTCATCCTTTCTGCGTGGCTCACGGTAAATGCTCATTCACAGACAATATTTTGGTTGTAAAATGAATGAAATACCTTAAGAATCAACCAAAGCCCCAAATCATCATTTTAAAAGTCCCTGACTTTTAGACCAGTTGCTGATGAGCAGGCAAAGAGAGAGCTATCAGTGGTGGAGATAAAAAAGGTAATCCAATGGCTTGCACTCTCTGCTATTCAGCAACTCTAGGTCACTTCAGGGAATCACCCGCCCAGAAGAGGCTGAGATTTAGTGGGGATGGAGGGAAATGCCTGATTGGAAGATGAAGCTCCTCCCAGCCTTACCTCCAACTTCTCATCTGCTCATTTGCCTCACCCTGCTCTGCCTGCCTACCTGCTTCACTTCCCAAAATCCCAACAACCATGCTGAAGTTGCCACTCCAGTCCCCATTCATTTTTTAACAAGCACTGCCAAAGCACGCTCATGAAATCTTGATATCACAGGGACTGGGAAAACAACAACTGTGTCCTGAGAAAGACAAGATATCCATGCTTCCTAAGCGCCATGCAATCCCAGGTGGGGTGCACATTTCCCAGGCCATGACCACCTCCTTCCAAAGTCAGGCATGTGTTAGAGGGCTTTTTCTGTTTGAAGAACACGAGGACAGTGGCTTTCTTTGGGCTCTATTGCAAGTCATCCTGAATTTTTTTTTCAGTAACAAAAGCCTAGATTGTTTCAACTCAAATCCCAAATAAGTGCTTTTTACATTTGGTTTCCCACCTCCCTTTCACACAGAGTAACACATGGCACATTTAACCAACAAATACAGTGCTTATTTATTTCTAATAACAGATGCATTTTTTTTTTTAAGTTAGAGTAATAGGGGAAATGTTAAAAGGAAAAAAATAAAGTTAATGTTGAATGAATTAATATCAGGTATGTTGCTGGGTGTCAGGGCAGATAAACATGGAGCTTGACCAGGGTAATTATAGTCTGGCCATAATACTATAAGCTGAGGGTACTTATTCTCCTGTAAGTTTGTTCTGGGATGTGCAGTCCTCCTGCTTGCTCTCTTTCTTCCCCAAAGATAGAACATATCCCCTTGCAAATATATGCTTTTACTTTCCCCCTGAGTTGGTTATTCATTTCTCACAATGTTCCCCCCAAAAAAGATTGAGTATGCTAAGTATGCTAGGTGAGTTCACACATAATCCATTCTTAAAAACACAAGGACGTGGAAATTATTTTCTCTTGACCTTGGTTTTTTTAGGGCAGGGCTCTCTCTCTAAATCCATCTTTCTATGCCTTCCCTCCCCCTCCTCCTCCTTTTCCTAGCTGATATTACATGATGTACTCTGCTTCCTAGATCTGAAAATATGTGAAAAGCTTGAGCTAAGAGAAATTCCTGGCATTTATGAATGCTTGCAAAAGTCCATTTGCTAATGCCATCAAATAGAAAATGAATTTAGAGGAGGAAAGATAAACAGGCAGTAGAACATGAACTCATTTGAAGTTTAAAAAAATTAGGTTTATTCTATTATAAACTTAGAGAATTTTTCCCTAATTCATCTCTGTTGTAAAGAGATGTTTTAAGGGTCATTATAAGGAAGAATATTGCTTTTTTTCCTGCATTCAAGGATGCCACAAATATATCTTCGGCTCAGAGAGGGAAAAAAGCAATAACACTGCCTCTTTTCTATGGGGAAAAGGCAGGTTCTTATTTTTATGTTAAAGACTTGTCAAGACACTTATATTTTTCATAGCATTAAAAGTTATTTTTTTATTCTGCTTAATTGTTCATTGAGATTTCAAAACCAAATCTGCCTCCTTGCCAAATATCTTTGTAATATGTACATTTCACACTGGCTTATTATAATAGGTTTTCTCGTGGGATCTAGCATTCTGGCATCTGCTTTGTTATGATATTATAACAATAATTAACATTTAGCACTTACTGTACAGCCAGCCTTTGATCCATATTTTTAACAAAATGCAATAACAATGCTCTTTCACACAGCATCTTTCATCCCAGGGCCTCAAAGTAGTTGGCAGCATCATATTATAACCCACGATAGTTGTATTCACTCCTGAAATCCTCCCAACACCCCCGTGGGGTCTGTACACAGCAAGCATCTTCCTTAGGGGATGGGAAGGCAAGAAAGGTCAAGTGAACTGCCAGGAGGCGAGAGAAGGGCGGCAGAGCCAGGAATAGAATCCAGTCCATTTGCTTTCTTGGTCAGAGATTCCAATGCTTCAATGTACCTATTTTTAAATAAAGGAGATGGGGAGAGAGAAGTGAGAAGCACCAAGCTTATTGTAACAGGGATTCAGATATATCCTGAAAGTTGTGCTGTGTCTTATGAAATGAATCCTCAGAAACAAAATTCTGAGTAGATTATGAGATGTCTATGCGACAAATATTAACGAGAGCCTACATTGTGCCCCATGCCAGGTCTCTCCTAAGTCTCTTGCCTTTACAAAAAGGTTAGGAGGCATATGAATGACTCTGAGAACTGTCATTTGCAGTCTTTCTAATCAAGGCAACCAAAGGCACCAAGGAACATTGCTCATATGCAACACTGTTGAGTAAATGGCCAATGTGGATCAATTTTACCCAAAACTCTACCCTTGGACCAGTTATCTTACATCTTCCGCTTTTCTCCCGGGGGTTGCAACTCTTAACTCCTAGGCATCTTTATAGTAGAAGCATATTGCTATGTTGAATTTGGGGGGATAGTTAGCCATGATGATAAACCAAAAGAAGCCAATGGTCACTCTCAAATTCAGAAGGATGAACATGACTATTACAGGAACAATAGTCATCTATACAGTTCATTAATGCTTAAGAAATATGTGCAAGTTTTCATCCTACCTTAGCTTCAGTCCAGTTTACAAAATCTCAGGTAAACATAAAGGTACAGAGCATGGTCAGAATTGGTGTGAAATGAGGGAGGCCACGTGCTTGCCACAAAGACCCCCTACGTTACCCCTGGAGTGAATTGCAGTAAGAGCTACAGGAAGACTGGGAAAGACAAGTGGCTCCAATGTGGATGAAATAACGTTGACATAGCACATGATACGCTAACTCATTTAATGCTCCAACAACCCTATGAGGCAGAAGCTCTCATTATCCTCACTTATGGGTGAAGAAGCTGAGGTTGACAGAGTTTAAGTATGTTGCCCCAAATTACAGAGCCAGTAAGGAAGGAATGGAAGCAGCCTGACTCAAGAGGCACGTGGAGTCATGAATTCCTACAGCTTTCTGTTGAAAATACCTAAAGCCTCCAGAAAGTAGTTTAGGTATGATTGTTAATAATGATGATTAGTACTCATAGCGGTATGGCAGTTAGCATGTATTTAGTGCTATGTACCAGGCACCATTCTAAACTTTTTACATCTATCAGCTTTACGGCAACCCTGTGAGGCCTAATTGTTATATAATCCCCCATTGAATGGTTGAAGAAACTAAGTCCCAGGCTAATGCAGCTAGTGTGTGATGTCTGTAAAGAATCCGTTTGCATAAAACTATGGGCTATGCCCTCTCCCTTTTTCTCAAAAAGAGAGGGAAAGAAAAAAACAATATCAGTTTGTCTGATCTGATTCTGGAACAGTGGCAGCACCAAAGGAAAAAAAGGCCTTGTGTCCACTCTTGCAACTCTTGTTTGTCCCTTCTCAGTGCACAAAACACCACAGCACACACCGTTCGCTGACCCTGCATGGGGCCCCTGCTTCCATCCCCACTAAAATGAGAACAAACACTTTTAGAAATAAGTGATTCAATACAGCACATTCCAGGCCAGTCCATAAAGAAAACATCCAATTCAATTTTAAAATGAATTTAGTCCAGATCTACATTTTTACCAATACCATATGCATCTTGCTGGACCTTCTTTTAGTAGATTTTCATTCCACATGTAAATAAAAATAATAGTGCCCATCAGAACAGATCTCTGAAGAGGATACTTCTTTATAACAAGACATATAGCAGAAAAATGTGTTTGGCTGTGCTCCAACAGCCCGGAGTTACTGTGGGAACCAGAGGCAGGCATCAGTATGAACTCCTCAGCGAGCTCTTACCCCACACAGGCCAGCAGCCTCCCGGAACTAAACATCAGAGACCACAGCAGTGAGAAACCCAAGGAAGATTTCACGTCTTGTAACTTGGGGCAGTAAGCTATGAGAAGTTACAAATATTTTCACTCACAGAGAACTATCAAGTGGAGCCTCGTACATTGGCACCAACTCGTGTTGCTGACTTGCATCTTGTTTCATCTTAAAAAGAAATTTTGCCATTTGAATAAATTTGAAAACGATTCAATTTAGACTGATGTAAGTCATTATAACTTGTCCGCAGGGGATGGCATTCTCATGGTCCATGACAGCATATCATGCCCTGGAATAACTTTTACAGAAAGGGTCTTCATACCATTGTCTTTCTAGAGAAAGAACTCATACAATGCACAGTGTTTGATATAAAAGTTTTACTATAAAAGCAATGAAGGAAATCATGGATTGTCTGAACAAGAAACAAACGCTCTTTGCGTGAATTCTGAAACCAAGGCAATGTTGAGAGGTCTCTGGGAACACATTGATGATTCAATTCAATCAGAAGAAAATAAAGCATGCAGTAAAGTCACATGTGGAAATGTAGGTGGTGTCCTAGAACAAGGAGTCCTGATTAAATGAAGCGTCTGAGCATCCTGTGTTCACAGCTAAGAAAACCACATGGCGGCTTCAGAAAGGTGTTAAGATTCTGTCCCCAAAACACAAATCAGATGCAGTTTCTACGTATGGAGCCAGCAGCACCTTCTCTGGAACCTTCCAGGACTGCCTCTTACTGGGTAGTAGGAGAGAAATGATCATACTGTTTCTCAGGCTGCTGAAAAATTCTAGGGAAAAATGCTCCATCCGTAGCATGTGTTGTTTATGATTCGACTCTGTATCCTTCCACATTCGTGTTTCTCCAAACTTCCTCTGGGCGTCAGGTACAAACGGAGGTGGCAACCGCTAGCAAGAAGGAAGAAAAACGGCTGTTGCTCAGCAATTCAGATAGAGTATAATCCACTTGGAAATGAAGAAATCCCTCTCCTGTCCCTGTTCATAACTCTAGAGAAAAAAAAAGATTCAGATTTTGACCTCAAGTTTGCAACCATCATTTGTTCAGATAATATGTTGGTTAATCAAAATCATGAAAGCTAAGTAGAAGAAGTAGAGTAAAATCGGTTACATGGCATGGGAACCTGGGCTTGGATGAAAATGGACTGATCAGTAAAAAACTGGAATTTAGGGTCTTGTAGAGCTCCCTGATCTCTGACTGTCTACAGATCACTCACGTGCACCGTATAGAGGCCCAGAGGCATTGCTGAGACCTGTGCCCACCCCAGAGACTCCTTCCTGCAGCACCCAAGTTTGCAAGATCGTATCCATTCTTGAGAAGCAATAATCTCAAAATTAGGACATAGCTTGGTATGTTGATGGAAAAATGAAGCTGAGTCATTTACCTGACCCTGAATTGAGATTTGGGAAGAGTGAGAAATCAGGTCCCGTGCATTGAGAGAAGAGGGTGGCTGGGTAGAACGAGAAACACAGAGCCTCTGCACAGGATCTATTAATATGAAAATTAATGTCATGTGATTGGCTGTTTCTCTTCACACAGTGGAGTAAGAACCAGGAGAGATTATTTTGCAGAATGATAACCTTCCCTATCTAGTAACCCTAGGGAGATCTGGAAAAGCATGAATTTTGATTTGAACGATAATGAACTGGTAAGTGATATAGCTTTTGGCTGGATAATGACTATATTAATTTGCCGGTTCTGGTGTTAAACCCAAACAGAGGCCCCGAGGAGATAGGACTGTTATCTAAGCAACAATTAATATGCTGAATATGCTATTTAGAAATAGGCCCTGACTTCTGCTCTGCCATCATGAACATAACTTTTATTCCTTGGGGATCTTTATAAATTCTCATAAAAATTTAATAAATAGGGTATAATCTAAAGGAGAATAGGGTTGTCAGTTACAAACAAGTGCCAGTTTCAATTTTGGTTTTAGACCTCAAAGTCAAAAAGCACATCAAGGGGGAGAAACTGTCCTTCTATTCCGATGTACATTAATTTCCCCAATTTAGGAAAAATGGCTTTGCTGTAATAGATTGAATTTTACCTCTGCTTGGCATTGTGTCAGCAGGGTAGACCCTTATCTGTTAATTTGCCAGTGAGATGATTTTTTTCAATGGCACTTTTTCCTCCCCACAGTGAGGAAAAAACCCTTTCAAGCTTAATTTGATTGTTAAAAGGCAGTAAGGACAAAACTGAACTTGATGCATACTAAGGATTTATCACTCCACTTGCCAGGCTTAAAGCAGTCCGTGTAGCTAGTGCTCTTAGGATTGTTCAAATTTTATATAACTTGTGGGAAAAAAGACTACCTGACCAGCCACAGGGGGCTGCCTTATCAGCAGCTGAATTGCAGCCTTAACAGCATAATTACTCTCTATCGGATTGGAGGAAATTCCAGGACGTTCTGGAGTGCAATTGTATTATGTTCAGGGCTCTCCTCTCAAAAGGGATTTTAGGGCACTGGGTGCAGAGGAATGTCATTCGGGGGTGTTTGAAGGTTGTGCATTCTCTGGGCTAACAGCTCTGGGCCGCTCACTCCACCCCTGGTTCCGTCCAGGGGTGCAGTGGATTTCCAGGTCTGGACACTATGCCTGCTTGTATGCGGAGGAAAGACCCCAATGCTGAGTGTCCCTCCATCATACTGCAGAAAAGAAAGGCAAAGGCCACACCCTGCTCTGAGAAAGCCAGGCAGTGCTGGTGGGGGAGGGAGAGAGAGGAATGGAGTTTCTAGTCTTTTCAGTACCACCACCGCATCCTATTCCAGAATCTGTTTATGCACCGGGAACAGGAAGGAGGGAAAAAGGACTCCCCCACCCCCACCCTACCCGTGTCTCCTCTCTGACCTCAGGGCCACTGCCCCCTGGACCTGTGACTCAGTCACTCCAGAGGCTGTAGACAGAGAAGCCCGTGCAGGGGCCCAGCAGGCCAACTCCTGTGCAACAAATCCAGTCCGCTTGCCATTTGCTAATCGGCTGGATGCTCTCCCTTCCTCACCCTCCACTTTCAAATCTGAAAATTGGGGTAGTGCAAGTATCCGCTCTACAGGGTTGTTCAGCCGTGTAAAGCTCCCTGCAAGCCCTCCACGGGCTGCCAGGCGGTCAGACTGGTACTGTCACTGCTGATGCGTGTTCCTGCATCTCCCACGTCCCTCTTTCAGATCTAGGGGCCCAACGGTTATGTTTTCATTGGTGCCAGGCACCCCCTCTTGCTAAATAAGCTCTCAATGGACCTGGACAAGGACCTGGCAATATTGATGTGGAGATAAAGAAAGAGGGTGGGTGGGATCCACCTCTTGAGCATCCTTTCTGCACCCCAATTTTTTAAAAAAGGATGTTAAAGAAGGACCCCAATAATATCAGCCCCAAAGAGCTGTCGAAAGGATCAAAGTGTGATAACAACAAAAATAATTTCATGCATTTGAAAGCACTTCTTAAATATCTTTCACTATAACTATTGGACACGTAAACATACTTGTCAATTGTTTGAATTCATGACACTAGTTCTATGAGCTCTCCTGAATCAATGAGAAAGTTATTTTGAAATAGGATACCCTTGCTGGAGTTCCAGGTGCCCACAGTAAAAGATAATAAATCCGATAGATTTCCCTCCTCTTCCTGCCCCCCTCCCCCTCCTATCCTCCCCCTCCTTCCCTTCCCCCTCCCCTCCCCCCTCTGCCTCTCCTCTTCCTCCTCCTCTGTACTTTGCTCATCTCTGCAACACAATCCTCTCCTAAGGTTCCTTCATACCCTGACTACCTTCAAACCTTCAATGACACACAAGGACCTGAAAGGATCCCACTTTCAGGTTCATTCCAAGCCACCTTGAGTTGCCATTGAAAGGGCAGGATTCATTTCAAAGAGCATTCAAAAGAACCAAACAGGAAAGCATCTTCAAAGTAAAGAATCCTTTTGTTGCCTGCGAAGCTGTTCTTCCTGACCAGGCTAACAACACTTTCACATCAATGATCACGTTGACCCCACACCAATCCTAGGAGGCAGGTATGATCAGCTTGGCTTTGTGGATGGTGAAAATGAAGACAAAGCCATTAAATGACCTGCCAGCATTCAACAAAGGCCTTTTGTAAACTGGGAGCAAGCTAATCAGGCGGTCCTCTTGGCACCAAGCCCTCCAGAGAAGAGGAGAATAGACCCTGGGAGGTGTTGGCTAGTCGCTCTCTCCCCAAAGGTGAAAATATCAAATCAAATCTGTTTAAAGAGTGACAGCATGAAGAGAGGGTGCAGCCCCTGGTGCTTCTGAATCCAGCGGGTCGGAGAGTCCACCGGAGAAAACAGAGCGTAATGCCAGGGTAATTCTGGACTACCTCCCCACGCCATGTTGCAGGCGCCCCACCTCCGGCAGGACACACCACAGACCAGGACTCTACTGCAAATTCTCCTGGGCTCTCTTGACTCTAGGCCAGTAAGCACGCCACTCAGAACAGCCTTCTGCAAGCAAATACTCCTCCCCCATCTTCGTGGAGCCCTGCCTGGCTGCCTGGGGAATCCTCCAAAGGCTTAAACCGAGTGTAAGATGTGCCCGCTCCATTCGTCCATCTCCCACGTGGAGCTCTCTAGTCTGTGGAGCTAGTCCTGCTCCCGTGGCTTCCCATCGCCAGGTTCCCTCCAGCTCTCTGCACTGTGCAGGCTCCATCTTCTCCAAAAAGCCTTCCCTGATCATTCCTGCCCAAACACCATCCCCCCAACTCTAAACACACTCGTTCGATGGCTACATATTTATGGAGGGCTTCTGTGCCAGGCATAGTGATGGAGGAGCATGTAGGGACCCCCTTATTTATATCCTTCTTAAACATTGTGTATGGTACTCTATACTGATTCCAGCTTTGTATCTGTGTACCAAAGGGCTATAGCACTTCTTCTCTCTTGAAGCCCAGAGTGCAGGGTGGAGAAGTTGGGGTAGAAGGAACAGAGGTGAACATGAGGTCGCAGCTCAACACTGCCCGGGGGCAGACCTCTCTAGAGACCAAAGCATCCCTCCTCTGAGTACCTGGATCTCATCAACTCTAGGTTTCCCTGCTGGCTGGCTGCTGGCCGACCTGCTGATTAGCCCCTGCCTGGCTCCAGACAGACTATCAAGAGCACGTGAAAATCACCAATGGCCGATCATTTTGTCAGCTAGACGCTGTAACAGAATTTAACCATTAGCTGACCTTATTATTTGATGGCCCACAGGCTCCCTCCTTGTCTTCTGGAGGAATGTGATCCCCAGGGACTGATACCCTCCAGGAGGCATCTTCATTACTGGCATTTGTGCTCCAAAGTTGAACTTGCATTTCAGCAGTCCCTTCTACAGGAGCACACATTTTCTCAGTTACTTTGCACAACAATGCTGTGCAGGAGGTAATACTGTCTTTAATGTGACAGCCCGGGAAACCAGACCCTGAGGGTGAAGGGCTAGTCCGGGATCACACAGCTGGGGGCTGGAGGTCTCAGGCTCATGTGCAATCTCTCCTTGCAGAGCTTGGAAGAAACTGAAGATGTTTACTTCTTCCATGTGTGTGAACCTGCAACTTTACTTCAGATTCCCTTTACAGAGAGCTATGGGATTCAGCAGAGGATGCTTTAATCCTTATCCACACGCTGGAAGAAGGTGGAATCAAGAAGAGCCTCCACGGCCGTGAGGAAGCAAGAGAACAGATATTTCTGCTTTTTGTGTGATTTAGAGAAAGGTATTAAAAGACCCCAATTGAGTGAAATCATCAGGTATTTACTGAGCATCCCCCTTGTGCCTGGTACGGTACCAATAAAACAGTCTTTCGATACATTTCAATTTAGAATTGGGGGCCAGCAGGGAGTGGTTTGGGTGGGGGTAGGAAACTGATGGACTGCCGTACCCCTGCCTTATTACCTTCTAACCTTATTATTTGGCCAAAGTAAGCTATTGGCCATCCCCTCAACCCAATGCCCATGCCCACCACATGCTGCCTCAAACATGTTTCATATGCTCCAATATCTGTGCCTTTGCATGGACCATCCTTCTGTTTGGGATACCGTTGACTTGGCCTTTCCCATCTAATTCCTGCCCACCCTACATAGCAACTCCAAATGCCTGAGACTGCCTGCTCCCAGAATTTTTTCTTTTTTTCTTTTTTCTTTCTTTTTTTAAAATTGAAGTATAATTAACACACAGTGTTATATCAGCTCAGGGGTACAATATAATGATTCAATAGTTCTATGCATGACATCTAGGATTTTTTCTGATTGTCCACAACTGGATGTGATCTCTCCTTCCTTCAGTAAAACCCCACAGGACTACTCATATCTCCTTTCGGCATTTATGTTCCATCTTGTCTTTGAGCAAAGATTCCTCCACCTTCCCTGGCCAGTTTGTATGCGTGTGCGCACACACACACACACACACACACACACATACACACACACACACACTGGTCTGGGATGTCAGGGGCTATAGTTCCTACTTATTTAAAAAATAAAGGTCTTCAACAGTTGCCATAATTATCCACATAGCAAATGTCCAGGTAGTTCTTTTTTTTTTTTTAAGATTTTATTTATTTATTTGACAGAGAGAGACACAGCAAGAGAGCGAACACAAGCAGGGGGAGTGGGAGAGGGAGTAGCAGGCTTCCCGTGGAGCGGGGAGCCCGATGTGGGGCTCGATCCCAGGACCCTGGGATCATGACCTGAGCCGAAGGCAGACGCTTAACGACTGAGCCACCCAGGCGCCCCTGTCCAGGTAGTTCTGACCGAATTCCACTTGGTGAGACCCTAGAAGGCAGCTGAGTAGTGGGGTGAGGCGTGGAGGCTGAGCACCACACGTAGCATGTGTGATGCTGACTAACAGCGTGCCTCACCCACATTCACACCTCCTTCCCAGGGCAGCCTGCCTCCAACATCCCATTAACACCACCCCTGCCTATGATGGGAACCCCAGACTTCTCTGAAGGTCCAGCCCGAGTCCAACACTCTCCACGGGCTCATCTGGAGCCTTCATGGGGCCCACGTCTCAATTCAACTTCTCCCTTTGCCCAATCTCACTCTTGTCTCCTCCTTTCCATAGGTGCGAATCCCAGGAGGGCTCCTCCCTCATCAATGTCCTGCAAGAGCAACGTGGGACTAAGAGCAAGCTCTCTGAACCCTCTGAACAAGAAGACAGAGCAGGTAGCTGCTTTATCAGGTGTGGGCAGCCATGCTCCAACCCCTCCCGCCCACATCCACCACGGTGTTTCCCAGATCCCCTGCCTGTCCTCTCCTAGTGTCTCTCTCACAGAGGCGAGCTCTGTGTCTAGTCATGGTGTAGGTGGTGGTTATCCAAATGGTATGAGGCAAAGTGGGCCAAAAGGCTCTCTGCCCACAAATGCCTCCTGTGGACCCAAGCCTAGGACTGAGATTCCCAATACCATCAGTTCTTGGGGAGGTGGCCATAAGCTCTCCAGAGCATGGAGGGGTGGGTAGGATACACCCACACAACGAAATGAAAGACACATTGGAAAGGGGACTTGGAGGAGGTGACATGTGGAAAGGACATTTCAGGGGGCACCCGGCTGGAGAAAAGCCCAGAATTGAAACTTGTGTTCCTGCTACTATTCAGAGTTTGGGTCACACTTTTAATTACAGGAGTGAAACATGCAATGAACAGCCATGGGTGATCATTACTGGTTCCATTTTTAACATACTGAGAGGTGGGCATGAATTGGTTCACTCGGTGCTGCTAAGTGGGAGCCAAGCTTTGGCAGTCTTCAGATTTCAAACCCGCTGCCAATTCCTTCGGCTAGTTTTGTTGCTTCCAGCCACAACTGAGGCCCTCCAGTAGGCTCATGGGTCCCAAGGCTCTCAGGTTGGCTGTGATCTGAGTCACACCACTCCACAGCACATGTGCCCATTCCCAGGCTGGTGTGTGTTCATGAAACATAATCATAGGGGTGCCAAGCAGGGACTTCTGCTCCCTCCCAAAAAAGGGGGGTTACCATGATAGGATATTTCAATTGTTCCTCCAGATCTAAAATTTTATAGCCAGATAGACCTCCATCTGACCTTGCTCTTCTTCTCTTTAAGGATTCATCACAAACGCTGGGAAGATGGATGGATATTTAAGAAGCTCAGGCTGGGCTAGGGTCCAGTTGGCTAGCTGAGGTCTGTCATGGTATCACAAATGGTGCTGATACTTGTCCTAAAACATGAAACTCAAGGTTTTATCAAAATCCCAGATCATGCTTTATTTTCTGAGTAACTATTCAAATATACAATTAGTTCAAAGTCAGAGTTTTAAAATGTTCAGGAAGTCGGGAAGATGGTTTATTTCACCCAAGTCATCCAGTCTCAGACAATGATCATTCCCTCTTACAAATTTTGGGTTTCGCCTTTACTTAATTGACTTTGGCAGTTGGCATGCAACCTTTAAAATTTTTACTGAAATGTCAGCCTTGAAAGAAAGAAAAGATTATTTGATTAATTTAATCTAAGTGCCAGCTAAAGCACAAATGTTCCCTATGGATGTGTTACAACACTGGAGGTTCGAAATTGATTGCTCGAGAACGAGGGGGAAAAAATGAACACAGCAAAATATTTACTAGTTTAGCAAATATAGTTTAATATATACAGAATGTTTGCCCAGAGTCGCACCTGTATCCTGTGAACCACCAAAGCCTGGAACTGGTTCAAATTAATGAGTAAATAAAAGCAAAAACCACTGAATGTGAGATAAGAACAGTGGCAAGGCAAGGACATGGATTTCATCCTTCAGAAACTCAGAACTAACTAAGAATCTAAGACCACTCTGCCTTTGCTCAGCGCACGGTTGTGTTGCAGGAAAGAAAAACATAACCAGAGTATGACGCTGTCAGCAACTGACTTCAGGTGCCATCTGTATGTATTCCTGGCACTATTAATTTGCAATTAACAAGGGCCTTATGTTTTATCCCCTGCAACTTGCTGTCTTGAAGTCTGAGGGAGGGGGTTTAGCGGAAGGGAACATGCAGGTGGGTGGTGAGCCTTCTCAAAAACAAATAATTCTGCTTTTCGATACTGAATCACTGGTATGTAAGCTGCTCTTTCAAACTAGTAAAAGGTCATTTGTTGAAGGGAAATGGAATATTTCCCTTATGTCATCGTGTGAAGCAAGTGCTCCAACATGTAGTAGGACATCACAGAGATGAGCATTGTGCCACAGGGCAGGCCGGCAATCTTTATTTACATTAGACACAGTCCTTTTTGAAAGTCCAGTGTGGTGGGCAAACTCCTAAACTTTTGAAATGGTCAGAGAACAGCAAAATCTGCTGAAAGCCTGTGGGCGCTAAAACAGAGCAAATAGCAAGAGTTCTAGATTTGTTCATCCCTGGCTTCTGATTCCTGGGTACCCTACTTTCCTTATTTATGAAATTTTTAAAAAAAAACTCATTTTAAGGATTAATAAGATGACTCTAAAGTGTCTGGCACAAAATAAATGTACCCAAAATGTGGGTTACTGTATGTCAGGCACTTTGCTACATCCTTATCTTGTTGTCTCAAAGTTTACTTACAGGTAAAAAAATATTTCAACCAGTTATCAACAAGTCATTTTCTGGAAAGGAGAAAAATGCCATTCATGCCCATTTCACTGAAAAAGAAGTGAAAATCCAAGTGGCTCTCTCACACTGCTACACACTGCCCATGGAAAAGCTATGTTGGTCCAAAATGGAGAGTAACTTTTCTTGGTCAACCCTCTAGGGCAAATTATTTCAGAGTCAAAAGGTCAGAGGTAATCCCCACACTCCAAGGACATTGATCAGAAGGGCCTCTTGTCTGATTTGTTCTCAAAGGGAACAATATAACTTTGGGTGATGAAATTATGTGGTGAATCCCACTGATGGTTGACATGAAATGGATTGAAAACCATTGATCTTTCCTCACTTAACATTGGCAATATAGGTAGTAACAGACATCTGCTAGCGTTGATTGAATGCTGATATAAAGCAAAATAGCCAGTCAAAAGTAAGCTAGAAAAATAGCCTCTTCTAAGGCAGGAACTAGAATTATTTAATGAAGCTAAAATAAGTAATAACACCAAAAATAAGGCACAGGTACTAATCATATATTCCCTCTCTGTCTTGTAGCCATGCCAGCAGATAAGCAGGAACTCTGAACATTTCAGTTAAAAGTCTCCATGACACTCAGGAAAATATAACTTCCTCCAAAGCTGGAGGGAAACGCAGGTGTTTCTGCATCATCCAAAAATTCTGCCACTTACAGAAAGAGCATTTCATGGTCTTTGGAGGCCGGGACACAATTCCCTTGAACACCCACTCCCGGGCCAAGACTTAGGGACATGACTCATCCGGAGCGAACAAGGCAATTTTCTGTGGGGAAAACGTGTCTCCACCCCAGATGTTAGCCAAGTTCTGCTTAATTAAGTAAAGTTCTGTGAGCCTGAACACGTACTAGCAAATGCTTTCCATTCTCCTTGAAAAGCTGTGGGGAAAATGATGACGGGCAAAGGGGAGAGGTTGCATACTGACCCTAAGACAGTAGATGAATTTCAAAGATTTGCACAAAGATAATTGATCAGGAAGTTGTAACTTTAGAAAAGAATTCTACACTTCACAAAAAGGTCAATGTAATTCAAGATGTATTTATTGATCACCTACCATGTATAAGATTGTAAAAAGAGATGTCTGCTACTGGCAAGTGGAAAGATAGGAGGTTGTTATTAAAGCAAGTGAACAAAAATGTCAATGAAAATATTTCTTCTCTGATAAGAGTTCAATATTGTGGGAGAATCAGTCATTGGCAGCCTTTATACAAGATGGAATAAATATGAACCAGAGAAAGGTTAAAGAAACTTTCTGGAGATGGGTAGAGGAAGAACTGATCAATTTTCACTGGAAAAAAGCGGGGGGGGGGGCGGTTTATAAGTGAGTGACTTATAAACTCACTGAGACCAGTTTATAAGTCATGCCTCTACTGACATTTTTTTTTTAAGATTTTATTTCTTTTTTTGAGAGAGAGAGAGAGCACGAGCGGAGAGAAGCAGAGGGAGAGAGAATCTGAAGCAAACTCTGTGCTGAGTGGGAGCCTGACACGAGGCTCAATCTCACAACCCTGAGATCATGACCTGAGCCAAAACCAAGAGTCAGATACTGAACCGACTAAGCCACCCAGCCGCCCCCCACTACTGACACTTATTTATGAATACAATTCTTTCAGGCACAACTTAACTGCTTAAAACAAGTATAAGTTTACAAGGTATAACAGATGGAAGTGTGTTCCCCCCCAAAGAGATGTGGGAGTCCTAACCCCCAGTACCTCAGAATGTGGCCCTATTTGGAAGTAGGATCTTTACAAAAGTCATCAAGTTAAAATGAGGTTATTAGGGTGGGTCCTAATCCAATATGACAGAGTCCTTATAAAAAGGGGACAGGGACAAAGATGCACCAAGGGAGAGCGCCATGTGAAGACAAAGGAAAAATCAGGGTGATGCTTCCACAAGCCAAGGACCACCAAGGACCGCCAGCGAACCACCTGATGGCAGGAGGGAGGCTGGAGGGGATTCCCCGTCAGATCCCTCGGAAGGAACCGACTCCGCTGACGCCTGGATCTCAGACTCCAGCCACCAGAACTCTGAGAAAATACATTTCTGCTACTTTGGTCTGTCGCATTTTGTTATGGTAGCCCTAGGACACCCCTACCTACAGCAGTTTTGCCATGTTGAAAGACATTATTCCAGAAGCTTCAGCTGAAACCCCTGTTCTCCTAAGGTGCACGTGGAGATTCACTGAGGCTCAGGAAGAGATTTCTAGGACTTCTATGTGTCTTGTTAATTTAAGACTTCTTTTTTTGGCATATGTTTTAAAGGCACCATATATTAACATAATGGTATAGCGAATAGATTATAAATAAACAATTATATGTGTATAGGATCCTCTGTTCAAAACTTATTTTCTGATAGTTACGAATAATCAAAAAATTGTACATACTACTATTAAAAGTGATAAAAATCGGGTGCCAGGGTGGCTCAGTCAGTTAAGCGTCCGCCTTCAGCTCAGGTCATGATCCCGGAGTCCTGGGATTGAGCCCCTCATCGGGCTCCCCACTCAGCGGGAAGCCTGCTTCTCCCTCTCCCTCTGCCCCTCACCCTGCTCATGCTCTCTCTCTCTCTCTCTCTCGCTTGCTCTCTCTCAAATAGTAAATAAAATCTTTAAAAAAATAAAAAAAAACAAAAGTGATAAAAATCTAAATAATTATAGGAAGAAAACGAGATATCTGACTCCCCTCAATTCTCATGGGTGAAATGTAATGGCATGGTAATGTGGCTTTGACTCCTGCTCCACGGGAATAATGATGCTATGATGACAGCCATCAAAGGAAGGTGTCCTTTCAGGGTGGTTGCCAGTTACTGAGTGTTTGCAGGGGCTAAAGGAGGATTCAGAATACCTCTTGCCTGAAGATCTTCTTTTTTCATCTACAGGTAAAGGAGCCCAGTACTGTAGACACACACTGAACTATGACAAATGGTATTTTCTCATTTCTCCCCACCTGCCTTCCAAAGAGCCAGCACATAGAGGATGCTGAATCAAGGTGGGGGCCTTTTTTTTAGTAAAAGTCCTTTTTTACCCACCTCTTCCCTTCTTCCTTTGGTCTCACTACCCATTTAGAAAGATCACTTTCTACCACCCACGTGTCCAGCTCTGGACCCTAATTACACAAACAAGAGGGGGTCAAATCCCTCTGACCCCACACACCCTCAGCAACATGAACCTCTCTGAACCTATTGGCTGGGATGAAAAAATTAGCATTTAATTTAAGATGACCGTCTGAACTATTAGTGAATGTTTCATATAAATATAGCCTCCTTCAAATAGGTCACAATTGTGTTCCTCGAGGGCACAGATAATGCTTTATATTTCCTGGACCCCAAAGTGTCTGGCCCTAAGGTTAAGCTAAGGTTAACCTACCAGCTCAAAGTGAGGGCCTATGGGGATGCTAGAGCTTTCTCTCTAGTAGTGGAATGAGATCAGACTGGTGTCAGCTTGAGCTAGATTCAAATTCTGAGTCTGACACTAATTTCATGATCTTGAGCAAGTTACTCAACCTTTCTGGGCCTCTGTTTCCTTACCTATAAATGGGTATAACTGCAGCTCACCCCTCGGGTCCAAGAGAGAATTCAACAAGCTAATGCACACAAGTCTGAGCACAGTAACTGCTCCACAAGCATTAAATGTGTCCATTTGAATTATCTCTAATTCTGTTAATTATGCTCATTCCATCTCTCTCTTCTGCTAGCCAGTGTTCATCTTCTGAACATGTCAATATTTAGAACACTACTTGGTGGTATTATGAAAAAATACTTTAAAAAGAAAAGGAATCGTGGTCTGAGTGTGGCTGTGTTCCTTCTCATGGCTCCTTTCCCCTTACAGTTATTCAACATGATGGTGGTGCTACCAACAGAAACCAAAGATCCATGTGTCACCAGTGTGATTATAGCCTCTCCATTATGCCTCAAAATTATCAAGGGAGAGTTGGCTCAACTCATATTTGATATGTAGAGATGACTGGGTTCATTTCTATCTTCTCAGAGCTTCTGTCTTCTCAGAGTATATAAGTCAGTAATGTCCAGAGGGCCAATTAAACACCATTAATTCAAGTCACCATCAGGTTGGAGGTGTATCATGGTGGACAGAGCAGAGAGCAGAGGGGAAGTAATGAGAACTCTGGCCCCGGCCACCAAGAAGCCAAGACAAAATGAATAGCTGAGTTACCACCTTCCTTCCAGAGCCGTGGGTTTCCTCGGTTGGAAATAGCAGAGCTCATTCTCTCTAAGAGAACCAGTGGAAGGTCTACATTCTTATGTCTCTTTCCTGATGGACTCCTGATTCTCTGGACATGGACCTTCCCCAAGCCTGTGGTCCAGTTACAGGCAAGCTGAGCTGTGCTTCTGGGAACTGTGGTATACAACATTGCCCACATTGCCTAGTTCCCTTCTATGGCTAACATCTGGGAAGTGTGACTGAGTGTGAGGGCTGGAGGGTGCTGTCTCTCGTTTTCAGATGGTTGTGTCAATATAATCATCTTCTGCACAGTAATTCCAAGCCAGAGTATACTAAATGGCCCCTTAAAGAGCCTGTATTCACCAATGTCCCATGAGTTTGACATACACAGAACAAAATTGTTGCTTTTCAACAAGACTGTGGGCCAAATCATTATTTCTGAATATAGTCAAACTTTGAATTAGCTCTGAAAGACATAAATGAAAAAAAAGTGTTAATTCAGACAACTGAACAGATAGCGAGCAGCTACTATGAGCTAGATGCCAGGGAATCAAAACGATGAATTAGACACAATTATGAGATCGTTGTAAAGAGTCAGTGGAATAATAGATGCACAGGTGCCTAGCACCGTGACCCCTGAGCCTGGCAGTCCTCTTCCCCTCTCCTCGTCCTCCTCCTGGGAAGCAGGCAGGGACATGACTGACTCTCCATTCCTTCCTCTGCAGGTGTTCTTCCATGGTGCGAACCAGGTGCTGTGCAGGGACAGAGGAGGTCGTGATGCCACCGGAGACAAGACCTCAACCAACCAGCCTCCAAAGTAGAAAAATTCAGAGCTGGGGTCGCAAACTAAGCCAGCTGGAACTCGCCCCTGTCACTTCTCCCTTGGGGTGGGGATGAATCTCTGAGCACCAACAGCAGCTCCTACTGACTTCCAAAGTCTGCGTGAGGCTGGGGGCTGGTGGGGAGAAAGAACCTCCACTTCACCTCATGGCTCTGTCGAGACTTGAGACATTCATCCACTATCCCACCCAGAAGTGGTCCGGAGCAAGTTGAAATAATGCCTGACTAGGGAAAGCGAGCCCATAGCTCACATGCTATAGGGCAGTCCCCAGGAAAGCTCCTGTGCTGGCCACGGAATCACTCTGGTTGTCACAACACCCTCCGTCCTTCCCCTCCGCAGGTCTCACCTTCACCCCTGCACCCCACAAATGTCAATGGAAGAGAAAAACAATTGTTCTGGGAAGATTGAAAACACCCCTCTTGCTTCTTGCCAGAGCATTTGCATTTTTGGAAGAGGTTCTTATTTCTTTTTAAGGCTCAAAGTGAGAAGCTTTTAGAAAAGCTAAAAATATCTGTTAAAGAAGAAGGGGGAAAAAAAACTATCCAGCTTTCCCTTCTTTATGTGCAAAAGGCTCAGAAGCACACAGAGGTGCAGAGTCAGCTTTTCGACGCAGGTCTCTGAAGGCACAGGGGAGGAACGGTGTCACGGGGCCTGGATCTTGAGAAACAAAGGCACATGGAGGTAAAGATAAAAGAAACCCAAGAGCACACTATGGAATCAGAGCAGTTGAAAGCTAAGAATGTTCTACAGAGTCGACTTCATCTAAACTCCTCATTTTACGACTAAGGGAACTAAAATGCAAACAGATGAAGTGAGTTGCCTAGAGCCACAGTGCTGAGTTACAGGAGCTGAGATGAGAACCGGCTGGTTGTCCTTCCCATCTGGGAGCCCCTGGGCTGCCCAACATATGCCTTGGACCTCTCTCCACCATTACACTGCTTATACCTACAACCCTGAAACTAACTCTCGAGACTCTGGTCCAGCCCCTGACGTGGGGATACCTGACCCATGGGTAGGCCGAGTTTCCTCCAACAGCCCTGGTGAGCTGCACGACTCTGCAGTCTGGGGGCCTGACTTCCAGAAATCACAGAAACACCAACACTCTCAAAGGGAGTTTTCACCAAGGACCAACATATCAATGGGTAGGTCAATAATTACTCGGGAACAGGAAAATTTAGTTCTCAAATTTAGAGCTTGAAGATCATGCCCTCTGTTCAAGAGACAAGAAACAGGGGCCAAGAAGAGGCCACGACTTGTCCAGTGGAGCCCGAGGTCAGCATCAGACTGGAGACCTCTGCCTTCACATCGCCACCGGTCCTGCCGTGCCATGCTGCCTCTGTGGAGCTTTTCTTTTGTTTTTTCCATTTACTCCTTCAATCAACATCATTGCTGAGTTCCTACTATGCACCAGACATAGTTCCCGGCACTGAAAATACAACACTGAACAAGACAGATAAGATTCGGTGGACAGTACCTCCCATGGATCCCACCTGGCTCATATGAGATGCACACATGGGCTTCCATGAACACTCTTCCCTTCAGGAGCGAGAGCATTGGCAACGGCTCCCCAAGGCCCACAAAATGGAGCACAAACTCCTGGCTATGACCCACAGCCTCCATAACCTGGCTTTAGCCCATCTTCTTCGGATTTCTTGCTGTCCTCCACAAACTGTGTCCCAGCCACATAGATCCATACAGATGGGCCCATAAAATCCTACCCAGGCCACATGCTTTTGAAACTCTGCCACGGCACAGCCTGTCACCCTACCTGTTACCCTTTCTTCTCCTTCCTCTTCCACACTAGCCTTCTTCCTAACACCACTCGGGGACTGCCTGTGGCATTCTTACCCTGCCAGAAGCTCTGTGAGGTGCTCTGCAGCTGCTGGGGCACTTGGCCCCACAGCTCACTAGGTGTGATGCCAGGGGTTCTCACCCTTGCTGCCTCATTGCAATAACGGAGTGGGGCTTTCTCCTGTAACCCCCCCGGGCTCCACCACACCGAGATCCTGATGTAATTGGTCTAAGATGCTGGGGCATCAGGAACTATAAATGGCTCCCCAGGTGATTCTAATCAGCAGGCAAACCTGAGAACCAAGTAAGGCACTATTCTCTGCATTTTATAAATGAAGAATGAGAAACTCAAAGAAATTACCTAACATGCCAATGCTAATTCAGTGATACCTATTTATGTTTTTTTTTTTAAAAAAAGCTAAAAAGCAGTTCATATGGGAATGAGATTTCATTCTTGTATGTCTGTGAGAACCCCGTATCTCCAGTATAGGGTGGCCAGATTTAGCAAATGAAAAGTCAGGATCCTGAGTGACATCTGAACTGCAGATAAACAACAAATGATTTTTCAGTATGAGTCGGTATAAGTATGTCCCATGCAATATTTGAGACATACTCATGCTAAAAAAAAACTATTCATTGTTTATCTGAAATTCAAATTTAACTGGATGTCTTAGATCTTTTCCGGCAACATGACTGTAATAAATTATTGTATCTGAAACCAAAGACGACAATAGTCTTCAATTATTGGGAGGCAAATTCCTTGAAAGTACCTTCAAAATGATTACCTTAAATTTGACTCACACTCACTTTACCGACAGAAGTCATTTATTCACTAAAGCTCACAAATAGAAGGTTCACAATGCAAAAGATAATAAAGAGAGATGAACATTCTAGACCTCCGTATAACCACTCTTATGTGGCTCACAATGAGTCTGTCTGCCCATGCTAGTAATGCACTTGAGATTTTTCAGTACATTTTAGCAAATATCATTTCTTGGCTCTCAGAATCCCTGTGAGAGAGGCAGGCATGGTATTATTCCATTTCAAGGCAGACGAGACCGGCGCTCACAGTGACAATTCCTGAAGGTCGCGTCGATGGTCAGGGTTGGCAGCCACATGGTTCAGCTTCCACACTGATGTTTAGGTCCCTTGGTGCTGCTGTGGGTGGAGGTTTCCTCTTGAGTTTCAGCCAGTCCCACTCAGACAGGTGAGGGGGGGAGGCTGGCCAGGGAGCCCCCAACCAGGGTTCCGTGGATGTGCTATGGACTGGAGGTTTATGTCTCCCCCAAATTCATGGGAAGGCCAATGTTCAAGGAGATAGAATTAGGAGGTGGGGTACTTGGAGGTGATTAGGTAGTGAGGGTGGAATGGAATTAGTGCCCTTATAGAAGAGACCCCAGAGTCCTCCTTTGCCCCTTCCACCATGTGAGGACACGGTAAGATGGCTGTGCCTGAGCTTGGAAGCAAGCAAATCCCTCGGTGCCTTAATCTCGACTCCCTAGCCTCCAGAACGATGAGAAATAAATGTTTAAGCCATGCAGTCTCCAGTATTTTGTTAGAGATGTCCCTCATTCACCTTCTGCCTGAGGCCTGGAACTTTGCTTACTGTCCTGGGAGCCTGTTTCCACTTGCCCTGCCCTCAGCACGTGACCAGCTGCCCACCTTCTTCCAAGCATAACCCCGATGCACATTTGCATCAAGCAATTATTTCAAGACCCTGCACCTCGTGATCTTTGAAACATCCACGTGAAGTATGTGCAAACTGCAATGCTGCCAACACCAGGCAGAATAAACAGGAATGGAGGCGGAACTGAATTAATTCCCTTCCGGCTCGCCAACCTTCACGAGCACCGGTCGCTTCGCCGCTCGACAATCTCTTCTGTTTTGTTTAAAGGATGTCCTCAGACTGAGCAGTGACCGTCCCCTCCCCCGTCTCATCCCCTGAGGAAAGGTCAGGCCAGATTGAGCCCCTGGAAGCTGTTCCTGCCTTGAGGGGACAGGGACCAGAGGCAGCTTCTCAGAGGCCACCTCAAAGCTGCCCACCGGGTGGACCCCTTGGGAGAGGCTGGTGGTCACCCCCCTTATACCCTCTGACCCCAGCTAGTTAGCAGATGCCAAGCTCCGAAAGCCTTCTCCCCTGCCCACCCAAATGCAGCCCTCTGGTAACACGGATGCATTTTGATCTAGAACCTCAAACTTAGGAAGCAAGAAAAAGGAAAAAGGAAAGAGCAGTTGTCTGTGTCAATAGCCATGTATCTGTCAGTTCAGTGTCAGGGCTTATCACATACAAGCTCGTCACAGCGGACCTGGTGCTCGGCCTGCACACACGCACACACATGCTCACACACACACGCACACACACATGCTCACATATGCACACACGCTCACACACATGCCACATATGCACACGCTCACACACATGCTCACATATGCACACACACGCACACACGCGCTCACACACATGCACACACACGCTCACACATGCACACACGCACACACATGCTCACATATGCACACACACGCTCACACACGCGCACACACGCTCACACACGCGCACACACGCACACGCGCGCACACACGCTCACACACGCACACACACGCTCACACACGCACACACACACACGCACCCCGGGCAGGTTAATCCCTGTATCGTTGGCTGCCACTGGTCTCCTAAGGAGCTTACCGGGGCATGTTCTGACTTCAACAATGACTGCTAATGGTTTTACATTTCTCCCAAGTATTACAAGCTGTCCTTGTCACTCTTATCTTCTAATGAAATCAATAAATTCAGGAGACAGCAGGAGACAGAGCAAAGGCAATGCCAGAGCCAAGGGCACGGTGGGATTATCTGCTAAGCCATAAATAATCATCTTGAAACGATGATCAAACCTTGACTTTTGCTTAGAGAATGAAGTTGAGACTCTCCTGGTAAAGGAAAATTTCTTCCCAATTTACTTAAAAGGAGAATCACGTACCCCATATAGTTGTGATTTTGCTAACGTAGAAGACTCTATCACGCGAAACTCAATTTCTATGCCTTTTAGGAGCTGGGAGCATTTCAGCTTTTCTGCCCCTTTCTAAAGTGTGTTCATAGCAGTAAACACCCCAGGTGAGCGGTAGTTTTGGTTACCACACAGTTTTGCCTTGATCTTTAAAAGGTTTGCTCTTTGGCTTCTACATTCATCTTTTCCCCAAGTTGCAAAATCCACCCTACCTTTTTGCTTATTTCTTCCTAATTCTCCCTCACTCTGGGACAGACCTGACTAGTCACCCCCTAGCCTTCTGCTTTAAAGAAGTCCTTGATGTGGCCCCCACCTACTGTTCCCATGCCATTGTGTTCCCACCCACTCCTCTTCACCTGCACAGATCCCGAGATGCTGGAACACTCTCAGCTCCGACAACATGCCGTATTGCCTTCTAATGCAGGGTTTTGCACCTGCTCTTGTGCTGCCTGGGGAACCTCTCCCCACGCCCCCACATCCAGCACACTCCTACTGTCCCTCCAACTCGGGTCGGCTGCCACTCTCCAGGGATCCTTCCTGGAGCTCCCTCTCTAGGTTCGCTCTTTTTTATACCTTCCATAACTATGTACTCTTTCCAAGGCTCACCTCCCCTGAGAGAGGTGTCTGACTGCCCCAGAGAAGTTAAGGTTGAATCAGCCTTGGTCAGAGAAGAGATCGTGTAGTACGGACATATATATCCCTGGTATGCCAGGAAGCTTCTCTTAAAACATGAAGTGATGAGCTGAGCAGCTACCCCAGAAGTTATTCAACTGTTACCTAACATTTAGCTATATGGGAAACACAACAAAACACGTACACACACACACACATACACACACACACACACACCCCGCAACCTTCTCCCGTGCATTTTGAGGTAGCTCTACCTAACGTGGCTCACTGATGAGAACAGGCTGCCCTCCCCTGTGGAGATAGGTCAAGCCAGTCTGACGCAATGCCACCCCTCCACTAGTCCAACATCAGAATCCAGGATCCCTGGTCATGTTCATTCCCCCTTGATTTTCCTCACGATGATGACCCATGAACTAAACTATACATGTGACCACACAAACACACTTTGAATACAAGGGTGTGGAAAAGAACAAATATTTCCCGCTGCAGGCTGGGCTTCCAGACCGGAGTGGGGCAGTAAGTCTGAAGGCAAGCAGCTCAGGACATGGGAAAGGTGAGCTGTTCCGCTTACCTCCAGCCTGCAAATCTATGCTTGGCTGGACTTCGGGAATGCACATTCCATCCTCAACTCTGAATGATGTCTAATTACCATAAGTGATACCTGGCAAATATCTGAAAATACCAATTCAGTTTCCCCATTGTGACCTTCACTCCAGCCTTCTACTCATACCTCTCTGCATTTTACCCCGTGGTATGTTTCAGGCCACTCCTTCTCAGACTTCCATGTGCAGATCAATTATCTGGAGAAATTCTGGGGATTGTTTGCATAAAGATTCCGCTGTGGTAGATCTGAGAGTCTACACTTGTAAGGAGCTCTGGCCCTGGAACCACACTTTGAGTAGCAAGATTCTAGGATATGATAGGGTGGCATCTACAGACCTCTAAATATGCTGGCTGATTGGCTGCTGATAACCAGTTACTTTGTCAGGCTGTCAGTAAAACATAAGCCATATGCCTACTGAATTAATCCTGCCCTTGAAGACTTACATAAAGGGACTTTGACTCACTGTTCACAGCCCAGAGAGCATCGGAACCTCCCCAAGGAGACTTTTAATTCCCTGTAGCTTACTTTCTCACAGGAAGTTTATGATGGCTCCTTTCATATGTCAACTTGACTGGCCACGAACCCAGATTAGACATCATTCTGGGTGTGTCTGTGAGCATGTTCTCAGTTGAGATTAACATTTGAATTGGTGCGCTCAGTAAAGCAGATTGCCCTCCCCAAAGTGGGTGGGCGTCATGCAGTCCACTGAAGGGCTGGATGGAACAAAGATGGAGTCAGGAGGAAGCGGTCCCTTTCTTCCTGCCTCACTGTTTTAGCCAAGACATCTCATCTCATCTTCTGCCTCTGATGGGGGTTTACACATTGGCGTCCCTGGTTCTCAGGCCTTTGGACTCAGACACAGTTACACCGTCAGACTGTGGGACTCCTCAGCCTCCATAATCACATGAGCCAGTTCTTGATAACAAGTCTGCACGTATATATCTATCTCCTATTAGTTCTGTTTCCCTGGAGAACCCTGACTAATATATAACTCTGTCCACTGCTCACCTCCCAGCACATTCTCTTTCCTCTACCCCAAAACAGCCCACTAGCACTAATACCTGGTATTTGTACCTGGCACAGCTAGCTGAAGATTTGGAGTGAAAGGCATTTTGATCCATCAAAGAACTTCCCTGCCAGTAGCATAAATATTGACTTTTTAGATGCCGTTGTTCTCAAAAGTTCTATCAACCCTGTAATAAGAAGTATCCTCACCTGCACAGGCCTCTCTGCCCACCCCCACCCTCATTTGTCCATTTGTGGTGAAAAACTGTTTTGCTGTTTTCTTCCAAACCATGCTGCTATCCCAAGCAAGAATTTTGCTTGACAAGAAAATGCCATATATTCAGAAGAGAATTTACACTATTTTCTGAAGTATAGAAGACATTGCAATTCAGGTTTAGATTAAAACATTGTTTTCCTCTCTGTTCAATACATGGGTTGGATTGTGAAACACAGAAACACTTATTACACTAATTTCTAGTAAATGACCTTGGACAAGTCTTTCAACACTGCCTCTGTTTCCTTAATTATAAACTATGGTTTAGTGGTACCTTCCTCACAGGTAGTTGTGACATTTTCAAAAACTAACAAGGTAAAGTACCTAATGCATTCTTGGCAGGCCATGACCTTTCTTCCTCATGCCAATGGCCTGCTTTCCCCAAAATTGGCTTTCATGATCATTTCAACATGAGCCCCTTGTAGCAAAATTAGAGCAGCAAATCCTGATCTATTTAGGGGGAAAAAGTATAATGTATTCTAGGCTTTTTGTTAATTTGAATTATCAAATCCACCCCCTCTTTCAGCATCAAGGATAATTGAAAGTTGACTGTACCATTAAATTAACATCAACTTTAAGCTTTTGCTTTAATTAAACCTGCATTACATTATTCTTTAGTGCCAAGGAGTAAATTCCTTAATGACTAATGAGTCAATACACCCAAGCCCAGGAGTTGCCTTTTGTACCGATAGAACCAGCCCGTGAAGGAGTCACATCAGCAGCCCTTTGCAAAAAGAAAGCATCCTATTTTTAGTCTGAAACTCCCAGACTGAAAATCAGAAAGCATCCGAAGAGAAATGCACCATTTGGTTAGGCTCCAAACGCACTTGTAAAGACATGCGCCCTTCTGTTTCCATATTTTTCCACTTCAGATGACATACACAAACAGCAAGAAGACAAACGTCCCCATTAAAACACACTGATACCATAATGACATTAATCATAACAAAAACAATTAGAAGAAGGCTCACAAGATAGCAGGTATTCTTCAGTACCTAGGTAACCCTCCATCATAGCAGATTTCTGGGAGCATTATTCCAACCACTGGAAAATAAAAAGCAAGGGGGCAGGATGGAGAGAATCCTGGTCTGTGTACATCTAAGCAGAGATGGGGATGTTTCCTGTGCCAAGTGGTTCTGGACTATGAGCCTCATCGTGATTTTCAACTGCAAAGTGAATTTCTTTTAATTCCTTTTTCCCTTTGAACAAACAAAACTGGAACATGGGAATTAATAAAATTGAGCCCCTTTATAAGAATCCCAGCTGCCAAACCAGAGTGGGACATTCTCAGAAAGATAGGAATTGGGCCCAGGAAGGGTTGGGGCCCCAGGGGAAGGCAGCTCAAAGGCAGAACACTGCCACGTGCGCCCCACAAATGTGCTTTAGAAGGAGAAAAGAAAAGGAATAGGAAAAAAGGAGAAAGATAATTATAGGTTATGGAAACTGATCAACTCAACTCACAGGGCCCGAATCCAACCAGAAGAGCAAGCACCAGGATTTCAATCTTAGGACCAGGATTTCCATCTTGGGACCTTTTTTTGCAAAATGAATGAAATCATGTGTTCTCAGCCCCCTGCCTACTCAGGAGCAGAGACTGCGGCAGGCGGAGAGCTGCGGAAAGAAGTCAATAGGAGTGTGGAGAAGAAGCACCTGTAGGTGGACCTGAGCCCTGGCCATCAAGCTGCTTGCTTTTCCTCCCACTGACCAAGTCCACGGTGAATGTGGCATCTCGCATGTAGAGAGTGACTTTCGAAGGGCTTTTATGTGCAATCCCCATCTCATTTAATTTCAAAGGCAGTTACATGTTAGGCTGGATGGTGATTGCCTTTGTGCCCACTTTACAGCCAACAATGCGGAGGGTTCAAGGATATGCTGGTCACACATCATTGGCCATTACCTCAGAGGGAAGCCTTTAATCTTCCAAACCCCAAACCGTAGGACTCCTGACCCTGTGCTACAGGGACCTCTCCAACTAAGTGACACAACAACAGGTCCCTTCAGAGTTTATTATATGGTCAGGACATACAAACCCAGAGTGCTTGTACAACTTCCACAAAAGAGAGCAAGTAGTAAGATTGCCCTTATAGTTCCCACATTATGTGGTCAACACACAGGGGAGCTAACCAAGCAAGTCTTTAAACATTGAGGTAAGCTCTTCGCCCCTGGACTCAACTTTCTGGTGATAAAATAAAAAATCAACATAGATTAACATAAACATTGAGTTAATGTTAAATTGTAAAGAATCAAGGGCTTCCTTTCTTACCTTTCTTAGCAATGGATGATGATACTTTAGTGCTTTTCATTCACAAAAGCACTCGGCTGGCAGCTTCTCAAGTACTCTGTTAAAACAAAACAAAACAAAAAACCTGGAACTATGTTTTAAAAAATCAACGCTAACTGACAATATTTATGATAAATTTATGTCTACTGTGACCCATTGGGGTTTATCCTGGGTATACAAGGATGGTTCAGATCAGAAAATCTATCAGTGTAATTTCACCACATTAATAGATTTAAGGGAAAAAAAATTCATCAGATTAGCTCAAGAGATGTAGAAACATTATTAAATAAAATTCAAAATTTCTTTAAGATTAAGAAAAGAATTTCTTAGCAATATACAAGAATTTCCCTTACCATGTAGATGGCATTTAGCCAAACTTTCAGTATCATACTAAATAGTGCAAACTGAGCCTCATTCCCATCAACATCAGGAAGAAGGCAATAGTCCACATAGCCACCTCTACTGCTTGTATCAGAGGGATGGAAAACGTTGACCCTAGGGCCAAACTATCAGTGTTTCACACTCTGCCTCTTACTAGTTGTGCTATCTTGGGCCTACTCAAATTCCCTCTACCCCAATTGCCACCTGACAAAGACCCTGTGCTTGATCTTGAGTCAGGCTCTCTTGGGCCTACCTACTCCACTTATAGCAAGAATCCTGCTCAGTCAGTTTAGCGAGAATCCTCACCTTCCATACCTGATGTTCTTTGTCCCTGACCTCTGATGCCTAGGTCCCTCACCCGCCTTCAAAAAGAATTCTGTTAAGTCAATTTAGCAAAAATCCCCAACCTCTGATGTCCCCTTACTAATTTTCCATCCACTGATTCTGCACCCCCTGTTTCTTGGCTGTAAATGCCCATTGTCTTTGCTATGTTCAGAGTCCCATCTGTCTCCCCTAATGTGATAGTCTTGACACCTATTACAGTAGTCCTGCATGAAGTCTTCCTTATAGTTTTATAAGCAGCAGAACATTTGTCTCTCTAACACTATCAATAAAATAAGAATAATGATAATATTGACCTCATAGAGATATCATGAGATGGAAAGAGCTAGTACATGCAAGGTGCTGAGAAGAGTCTAACACTCTAAAAACACTCTATAAATTTCAGTGATTACCATCATAAAGATATACACTTTTAAAAAGAAAAGGAACAGAATGAGTAGGAAGCAGTAGACAAGATGTTAGAAAAAATCCCAGAAGACCACAATAAATTATTAGTTATGAGGTTGCCGGAATACAAAACCAATTTTAAAAATCAATACTAGCAGTAGCTCATACAATTTTTTAAAAGTTAAAAAATGCTCTTTTCTTCAGTAATGACAAAATATAAAGTGTCTAAAAATAATCTAACAAAAGATGTATAAAACATTTACAGGAAACATTATACATCGCTATTCAAAGACACGAAGACCGAAATAGGGAATAGAGAAATATGTCATGTTCACGTGTAGAATGCCTCAGTAATATATGTCAATTCTCTCAAACTAATTTGAAAATTCAATTCATTTTTAATCAAAATCTCCATATTGCTTTTCTCAGAACCTAACAAACTGACAAATAGCAGTATTTGGCCACACAGATATCAAGATTACCATAAAGCTATAATAATCAAATTACCTGCCCTGAAAGAGACTCACACATAAAATAAAAATAATAATAATTTAAATATGAAAGTTAATATTAATGAGTATTTATTATATGTTAGGTTCTGCATGGAGGAATCAAAGTGCAGTATTGCTCATTTAATCCCCCAAAAGGTATTTATTAATATTACCTCCTTTTTGCAGATAAGAGGGACTAAGATAGAAATGCAGAAAGATTATACAACTTGATGAAGATGATATCCTTGTTAAGTAATGGAGCTGAGCTTTGCAACCAGGTTGTATCTCTACAATCTCTGCTATAGCATCTCTTTTAGAAACATGGTATTCTACAAAATGGCATTAAAATTCAGTAGGTAAAGGCTAGAATAGTCATTAAGTGGGAATGGAACAATTGGCTAACCATACGAAACATACACACCCCCACACATACACACACATGCACATTCCAGAATGACTAAAGACCTCAATTTAAAAAAAAATTTTGGAAAAAAAATATAAAGATTCTCTTCATGACATTGGGAAGAGATTTCTTAAGTTACAAAAACACTAACATTTGACAAAAAGATCAATAAACTTACCTACTTTCACATTTACAACTTTTATACAACAATTTTTCATACATGTGCAAAAAGATCTATACACATAGATGTTCACTGTTGTAGTATTTCACTAGCAAAATTTTGCTAGTACATCTCTAACAATAGGAAAATGATTTACCCTATTGTGCTATGTTCATATAATGATATACCTATGCTTATTTTATTAAATGAGCTATTTAAATGTTACTAAAATAAATGAACCTGGGGCACCTCGGTGGTTCAGTTAGTTAAGCGTCCAACTCTTGATTTCAGCTCAGGTCATGATCTCAGGGTTGTGAGATTGAGCCTCGCCTTGGCTCTGCGCTCAGTGCAGAGTCTGCTTGAGAATCTCTTTCTGCCTCTCCCTCTGCCCCCCCTTCTATAAGGAAGACTTCATGCAGGACTACTGTAATAGGTGTCAAGACTATCACATTAGGGGAGACAGATGGGACTCAACTCTGAACATAGCAAAGACAATGGGCATTTATAGCCAAGAAGCAGGGGGTGCAGAATCAGTGGATGGAAAATTACTAAGGGGACATCAGAGGTTGGGGATTCTTGCTAAACTGACTTAACAGAATTCTTTTTGAAGGCGGGTGAGGGACCTAGGCATCAGAGGTCAGGGACAAAGAATTTATTTATTTATTTATTTATTTATTTATAATTATTTAATTTATTATTATAAATAAATAATACATATTTATTTATTTATAAATAAATAATACATTTTAAATATAACACTAATGTTAAGCGACAGAAACATTTTATAAAATGGAAGACACTTTGGTAAAACATAAAGACATGTCACACAATCCTACTCATCCTTTATGAATACGTACATATGGTACAGTATAAATACACATGAGGAAGGGCACACGACATTTGCAGGATGGCGGTGTCCTTCAGGGAGTGGAACAAGGAAGGGGAACAGACTAAAAGGGTGTAAACAGAAGATTTCACAAACATATGACCTTTTACTTCTTGGGAAAAAAAAGTATATGAAGCAAAATGTCAACCTGGTCACCCCTGGACGATAACTACCTGGATGTTCATTTTATTGTTCTCTGTCCTTTTTGGATCACTTGAAATCCTTGGTAATAACAATGTTGTTTTGAAAATTGGCTCTTAGGTGGAGGGTAGACTGGAGAGGGAGAAAGATCCAATGGACTAGTGAGGAGGTTAATTCACGAGCCCGGGCTGGCCATGGTGGAGTCTGGAATAGGGCGATGGTGGCAGGAATGTTTTGCCAATAGACTAGTTATGGAAGGGGGTAAAATAGAGAAGAATACAGGGGATCCTGGGTGGCTCAGTCTGTTAAACGTCTGCCTTCGGCTTAGGTCATGATCTCAGGGTCCTGGGATCGAGCCCCACGTCCAGCTCCCTGCTCAGTGGGGAGTCTGCTTCTCTCTCCTTGCTCCCCCCCACTCATGCTCTCTCGCTCTCGCTCTCTTGCTCTCTCGCTCACTCTCTCAAATAAATAAAATCTTTAAAAAAAGAAGAAGAAGAATACAGAATGGCTCTTGGGTTTTTGATCTGGTAACAAAACAGATGATGGAGCCATTTACTGAAAGAGGCTTAAGAACAACAACAGGTTTAGGGGAGAAATAGAGAGTGTTTTGTGGCTCTGGCAGATTTGAAGTCATTATTAACTGTCCAAGTGAGTTGTATGGACAATGTAGGGAGATTGCATGCAGATTCAAACCTGGAGCTCAGAGGTGAGTTCAAGACTGGAAATAGAAATTGGAAGTCATCGACTTAAAGATGGCATTTGAAACCTCAGTGAGATCTTCTCTGAGAGTACGGATGGAGAAGAGAAGCAGACAAAGGGCCAAGTTTGGGGTGCTCCAAAATTAAGGGGGGAACCTGAGAAGGGGGAGTGAGCTAAATAAACACCCCTGACCAAAGATGACCGCATCCTAATCCCCAGAACCAGTGAATATAGTATCTCACAGAGGAAAAGGGACTTTGCAGATGAGATGAAGGTAAGGATGTTGAGACGGGGAGACGATCTGGGTTGTCTGGGTGAGCCAAATGTACAACGGTCCTTATCAGATGGAAGCAGAGGCGCTAGAGTCAGAGAGAAATGCAAGAACAGAAGCAGAGTTCAAGCAGGAGAGAAGATGCCATGTTGTTGGCTTTGAAGTTGGAGGAAGCGGTCAGAAGTCAAGCAGTGTGGGCGACCTATAGACGCTGGACAAGACAAGGGAGCCGATTCTCCCCAGGGGCCTCCAGAAGAATGCAGCTCCATCCACACCTTGATTTTAGCCCAGAGAGACCCGTGTTGGACTTGTACTCCACAAACCTGTAAGGTCATAAACTCCTGCTGCTTACGCCACTAGGTTTGTGGCAATTTCTCACAGCGGGCAATTAATACAGGGAATCGCGTATGATGTCTGGGAATCAGCAGCCGGGAGCCCAGGGAGGGCGGCAGGCAGGAGGCTGTTTGCGCTGCACAAGTCCAGCGGTGAGAGCATCCCCAAAAGAAAGGAGGGGACCCATGTATGAAACAACGCTGCGAGATACGGTCCAGGGGGAGAAAGAGCTGACCGCTGGGTTTGCTCAGATGAAGGTGGCTGGTGACAAAGTAGCTTCCTAGATCTCCAGCTTTGACTGGAGGGGGTTAAAGAGGGGAGGAGAGGCGAGGTGGTGGAGAATAGAGATTGGGTCACTGAGATTCCTGCAAGGAGCTAGAGGGGTGGCCAGTGTGGCTTGTGTTTTTCCTTCAGCTGAGTCCAAATGCTAATGGAAAGAGCCCAACAGAAACTGAAGGCTGGACCTTGTAGGGGAAGCCCTAATGGGCTGGCGGGAAAATACCCAGGACACACTCCATCCAGGACACTGGCTTTGCAGAGCGCCTGTGGAAGGGAGATGGGCAGCACCCAGGTGGGATGACATGAGTGGGGAGATGGAGCCTCTCCTTGAACCTCTACCAGCTCAGGGAAACTGGGCTCATCGACTCAGAAGGCAGAGATGGGGAAGGAATGGGTGAAGGCTGGGGGGGAACAAAGAAGTCGTGAAATCGCCCTTGGCGGAGCAAATATGGGATTCAACACCCACCCGTTGTAAAAGCAAGGACTCCACGAGTGTCCATGTCCTCAGCTTCCCTGAGGTCCCAGGCTCCCACGGAATGTTCCCTCGGTGCAGACTCCACAGCGGGAGCATCAGCAGGTCCAGGCAGAAGGAGAATAAAAGATGGGTTTTCTTTTATGTTCCCTAGCAAAAAACTTACAAATTGTCCTAAATGTCACACCTGTATTTTGGTGAAAAAGAAAAGAATCCTAAAGGCAAAGCCTGTTTTTAGAACTTTGACAGCAGGAAGGACAGTCCTAAAACATTAATGAGTAACAACAAACTCAAGGTTCTTTGGGGACAATTTGGAGACATTAAAACTTAGTTTTGAGTTTCATAGTTCTTTTTTTTTTAAATCAACATGAAGCTTTACCATCAGTGCTATAAAATCTGTTATCATTTCTTAGCCTTTGGAGGTTGTACTTAATTTAAATGTTGAACTATGACACGATTTTCATAAGCCTACACTGCTAACCATATGTTTCTAGAGAAGGCTGTTTGCACTGCCTCCCCCATTTGATGAACTAGTTTATAACGGCAAAAATGTGATTCGTTTATTTATATTTAATCAAAACACACTACAAAAACTTGATAGCTTACTCCTCGAGCTTTGCATCATTGGTGACAGATGAGAAAAAAGTGTTCAGCAACTTAATCTGATTTACCATCATAAATATTCACATCTTACATATTTGTTCCATGAAACAGTCATGTAAGTGGCTTTCATTTACTTGCAGATTTATTGTCTTGACTGTAAAATGCAAATCAATTATTGAAACTGTTTAGTAACATACACCCATCCAATAAATAGTGAAGGATTTCTCTCTCTCTCTCTGTCTTACAAAGTGAATTAAAATGAACAGGATGGAGCTTTAGAATCCTATAATCCGTCATGCCAGTGGTAAAGTGGATATTTCCGTCACATATGCTAAACAAGTTCTCTGCATATGCACAGTGAGTGGATGGTAAAATTCCACCATTACCAATAATTTCTTTCTTAAAAAATGTACTTCTAGGAGTTCTGTTTCCAGGAACATAGCAGGCCCAGTGTTCAGACTAAATCCTGAAAACAGCTAAGAACTCTGGATATATCTATTTTTTCATTCTTAAAAGCATCTTTATGAATTACCAAGTCAAAATCTATGGGGATATTGGAAGTGAGAAACGTAGTAATGAAATCACTTTTGCCCTGAGAGCAAATCTGGTGAACTTTCATCTTTAGGGCCTTTTATGAAAAGCCCTGGTCCCATGGCAGGAAACCCTTTCACAGAGCTGGGAGCCCGAAGGACTCCAGCCCCCTGTGAGGGAGAGGGGGGCAGACCCCACACTTAGGCCCACAGACGACCACCATGGTGCTGGGAGCAGGGCATGCCTTCAAGAATTTGTCATGAAAAATAAGCTTTCTACCCAGATTAACATTAACTAAAACAAAATCCGTAGACTGAAGCTTTTTGGACTTTTTAGGCAAATGCTACCAATAAAACCAGAATAGTTATATTATTATCAGGGGGAAAAAGTAGATTTTAGAGTAAGAACATCGTTAGGGATAAAGGGGGTTACAATATAACAATAAAAGAAAATTTACTGGGGAAGTTTTTTGCCCTAATTTTATTTTTTGTGTTGTTTTGGTTTTGTTTGGGAGAAGCTATTGTTACTCTTACTTATTTTTTTCCCCAAAACCTTATATATTCCATGAGGCCTTTCCAATATCCTAAAGCCCTTGGCTTTGGAACTGAAAAGTCAGCTCGTGTTCCAGAAACAGAGTCGTGTTCATGGAAACAGAGTCTGAGACGCAAAGCTGTGGCAAGAGGATTTACTGGGGAGTGTTCTCAGAAGACACATCTTTGAGGAAGGGGAGGGAGGTGGAATTGGGCCCCGGAAGAGACAACTCTCAACAAGATTACATCTGGGCCTCAGCCATCTGCAGAGAGCTCGGGAGCTGGAGATGTCCTCCCAGGTCTCTCCCCAGCTGAGGCAAGCAGGCCAGGCCTTTGGACCCCCAAGTCAGCCAGTAATCGGATGGGGACCGTGCTCTGGGAGGTGAGCTCAGGCACGTCCCTGTGGCTGAAGGCCATTCCCGGCGAGGCAGCTGAGTGGTGGATGCCCAGGCCCTGAAGAACCCCATGGTGCCTGCTGCAGTCCACACCCACTATGGATTCACTCGCTTCTTATGAGTGTGCCCCATCACGGAAGTTCCTCCGGGATTTTGGTTGGACTCTTTACCTGGGAAGCATAGAGAAGAAGGTTATTCAGATAAACAACAGCCCCCACTGCCACAGTTGATCTCAAGCTGTCACTAACACTCACCATCCCCTCCTCCACCACCAAGTCAAGATTCCCCACTCCTTCAGCTTGTGCCTCTGCTGGGCTAGGCAAGTTGCCTGGTAGGGTGACCCAGACAGGATCTCTGAAGGGGCTGTACCCCTGGTTCTCACTCTCTTCTTTGGATATGACTCCTGTACTTGTCCACCTGCAGTAGGAGCACCAAGAGACTCCCTGGAGCAACGTCAGAGCACCAAACACGTTCTTCCTTGGCCTCATTGTGCATCCATCTACAACCCTACCTCCCCCTGATGATTAGGGTCAGTTATGCCTGCCAGGATAAAAGTTCTTCTTGTCTGCTGGTCAATTGTCAATTGATCAGGTGGTGGGTGTAAAATAAAATTCAGTAACAGTCCTACTGTATCCTCTGGTGGAGGTATTCTCCCCCTGGATGCCGCAGAACCTAGTATGGCAGGGACAGAAAGCACAGTTCCCTCTGTTGGTCACTGGGAGCAATGGTGAGTAAGACCACTCCTACTACTAACTTCTGGTTCTCAGAGCCACGTACTCTACCCATCAGGGGCACAGCCTCATCGACATGGCATGCATTCTGTGTCCCGGAGGATCATGCTCCACACTCATGAGGCATTACTTCTAAACCTTAGCTATATTCATAAGAGGTTTTTCTACCTCTCTAGCAGGCTGGCAGCTTCTAGGTGATGTCATATGTGATGAAAACAGTGCCTCTCATGGTCATGTGCCTACCACTGAAGCCCCATTGCGATAAAGTGGTCCCTTGGCCTGAACTGATAGTATGTGGAATCCTGTGGTGGTGGGTGGTGGTGCTGCCCCAAGCCCTGCAGGAAGGAAAGGCAAACCTATGCTGAGACTATCTGATGACCCCAGTCAAGATTCATCTGTATCCCTTCCATGGTAGAAGAGATCCCTGTAGTCAATTTTTTACCAAATGTCTATTACCTGCACTGGGGGCTCCATGACTGGTCTCTGAGGCTAGCAGATCAGGCCTTCAGCAGCAACAGAACCTAGGTAGCCTTGGTAAATGGAAGCTCGTACCAATAGGCTCACATGTAGCCTTCATCTCTGCCACTGTGGCATCTGTTGTACCTGCACGGGGGTGGCTGATGACAGGCTGATGCCAGTCATTCTATTTGTTTCTTTGCTACCTCTTCCATGATGAATGCACTTTGCTGGGCATTACCATGTGATATGCATATCTTTGCACTGTACTCACTCCTGTAAGCCCATCTTCAAGCTTCTTCTTGTCCTCCCTATGCCAATCTTTCTTTCTGGAATATTCACCCTGTTCATGCACTTTGCCATGAGTATAACATGGCACATATTCTTATCTCAGGTCATCTCTCTTTCCCTACAGAGTGGATGACCAGATGACCTACCCAGACATATGTCCCCTGGAGGATTTCTCCTGACTGCCATCTTCCAAGGCCATCCCTGAGTGGTGTAACTGCAGTCCATTTTTGACATGCACCGGTGAATCAAGTCACCCTGGCCCCATAGGGGACCATCAGTGTGAGCTGAGAGAAAAATACCAGAAAACAGTAGTGGATGGTAAGGGGCCCAGCTAACTGTGCAACTTCCTCATTCACTCTGACCCTGCTTATGCCCAGGCCTGGATATCCCACTTCCCCTTATCATGAGTCCACCCAATCTTATAAGTCAGTGAATCTCACAGAGCCCAGCCTGGCCATGTAGTTAATTAACATCCCATAGTAACATGTTCCAACTCTACCAGGGCCGAGAATCTTGCTAAGAGCTACTTTTCAAATGATGAATACCTTTCAGTTCTTGATGACATGGCCTTTCTCCAAAATGCCAGTAGTTAACTTGTGACTCTCCCAGGGCTTGCCGTAAGCTCCCCGTGATGTTTTTCCCCCTCTCACATCTCTGTAGCACCATAAGATCTGCCATGCCATACCATTCCTACCAGTGAGGACCATAGGGTCAGCCAGGTTGTACGACACAAAGAACAGGATCACTTACACTGCCGCCTGACCTGCTGCAGATTCTCTCCTTCCTGAGTCCTACTCAGAGGTGACAGCCTTCCGTATCACCCAGAAAATGGGCTGACGTCGTATTTACAGGGGCAGAACGTGCTGCCTACAAAATCCACAGGCTTACTAAGCATTGTGCTTCTTTTTAATGGTGGAAGGTATGAGATGCAATCCTTCCTTACTTTGGAGGGGCTATCTCAGGAAACCCCAAGTCTCTGGATTCCTATGAATGTCACTGATGTGGCAGGTCTCTGAGTCTTCATGGGGTTGATCTCCCAGCCTTTAATGTCCTTGTGTGTTGCCAAGCCCTCCACTGACTTACTGCTTCTTGTTTATCTCATCCAATTAGCATGAGCATTGATGTAGTAGATAAATGCGATATTCTGGAATGTCCAGAGAGTCCAGGTGGCTTCAGACTATTCATAGAGTGAAGAATGGGAGAGGTAACATGGACCTGGAGCAGGACTATAAAAGTATCCTTTGTTCTAGGTGAGTCTGAGCCGCTACTGATCTTCTCAGGGATGGAAAAGAACACATTCCCCAATCAATGGCTTCCTTCCATAGGCCAAAGACTATGTTAATATCTGTTAGTGAAAACCAACCAACCAACCAATCAAACAAACAAACAAACAAACAACCACTTCTGGCAGAGCAGCTGCGAGGGGAACTACTGCTTGATTCACTTTGGGGAAGTGCTCTGTCCTCTTTCATTCTTCATCTAGTCTGTGTAGGGGCCAGACTGACAAATTAAATGGGGCTGTGACAAGGAGCACAACCCCCACATTCTCTGTCTTTGAGAGTGGCGCTCATTCCCAGCATTCCTGCCTCAACATGGCATGTGATCACATTTATCACATAATGATCACATTATGACTTACGCCCTAGTGGGGAAAACGGTATGCCCCTCTTCAACATCTCTTTATTCTAAGCAAAGGAACCAATGGGCAGACTCTGCCAAGTCTGAGGGTATCTATTCCCGCACTTGAGGGAAATGACAACAAGTTAGGTTCAGGGACTGTGAGTTGAACCTGAGCCCAGATACCTTTCATCACCTGATTTCCTGGGGGGTATAGCTCGGTGGTAGGGCATTTGACTGCATCACCTGATTTCCTGGTCTGTTCTCCAACAGGGGGGCCATGGTGGCACTTTGGGTCTCCAAGTCTCAATGTCAGTTTGATACTCCTCAAAAAGCTTAGGTATTCCTCCTTCCGCATTGTGAATTTGCCTGCACAAATGGCCTAGGTCCCTTTTGGAGAAGAACCATGGGAAGTGTTGCCAAACACACCTGCTGTAATGTTGTAGGGTCCAGGGAGGAACTCTGTTTCCCCTTCAATCTAGGGGCCTGGGTCTGAGAATTAGCTCAACTAGGCAAGAGATCCTGACTATTGCTGGGGTGGTTTTGCTAACCCTCTTAATCACCCATACGTGGTTTTTTTTAATTGTATCAATTAAGCAATACCCTCATCAGCTGCCTATCTATCTTACTTCTAGGATCAATGTATCTAATGACCATCTCTATAGCTCTCTGCAGGGCAAGATACTCCCTAGGTGCTCCACTGATCTTGCCTCTCATTGGGATCTTTGTCTACACCTTCCTTCTGATGAGGAAAACAGCACCTGACCTCTATCGTCCCCATTGTTCCCAAGAACCCGCTCTGTGATGTCACATCTGTCTTCAGCTCTGGCCCACAGAGCATAGCCATTCCTGAACTTCTCATTGATGCTGGGGCCACTTTCCACCAGTGCATTCCTCTGTAAACGGGAAATCTTCCAGCCATCTCGGGAACATATAACTATATGTTATATGTTCTATATGTTCCACTATAACATGACCATTCTTGGAGCTGTTTGGTCCCTTCCTCCACCATTTGCCTGAGTGTGGGTCCTTGCTACCTCCAGGCTTTCGGGCACCATCCTAGCAGAGTGTTAGCATTGCCTCCAGGGATTCTGGCCAAGATGTGAAGTCCTGCACCAAGGCAGAGTGCTCACTTATCACTAAACTCTCCCTATTCAACTTTATATTCTATATTCTTTGACTTGATCCTATGACTATTCTCTTGGTTTCTGGGACATGTCAGATAGATCCTACAGCTCCTTTTCCATATAAGCCCCTTTTCCCTTTGCCTGCCCAGCTCAGACCTAGTCACACTGTACTGAGATTTTGGCCCTTGTCATTCATCTGCTTGCCAGGAAGGAATATGGGGCTAGATTCTGAGAGGGCAAGCATTGTCTTGTAAGATACTTGCCTTAATTGAGGCCTCGTTAGGATCTTCAAGAAAGGGGAATCAACAATCTTCTACATGGGGTAAGGAGTAGATCACTTCTGCAGCCCCGGAGAATTCCAGGGAACATAAGGGTGCAAAGTTCTCAACTGTCCAGGTACCCGTCCCAAGTATCGGGGTCCCACTTATTCCCTATCAGGACCCTGACTTTGGAGGCCTGAGGATTTCACCTTCTCCAAAACTCTTAAGACGCATTACTTAAGATAACAACTGGCACTCCAGCTGACCTGCTTTCCAGCTGGAGAACACTGGAGTTTTCTTACAAGCTGCCAAGGAGGTACTTGGGCTTTCACAGTTTGCCTTAAAGCAGTGAGCCTCCCCTGAGCCTCCCGCTCTCTTCAACCTGAGGAGCACTCAACTGTCATCGCCCTGCCCCACGGGCTTCCTACTCACCATCTTCCTAGAGCCTTTCCAGAGCCATCTGGGCCCCACTCACCACCAGGGACATGGCCCTCGCCGTCTGCTAGCCCCATGCTCCTCTCCAAATTTCCATTTAGAGTCAGTCCACTTTTTCACAGCCTGGTCCTGTGTCAACCACCTTAGAGGTTTCCTGGAAACTGTCTGAGATGGAAAATGCATGCAGGTTTATCAGGGAGTGTTCCTGAGATGTTCACCTGGAAAGAAGACAGACAGGAATTTTCAGTAGGAGAAGCTGACTCGCAGTGAAGTTGCAACTGAGGCCATCCCCCGGCCAACCTAAGAGGTGCTCTGGAGTTGAACTAGCCCATCAGGTTTGGCTCGAATTGGATGAGGGGGCCGAGCTTTTGTTTTCCTGCCTTGGTCAGTGAAATGAGCATGGGTGTCATCCGTAGGCACGTAACCTTGAGCGAGGCAGGTCCCGGCAGCAGAGGGTGACATCCAGCAAAGAGCTCAGGTGTGAGCCGTCCGCAGCCTTTGTTCCCAGCAAGCAGGTGCAAGTGCATCCTCTAGAGAGGGGTCTGGGCAGCCACATGGGACTGCTCTTTGTTCTCCTTTCTGCCCTTGCTCTCTTACCTGAGATGGTGCACAGAAAGCTACTGTTTGAGTGGGAAAAACAGCAAAAGGAACAAAGAAATCTGGGGTGAAAAAGGAAACCTCAATTAATGTTTCAAAATATCATCGCACCCAGCAACTTCACAGTTTGCTAAGATTCTCCCCTCCCCACTCTGCATTCCTAAGACATGGTTTGTATCCCCCTCTTTCCCACCACACTGAACCACCCCCAGGATTATAATTGTCTTACACTTCCCAGGCCCTTCCACACCCCTCATGGTAGCACCAGCAAGTGTGCAAGAAATATGTGAAGTCATCAAACAACTCATTTATATTCCTTCTTGCCAGTTAGGGGGGTTCTGAGCCAACGAGAGGAGGCCCAAGATGTAGCAGAAAGGAATTCCAAGCATCCCAAAGACCAGGGCTCTTTCCTAAAATTTTCAAGGAGGATGTCGGGATACCATACAGTACAAGAGATTTGAGCAAAAGACCTGAAGAAACCGTACTCTTCTCTCAAACAAGCAAAGGAAAAACATGGTAAGCCCTTTGGTAGTGAGGCAAGTGCCCACCGCTGAAGATGGAAACAGGGTGCTCTGTGTAGCAGGTGCCCACGTCCCTGAGCCGCGTGCTCAGGTGGGCAGAGCCCTGGCTTTGATCCAGAGGGCTTTGCTGGGGAGATCTAGAGTGAAGAAGCAGGAACTGGCTTTGCTGGAGCAAGTTTCTCCCCCACTCTGAGGCTCTGTTCTATGTCTGCTTGAGGACAGGACCTACCATCCACTCTCCCTGTGCAAAGAATTCCCCTGCGGGCTTCTGTGTGCCTGACTCCCCCCAGGAAGAGAGGCTGGGGACAGAGACCTGAGGACCCTTCCCACCGATAATCCTGTGGCTCCGTCCTGGCCCTGCTGATTCCCGGCTGGGAGCCTTTGACTTCAACTCCTCACAACCTGGTTTCCCCATTGGTGAAAAGGGGTGAGGGACCCCAAACCTGTGAATGTGTTGTAAGGACTAAAATACAGAGCACTGATATATCGTTTCTTATTGCAGAATAACAGGAGTTGTAAAGTTGTTTTAATGTTCTGGGATCCTTCCAACGAATGTCAGCTGTTAATCAAGAGGTTACTCTCTTTTTATTATAATTTCCCCCGCATGTTGAAGTACATCATTGTCTGTGAATTGAAAGATCACATTCGCTATCATTAGCTACTGAGAAGGCTTGACTTTGGCTAGCATTATGATTTTGCTTTAAAGTAAAAAAAAATAAAACAAAAAACTAACTACTATAGCTGGCAGTAACATTCGGCTGAAATCACTGCCCATCCCCCCCTCCCCATTTCACGTCCATCCTCCCTGACCAGCTGGGCCCTGGGCTAAGAGGTGAGTCTTCTCCTGAACAGCCTTGGGACTTGTGGGCCTGACAGAAAGCCCCCAAAGCCAGGGCCGAGGGAGCAGAAGGGTGATGCTCCACAAACCTTTGACAACAAAGCCCACAAGATGCATGCTTTCTAGAACCCCAACGTCCCGGCAAGGCTGGGCCCCTCCCACCACCACTGGCCCTCGATCCCACTGTCATCAGCAGGGCAGGGCAAGTCCACCAGGTGGTCCTGACCTTCCCATACCCTGAGCAGGCCCTAGGGCAGCCCCAACATTGGGCACATTCCCGCTGCACCAACCTGGGTCAGACCCACCCAAAGGCCACTGGATCTGCCCCATTGAGAAACCAGTTGAAATCCCACTCCTTCTGGCAAGTGACAGGAAACCAAGATGACACCCTGGCAGTTCTGAGGTTAACAGGGAGGGTCCTGCCAAGCCCAGACCTCTGGTTTCTGTTCCTCCCAGGGTTCCATCCCCTCCCACCCGTTAGTCAGGGATCTAAGTGAATATAAGATGCAGGCGAGTGAAGAGGCTGCCTAAGGTCAGGGTGGTGTCATGCTCGCCTCTGCCTCAACAGGCCGTGGCACACAGGACACGCCGTGTTTGTGAACAATTCTCCCCCTATCGCCAAACCACTCTTAATTCTTCCCAAGGCAGGGAATCCCATCTGGGGAGTGAGGAAGCCCACCCCCAAGGGATCAACCACAAGCATTTGGATAACCAAGATGCTTATCACAGTTGGGTGTTAACAGTCAAAAAAAAAAAAAAAAAGAGAGAGAGAGAGAAGAGAAGAAAAGAAAAAAAGGACCTATGCTGAGGCCTGAGCTCCAAGTGCCTCTGACTAGGAGGTGCTCCTATTTGTTCCGTTGACAAAAGGATGCATGGAGTTGGTGAACTCGGCACAACCAAATCAGGACCAAGTCACTGTGAACCAAAAAAAGAAAACAAGAGAAAGGACCCAAAATGTTATTTTATTTGGAAATAAAATGCAAATTCTTGTAGAGAATAATGGTCCAACTAGATTGCTATAAAGCAACTTATAGATGGCTATGAAAGGCCTCTGGTCCAAGCACTTGACGCCCTGCTGAAAGGGGCTGCCAGAGGCAGGCAGGATGTGAGGGACGTAAAGAACCGCCAGTCAAACCCCAGCCACCTGGAGGGCTGGTGGGGAGCCACCTTCCCCGGGCGCCTCACCCCAGGAACGCAGGCCCAGGGCAGATCACCCTCACCTCTGAGTGGGAATGAAGGCCCTTGGTACGTCCTGCTCTGAGAAACAGGAAACTCAGAGAGGTTTGGGTGTGCTCCAGGAAAAAACAGACAGACGGACGGACGGACCGACAAGGGTCGTGGGAGTCTTGAGTAGCACGATCTTTACAAACTCTCGTTTTGGCGTTCCCGTGTGGCCGCTCAGGGATTGTGTCATGTGGGCAAGTTTCTTAACTTCCCAGAAACTCAGGTTCCTTATCTGTAAAATGACGACCTGAAATTGTCGTAGAGATGAAATGGGACAAGTCTCGTAAAGTGCCTCGTGCCTCACCCTCCCCGCTGCCCATTATTCTTGTCATCGGGACCGAACGGGTGATTGACGTGCATGCCCAGCCCCCACAAATGCTCACCCTGTGGTGTCACCTACTGCAGGCTAAGGTCACTAATCAAGACGCCACTAGGGCAAGACCCCAAGCTTGACTTTCATCTCTGACCCGCCGCAGAGCTAGTCACGGTGGCTCGGTTTGCTCAGCTGGGGAAATACAAGTTTCAGGCTCCGTGGTCTCTGAAGTGTCTACCAATCTAGCAGCTTCTGAGCCTGTGGAGCAGAGTGGCCGTGCATGGTGGTTCTCTCGGGAGATCCAGGCCAGCTCTCCCAAGCCACCTTGTCACGACCTCCCCAGGTGAAGCCACTCTCCGGGGGCGGACACAGCCTTTGCTGTGACTGCAGCTGAGAAGTTAAGCTCTAAGGTGTTCGAATTTCCACCAGGCTTACATCTCGCAACAGAAAGCAAGGTTGAGTCGGCTCTCTCATTCACCCATCTAGGCTTAAGAAGACATTCCTTAAACAGATACCATCTCAAAAAAACAAAAAACAAAAAACAAAAAACCCTCCAGGAAGCCAAGCGTTAAACAAAAGTGGAACTTGAGACTTTTTCTCTTGGTTCCCTATCATGAGCATCCTCTGCTTGCTTTGCAATTGCATTCCTGTGCACACTCCCTCAGCGCATGCAAGGGCACACACACGTTCACCGTGGAGTCCTGCCCGAGGTGGGACGGTGCCTAATGTCCCCAAAGAACAGCCCTAGGTATTGGCTCTGGTGGGAAGTTTAATAGGATTTTCTGGACAGGCCTGTGGGAGAAGATACCTCCCAGCTGCCAGGGTCAATGACCAAAAAAAGGCAAATGAGGAAAACAGTCCTTTCCAAACACATCAAATGTCCTAGTTCCCTCTGCACACAGATTGCCACATCTCCCAGGACTGTGCAAGATGCTTTGACTTCCAGGTTAAAAGAAAGTCGTATTTCTGCTCCTGGACCCCCCTGCTATTTTGTCACTATCTTATTGCATTGGCCTGGGAAAAAATAATTATAGTTTTCTGGGCCTCAGTTTCTCCATCTGTGAAATGACAATTTTTATTAAATGGCATCCCAGATCCTTTCTAGTTGCCCAATCATGGGAAATCTCTCTCCAAAAGATTTTTAACCCCGTGGGGCCATGGGTCACTACAAATCTCTGATGAAAATGTGGACCTTCTCTCTAGGAGTATATGCAAAGGCTCATAAACACAGAGTTTATACATGGAGTATGAGAGGGGGTTCAGAGAACCCCTGAAGCTTGCATGGGTGATGAGCTAACACTCTCACCTCCAGGAAGACGTCTCTAAAGACAATCTCTCTGAAAGAGAAGGGAAAGATATGGGAACTGGGCAAGTGTGGAAATCTGAAATTTTAATTTAGAAATTAATACAGTTGTCTCATTCTGAGCTTTTAAAAATTGAGCCATAATTCTGTGTAATACTTCAAAAGATAAGGGATGGAAGATAGGAAAGCAAGATTCGTCACTGTGATAAGCTAGATAAGCTACATCTGGGGCCAACTGGAAGTGTGGAGTCAGATTCTGATAGAGCAGGTATTATGCAAATACCCAAGGCTGCAGTTAATGACTTGAGTGTTTTCCCCAGACGTTCCTCCCATGTACCAGAGGAGGAGGGAGGCTGGCTACAGCCCAAATCAAATTTTTATATTCCTATAAGATAGTGTCAGGCACTCAGGTTTCATCAGCCCCACATTGGAGGCATCAGGGCGCCACGTCATGGTTGGATAACCCTGCATTCAATCCATTTTACTGAAGACAGGACAAATAAACTAAGAATCAAAGCACTCGATGACTCATGTCAGCGGTATAAATTGAAAGTCAACACTTGTCCTGCATATAATCTAGCTGAAGAAGAGTTTATAGTGCAGAATTCTCCTTGTGGACTGTTGCTGCTCCTTCCTGAAAGGAGAGCTCCTAGTGCGTGTGTGTGCATGTGTGAGCATGTGCACACGTGTGCGTGCAAGAGCATAAGCATGTGAGTGTGTGTGTGTGTGTGTGCACGCATTTAAAATGCTCACAGCTCACAGCTTTAAATAATACCACCCATCCCAGGAAAATGGAAAAGAAGACATAAAGGAACCTAAAACTTCTATTTTATTAAGAACTAAAATGCAAGAACAATGGTCAAAATTGTAGTTGAAGTAGTGATTTTAAAGAGTTATTTCCAAATATATTCCAGAGTCCATCAGGCACTCTGCCACGTCCTCCCCCAGCTCAGTCTGGTGTGCGTGTCCTGGTTCAAACACTGTTTTTCAAAGGAACACTCTGGAGCTTATAGCTGCTCGTACCTCTCTACTCCGCAAAGTCGGTCAACACTGAATGTGAGTTTAACAGGAGCTTTGGCCCTGCGCTAGACTTAATATACTTAAAGCCCAATATACTTAAAGACTGTAATATACTTGAAGCCCAAGGCTCTGCATTCTTTCCTGGTGTCATCCCACGACACCTGAAACAGTGCTTGTCGCGTAGGTGACCATAACTGATCAACTGAATGAGAAGTTACTGCTCTGAAGCCCATGAGTGAAATGTGGTGGCAAGCACAGGGGCTGAGAGGCTAGATGCTGGGTTCCAGTTCTGCCACCCACTAGTTGCTTTGGTTAGAAACTACTTCCAACTTCCCCTGACCTCGGTTTCCTTATCTATGAAATCAACGGTTTGAACCAAATATGAAATCCAAGTCCCATTTGGCTTTATGCTTCTGTGAACTTGTTAACAAGAACCTGGCGTCAGAAGGAACTCACCCTAAGTCTGCCCATCCCGGACTTTGCTTTTAATCAAAAGGGATGTAAAGAAAAGGACAGTTCTTCAGGCATAATGTAGGTAGTGGCTGTGCACGCCACAGTGTTCAGTGTTTCTAAATGGCTTCTGATTTATTTGGGACCTGAAGCCTATTCAGGAGACCATCTGCATTTTTAAAGATCCTTGAAATCTGTCTTATCCCAGGGTTGCATTTGAAAGCTGCACTAACGGGCCACTCTGTCTTGGGAGGGATAGGCGATGACTGAAGTCCACTGGGTAGTAAAATGCCTTCCACGAGGGGCAGTGTTCTGCCTGCTACACTGATTGGACCATGGACTCTGGAGGACAAGGGTAGCGATCGCAGTCTTACCTTCTTGAGCCCACGTGGAAGATGCTGGCCAAGGAAAGAAAGGGACAGTGGGTCAAATGGTCAGACTCTGGAGGACAAGGGTAGAGATCGCAGTCTTACCTTCTTGAGCCCATGTGGAAGATGCTGGCCAAGGAAAGAAAGGCACAGTGGGTCAAATGGTCAGACTCAGGAGCCAAGTGTTCTTCTCCCTGGTCTAGGTGTCACCCCATAAGCCAGAGCAGGAAACTTTGGTGGAAAGTCGTGCTAAGAGAGAGGACAGCATCTTTCTGAAGAGACCGTTGGCCATGGATCCTCCATGGCAATCTCCCGCAGACACAGCTCTCCAGCGCTCCTACCTCAGGGGGACTTCCTGGCCTCCCCCATCCAGGGGGGCCTTTCCTGATCCCTCCTCCACCCCTCAGACACCCTGGCCCTCCCATCCACCAGGCCTGCTCTCCCGGATGCCTTGTCATGTCTCCACTGTTGCACTCACTTCATCACAAGATGATGGTCTGTGCGTATTTCTGTCTCCCCTGTGGGAATGAGGTTCTTTGAGGCAGGGTGTGGATCTAACGCGTCTCTGTTCTGTCAGTACTTAGTATAGTGCCTGGCATGTAAATGGCACCCAACAAAAGTTGAATGAAAGACTAATTGGATGAGTGGATGAATGAATGAATGAATGAGCAAACCTGGCAAGGTGGGGATGACTCAGGAATGCATTCATATGATAAACATTTATTGAGGGCCAACTCTTGCTGGGCGAAAGGTGGGTGGTGGGAGATAGGACGTTCCCAGGCTTTGCCCTCTGTTGGAGGGCTTTGCTGCCCCTCTAGGCACTCACTGGAGGGTACTGCAATCATCAGCTCTGTGTCTAGCTCATTGTCCGCCTTGCAAAACCACCCAGTGTGCAAGCGAACACAGCAAGTGCTGAGGTGGGCACCTGTGGTTCCAAGGAGATGCTTTGGAAGGTTTAGCATGGAAATGACACGCTTTCCTAGGGAAAGGGCTAGAAGTTGACGAACACTGGCTGCCTTGGGGGTGGCTGAGGTCTGAGTAAGGTCAGGTTATCCAGAGAGCTGTGCTACGGAGTACACAATATACGGAAGGAACAGGAGATGCAAAATCCAATCTTATAATGTATTAAACCAGGAGAGAGAGAGAGAGCATGCATCTCCTAGTTCACATGGCTCTGTTAAAAGAGCATGTACTTCTACTCATCCTAAAACCAAGTGGCACGAGGTGCAGGTAGGGGTGTAAAAGTGTGTGTGGTATGTCTGGGTTCCCTGGCTGGAAATCCATAGCAAAATGTGTGGCAGTGGCTTTCTCTTATTTAGATGACTTCACCCACCGTGAGGCCAATAGTAAGAGTTGACCAGAAAGGCCACCCAGAGTCGAATGCATCTTCTAACAGAAAGGGCATGGGACCCACTCCCAGACCCACCTATCAGGCCCTGGGTGGGACCTCATCAAGTCACTTCACATCTCTGGGCCTTGGGCTTCTCGTGTCAAACAAGAGGGGACCAGACACTAGAAATGGCACTGATAAAGCCAAGAACAGTAGCCTACAGCTCTGTGGAGTCTCTTGTGGATCACTTCCCCGGACCTCCCTACAGCCGTGCGAGGCACACAGGCCAAGGGAACAGCCTAATTCTACAGATGGGGCAAAGGCTCAAAACTTATTTGCCCAGGCTCTCACGGAAACTGGTGGAGTTAGCCCGTGAGTTTGGGTCCCCTGACTCTTGGGATCTAGAAAAATTGCCAAAGCCTGGAGAAGTGAGCCCCAGAAGAGGGGGACACAGTGGAACCATGCAGGAGGGGTGGGGAGCTCTTTCTACCCCCTCACATCAACGTTCTGAGCATTTGCTCTCAAATGGTTAACTGAGGTGACTTGCAAGGCAGGCAGAGAGCTCAGAGACTCTTTGATGTACAGAGTCTTACTTGGTGAGGAGGGTGCATGGGGGAGGGGAGGAAGTGGTGCTTCGGTGGCTTTGTGTCATTATTTTCCAAGACTAACAGGATGCTATTCTCTTCAAACAAATCTGATGTCCTTGTGCCCTCTTGCCCTTGATTCAGATCAGTTACAAAGACAGCTTTCCCCAAGGTGATCTGGACATGTGGCTCTCCTTTCATATCGTCCTTCAGAATCCCTTTGATGTGTGGGTCCTTGCTCCCTGGGCACATTTTCCTCAGCTCAGTGGACTATCATGTCGCCTTCGAAGTTCTTTCTTCCAAAAGTGTTCTTTTTCACGTAGTTTCTCACTAGATGTTCCAACATCTTGTGGGACACACGTTGATGAGAAATGTCATTTGAGCATCGGGCTGCTTCTGAGGCCGATAGTACTTTGGGGCTTATCATAACCTTCATGTTCTGCCCATTAGCGAGGGAGGGCTCATCCCAAAGGCCCAAGAGAGACAAATGTAGAAAAGTGAAGCCATTTTTACTCACTGGCTCACGTGTTGTTTCATTCCACAAGCGCAGAATGAGCTCTACTCTGTGCTAAGCTCTGCCTACAGAAGAATCGAGATGCTTGCAGAAGGAAAGGGGAGGCAGGCACAGGTAGGTTGTGAGAGATCGAGGCTACGAGGAAGGTGTGCTTGGCATGTCAGGAGGCTACAGAGGAGAAGGCTGGAGAGCCTTCCAGATGGAGCCTGGAAGGATGAGTAGGTTTCTTTCATGTTCTTTATCTCTAGAGGATGGTCACTCATCCACGGTGTGTTGAAAAGAAAAAACTCCATCTGTAATGTTTGCCGATTTCCTTGGTGTAAATACGCCCACCGGGTAATAGTAAATCTCAGGCTACTGGCTGTGACGTCCCTGACAGCAGCACACCATCGGTCCACCGTACAGATAGGAGGGGGGTAAATACCTTCAACAGAAGAGACAACAGTGAGTAGGTGATAGTAAAATAATTAGGAAGTGATGAATTTGAGCATTTATGATCTTTGTTTTTACTATAACTTGTGTAATTATAAATTGTTTACAACTTCATGTTTAATAGTGGTGGTATTTAATAACCCACTCCCCAAATTCCAGAAAGCCAGTCAGCTCTCCAGCTCACCGCAGGGTTACCCCTTCACTTACCTCTACCACCTTGCAAGCTGCCCCCACATCCCTGGGCATTAGACCATCCTTCTGACCCGGCTCCTGCCTCAAAAGCTTTTGCCCCTCCTGTCACTTTGCCCAGCATTCCCCACAGTGTAGCTGCGGTAAGCTTTCCAAAATGCAGTGGGACCATGTCATCCCCCTGATGAAGACTCTTTGATGGGTCTCTGTGGTTTTCAGTCCCCTCCCTCCGTGATGCAGACCCCCTGCACCCCCCCACCTGGCTCCCTGCCCCCCCACACCTCCGGGATCCTACGCTCCCAGCACACCCCGTGGCTCCCCCGTTCCCCTGCCCCAGATGCTTACAGCACCCCCTCCTGTTCTTCACACCAGGGTACACTGCCCTCCAGATCCCCACTCGGACAGGACTTTCTGGGGAGACTTTCCCTGGCCCACCACCCCCGAGAGGGTCCCCCGTTGTGCTGCCACAGGGCCCGGGCTGGAGCCACAGAAGCACTTCCCAACTGGGTTGTAATAATTTGGTTTGACCGCGGAGTGGAGAGTGGGGCCTGGTGCAGACTTCCTGGCCGGGCCTCCTGGCTCTGCCACTTACGGGCTGAGTGTCCTTGGAGAAGCCGGTTCACCTTCCGAGTCTCTTCCTTTCCTGCAGAATAGGGTAATTGCAGCCCTGACCTCGCAGGCTTCGTGCGAGCCTCCTACGATTTAGCACCACAAGTGCTGACAGCAGAACCGGCCCACAGAAAGGGCACCTGCGAGGTTACTACTGGCCCTTGGATGGTCGCCACAGAGCTCCTTCTTCTTCCTGCTGCTGGAGACGTAGGTGTAGCCCTGCGCTGGGACGGAGAGATGCTCAGCGACTCTGCTGAAATGATAATCCGAAGAACGAATCGACAGGAGAGGGAAAAGCCGGGTGTTCCGGGCAGTGAGCAAACCCAGCAGGAGGCCCAGGACTCGGCACCACAGGAAGATGGGGAGGCCGCTGGTCCGGATCCCTCTGACGCACCCGGCTCTGTGTCCCCGCCCCGTGTTAGTTCGCCTGTGTTGCTGGCACGAAGCACCACAGACAAGCCAGCAGAAACCACAGCCTTGACTTTCTTGCAGTTCTGGAGGCTGCAGGTCCCAGACCAGAGTCCGGCAGGGTTGCTGGCGAGGAAAGCTCTCTCCCTGGCTTGTATCCTCACTGTGCTTGCCCACAGGCGAGGCCTTGGTATCACTTCCTGGTCTTAGAAGGACGCTACTCCCATCGGATTAGGGCCCCACCCTCACGACCTCATTTAACCTTGGCTACTTCCCCAGAGGCCGCATCTCCAAATACAGCCACCCTGGGAGTTGGAGCTTCGCCACACGAATCTGGCAGGGACAGGGACGCAAACCTTCGGTCCCTGGCCCGTCCCTGTGCCCCCCGCTCTGCACAGGAAGAACAGCCCCGTGTGTCCCGGTCTCCGTTCCCTGGGGACAGGCATTCCATCAGCGCTGCAAGTGGGTTAGCTGCTCCTGGCCCCTCTGCTAATGACCGGCTAAGTGTCTGCTGCGTCTGGAGCCTGAGAATGTGTGTTGTTTTAACTAGGGACCTTATTAGCTGCTAACTGCTGAGAGATGAAAAATTGCAGTCGGACCATTCAGGTGCTTGGCCTTTCAGCTAAAATTTCCTCTCGGGCCCCCCGCCTCTGCCTCTGCATATTCAGACTTTTCCAGCCAGTTCCATTCTGTCAAGTAATTATTTACAAATTAGATTCCCAGGGAATACATGATCAGAGAATGCTCGCATTACATACGTAAATAACAACAAATTATTTTTTCCAATAACCCAGTGTTATTAGAAATCTCAGGGACCTGTCACCCACATTCCCCGCCCTGACAGCATTTATCAGCGCTTTGTCTCCCCGACTGGAGCTGGGGATGTATGCAGGGCAAGTGACAGAAAGCCATGATCGGGGCTGTCGTCTTGGGCGATCATGAGACAATACTCTTTTCAAATCATCTTCTCGATTCAAAATACCCAGGCACTCGGTAAAAATAGGAAGCATTTATTTGTGGTTTCATTAGAGCTATAATCACTGCTTGTTGTACAGCATCTACTGTCGGCAGGAACTGACCCTCAGGCTCCCATCAGATAGCCAGTCCCCTCTCTTCCCGGAGCGAAGGGCAGTATTATTTGTGCCCAGCTGAAAAGACGACTTCGGCCAGCCTCTCTGCAGCTAGGTGTGGCCCTCTGGGCTCCAGCCAAGGATGTGCAAGATGAAATGTGCGGAGGCGAAGGAAGGAGGGCTTCCAGAACCGCTGCTTAATAAAAGCAGAAGGGAGGGGAGTGGTACCCTTTGTCCTCTTCCTCTTTCCTTCTCCCTGAAATATGGATGTGGTATCGTGAATGCCCACAAACATCTTGACCATGAGATGACCATGAGATTGAGGCAAATCGCGCACTGCTTAGAGTGGTAGAACAGCAGGACAGAAGGAGCCGGGGTCCCTGGTGACCCTGGAGTGGCCGCCCCAGCCCTCAGCTGCCTGCACCAGACTTCCTTAGTGAGAGAGAGAAGCTTGATCTCGCTCGAGCCACCCTTACCTGGGGTGTTAGATGCAGCCAAGCTGATTCTAACGCACACCACACTTTACACACGTTCTCTGCACGCAGCCAGAGGTGCACTCAAGAACTGTCTGCTACATTTCTGTTCCCTAAGCCCCAAAAGGCAATCCTGTCCCCTAAGGCTTCCGGTGCCATTTGGGATGTGAAATCAGTCCTGACTTTATTAAAATCCAAGGCAACAGATCCCACACAGAATTGACTCTCACCTGCTAGAAGTTGGTCAGTGTCAAGGTATCCGCGTTGGATAGTGTTTTCTCTTTCCCCTTTCCTGCAGAACTCATGAAAGAAAACTGGGAGTGAGGTGACAGTGTGCATGTGTGTGTGTGTGTGTGTGTGTGTGTGTAGAGTGGTGTGCGTGCACATGAGCTCTCGTGCATGTGAGGATGCTGGGGGGGGAGAGAAAGGGAGAGACAGAGAACCGAAGAAAAGTGTGAGACGCTGCCGATAAATGGAATTGAATTAACATTTCCTATCAAAAGCACCATGATTCTGATGAACATTTGCATTTAAGCACTAACTCATCTGCGCTTAAGGGTTGTTAAAACTCTAACCACCATAGCAAAAAAATTTAGTATAACAGCTCAACTTCATATAATTTTATTATTTTCCATAAAAACAAAATGTTAAGTGTATAACTAAAAGTGATTGAGTTTTTATGTTTATGTAAGACTTTTCACATAATTAGAGTCACCAGTCTATAAACTTCATTTTCAACCCAGCCCCAAGTTTTTGTGTATAAAGAGTGATCACCATAATCCCAAGAAACATCTAGTCAATTCTGGGAAATACCCGAATGACTATGAACCTCCCAGGAAAAAAAAACAAAAAAGAAGTCATTTTTATATTCCTTTGGTGATGCATGTTACTACACTCACATATTTCAAATAAGAATCATATGAAAATAATATTATAGCAAGAATAAGACCCACTGGGGCACCTGGGTGGCTCAGTCATTAAGTGTCTGCCTTCGGCTCAGGTCATGATCTCAGCGTCCTGGGATCGAGCCCCACATCGGGCTCCCTGCTCGACGGGAGGTCTGCTTCTCCTTTTCCCACTCCCCCTGCTTGTGTTCCCTCTCTCGCTGTCTCTCTCTCTGTCAAATAAATAAATAAAATCTTTAAAAAAAATAACAACAAGACCCACTAACATGCTGAGTATAGCTGAGAGTTAGTAATCAACTAGATCACACGCTTTAGACTGAAATTCCACAGTATTTTTCAAGAGTGTTAATGGCCTCTGCCCACAAGAGTGTCAGACCCACGTTCTTTTTTCCAAAAACCAAAATGACAATAATTAAACCAGGCAGCTGCTGCCCCCAGTAATATGACAACCTCTCCCTGCTCCCTGGAATTTGCTGGAATCACCCTGCTTGAGCTCATCTCATTCGAATTAGCTGTTCCCTCCCTGTGCCCCAGCAATCTGGGTGAGTTTCCCATCTATTAGCTGAATTATTCAGATGTTTTCCCACAATGGCACTAGCAGTGCTCATATAACTAGTTTCTAAATCAACAGTGAATTACATTATTGACAATCTGAGCAGATTAATTAAGAAATCTGTCAGGAATGACACTATGAGAGCTGGCTCCTTTTCAAGTCCGATCCTTAGTCTTCGAGATAGAATCATACCTGATGTGATTTCAGAAGGGAAAGGGCAAGGTACAACACCAAATCTGGGTTGGGGAGACAGCCCCCGTGGGCTGACAGGAACAGCTAGGGTGGGCTGGGGGGCAGTAGGCAATGCACACGTGCATACGCACACACACACATGCAAACACACCCCATGGGGTTACTGGCTGGCTTGCATCAACGAACAAGCAAGGCTGAAAAAAATGTTCTGTGCAGAGTAGAGTGCATGTATGTATGTTGTTACTGCCAGGCACAGATTCTGGTAACAGGAAACATCATGAATATGTCAGAAGCTACTGCACCTTTTGGGCTTTTGAATGCGTGTGTTGCAACATTTGGGGTCTCAATCTCCAAAAATTAAGCAGCCTGGGAAACTCCTTTTGGAGCTCCACTAGGAGAAAGCAACTTCTCTATGCATTTATTTTTTTTCCCTTTATAATAAAAGTCCTATCAATTTCCCAGTCTGACATCCAAAACCCAGCAAATAATGCAAAGATATTAATTAGTTCAACACAAGATCAGGATATCATAGTATTCTGTTGCTGTATTGGATTTAATTGATTTAGTTCTGTCAAACAGAAGTTGGAAGGACCATTTTCCCGGGATGTGGCAAAAGCAATTCCTACATTTTGTCTCTTCCATCTCCAGATTCTGTGGTTCCATGAGGCTCAGGATTGGGTTAGGTTTGTGACCTGGTATTCTCCAGAATCCTCATTGGTCATATCCAACTGTCTGAAAGAACCTAGGACAAAGAAGGATGGAGTTCATACACACACACACACACACACACACACACACACACACACACACACAAACACACACACACAGAAAAGAGTTAATATGTGTTATTTCTGCAGGGCTGGAGTCCAGAAGTAGGGTGGTTACTATTTTTTCCTTATACTCCTCTATATTTTCAAATTTTCTACAGTGGCCACTTGTTACTTTGGTAATCGGAAAAAATAATCATCTTAAACTAAAATAATATGTAACTACAAATGGCTAGCAGAAAGCCGTGGCTTCTGGAAGCCCGCAGATGGAAACATTGTGAGGCATGGTAGAAAAAGCACAGAATTAGCAAGTCATAACCTGCCATGTCTTGACCATTACACTTTGGGCAAGTCATTTAACCTCTCCAGACCTCATTTCATCATTCACAAAATGAAGTTACAAGGTTTCCTCAATAACTTCACTGGATTTCTAAAAAGGTCAAACCAATTACATATTTAAGGTGCTTTGTAAAATGTAAAGTCATCCCCATTGTCATTACTCTTACTGACGGTGTACTATTAGTATTAGTATTATTGATGTAGAGGGAACCTGGACACTCAAGAAAAAATTTTTCTTTATATGAAAACATTAACATAGATGATAACTACTCTTGTAGGGCTGTTATATTGCAAACGAAAATAAACAGAGCCCCCTTCTATTTGTTTGAGTTTTATTGACGTTGCTTAGCCTATTGATACAGATTCAATGGCTTTAAAACCAATCAGGTAAACTGAAAGCTTACCCAGGGATCTGGAGAGAAACAAAATAGTCTTCTTACATCATTTTTCCCAGTTTTAAGTTGAAAAGCTATATATCCTTTAGCCCAGATGGGAAGATCCCTCCGCGGTAACACAGCTTGCTGTGGAGGATGATGGTCCCATGGTAGTTGTCCTTGGTCCTGACATTGCCTTTGATCTGTCCAACGAAAAAATACTCACCCTTAACAAGTGTAACCCTTTTCAGAAAAACTATGACATTGTCATTTTAAATAATTATGATCTTATTGTATTAAATATTATTTATACATAGACCTACAGTATAAAATACTCTAGAAACCTAAACTCCAAATTAAAGCAAAATATATTGTGCTGACTCTTTAATTTATGACCAAAAAAATGAAGTTGTAATGATGGAGTCTTCCCATTTTAGTTGATTCCATAAATGAAAACAAGAGATTTGTCATTAAGTGGTATTGATGATACCCATAGTGTTCATGTATTTGTCAATTTCATTAACCTTTCAAATTAGGTAATCATAAAGTGTTAAAGACAGCATAACACATCATTACATTATTCAATGTAATTTCATGGATATTATGTATAGTTGGTCATGGTCATGTTAGAATCTCTTGTCTTTACAGCTGTTAGAAAACATTATACTTTCCAAGATCATTAGGGATGTGTGAATACCAAACAGCTAAATCTACAGCTCAAATAATGGTCCCTGCTTGGCCTTGAATTCTGATCAGGGCATGACTAGACAGTTTCCACCAATGAAGAGCTAAGCTCCCTGGAATGTTTTGTATAAGAACTGGGGAAACACAAAGCTGACGGAGAGCTTGAGAATTTGTTTAATTCTTTGCCTTCAGATTGGCAATGATAAATTGAATTATGGCTCAGCAAATAGTCACTCCACCACAGCCTGCAGTTGGTGTGTGCAAAGTCGATCATGCGTACATCCATTGAATGGGGACTCAGTCATGTCCCCCTTGGAAGAGAGCATACTTTCTTGTCCCACTGACTATAGGATTGGCCAGGTGCTTGTTCTGCCAATGGGATGTGAGCAAGGACAATAGGAGCAACAGCTTTAAGTTGTGCATGCACGGTCGTTCTGTCCTTTTGAGCTCCTGTGCTCCAGCATGAGAAGAACATGGCCCAGATGGCCGCTTCCCATTTAGCATGAGCCCCAGACTCCTAGAGCAGAACACCCCGAGGCACCACCCATTCTAAACCCTCACCCACTTGTGAGGGAACATAAATCCAGGGCCTGAAGGGATGCATTTGGGAAGAGCCAAGAATGACATCCCTACCTTTCTACTCACAGCCTTGTGCCCTTCCTTGAGGAAAAGTTTCAGAAGGTCAGCACAATCAGCTTAATAAGAACAAACAAGCAGGTATCTTGCATCTGGGTTGGAAGATGCAGGAAGTAGAGATGTATTTACCCACCCAGAAAGCATTTCCAGAGTCCCTAAGTGATCAAATCCTCTCAGGCATGCTGTCCTTGCTTCAGAGACACAGTCTCCTTAGAAATTATCAGGTGCTCCTTCTCTTTGAACCAAGACCCAGCGGTCAGTGCAGAGCCCAGCAAGGCTTTTATCTTGTTTCTTCCATCGGTGATTTGATTCATCAGTGACAGATGCTGCCCGGATTTGTTCTTTCACTCTTCACTCTTCACTCCACGGTAAAAACCCAGAAGCAGCTAGAGTCGATGAAGCAGCCTTGGTACTTTCACTATCCGGTGACTTTGCTTTCACTCTGCTGGCCTGCCAAGCCAGGCTCTCAGTAAAGGTACACTCACTGAAACTACTCTCTCTGCTCTTTCCCAGGCACCTTACTTCTGATCGTGACAGCCCTTGGAGATATTCATTACCATTCCCCGGTTACAGACGAGGAAAGGGAAGCTCAGAAATTTGCTTTCCCGGGGTCCCAAGTCACTAAATATCTGAACCAAAATTCAAATCCAGATCTGTCTTCTAAACATTTCTCTTTTGTGTCAAAGCATTGACACATTTTTTTAATGAAAAAAAAAAAAAAAACACGCTTCTTAATAACAGAAGATCAGCAATCACAAGGAGATTTCTGGAGATGAACCAGCTGATCTTATTTCTAAAATCCACAAATACCAAAGGGAAGTTGGTAAATCACAACTGGGAATTTTATCTGCACTTTACTCTCTTTTTATAGTGTCACCTATGCTGATAAAGACCTTCCACGTTTCCTCTAAAAAACAAATCAGAAGGCCCTTTGTTATACCTGAAAATCACTCAGGGCTTTGTCATCTCATCTCTTGGTCCTTAGAGCCCCACCCACAGCTGCCTAGAAGGTATCTCTTGGATAGGAGGCTAAATCTCAGACAGCTACTGAAAGGGTGAGTAAGACAGGCAACCCTGGCTAAAATAAATAAATAAATAAGTCACGCCCAAGATGTTCTGATGGCTGCCAGTGAAAGCAGTTTCCTTGCGGCTGAGGAAGAGGTGGGATGGGTGCCATGCTACATTGGAAGACCACCAGCCAAGCTCAGCCTAACGACGATTGGGGCGGGCATCTAGTTAGTGACTGCAAAGGGCTCTAAAGATGAAAGAGCGTCATAACCCCAACAACGGTCTGGAAGGCCCTGATGCCCCTTTGGTGGCTGCCCCCTCCAAGCAGTGGAAGGACCCAACCAACGCTCTCCCAAAGGAGCCAACCATGATGGCCACAACTTCATGCTGTCCTTGCATCTCACTCAACATGACCACACATTTGAGGTGGTGGAAGAAGCCACTTTTCACATCAACTCAAGAAGAAAAACGAATACCAGTGGTGTTTCCCTGCTTAATGACAGGACAGGGTTTCTCTCAGCACAGGTGAATGGCGGGGTTTGACCACACGAGTCACACCTGTCAGCAGAGGTCAGTCGGACTCTGTCCAGGCTGCCTTTCTCACGGCCGCTCACACTTGCAAGGGACGGTCCGACCACAAAGGACATGAGCTCTCAGAGGGAGACGTGTCTGTGTCCTCAAGAGAGGCACCAGAGACAAGCCCACCACAGAGGGCCTCCACTGCCCTCCATTGGGTAGTTACCACACTACTTCCTGCATGGTGAGAGCCACCCCCCCCCCACCCACCCGGGTCTTGCGCTCGTTGGAAATGTCTCTCAGAGCTGGGTGGTTCTCCTCACACCTTCAAACGAAGCCAAATCTGTTTGTCAGTTTTCTCTTCTTGTTTTGCTCATTAGGAAAGGCCTGCTGTACATGGTAACACCTGCCATAAGCTTGCTTCTTTGCTGCTTCCAGCCCCCGTGCCTTCCCCTCCTGGGGGAGCCCATTCTCTGTGGCTTAACGTCTGTCCTTTCCTCCTTGCCCCTCAATGGCCAGCCTGGAAGCTTTGTGGAGAAAATAAAGGGCAGGTGTCCCTGGGCATTAGGGAAGATTGGAAACGTTCCTCAATGTCCCATGGAGGAGAGAATACGGGCTGTGGCATCAGACAGACCTGAGCACACCTGGCCCTCTGCTTGATCTGGAGCCTCGGGTTCCTCGCTACAAAATGCCAAACAGTTAAATGAAAAGGTTTGGGCAAAGTTCTGGGTGTGTGGAAGACACTCAACAAATGGGAACCATTATCAGATATTTTTAGAGCTGCCAAGTCAACGAGCGTAGATTTGACAAAGAGGGTAACTCAAAATGTTAACTAACATTTATTGAGTCCTTATTATGGGCCTGGCTTTGACCTTATTTCATTTAATCTGTGCAACAATCCTGTGGCATAAATGTTGTCCTTATCTTCATCTCGCAGAAGATGATGCTAAGGTCCAGAGAGGTTGAGGAACCTTCCCGAGGTCACACAGGAAGTGCTGTGAGACAAGCACACACCATCTGAGTACAGAGACCACTTTCCTAAGTCCCGTGATACGGTGACCCCTCCCGCGAAGCTAGTGAGTCAGGATTTCCATCTGAGAATCTGTCACTCTGTGACTCATTTTTGTTTTGTTTTGTTTTGTTTTCTCCAGGGAAGCTGGAGTAGAAGAAATTTTACAAGGGGACACAAGAGCTGGAATGGACGCCCAGGAGGAACAGTCCGAAGAGGAAGGCATCTGCAGACCGAGAAAACCCAGGCACCAAACAAGCTACCTTGAGGCTTGACTTAGTTCAAGTTCTCTATTAAGGAGAAACCGAGGCCAGACTTGGATCCTCTGGTCTACTGGGAGGTACAGTCCAGAGCAGGAAGAGTGAGGGGAGGAAAAATATGAGAGGGAAGGGTAGACAGCAAACACGGGTGGTGTGCAACCAAGCTGCAGTCTCTCCTAGCCACCGAGAGACACGAAGGGTCCCCGTGCCATGGGACATCTGGGAGCAAAGCTGGGGAGTTGTTGCCAGGTCCCTCCCTTCTCCTGCACCTGCTCACAATCGCCCCACAAGCAGGGAACACCTACCGTTTCCAGGGGTCACCTCTCTGGGTAGCCTCAAAGCCTGGACTAGGAGAGGCAGTGGTCTGAGCCTCCAAGCCCGATGCAGCCCCTGCCCTCATCCTGCTGGGGATGAGCGGGCCAGGGAGGGCAGAAGCCTCCTGGGGGTCCAGGAGACAAGTGAGGCCTAGAAAACTCAAAAGGCAGGGGAAATTGTGTCTGATTCAGGGCCCTTGGTTCCCTCTGAGAAGTCATGGCAGGCAGGGAGGCTGTGTCATGCCTCAGTCTTGGAGGCATGTCTGGAGGGGGGTTCAGTCCCAGTTGCCCAGAGCCACCTGTGCCCCCAGTGCTAGGGAGGTAGACCATCAGAGCGGTGCAGGTTGTTCACATTCTCAAGACTGAGAAAAACGCAGAGCCCAGGCGAGCCCCACCAGCTGAACTGGAACCATCCTGACCCTGGTTGGGGAAGGCCCTTCTTCTGAGCATTGGTGCAGAGAAGGGGGGACTGGGTCTGTAGCTGTCCCTGCATTCACTTAGCCGCACACTTCTGGCTGAGGCCTTGAACCTCTTCTGTGCAAAAACAGTCCTAACCAGTCCCCGCCAGCCTCTGGAGCCTCAGTCTCCTCCTCTGTGAAATGGGGCAAGGACTCAGGCTGGTCTGACCAGGGCTGCTGTGAAAGTCATGAGTAGCTGATGTCAGAGAAGGCGGCTTGCCGGACTCTTCTGTGTGCCCAGGAAAGCCAGGTGGGCCCTGGAGACCCAGGCCCGAGAGCAGATGGTGCCAGAGGAGTTGGAGCATGCACACTCGGTGGGGGAGGCCCCCGGCAGGCGGAGTGAGGTCCAGGATGCACTGCGAGAGGGGCTGCACGAGGAGGGAGAAGGGCTCTGGGCGCCAGGGGCTGGAAGCCATCTCTCCCTCTGCTGCCCTGAGCTGGACTAAGCCTCAGGAACTGGGAATTCCAAATTTGCAGTGGTCATCCAGGTCAAGGTAAGGAGGAAGGTAAGGAGATAGTCCCCGCAACAGTTCGTAAGTTAAATGCATAATCTTAAACATTAAGATCTCTAATACATGGACCCTCATTAGAACTCTTGTCCTGAGCGCCTGCGGATTTTCAGGGATGTGTTCTTTTACTCAACCTCCTTCTAGTACCTCCCGCCCTCTGCGGCGGCTTCATTTACCCATGGGGGCAGGAAAAACGTTGGAGCAGGCAGGAGAAGTTGGGTAGCCACCAGATTCTCCTCCACCTTGGATATTTCTTTTCCTCCCTATCTGTCCCAAGGTATTCAACTCACCTTACTAATGAAAAGAATGCACTTCGAGAAGCCTGTTTTCCAAAACATACCCTGGTGTTCATCCATTCACTCATTCATTCATTTATTCAACCAATATTTGTGGAGTGTCTGCTCTGCGTCGGGCACCAAACTCTGGAGCTACGGCAAAGGACAGAGCAGGCAGGACGAGCCTCTACCCTCATGGAGCTTAAACTGTAGTGGGACAAGACACCCCAGAGCTAGGGCCACCAGCAGGGACAGTGCCCTCCCACCTGTCGGCAGGCTGCTCACTTCACCCGGATGCCCCAGGGGCTTGGGTCGGGTGGCAAGATGCTTGCCTGTGGTCGCTTAACCCCTAAGAGCCCGAGTGGGCTGGGGCCAGAGCCCACGTGCCTTCCATCATCAGGCCCCTGCTGTGTCAGGGATTAAGTATCCATCCTAAGAATGACATTAATTCACTAATCTTGGCTTGAAGATACAACGGCTCCTTCCTTGGGTGCAATATTGGGAGCACAGAGCAGATGAGAGAGAAGATGAATCAAGCACCAACCACAGAGATACACTGGCATCGTGATTGACAATGGTGGAATTTTTTTTTTTTCGAAACTGATAAACAGGAAAGGAGTTTTGGTTTCAAAAATCAACCGATTTCCTTGCTGTAGCCGTATCTAGGTTGTGTATCGAAGAAAACAAAAATAATTCTGGGCACAGAAGGGAGATGGAATATTTCTGCACTCAACACTGGGCCAGGTTGGCTTACTCCCAGACATAATGGATTCTGGTGTCCCTTTTTAAATAAAAATAAATAAAATAAAGCAGTTCAACCCCGATGGTGCGAGCCAACAAATGTTACATGCAGTGGGTACTGGTGGGTGGTGTGAAACATTTCCCAGTGGCTAAGAGCACAGCATCCCTGTTGTGAGGCAAACAGCTGGGAGGAAAACACAGGTGTGTTAACACAGACCAGCCGTTCCCACCACCCTGCCCCGCCCCCGGTGCCGGCCAGGGTCATGGGGCCACAGCTGGCCACAGAGAAGCTCGGTCCAAGAAGGCAGGCTGGGGGGACAGCTTCTGCCAGGCCAACGTCCCTGCCAAGGTCACAGCCCTGCTCCCACCCGGCGCCCCCCAGCCCCCCAGCTCAGTGGCTCCAATTCCATCCATGCCCAGAGCCCAGACCGGGGCTGGGGTCAACGGCTCTGCTATGTGACTGCTTCCTGTTGCTGAAAGGCTGACAACCTCATTAGGGTAAAAACACCGAACGCAGGACGTGGACACAGCTTGGTGGGGGGTTCTGGGAATTCCCGGGTCCGCACACGGGCCTGGCCGTGCCGCCCCGGGTAAGTCGCCCTCCGTAGCGCCCGTGAACCCCTCTGAGGGCAGCGGGGGAGGTGATGCTGTGTCCCACGACCGTTTCAGCAGGGATCCCGGGCAGGTTTCTGGAAGGACTTGAAGAAATTCAGTAAAGAGGTGCACTCTCCTGTGACCCTGAGGGAAGCGAGCTGCTGAGCTCGTTCCTTGCCTCATGGAGTCACCCCCTCCCAGCAAAGGGACCTTCGAATGACCTTTCATGACCTTATGTGTGAGGGGTACAGAATTGTTTTCCAAGTGAACTGAAGTTCAGTCAAAGGGATAAAAAGAGTTGATGGAAAGCACGAGGATTCTTGAGTTAAGTTAAGGGGCGTTTTCACGTTAAAGACTATAATTTCATGAAACAATGCAAATGTTTAAAGGACAACAAATGGACAGCCTTGGATACTTTCACTGCTGGCCATTGGGCCTGACCTACAATGAGAACCCCTTGTCTTCTCTCTGATGCCAAGTTTCTAAAGCCAGCCGGATTCAGGGGGTCCACCAGGCTCCTGAAATTGAGTGTTGCCCCCCTGTTTTCTTGGAGAGAGCACTCACTAAACGATGAAGGCTACTCTATGGTCACCCCCTCCAAGGCCAAAGGGAATCAAACACCTGCGTGTTGAAGACGAACCAGACATCATCATCCGTTCTCTCTCAGGGACTGATTCCCGCATCGCCAGTCCCAGCAGCCCCTCTGCCTTCCCTCTGCCTTGTTTCCTCAAGGGAGCCTTTGCTGAAGATGGATGCTTGGACTGAACCCAGGCACAGAGGCGGATGAGTGAAGTAACAGGGAGCCGGAAGCAGCGGAGTGTGCCTGAGGGCCAGTGGCAGCCTCCTCCAGGTCGCCCTCCCGGCCAGCACCCCCTCCCTGGCCACCCCCATGCCGTGGAGGGCTTGCACTGGGGCTGGGGCTGGGAGAGAAGCCAGGGGCAGCCAGCTCCCCTTCTCATTAACTTGCTCATCCAGGGAGTGTTTCCTGAGCACCTACCAGGGGGCCTGGGGACCCCACAAGGGCGATGCAACAATGGGGGGCACTGGCAGGCCCCTCTCCGCCTCACACAGGCTGGGCCAAGGATCCCACATGCTCTCCCATGGGGCCCTGGAGTGCGGAGTTCCCGGGGGGCTCAGACACGCGGCTCAGAGAAATCTTAAGAGTTGCCAGCTGGATCAAGGAGCTCCTGCGCACGTTCCAGTTTGACTTTGATTCTGAAAACCCCTGCATGCCAGTTCTCTGCGCTCATCCAGGTGCACCAGACAGAGCTGCAGGCTGCTGAGGGAAGTCCAGGGTGTACTGGTCCTTGCTCTCGTCTCCCGCCCCCCCAGGCCCGGGCAGCACCCAGCAAAGGACGCAGACAGAGACCCTCTCCGGGGGGCGGCCAGTGCCACCGCCAACTCCGGGCGTCTGAGAACGCCCACTCCGCCCCTTAACTTCCAGCTCTGTGCCCATATCTAAGTTACTCACCCTCTCTTGGCCTCGGTGTCCTTGTCTGTGGCAGGGAGGCTCGCTCTGTATGCATTCGTCAGGGGGCTGTTGTCAGCACGAGGTAGAAATCACGAGGTAGAGTGCCTGACACCACACGCAGCAGGAGAGCACCCAGGTATTGCCATTCTGTACTGCACCCGGGTCCCTGAGCCCCCAGAAGCCAGCGTGGCTGTGCCCACGTCAGCAGAGGGGAGAGTGAGAGTGGGCCCGCAAGCTGAGGCTCTTGGCTGGAGACGCGCAGGCCGTCACGCGCCCTGGAATCAGGTAGTCCATAAATGATGCATCCAGAGCAGAGCGAGCTCCAAACCGTGGAGCTTCAGGCCACGGGAACATCTGTGCCGACCGGGGGACCCCGCTGTGCGGCCATCCTGCTTCACCAGGGTCTCCGCAAAGAAGTCTGCTCCATGCCCATGGCTCTCTGGTGGACACAGCAAAGGCATTTATTGTGACCTTCAAGTATATAGCATTTTACAGAATAAAAAGTGCCATGCGATTCCCCAGTGGTGACACAGGCCATGTGATGAAGGAAAGGAAAATCCTACCTTCTGCCCCTAAAACTGAGCCTGGTGGGACCGGCCCCTGCCTCGCTGTCAGAGCAGGTCTCCGGCAGCCTGCCTGGCATCTGGCACCTGAGGTCCAGGCTGAGCTGTCTGGGGCCAGTGTTCTTACAGAATCAGTGACCATTGGAGCCTGAATTCTCTCTATTTGGAGGACACCATGCAGCGGAAACTGGGAGCCCAGCATGCTTTCCCTGGAGACATCTCCTCCTCTGGTCTCCACCATGAAGGACCCCTCATCAGTCCAGCAATCTTAGTCTCCAATGAGGAGGGGAAGAGCCTAGTACATGTGAGGGGGAAGGACCCTGAAGATAAGCAAACAACCTACTTACAAACTCTGGATGCCCAGTAAACACTTAACCCTCTGTCTCCAGACTCTTCCTGTGAGGTACTATGCAGGCGCTCCACCATCCTTTAGGAGTTCAGTGATGCAGTAGGTGAACCAGGATCAACTAGGAGAGCTGTGATCTGCTAAGTGTTCAGTGACCCACCCCCTAGGTGATCCTGGGATCCTTCAAAGCGCTACATGCTTACAATCATGGCTGGAAAGGAATCTTGCTCTACCAGCACATTAGCTCTGTGGCCTGGGCAAGTCATTCAACCTCTCGTGCCTCAGTTCCCCCATCTGTAAAATGAGGGAGAAGAAACTCTACCTCCCAGCACTGGGATGAGAATGAAATGAATTAACATCGATAAAGTGCTTTAAGCAAGACTGGCGTAGAGGGGTGCACTATATGGTTTTGCTATACTTTTGATAGTGGTTTCAGAGTCAAATGAAACTAAATGTTTCTAAGGTGTAAGTGCAGACCACAGAATCCCTTAATGGCAGATTATTATTATTATTTTGTTGAGAATGGGAGGGGGTGTACAATACTATAATACAGTAATATATTTATCAGATAAGACTCCTTCCTCCCTGAGAAAGAAGAGTGTAATAGTAAGAAAGGTAAAAACTAGTCCAAAGAACATGCCTGTTTCTGTACTCAGTCCTCCCATGTGACTATTTTGGGTAAAATGATATCACTCGTCAAATAGTGGGGTGCATATTAAAGCCCTGAAAGTTCTTCGGAAAATCCAGCGTAAATCAACAGAGGGTGAAATTTCCCATGGGCCACACAGCGGGAAGTATCATTCAGTCCCGAATTTCCTCCTCAAACGATTGAAAATCCTTTTTTGTTCTGATCCCCCTTTGCCACCACTTTAAAGGCAAGATAACCGGATCATGCGTTCAACAGAAGAATGAAAGAGTAAAAAGAGCAGCTTGACGGCACGCACGGCCCCTTCAACCCCAAGTGGTAAAAGGAGGAGAAAACAAGTCTAAGGAGGCCATTCTTGTGAGGGCCAAACACGGGAACAGTTTCAAAGAAGAGCAGGGTGTAGAAAAACAGTTACCAACCTAAGACCACAGAACCCAAACTGTTCAGAGATCTGTCTACAATTTTAGTTGCAGGCGAAGGGACGCTGGAGATGGTTATCTGTCGGGACCGTGATCAGTGGTCAACATCACAGGGCTGCACGTCCTGGGGTGTTGGGTGCAAGGGACTGCTAACCTAAGGCCACCACAAAGTAGCCCCAGAGCACTCGGGTTGCCCCACAAGCAGAAAAGCAGAAATAGCAGTTACTGTCATGTGGGTCATCCATGTGGCCATCTCAACTGCCACGCAAAAGACAGAGTGCTTGTCCATCAGCTCTGCAAGCCGAAAACCGCCCTGCAAAGTGGAGTGGTGAGGTTAGCAACCAATCCTAACAGACACCGGGCAGAAGGCGAGCCCAGCCGTCACCCGGCGGTCAGCTTCCTGGAGGTGGAAACACTGGATTCTCTGTTGCTCTGTCCCCAAAATATAGTCAAATAATTTGCACAAAGAAGATGCCCAGTTAGGTTCGCTAAGTAATTCAATAAGTGGACGAGAGGAAAGAATCCCACGCCACGTACCCAGCTAAGCTTTAGCCCCATCAATTAGATCAACAGGTCTCAAACATTTTGGTCTCGAGATCTCTTTACACTCTTAAACTTTGGGATTCCAGAGGATTTTTGTTTATGAGGGTTGTCAGTATTTACCACAGTAGATATTCAAACTGTGTAGACATTGAGTCGCTAGGAATTTAGAATTAAAGTTTCAACATTGAACCATGCTTTTTTTTTTAGATTTTATTTTTTGTTTATTTGACAGAGAGAGAGCACACACAGAGGGAGAGGAAGAAGCAGACTCCCCGCTGAGCCGAGAGCCTGGCATGGGACTTGATCCCAGGACCCTGAGATCACAACGTAAGCCAAAGGCAGACTCTTTACAGACTGAGCCACCCAGGCGCCCCTAAACCACGCTGCTGAGAGGTAAAATGCTCACCAAGTTGCAGGTGAACAGCACTTGCGGGGCACAGGAGGGAGACTGGAACAAGCGCCGAGACTGCTTCGAAGGTGAAAGTGTCGGTGCGCGCATGGAAACAAACCAGTACCCCCAGGAAAGGCGACAGTCACTTCTGCGCTCTAGCTGTCCTACAGGCCCCGCATTGTGCCTGAGTCTCCTGGCAAGGAAACCAGGGTGAGGGCTCCCCTCCGGCTCACTGAAGCTGCAAGAGTTGGTGAGCTCAGCTTACCTGAGGTTAAACCACTAGCAGAGGTTGGACAGGGATTTCAACATGGTCCTTCATAATCCCAAAATCTATGCCCCTTCCCCTGCTTCCTACTAATTTCTGAAAATAGACCATTTCTTTACCCAAGCTCACTGGTGCCTTGGTGGCCCCCTGCCCTGATTCATCGTGCTATTTTAATCAACTATTGCTTTGGTGGTTTTCCTTCTTTTTTTTTTTAAGATTTTATTTATTTATTTGAGAGAGAGAGAGAATGAGAGAGAAAGAGAGCAAGAGTGGGGGAGGGTCAGAGGGAGAAGCAGACTTCCCGCCGAGCAGGGAGCCCAATGCAGGACTCGATCCCGGGACTCCAGGATCATGACCTGAGCCGAAGGCAGACCCTTCACCGCATGAGCCACCCAGGCGTCCCTGGTGGTTTTCCTTCTTGACAACAGTTTTATAAAGTGTGAACAGAGGGTGGTCACTTGGTGTTTTGAAATCAGAAACTATATTTTACATTCCAGATAAATGGGGCATTCTTGACCAGAGGTGAAGCCTCATCTGGGGCTGGGATCACTGCTTACTCATTTTTGTGTCCTGGCACATGGAGACATTCAATGCATGCTTGTTGAAGAGCATATTCAGTGTATGTATCACATACATAATATGTACACATATAGATACATTGCTTGTCTTTGATTTAAATGTATTTTTTTCTAAATTACATGATAACCACACTAAAGGAAAACTAGAATAATCACCACTAATCTTGCAGACCAATGAGAAGATCATAGGGTCTATGATAAAGTTTTCTTTCTCCTTTAGCTCTTTTATTTATAGTCCCTGTTGGCAGGTACCGTGTAGTGAGCCTTTCCGTATGCCATGCCCATTATTAATACGTTGGTGACCAGATCTGCTGCTTGCTGGCATAGACCGTCCTGATAAATAGCAACAGAGGCAGGACTTTAGGATATTGTGAAAGAGTAATTTAGACAGAGAAGGAAAAAAGGCACTCACACAAACCTAAAAGTTAAAAAAATATATATCATTTGATCAGAACCTCTAAGATGGAAGCTTTACTGAAGACTGTCACTTCAAAACACCAGCAAGTTTCCGGAGAGCTCTATGACCCATCTACACACTGTCAGATAAATTTCTGGGTAGCAGGTGCTGCCAGGTCAGAAAGGGAACTAGAGCAGAGGGGACAGAGAAGATGTGGTGACTGCTGGGTGTAAGGCCAGAGAGGACACAAGGCAAAATAGAACAGTCGTGTAGTGTTGTAAATAAGCCATTAATTGACAACTGTGGGTATATGTGAGTCAACATTAGCCAAGAGGAATAGGAAGAAAGAGAGCATTGGGATTCCCAAATAAACATTTGATATGCGTTTCTCGAACACTTCTAAACCTAGAAGGAAAGTAAATTGGGCCTTTAGAAAAAGAGAGACTCATAGAAAAAACATGAAAAAACATCAACCTCCATTTCTTCACGTGGATCCCTCAGACCCCTTGGCATTCTCAGCCTTCTTATTTTAATGCCATGTTGTTTCTTGATTCCTTTCTCTTTGATTCAGAGAGTCGGGTGTATTACTGTGTATGTTTCCCACTTCCTGCCCACATGCTTTTATCTAAATTTCTTGAAGGTCTCAGGATGAGACACAAGCAACTTCTTTAAAAACCAGTGTGATTTTCCCAGCCAGTGGCTTAGCGGTCATGTGTTTTCGGTTATGGATGGTGTAAGCACCTTTGGTATAGGTTCCAAGGATCCAGATCTGAACAAAGCAGAGAAGGACCTGGTCCTCGTGGAGCTTACGTTCTGTTTGAAAGAGACAGCTAATAAAGAAATGAACATCAAGATACTTCAGACAGTGATAAATGTCCTAAAGAGAATAACACAGGGTAATGGGTTAGACTATAATCATACGGGATAGACTGTTAGAACCAGAATGGTGAGAAAGAATAGGCAATGTGATGATTTGCGGAAAGAACATTCTAGAAGAAATTGAAACTACAAAAACGTGGGGGATAAGAACAAGCTTGGCATGCCCCCCCCCAAAAAAATAGGGGCCAGATCATGTAGGGCTTTCCAGGTCACAGCAAGGAAACCCACACGTATACTGGGGACAATGTAAGATCAAGGGAATATCTTAAGCAAAGTAGTAATGAATTGGGATTGACATTTTAGAAAGTTTTGACTAATGCTCTTAAGAAATACACAACCAGGTGCCAAATTATGCCTTATGTGGCTTTATTGCTTACAGGTTACATGGAGATAGAGGGGAGGCTGTGAGGACAAGCATTAGAAATTTCATTTTTAATAAATTTCTGATTTCTATTCCCCCCCCCCCCCCAGAAAAATAGTTCCAGGCGCATACTTGCCTTGGCATATATTGAAAATCTGTTTGGAAGCAAACTGTTTTTAAAGTACCTTTGGTTTTAATTAGTTTAGCATTTTAATTTTAAGAAAAGATGAGAAACCTTAATAAGAAGATTTTCCATTTGGGTGTTTAAATCTGTACCATAATGTTACATTAAAATCGTTTCTGGTGTGTTAATTAATAATTATCTTAGGAATATTGCAAATGTGAAAGGCCATCGTGACTCACCGAGCTTCATTTTAGCTCATTCTGTTTTAAAATTCTATTAATCCTTGTTACAAATGACAAGATCATTTAATTTCTTCAATGCGACATTTTTATTACATAGGGCCTTTCATCCAAGTGAATTTATTGGCAGGGACAAGGCCCTAAAACATGCCTTTATCTTTCCCAGGCATTTTGTGGAATACTTGGCCTATATCTAATTTGATCCACGTTTAGACTCCAAATAAATCTGGCTGTCCTTCTGCACGTCTCTACCGGGGATCTGAAGAACATTCCCCCCATGCCAGACTCCAGCAGTGACTATAGGAGAAGGAGAGTCAGGTCCAGTGTGGGTACCTGAGCTTTGCAATCATGGCCAAAGCCACTGCGTGGAAATTCACACAGAAATGGCCTTCACTGTTTTCAGTTAAATGGCAGCAGTGTGATGGACAGAATAAAATCACCTAAAAGTTAAAAAGATAAATATGTCGATATTTATAGCATTTTAGGATGTACTGAGAGGCTTGGATTGGTGTTCAAGATAATCATGTCCTCTGAGACTGATTTTAAAATACCAGTTATTTACAATATTATTCTGAGGGGCTTCCTCGGTGAGTAAGGAAGGGTTGCTGTAAGGGTGGCTTTCACTTTTGTGTTTAACTCGTTCAAAGACTAAGCATTTTCAGCATCAAAGGAACCAGAACTTCTCGGAAGTGAAATCCCAAGAGCAAGGCGCTGTTTGCCCGGCTCACAAATTTCATGGTCGTTAAAGTTCGTCTTCCCATTTCATAGCTCTTCTACTTGCTAAAATAAAGAGAATAGTAGGCGTAGTGCCTACTGATGGACAACATGTTTTGTGTTGTGGTGCTTTGTCTTATACCCACTCGGTACCTCCTTTCATCCTTACTGCAACTCACGGTGACTATGGTGATAACCATACAACATTGGGGGAAACCAAGGCTCAGAGAGATTCGACCCCTGCCTCGGGCAGCACAGGGTTCCCACGCAGGTCTATCCGATCGTTCCTCTGTGGGCCATGCTTCCTGCTGTTCTAAAGTTGTGGGGATTTGCAGCAAATGGTGTCACCAATCACCTCGGCCCATTTAGGACGGGCACGGGAGCATCGGCGCTGGCCGTTCCTACGTCCCAAACAGTGAGCAAAGCCCAGGAGGACTCCAGTGTTTGGTAGCAAATCGAAGAAGGCCACACACTTACTGACCCTTTCCTGGTGCAAAAGTGGATCCTACCTGCCCTCCCCCTTGGGTCTGGGCTGGCCTTGACAGCATTGACAAATAGACAGTAACGGAAGGGATTCCGGGCTATGGTTGTCACAAAAAATACCGGATGTCCAGTTCAACTTGGATTTCAGATATGTAATAATTGGGGGGTTTTTGGTTGTCTTCAGCATCCCGACTGCAGGGGATGAAAAGAGAAACTTGCTGAGCCACGCAGGCTCCTGATTCTCACTAAATTAGAGGTGCTAGCGACATGAGGCCAGAAGGTGTGGTGAGAACCAAAGTGGGCTGAGATGGATCCTCCTCCCAACCCGCAGGCAACCTCCCATGGGTCCTCGATCCAGGGTACAAACCCTTCATGGCTCGCCGTGACCTCAGGTAGGGATCTGCCCGTAACAATTGTTTCTGTAAAAGCATGGTGCATGAAATATTTGAGACATACTTAAATTAAGAATTATTGTCATTTATCTGAAATTCAAACAGAATTGGGTGTCCTCTAGTTTTATTTGCCAAACCTGACAATCCTACTTCAGTTCCAAGACTTGCCGTTGAGAGAACTGGAAGCTTCTGTGTTGGTTTCTTGGAGTCCTGCACCACTGTGTAACAAGTCTGAACTACCTTGCTGGAAAGACCACGTGGAGTAAGGACATGGAGGGGGCTCCTGAAAAGACCACATGGAGGACATGGAGGGGACTCCCACTGAGCCCAGCCATGCAGTCCACCCTGCCGAGGCTCCAAGTGTGTGAGAGAAGACATTTGAGGATGGTCCAGACCAGAACAGCCACCAGATGGATGCCACCAAGTGATCCTAGTCTACACCAAGGAAAGCAGAAGCCAGCAGCTGAGCCCTGACTGAAATCTTGTCACACAAAGTCATAAACCATAATGAAATGGTTATTGTCTTTAGCCACTACATTGTGGGGCAGTTCACAAAGCATCAGTAGATAACCAGAACAGAGCTGAAGAAGGGTAAGGGGAAAATGGAAGTCAAAGCGAAGTCTCATAGTCTTTGAAGAGTAATGAAGATACCCAAAGTCTTTGAGACATTAGAAGATACACAACTTGATTCCACATCAATTAAGGTGTTTAATTTACTGTAGCCCAGCCTTTGCCTTAGCTTTTTGAGCAGAAGTTGATAGCTCACAAATAACTTTTTTACAAGATAGCCTGAAACATAAAAATAATTCTAAGGAGTATTTTGCAATCTTCACTTCTATAGGTCTTCCCCTCTACTGCATGGTACTTTTTAAAAAACAAATTAGAATAGGCTGTTTATGAGATATCAGCAGCTGTTGATTCATTTGCTAATTAATGATTCAGACAAAATCAGTGTGTAATATCCAGTGATAACCAGTTTATAATTACAAGTTCTTCCTTGTCATAAACCTTATAAATTACAGACAATTTTAGAATTTTTACTCATCACTGGTTACTGAATAGGCTCTTTGAATGATTCTGGTCATTATTTCATCAATAACATCCAAGCAAGAAACCTACGTGTCTCTGTTGTTCTTCCTTCATTATCTCTGGGGACCTGCCAATGACCATCACCTGTGGATCCTGCCCCCAAACAGCTGTCAAATGCAGACACTTCTCTTTGCAGCTCACAGCTATGTTAGTTTAGGACCTTTTGACTTGTCATCTTGTCATCATCCTTGTTCCTGGTGGTGGCTGAATAATGGCCCCCAAAGATGTCCACGTCCTAATCCCTGGAACCTCTATGTTATCTTCCACGACAAAAGGGACTTTGCAGCTCTGATTACGTTATGGATTTTGAGATGGGGAGATGATCTGGGATCTTCTAGGATCTTCTGGTAATCACAACGGTTTGTGTAAGAGGAGGGCAGTAGAATGACAGCCAGGGGCACGAGGCTGGAGGGACAACTTGTGAAGAAGGAGGGGATGGGCTGCGAGCCGCCAAACGCAGTGGCCTCTAGAAGCTGGAGAGGCAAGGAAACAGATTCTCGCCCGAAGATCCTCCAGGAGGAACAGAGCCCTGCTGACACCTTGAATTTACCCTCTGACATCCAGACTGTCACTGAATAACATGTGCTGGCTTAAGCCACTAAATTGGTGGCAATTTTTATAGCAGTGATATACTCTGCCATTCTGTCTCCACATCCCCAGGGGCTCTTTAAGCTATATATTTGTTCACGGCGCTTCCTGCCATAAAACTCTTTATCAAGCCTTCCATTTGATATTAGAATGAAATCCAAGTTCCTTAAAATAGCTACAGGAACTGTCCCCGCCTGCCTTTTGCTCCTGTGCCCTCCTATTCATGCCCTTGCACACTGAACTCCAGCCAAGGGCACCTTCTTTCTGTTACTTAGGCAGTCTGAGTTCTTCCCTCCATAGTGTGGGCTCATAGAATGGGTAAAGCCTACTGTTTGCCCCTCCAGCCCCTGAAACCTGCCCTGCCATCCTCCACACTATCACTCTGTTCCCACCTGACAGTAAGTGCACAGGACCCTGAGACCCGAGGAGGCTGTGGGCTCACATGCTCAGTGCGGCTGGTGGAGCACCGCCCCTGCCCACCCATACCGGCTTCTACAGTGAACAAGAAACACACTTACTTTATTAAGCCATTGAGATTTGGGGGCCATTTGTTGCAACATGTGGCTTCCCCCATCCAGAATATTCTCATTCCAGATCCTTCCAGAGCAACCTCCTGAGTCTTCACTCAGATGCCCTTTACCCACAGGAGGCTTCCTGACTAGCTTGCCTAAAGAAACGCCTTCTACCCATATAACCTAGTTGCACTTCTTGGCAACAGTTGTCATTAACCCAAATATTTTTTGTTGTCTTTTTCTTTACTTGTTCATCACAGCATCCTCAATGCCTAGCACAGCACATGGCACAGAATAAGTATTCAATAAACATTTGTTGAGAGGATGGATAGGCAGGTGGATGGGTGGGTGGGTGGACGGATGGGTGGATGGATGGGTGGGTGGATGGGTGAGTCGATGGATGGGTGAGTCAATGGATGGATTGATGGATGGGCGGATAGATGGATGGGTGGGTGGATGGATGGATGGATGGATGGGTGGATGGGTGGATGGATGGGTGGGTGGGTGAGTGGATGGATATAGGGTGGGTGGGTGGATGGATGGATAGGTGGATGGATGGGTGAGTGGATGGATGGATGGGTGGATGAATGGGTGGGTGGGTGGATAGATGGGTGGGTGGATGGATGGATGGGTGGGTGGATGGGTGAGTGGATGGATGGATGGGTGGATGGATGGATGGGTGGGTGGGTAGGTGGATGAATGGATGGGTGGGTGGATACATGGGTAGAAGGAAGGGATGGCATGAATATGCAGGTTCACAAATGCAGGACTTTTAGAAACCTGGGAATAGGCTAGCAGAGTTAGAGGTGTAAAGATAAGCAGGGCTGGGTCATGGATGTTTTCTGTATTATTCTAAAAATCCTGATCTTCATTTTATAGGAATTGGGAAGCCACTAAGATTACTTTTTAATTGGAGTAGATCTTCCAGAGTTTTACTCTGGCTGCAGTGTAAACAGTGGCCAGTTAGGAAACCACTGGTAATAATAATAATAATACCAATAAAGAATACACGTTATTAATATTCAGTATTTATCAAGCACAGCACTAATAATGTAATTGTATTAGGGTTCATTTAATCCTCATGACAACCACAAGGCCAAGAGGATGTTCTTAAGCCTATTTCATAACGTGGAAACTGAAGCAGAGAGGGGTTCACACAACCCATGAGCAATGGAGTGACAGTCTGAAGCCCAGCAGTCTGATGCCAAGCCCAGGGCTCAGAGCTCCTATTTTATGCTGTGATCACTGTGATATTCAAGGGCAGTGGCCACAGAAAGGAAAGGAGATCCCAACGTGAAGAAAAAGGTATTAGGTTTGACTTCAAAACCACAGTGAAAACAAAGGAGGGTCTTTTTAATGTTGAACTTCGTTTCATGCAAAATCTGGATCCCAGATTCCCTTCTTTGTTAGAAACCAAGCCTTGGAGTATTTTTCCTCCATCCTGGTACCCGTAGACGTGCACCCCACTACTTCTGCCAGCTCAGCTAGCAGACCCCGCACGCAACCAGCGGAGACCAGGAGAGGGCTGCAGGGAAGTGGGCAGAGACACCCACCAGTGGTCACGGTGACAAAGGTGTTTCTGGGAAGCCTGAGTGAGTCCTTGGGATTTCTCCCGAGCAATTTTCACTTTCCTGAGAGCACACCACCTTGGGCTTTCCTACTCTGATCTCGGTGCTGTGTGGTGAATATTGAGCAACAATACCAGCTGCCCTGCTTAAGGTGACATTCATGGAAGGTCTCACTACTCCTGGACTCATGGAGATCTTTCTGCTTCAGGGCCTCTGTGGGTTTGATCACAAGGTCCTTTCCCTTCAAACAGCAAGTCTAAGCATGCACACGGGCTTGCTTCAGGGAGGGGCCAGCACTGTGTAATTGTCATTTTTTCCTTTGGTATGCATGAGTGTTCCTATGGGAACGTAATTTAGCTGGACATATTAAATCATGTCATCAGCAGTCACAAGCCAAATGAATTATTGATCAATGGCTGTGAAATCAAAGTGCATCTGCAGAATTACATTTGGAAGCAGGGATTCATTTACGGTCAACTTTATTCTGGAAGGTCTCCATCTGACCGAGTACTGCCTGGAACCATCTTCTAGGGGCCCTGCTTCTTATACTCTGAAGTATGTGTATTATGTCTTTGAAAGGGCCTTATAGACTCTCCAGTAAATACAAATGTTGTGATTATCATTGTAGGCAATTGTCTTATATTTGTGAGCTCCTACACACAAGTGGATTTTCCAGCTTGTGTATTACCTAAATCTGTCACCTCTACTCCTTCTCAAAATGACACTACCACCACTACCACCAATATTCCTTCGCATCCATGTAGTGACACTGTGGGTGGCCCTGGTGCCCTCACTATTCTTCCTTGCTTGGGTTTTTCTTCCCACGTATATCCACCTGGCTTGTTCCCTTGCTTCTTATGTCTCCTGTGATTTAATCATCTCAATCCTGTTAGAAAGCACCATCACCATCCCCAAGGAAACAGAGCGGGGAAGGAAGTCTCCCTGAGTTGCACACTAGTGAGGGGGGAGGCAAGACTGGAACCCAGGCAGCTTGAATCCAGAACGGATGAGTTCCCCACAGTCTCTGTCCATGGGAAGCAAAGGGAAGAAGCAGTGTGGTGCTGGTGTTTGAGGACTCTGCCTTGCTAGTTCACAAACATGCAATGGAGTGTCGGGTGGGGCATGGTCCCATCTTCACACGGCGCCTCCTTCCCCTCCAACTGGTGCTCCACAGGCTCACGTGGACATCACTCGGATATTCTTAAAGGACAGATTCTGACTCCACTGGAATGGAAGGCCAGAGACTCTGCATTTCTAGCAAATCCCCAGCGAGTGCTGATGCTGCTGGTCCCTGAGTGGCATCGGGGTGGTGAGGTTCCTGGCACTAGCTCAGGATGAAGGAGGGTTAGGGAGGAGGCTGGTGCCTCAGTCCGGCTCCAGCAGGGTAGAGATGGCTCATGTGAGGGCCGTCAATGAGATTCATGGAGAGACCATTTACAGAGTGTGGGGCAGGTAAAGATAACAGACAGGTGAGTGAAAATCGGGAAGTAGCTGTGGCCAGAAGCCTTCCCTGGGTCTGAGGGGGACGAGAAGGGAGCTCCAGCTATGAGAGAGGGCATACCCAGCAGGCAAGGTGGCCTCAGGGGAGGGATACAGCCACTGCTATGCACAAGCCAGCAGGGAGGAGGCTAGGGAAATAAATACCCACGGCTCTCTCTCTCCAAGTTTCCTGCCCGTGCTTCTCCTGGTCAAACCCAGCTCGAACCACTAAGCCTGAGACATGGGTCCGGCCCAAGAAGGTTCTGGCGGGGCAAAAGGAAGAAAACTAGCACTGAGGACGGTTCACCATCTACCTGACCATGGTGGGAGGATCAGTCCAGCAAATGCATTCATTCATTCATTCATTCATTCATTCATTTATCTAGGAGATGTTCACTGAGCACCTGCAACATGCTGCGTTTCTTCTAGGCCCTGGAAATAGGCCAAAACAAAGCCCTCTCCTGTTGGACCTTATGTGCCCAGTGTTCAAAGTAGGGGAGATACCCAGTGAATAGAGGAGCATACAGTGTAATGTCAGCCGATGACGTAGAAGAGTAAAGCACAGCACGGGCATGGAGAGGAAGTGGCCAAGGAAGGCATGTTTGGGGAGGCAGCATGCCAGGACGCCCGAATGAAGTTAGGGGACCACAGGTGGATGCGGAAGCAAGAGTTAAGCTGGCAAGGACGGCCTGGGGGCCAGAGTGGCTGGGCACAGTGCTTGGACAAGTGTGGCAGGTGAGGAGGTCATCAGTTAGCTACCCGCACCCTCTGCCAACAGGCCGCTCTCCCCGTGCACGGTTCATGTGCTCTCCTGGGGACGGCGTTCAGCTCCTTCCCGAGTAAGGGAAGCCACGCTTCTTCTCGGCACCCCCAATCACAGGTTCTGGAGTCCTGTGCCTCCAGTGATTTCCATGGTGCTTTATGTGGAACCACAGAATGCTAGCCCCTTCTCATCCATGCGCACTAGTGGCCCGGAAAGCCGGAAAATCTGGAAATCTTTCTCAAGGCACATAATGCTCTGGTCTCGGCACTTTAGAAATCTCTACGCACAAAACAGGCAACAGTCTCTGTGATCAAGCACATCTTCAAATGTCAGAACCTGTCTCAAGTTCTCCTCAGAACCTCCCAAATCTACATTGATGGTAGCACCAGGCTAGGCCCAGGGACGTATGGAGCTCAGCAAGCATCTGGACAGGGACATACTGCCAGGTTCCTCCTTCTGCAGACCCTCCTGTGGCCGTGGTGATTCCCTCGGAGACTTGCTCTTGACTTCAAGGACAGAAATACCACCCACCAACGTGGGAGGGAGGAAAGGAGTCTGCATCCTAGAAGGCCAGCCACCATCTTGCCTCCTCTCCCCACTGCCCTGCTCATACAGCTTGGGGAGCATGAGGGTGTGTGGGGGTGGCGTCGGGGGTCCAACCACAACCTCTAGCACCCTGTGTAGAATCTGGGAGAACTTCATACATCTTATTTTATACCCTGTGGGTCCTCGCTGCACAAGAAAGGCCCCGGCATCATCCTACTGTAAATGAAACTAACACGTGTCCATTGATTGACTTATTAACAACTTTGGTAAAAATGTGGTTGGGGAGAGGTGGCTGCACATTCTCACAGAAATGAGCTCTGGCTTCTGGTTTTATAGTAATTCTCACCTTTTCTGCAACCATAACCAAGTCCCATTACAAATCCTGTGTATTTACTCTTCCCAAGGGCCTTTCAAGTAAGGGATACTCAAACGGTTTTGATGATTGTAAGGCAATCCTGTATTTGGCATACAGGCTGTGAGCGTGTGATCAGAGGTCGTAGCTGAGGCCCGGGGGCCTTCCTCCGCCACCGGAAGCAGCGTTAGTTCAAGAACTCATGGACTTTGGGAAGAGACACGGCAGGAAGTAGCAGGAAGACCAGGATCCCACATAGTCAGCTCCGTCAACCAAATCAACCGCGGCCATGGAAAGTCTGACAGATGTCACTGTCAAACACAGCACTGTGATCCTTGTAACACGGAGCTGACCGCGTGTATACGAATCAGGTTGACGTGTAAGGTTCAGGTCATAAAATTTGGTAGGTTTTATGTAAAATGATCAAAACATGTGTAATTTCTGCCATCTCTCCATATACCATGGGAAGGCATCCAAGTCAGCCTGGGTGGACTTTGCGTAGAGCAGGCCTTAGGGCCTCCAGTCTCCGAGAAGCATGAATGTCAGTCCACAATTGGTTGGACATGTCCCCAAGCATTACATCCTGCAGTTCTGGGTGTGGGAAGCCTCGTCTGACATAATCACCGTTCTGCTGAGCCCTGCCTCGGAAGAGGAGGACCAGGCCACATCTGGGCTACTAGCGGAATGATAGCAGGGATCATAATGTCTAACATGCGTCGTGTGCTTGCTGCATGCCGGCATCCTTTGCAACACATTGTGTGTGTTATTTCACTCAACCTTCCAACGGGCACAGGACGCAGGTGCAGGCAAGGAAACTGAGGCACCGAGCTGGGGAGGAGAGGGTGTCAGGTGCATAGTTGAAGCGGTGGGAAGAGCAGAGACGGAGCCTTGCTGTGTCCGTTTTAAAGTCGGTTCCAAACTTCTATGGAGGAGCTTTGTGCTGACGAGTAGGAAACCAATGGCATTCTTCGGCAACATGAACTTCTCGGTGTCACACTTGGTTCCGTCTCGGTCCATACACCTGGTCGTGAGCCTTCTTTAGCGAAACTCCCTGCAATGATCTAGACTACATAGTGACACAATGCAAATAAGCCACATCTGCAATGGTCAGAAATCGCTCTGAGTCGTAAAGCATGACTTTAAGAAGCTGTAAGTGCTGTACGTGCATGATTTACAATGGACGCTTTCTAATAGCACCGTTTCTACAGTTAATTCCCTTGCAAAAATTTTAAAGCCTAATTTTCATCAGAGAAACGATTTTCCTTTTTGCAAATGGCCTCTAAATGAGAAGAGGCATTTGTATCAATTATTTGATGCTGGAGACATAATATTGATCTAGAAAATGAATTTTAGAAAGGGAAGGGCAGGAAGAGACAGAAAAAAGGCTTTAAGTGACTCGCATGCAGCGACTGCTGAATCTCTTGGCCACAGCAAGAAACGAGCTTCCTGTTGGTACTCCAGGCAATTACATCTCATGCTGTCCACTGCCCACTTAGTCAATCTTAACACCAAGGGGCATTGTATCTTATTTACCTGTTGAGGTAAAGCCTCTGGTAGTGGAAACGAGTAGGGAAAAGCGACATCATTTGAACAGCTGTAGACCGTGTGTATTTCATCAGGACATTGGACAAAGCCAAAGGGAAAAGCAGGTGCAGAGGCCTGCCTTGGCCCAGCTCTGATATGAACGAGTGACAAATGAGGTGGGAGAGCCACCGAAGAGAACGGAAACCCTCCCAGATTCCCCGTGCAGAAAGAGAGAACTTCTCCACCCTCCCAGAAGCATAACTGGTGTGCTCTCCTAGCTAATTTCAATACAGTGGAATCCCTGAAATAAAATTCCAAATGGTTAGACTCAAGAAAAGATCCCAACAGTTCTGAGAACCCATCATGGTGATTTCCAGGCTGGTTTTGGCCTTTTGAGGTCCTGTCCTACACCATACCATGCATATTACATAAGCTACCTGAAAAAATACATAGATTCTGAGGTCACCCACCAATAAATCAATTCCTGCTAGACAAGACACAGACAAATGAGTGTTACAGAATGAGCGCAGTGGGAGCTTAAAGAGGGTCTCGACCTGGCCCCTCCCCCTCCCCCACCAGCCATGTGATCATCAACCTCCCACTGAAGCCCCTAGGGCCTTGGTTCCATATTTTAAAATAATATGTTCTTTAATGTCTGCTCCATCTGAGTCAGGCCTGCTTTATCCACCACAAGTTGTATCATATAAGTTCGTGACACAAAAGCATTCTGCATGTTGTAGACATGTAGACATGTAGACAAAAAACCTGTCTCTCAGATGGGCTACATTTCAGAGCTTCTATGGTTAGCTAGGACCATTCGATGAGGCCAATATAATGGCTAGAGATAGATCTCACATGTGGGAAGGACCTGCATTTTTAGGGGCCTGAGGATGGACTGTTATGGGTTGAATTGTGTCCCACAAAAAATCATCATTGATGGAAATGGGGGCTAAAGGACCAATACTATGAAGGAGGCAGAGATGAGCACAGGGAGGAGCCTAGCACACAGCCAGCAGCCTAGGAAGAGCCAGGGATGCTCCACATGGATAACAGAGAGTTACACCTGCGTGGCTTGGGGCTGGAACACTCTCCAGGGGGACCCTACTCAAAGATGGACCCTTGCTCCCATGGGGGTGAGGAGGAAGGAGCAGGGAGGTTGCGGAGGCACTAAGGTACAGCACAGGCGCTCCTCCACCAAATCCTCAGAAGGGTCCACGATCCACAAACAACTCTTCTCGGGACTCTCACCTAAGATTGCCTGTGCCTGGAATATCATTGCAGCTAACAAAATTCCTATTAAATCGGTGAGTTTAGCCAGATTTATCAACAGTTACACCCACATCTATCTTGCATCAGGTCTGAGTTGGTTTGTCTAGTAAGGGATTTCAGGGCCTTGCAAATACCCAGGCCTGACGGATAAAACCAACAGCTTCCGGGTTACTTTTTTCTTTAAAATAAAACAGTTATGGTGTTTTAAAAAATGAGATAAGGAAGCAAACACAAAGAAGAAATTTAACTTATGTTTCTTTCCCTAAAAGAAATCTATCATTAACTCCCTGATACATAAATTTCCATATTTTTCCTGTGCATACACATACATTTGTGGGGTTTAACATATGTACACATATAAAATTTACCCCAAAAATGCGTTTATACTAACAGACTACTTGATGAGCAACTTTTTTTTTCTTAACAATATGTAACGCGTATTTCCCATGTCAGTAAGTATAAGTCGATATCATCATTTTAAGTGACTGGTATAGTACTTATGTTATATTCCTACCATAGCATGCTTTACAAACCCTCCATTGCTAGACATGAATGTTTCCCACCTTTTAAATATATAAACAGTGCTGCAGTGAATATCCTTGCTCATACAGGATATTTCCTTAACCTAAGCTCCTAAAAGTGAAATCATCACATCCAAGCCCCATTGGGGTTGTCACCAATCTCCAAGGTGAGCTGTAGGCAGCAGTCCTCACCTCATGAGTATTCATGTGACAGGTAATCTCTCCCAACAGCTTTGAGACCTCAAGGGCAACTATCACTCGGAAGTTCACTTGTTTAGACCATCCATATGGGGTGTCAGGCCACTAGTCACCTCTGGCCTCCAACCCCCCAGTAAAATCCCAGTAAGACAGACTTGCAAACCATCAGAGCACAGATCTTGGGAAGCATGCAGATAATGTCTTGAGAAAATTTATGTGTATTTTACTCATAGAATTAACAATTCTTTCCTGATTCTCACTTCCATATGAAAATCTTTTCTTATTATTTGTTAATACTCCATTTGAACTGTTTCTAACAATTCACATCAATGGACCACCAAAAAAAAAAATTCCAAAAACATACAGAAATGCTTTACTAGAAACAATGATATGGCCTTCAATATTTGATTGAATTTAGGCAGAATGAACAGTCCAGCCTTGTGCAAACATAGGCACTGAATCACGGTTATAAGCAGAAAAGCCATGTGGCTGCGTTGTATTTAGAGTAGAAACACGTCACATGCAAACATGACCTGTAATCAAGGTTGGAGTCACCCAGCACATAAGCACAATTACTGGGGAGCAGTGTTCTCCTTACTGCAATATCTAACCAATCGGGATCTTAGGGAGGAGAAGATAGCACTTGAGGAAAAACAAACACAACAAATTCATTTAGAATTTCAAAAAAAGATATCAAGTCGCAAAGATTGTGTTACCAACAGGCATGTTTTTATACAAATGGGACAGTGAGTAAGAACCAGGAGAGACAGGGAGAGAATAATGCAAACCAGATAAGGAGGCACCATGAAGCTCTTGAGCTTCCTTAGTTCAGGTGGTATCCCATCTACAGCAAGCTTTCACACACCCACTGGGATGGGACACCTGGGTGGCTCAGTCGGTTAAGTGTCTGCCTTTGGCTCAGGTCATGATCCCAGGACCCTGGAATCAAGCCCTGCATCAGGCTCCTTGCTCATCGGGGAGCTTGCTTCTCCCTCTCCCTCTGCCCCTCCGCCCCCACTCACTCTCTCTCTCTCAAATAAATAAATAAAATCTTTTTAAAAAAATGTTTAATTGTGTTTACCCCATAACTGTTCAAAACCCCTTTTGTTTTCCAAATAAACACCTATCACAAGCTCATAGAACACCAATGTTTCATGAATCGTAAGCTAATCTGAATTGTACGTATGAACCCACGGGAAGCAAAGGAATCCACTATAACAAGAGATGCAACAGTAAACTGGCTCTTGATTAAAAAAAGAAAGACAAGACAAGACAAGAAAAGCCTGATATGCAGTTTCTGCCAATTTCCATGGTGTAACTGTTCCCACTGTGGCTGATTTGGAAAAAGTCTGTGTTTAAGCACCATGGGCTATTTCTTGAAAGTTCAAGGTGTTTCTGCCCTCCTAAATAGCAAGCAAAACTATGAAACATGATCGTAAGATAAACAAAAAGCATCTGTCAACCATTACCCAGTGGACACAGTTCTTGTGGAAAAAAAAAAAAAAAGATTAGATCAAATCTCCGTGAAATGGCAAAGGAATTAATTTTCCCCTGTAACACCCGTGCTGTTCTGGTGAATATCTCTACAGAAAGGGATGAGAGAACCGGGAGAAAGGCGACAAAAATAACCCAAAAGATTAGAAGAGTTTCTATGTGAAAGTAGTTTGGAAATACAAAGATTGGCAAGTGAACCGACCAAGGACAAAAAGGCAATAAGGAATAAAAAGTTTTAAAACACTACCATTGTTGATCATTTCTGTCTGCTAGCTGGAGATCCAAACACACATAGACGGACAGCCTGCAGGGAAGGTGACTCAAATGCAACTGTGGGATTTTTCAAGGAATGAGTAATTTTTCAGGTATACGATGGAAAGAAGGGCTTTTGAGACAAGAGAACCCATGAAAATCTCGGAACCAGGAAAGAACCTGGTTCATAGTGATGTATAGAGAACACTTCCTCCTATTAAGTTGCTGACATAACAGACTTGAACACACAGCCTTAGGCTGGCCACCACCATTCACTTTGAATGAATAACGAAGTTGGCGCGAGCCACCCCTCCAGATGGAAGATACCATACCACACACACACACACACAAAAATGGCAACCCAGCACATCTGTCCAAAGAGCTCCAAATTCCAGGAGTGCTTTCTATAGGTCAGCCTATAGAAGGGGCACTGAAAGGAAATGGTTAATGACATTGGCCAATATGAACAGAGAGAGGTATCAGACAATTTCCAGAAAGAGTGATGCTATAGTTCTGCCCCAAATCGAAATCATTCCCCTCTTTAGCTCGGAGGCAGGAACTCAGCATCGTGGAGCAAGTTGTCATTTCCCGGCCCTTCCTTCCGTTCCCTTTACCTGCAGTGCAGGTGGGGTGACACTGAGCAGATGGAAGCCAACTTTCCACTGACAAGGCACATATTTGAAAGCAAGCATGCCTTGGATGTTCCAAATAATACCTACTGGTAAGGATCGTCAACATCTTGTCAACTTGCCAAGCCTGGGAAACTTCTACTCCTGGTGATGGGGAATTTAAAAATTACCATTCCTTATTTCAGCCCTTACATGCCAGATTCAAACTTTGAGGTCCTACACTCAGAGAAACTGAACTTCTTAAAACATATTGCATGGCAATTTTTCCCTTAACAGATATGTAAGCATGATGCAATTTAGGAGCAATCAAACAGTATGGCCTTCCTATTAAAAGGACAAAAATATTCTGGACCTGTGCTATTTTTAATCAGGAATGAGAGATCCAAGTTATCAGACCTGCCCAATGAGATTCTCACATTGACACGGTTTCACGGGTCACGCAGCGCTCAGCTTCACGGAGCCTCCAGAGACGCGGCCACTTACTACACAAGATGTTCATGCACCACAATTAGAATTAAATGAGCATATGGCAGAAGAAATCTGCTTGCAGGGGAAAAAAAATGAAAAGTAATATCACAGGGAAAATGTCACAAATTAGGGAGAGCCTTTAGAGAGGCTGTGGACAGAGCGAAGCCATCTGAGGAACAGGAGCCTGGAGCCCCCGTGGGGTGGGCTAGCCCAGGAAGGAAGCTGCACGCAGGAGGTTCAGATCACGCGTGCCTTCTGCCTGCAACTTGAAACCCAACTGTCCTGTCCCTCCTGGTGTCCATGGCTCTTGCAACCATTTAGCCAACAAGGCTCCTTGTTTTGAAAAATTAATCCTTTTAACTAGGATTGAAAGATAACTCACAGAAAATTAATTAGCAGCCAGTTTAAGTTTTCACCTTAACTTATATTCAGTTGCTTTGGCTTCAGAGATTTCCTTGAAGGCTCCCCCATCATGACTCAACGGGTCATAGAATCGGGTGGCTTGTAGGTACTCCCTATAAGCAGGGAGAATGGTCATGCTAATGGGTCCTCATTCATTAAAGGCAGGTTTAATGGCTTCACAAAGGATGCCCCTTATGCCTTGAGTCACCTTGTAGCAATCAAACCAGGCAGAAAACTCTCTGATCTCTGTTCCTTGTCAACTTTGGCCCCAGTTGGACACTCCGCCAGAGCTCTGGGCTGTGACATCTGCATGGAGTCATCTGTTTCAGCTAAGGAGATCTAGTTACTAAATCTGAGACTCTTTTGGTCCAGTATTCTCAGGCAAAGAAAACCTACTTCGTAGTGCCTGTTGCAGTTCAAGTTCTTGATGGTGATCTCACAGAGTCAGCTCGCTACCACAAGGAAGATGGAACCAAATACAAACCCAGTGTTACTACCTAAAAAATGCTTGTGGGAGCTACTCTCCAATTAACCACATGTCCCCAACATCTTGCCCTTCTACAGCCCCCCTCACTTTGAATCTTGACTGTTGTGGTGTCAAATGAAATGTGGCCGAAGCATTGCTGTATGACTTCTGGGGTTGGGGTGCAAATTTCTGCCTTTGTCTCTTGAAAGCCTTTTTTCTGGAGAAAGGCAGGCCCAATGCCATGTTGTAAGGAAGCCCAAACTAGCACGTGGAGAAGCAGCGTGGGGAGAAAGGGCCAAGTACCTGCGGCTGCTCCAGCCATCGCACTGGGTCCCAAACATGAGCGAAGAAGCCCACCCAGCAACCCACCCAGTCAAGCTTCCAGATAAATTCCAGTTCTATGCACCATCTGACTGTGAGCACATGAGGGACCCTGGGAGAACTGCCTGGCTGAGCTGAGCCAAGCCACAGAGCTGTGAGACACAACCATGTATGATTGTTTTAAACCAGTAAGTTATGCAGAGAGAGAGCACGACCCATGCTCCACTCACATTTCAAGTCCAAGGTTGAAAACATTACCTTGGATTCCAGAGACAAGTGTATTTGCTCACCGCATAAAGAATGTCCTTCAATGAAGGAGGGTGTAGAGGCAGGAGGTAAGGCCATGTCATCGAGGACGGGGAATGCGGGTGAAGAGTACCATCAGTACCTGAGTCGTGACAAAACACCTATGACCACAGTTCTTCTACAGGCTCCCTCCTAAGTTTGCACGAGTTTCCCTTTGCCCAGAATACTTTCGTCTAAATGCCTGCCTGAAAACTCCTTTCTCATCATTTAAGTTGCAACATTCATGCCCCCTCCTCCAAGAAGCCTTCCTGGCCCTTTCAGATAGCCTAAACTCTGACTTGCTAGAGCTTCATTGGAGGTCCTGTCACTGTGTCATGATAGTTCTTTGCATCTTTATTGCCCATCCAGCGGGGCCCCCGAGGGCAGGGCAGTCTCCGTATTCGTTAGCTAGGGTTGCTGTAACAAAGCACCGCAGACCGGGGCCTTAAATAACAGAGATTTACTCTCTCAGAGTTCCGGAGACCGGGATTCTGAGACCCAGCTGTCTGCAGGGTAGGCTCCTTCTGAGGCCGCCAGGGAGACTGTGGTCCAGGCTTTCCCCTTGGCTTGTGGATGGCTATGTTCTCCTTGTGACTTTACTTGGTCTTCCCTCTCTGTGAGTCTCTGTCCAAATGTTCTCTTCTTATAAGGACACCAGTCAGATTGGACTTGGGCCCACCTTAATGACTTCACTTTAACTTGATTACTTTTTAAGGACCCTATCTCCAAATATGGTCCCATTCTGAGGTACTGGGAGTTAGGACTTCAGCATATGAATTTTTCTGGGAGGAGGGGATGCAGTTATACCCATAACAGTATCTTGTTCTTCCTCAGCAAGTAGACGCTCTACGAAGGGAGAGAAACAGGAGGGAAGGACACAGAGAGAGGCAAGAGTTTGGGAAGAAGGTTGTGGGGGTAAGTGCGGTGAAGTAGGAAGGAAACTACCCCCTCAGAGTATCCTACGACTTTGAAAAGGTGAATCCTAGTATTCCCCAAATCTGGAGGAATGAAATAAGATAACAAACAGTATCAAGAAGGCCAGTGGACAGGTGGTGGGTAAAAAGAGGTGGACAGGATATGAAAAGTGTGTAAAGACTAAAGTACGAGTAGGAGAAGAGAGAAAAGATGCTAAGAATGTGAACAGAAAGAAGTTTCTAGTAACATTACAAGGGTCACTTAAATAGCTGTCAGAGAAATAGACAAAATCTAATGCTCCTATTTTGATGACCAGACAAGACAGCAGAAGAAATGGGCAACAAGAAATAGAAAAGAAATAAGTGGATGAGCATCTGATTCAAAATAACCAACTTTTCTATGAGCACCAAAATGGAAAGGTATCTGCACAAACATGCACAATTATATGCACATATAATCGCAGCCCGAGTGCACTGTAATGCGCACAGGCTCGCTGCATTGAATTGAAAATAATATCAAGAAATAGACTTAAATCACTTTGCCTAACCATCCATAAAGAACTCACACATTTAAAAATGCGACGAACCAGATGGAAAAAAACTCAGCTTCACCTCTGGCTTTAATTCTATCAGAGAAGATAAATCATTTTGCGTCTAACAATCACTACATAAATAGACGGATATTTTATAAACATAGCACCAAATAAATGTCTTGATGTCTATATTTTCCTTCTCAAAGTATTCAGGTTGCTAAAAAATGGTTAGGAAAACATTCCTACACAAAGATCTAAGTTCATACACTTCTGTAAAGGGCATCTGAACACCATAGATGTTGGAGGTCTAGGGATGCAGCCGTTTCTAAGTCAGTTTGTAACACGTGGCTTGGCCTCTTTGTAAACAATATATTTTTTTAATGAAATCCTACAGTCCGCTTTGAAAATCTAATTCTATATGCAACAGTAGCACATGTATAGAGCATTTGAATGTTTTCAACAGTAAAATAGACTCCTCCCAGTTATCCCAGTGCTGGGACATCAGGCACTGAATAGAATGCAGCGCGTGTGTAGAATATTCTTCCAGCTAGAATGGAGGCCAAAAGTCAAGGGAGGTGAGGAGTGGGTTGAAGACAGTGAATGTGCTTAGAAATTCGCGGATACTCCTTATTAAAGTGCTGTCTGTTCACCTGCTCCCTCCACATCAAGCTGCCTGGATTGGTGTTTGCACCTGTAAACTGGTATTGTCTGAGCAGTGGGCGGCTAGAACCTTCTGCACATCTTCTCTTGTCAGGGATGAATCAATCATCTCGAAAGATGTCAGCATCTGCCCAAACCATTTTATATTAGAATAAATGGCAGATGGTGGTGTTTTTATATTTAATCAGTTCCACCAAATGCAGTTTCATCTCTTATAAAATGAAACCATCTGCAGCTTGTAGGTGTACAGATCTCACTAAATACCGGCTATTGAACCTTTTCTCTGAAAGGTAAAGCCGTACGTGCTAACACGGGTTGACATTAAGCACAATAAGCCCAGAAATCCTTTAAAATAAAGCCTCGTGTTTTAATAAATACTTGCATTTAATAACGCTAAATATTTATGGCTGACATGCCCTTCACGTGAGGTTTGCAACAGAGGTCTTTGTTTTCACGCCCAGCATAGCTTCCAACCATGTCTGGAAGCCTCTCGTTCTAAACTGCCTGAAAATATTCCCACAACAAAAACAGCCCTTCTCTTTGCTTCTGAATTGTCCTCACAAGCGTTTTATCTTTACTTTGACATGAGTTCTCTCAGAGTAGGTGGGCTCTGGCTGCCAGAGGAATCAACTTGATGTACACACACACGTACAAAGGTTCACACACTCACACCCAGTCACACACACACAGGCACTCACACCCACAACACCAATCACATTAACACATGCATTTCGGTATCACCACCAGGGTGGGGTCTGACCAGATGTAAAAACCGGAATGCTTATTTCAAAATGCTGGCAGATGGAACCCCTACTTTTTTGGCCACAGAAAGCAATGAGCAATCTTAACCACCAATGGTAGTTTTTATACTTTATTCCTTCTAGAGTTGGAAGCAAAGGTCAGCGCAATAGGGGTCCAGAGAGCGAGCTCTGTTCCCATGGTGAGTGGGTCATGGCTGGGGCATCGTGTCCTCGGATGACGAGACTGCAGGTGCAGATGGCAATGGAGCCTTTGGTCCCACGAGGAACCACCAGGAGAGTAGTGTGAAATTATTTTAATCTTTGACCGGCTCCAGTCTCTCAAAGTCCAAATTCCTCTGCTCAGCACCCACAGCTCTTCCAGCCTGGCTCCAGCCTGCCTCACTGTCCCCTCTGCTCCATGAACTTCCCGTTCTGCAAGGAGCTCTTCAAAGTCACCCTCAGCATCCCCTAGGGTCATCTCCTCCATGGGCCCCCTCTGCTCTCTGTTTCTTGCAACTGAATGTCATGACTACTTATTACCGCTTGGCAACCTCTCCATCATCCCACATTCTATTCTATTTTTCTTTGTATCTACCCATTTCAACTTCTTATGCTAGCTTTGTGCAGAGCCGGGAGGTCAGTAAACGTCCGTTGGATGAATGAACGAGCCAATGAATGAGTTGCAGGCATTTGCTATATTGAAATATGGTATCTGAAGACAGGGGAAAATGATAGGGTTTATTATTTTTCCTCCAAAGCAACAGAAAGGAAACAAAGTAAATAGAAAGAGAAGGATGAACAGAACACAAAAGGAAGGTGATGTCATGGTGAGTGAAGCCGCCTTTAATGCCTAGACGTCAAACAAAATTAAGACCTCCTTGAAAGAAGTAGAAGACAGTGTATTTCAAGACTTTTTAAAAAACATAATTGTAATGAAGCAGCTTCCCATGAGTTATAACCAACATCCAGCAGGCATCTCAAATGCAATGTGGTCAGAATACTCTTACTCTCTTCAGTGGCCCCTCCACCTGGCCCCTCCACCTGCCCCCTTCTCTGTAAGCCAGCCACCACCAACCCAGGTCTTCCCCTCGCCTTTTCTCTCTCAGGAGATGGACCGCCCCCATCAACCAGCTGCTTAGCCAGAAACTTAGAAGCAGCAGGTCCAATGGGTGGGAGCTCCAGAACAGCCGTCCACCACCCTGCCCGCACCGCTCCACTGTCCCACCCCTCATGGCCGTCGCCATCCGCGCTAGCCTGAGCAACTGCTACCTGCCGTCTGGCCTCCCCACGTCCTCTCTCCTCACTCAGGCTGTGCTCCGCCCAGCATCCAGTGTAATCTTTGCAAAGCCTATGTCAGATCTTGTCACTACCCAGCTTAGAACCTTCCAGCAAGTTCCTGACATATTCAGAATAAAATCCAAATCAATGGGCCCACCAGCCCCTGGATAATACAGCTCTTCCTGGTCATCTGACTTGTCTGGATGTTTCGTCTTGCAGAAGGCCACAGTGGCCTTTTGTTCTCGGCACAGACCAACTTCATTCCGGCCCCAGGACTTGTGTGTGTCTCTCCTTCCTGAGGACGCTCTCCTGCTATCCTCACATGGCTGTCTCTCCTCCCATTCATGTCTCAGCTCCAGAGCCATCTCCTCCTCCAGGCCTCTCAAACTAGAGCCGCCCCTCCCCACTCCCCTCACATTTGACATTTTCTTTACACTACTTATTATCCCTGCCTGAAATGACCTTATCTGTTTGATCATGCCTCTCTACCCACTAGAAGCAGATGGGTTGTTGGGTTTTTTTTCCCCCCCCTTATCCTTGTTAGGTCTCCAACACCTAGAATTGCACTAGCCCTTGATAGGCATTCTAAATATCATCAACGGACTGATGGATTCTTCCAACATAACCAATATTTCAGCTCTCTTTAAATGAATGGCTTAAATAAAAGTATATTAAATCCTTTGGGAAGTTTCTTCTTCTGATTCCCCTGGCAGATACATTCTTATCTGTCTCATCGCCTATGCACTAAAAATGGTATGTAATTCAAGACTGTAGGCTAGTTCACCCGAAATTTGCCCAACTAGTGTCTCTTTTCCTATTTTCTAAAGGCCATTGGCCTTTAACTATTGCACATGCATTAGACAAACAATTGCTAAAGAATTGTGATATACACCAGGCAAGGTGTATGTGGACAGACTGAGCGCTCAGGGGGCTGAGTGTGGGGGGGACGACAGGCGAGCCTGGGGGAGATAGAAAACATTCCCCAGAAGTGGCATTTGAAGAACATTGAGGGCATTGGGGCATTTCAGAAAGGGGACATGGTACTTGGCCTGATGTGGGGACAAGAAATCACTCAGGCAATAGACTGACGTGCCTGGAACCTAATAATCGTGGATGCATGTAACCATATCCTAGTTTCTAAAACAAGTGCCCCTCCATTCCCTCCAAATAAATTCTACATTTGGACCCAGTCAGACCAGCCAGAAATCCTCAACTTCACAACTTGTATTTCCCATCAATAGGACCTGCCATGTGCCGTCTGTTTCTGTAGTTCAGAACATAGTCCCTGTGCCATTCATTGATGTTTGTATAGAAATTCAGACACGAAATCTCTTTTAGAACATAGTGCTAGAAAAGATGGGTATGATAATGCCTATCTTGAGGGGGAAAACTTTATTGCCCCTGAGAAGTTGATTCGCTCTCAAAGGTCACAGAACGTCTCTCTGTCCTGATGCTGAGAACCTCAGAGCTGAGTGTGATTTCGAATCATGGGTACTCTTATCACTTTATGTCTCAGAGTTCTACCCATCTACTTAATTCTTTGCTGCCTTATCTTCCTATTTCCATCTCTTGGTTAAATGTACTGAGTTGTTGCTGTCATTGTTTTAGTTTGCTGGCTGGTTGGTTGTGTCATTTGAGTGTGTGTGTGTGTGTGTGTGTGTGTGTGTTGTATGTATGTGTGTGAGTGAGTGTTTGGGGTAAGTAGCTTCAGATGCTTTTGAAAATAGTTATATAATACAATTTAGTATTTTAAATGTATTCTCATTTCCTCTGGGTACATTTTAACACAGGGTTAGAGAGGAGTTAAATTTGCCCAGTTTTGATGGAAGCAGTGAAGAGCCCCCTTTACACTCTGGGCATCTGGACTGTTGGGCAGGTACCTCCAGATTTGCACGGTGATCTGCTGTACTCACCAATGGGAAGAGAAGCCAGTCAGCAATTAAACAAATCTTTAACAGAAGAAACACTGAACAAGCAGATAGAACTTTCTCCTCCTTTGAAAACAATTTTGTTTACACTAAAGAGGGAAGAAAATAAGGAAAGGAGAAAGTTTGTATTGGGAGAAATTAGTAAATATTTAACTGGTAAAACAGGCAAGCATATTTCGGCTTATTTTGGAATTCACAAGGATTATTCCTTCTCCTTGGCAGACATCGTTTGCTATTGTCTGCTCAGCGTCCCTGCTCCCTAATTTCTTCTGACAAAAAGTCAGCCATAGAATCCCATCCTCTCGGCCACGGGCACATGAGTAAAGCTGTGAGCCAGGACAGACCATCTAGAACCTTCCCTGGAATTTTAGGTGTGGATACTTAGAGAGGATAGCCCTCTTTTCTCTAGAGTCCTAAACTGAGGCTAGTAAGCCTACAGAGGCTGCCTGCCAAGTTTCTCACTGCCTAAAGGAGGCTCATCTGCAGGCCAAGATAAAGCTTCAGCTCAAATTACTAGAGTTTCTGTCACTTGCAACTGAAAGAATCAGGGCTGGCAGAGTCTCCTCTTATAAAGGAGGGGGCAGAGAAGCCCAGACAGGAACCGAGTGCTCATGGTCATGGCAAGGAGACCCCAGGACTCCCAACGCCCACTCAGGGCCCTCCTGCTGGGCCACCTTCAGTTCCTCTGCCTGGGCTTAGAGGGGGCCCAGGCCCCACAACCAGAGTTCACCCCCACAAAGATGAAGGATCTTCATCTTCATCTTCATCTTCATCTTCAATGCGTCCCTGCTTGGCCCCCTCCATCCCTTCCCCTGCCCCCTATCCCCTGCGCCCTATAGTCACAGTGACAGAAAAGACTACACCACTACTAGAAATCTCCTAAAAATTACCAAGACTGAGAACCCAGCCATTATTCTGAGCCCTGCCTCTGGTTTGTACTAACACATTTCTATTCCTTTAATAAAGAACTTGAGTGATGAGCTCCTGCATTTATTTAAACAGTGCTTCATGTTTGCTTGCTCCCTCTCCTGCTGAAAACTCCCACCTGTTTTGCAAACATCTCAGCCAGTCTGGCCACCCCTCCTGTGAGGAAGATGAAAATGGAGTGAGAAAGAAGCAGAGGTCTTTCTCCAGGTCCCCGGAGCTGGACAGAGAATTGGCAGTCTTGATTCGCACTTTGGTTGAAAGGGGCCTTGGGCTCACCTCCTGGGTTAAGCTCCAACTCATAACTGTGACATGGAATACCTTACTTCCTGCCCCAAACCCGTGTTCTTCACCCGTGAAATGCAGACGCCAGTGATGCCTATTTCGGAACGACTGTGAGGATTCGGTGAGATCCCGGTCTTCACAGCACCTAACGCAGGTCTGGGAGCATTGCCGGTCCTGGGTTAACGCTCATTTCCTCCTCCTTCCTGTCTCGGCGGATTAGGAAAAGGATGTTTCACATGACACACCAGCCTACCTGCTCCCAAGTAAGTTACATGGAATTATCATAGCTTCTCATACATCGATATACATAAGATGAACGGTGTAACGCTATTAGCATAATGAATATTCTAATTATGGTTCTAACATTAGAGCTGGCACCAGACATTAATCCTTAGGGAATACCAATTGCCAAGGATGTAATTGCCAACCTGCGATGGGGCGTATGTACCGCGGGGACTGAGCTTGTGAAATCAAGGAGCCATCACACTTTTCAAAACACAGGAGGAAATCTGTTACAGTAGAGCACTAACACACACACACACGCTTGCACGCACGCACACGCACACACTGTCCCTCTCCCACTATGCCACTCTGGTCTCATTTCCCTTTTCTGACAATGTTACTGCACGGATTGATGGGGGGAGTGCCGACAATTTAGCCAGCACCACTGAGCGACCGGGGACTTCCACCAGGCTGGGAGCCAGCAAGGACATTCCCCACACTTCTCCAACAACAGCTCGGTGCGGGGTTTTAGTAGCAGATTCCCACTTCATGGGTGGGGATCTGAGGTAAAGAGAAGTTAAGTAATAGTAACTGTAATCAACCAATAGTAATTGTACCAATAGCAACTGTAAACAACCAACCAACAAGAGCTAACACAGCTAGGTGCTTTGCAGGGACTCTGTTTCTGGAGCCATTTACGTGGGGTATAGTCCTCGTTATCCCATTGTGCACGAGATACCAACACCTAGCAAAAGTCATACAGCAAAACACTGGTGGAGCCGGGACTTACGCCCCGGTCATTGCTCCCAGAGGGCAGACTGAGATGCCGAGAGAGACCCCCCACTTGTCTAGGCTCACTCAGATCCCCGCCAGGAAGCTGCGATCCAAACCCAGCTCCATCTGATACCACTCTATACCTGACACACAGTATTTCCGGAGTTCAGTGATTAACTTGACATAATTCTTTATGGTTTTCTTGAAGAGAAAATGACTGCAAACCTGAACCCCGGGGGTGCCTCTGTTCCAGCGGAGTGAAGTCTGCTCCCCGGCCCAGAGGACTGTCCCCAGCACTGCCAACATCCAGACTCTGGTCGATAGCTCACATGGGAGCAAACCAGTCCCAGCTTACGTTCGTGGAAGGCATAAAGGCAGACGAATGTGCCGCAGATCGGGGAGTTGGGCTGGATGGAAACTGGCCTTGACATTGAACTCTAGCTCTGCCGGCCACTGCAACGCGCTGTTTAAGTCAGTAAGATAAAACAGAGGGTGCCAATGAAGAGAGCCCTGCAGGGAGGTTAAAGGAGCCAGGATGGGAAGCAAGAGTCCTGCCTCATGACGGCCCCCCCGGGCAAAGTTGGGGAGACGGGCTCACGCAAGTGCGGGTGGTTAGGAGCACGAATTCTCCCGCCTGTGCCAGAAGCATCAGATGTCAGACAGCCCTGAACCTGGGAGCTTCAGAAGGAGGAAAGCCAGAAGATCCAAAGATCAGGGTTATCCTAAGGACCCTCTGCCAGAAAGCCAATCTCTTTCTTCTCAAAGGATTGATGCCAGGGAGCTGGTGAGAGCCAAGACCGTGGAGGGAGGCAGATGCCAGCTCCCGGGGGGATGCACAGGCCTTAGGGACCTTCCTCTAAGGTGAGAAGCAGCCAGTAAAAGTGGTAAATGGATGGGGTTTCAGTGTGATCACGCTGGCCCAGGCATGCAAAACGAATGGGAGGTAAGCAGAATTGAAGGCAGAGAGTCAAGTGAGGTGATTTGGATAAGAAATCCAAAGAAGACGCAATTCAAGAAGCCCAAAGGATGTGAAGTTGGTGTGGTGACTGATTGAAATGTGTCTTCGGGGAATACAGATGTAACAGCAGCTCCTAGGTATTGGCTTGGAAAGCTGACTAATAATACAACTCTTTTAAAGATCAATCTGAAAACTGACACGTAATTATAGGAGTCTCCTTATAAGACTTAATAATATTCTATGCCATGGATCACAACATGTCATACAGAGTATTTGCACTTTGATTCAGCATCTCTCTGCTAATTTATGTATTTAATATCGTATTTCCATTCGAAATGCTTCCAGAAGGAAGGAGGGTGGAGGTGGGAGATGGAGAGGAGGGTGTGTTTATGTGACTAATGCCCAGAATAGGAATCGGAGCAGCTGAGCAAGGTCACTCGGAGCAGGACCAGGCTGCCCGACAAGCGGGGCGGGGGGAGCCCCAGCCCCTCAGCAAGGCCATTTGCAGAGTGCACCTTACATTCGGAGCTCCTGATGTTGAGAGTCAGACGTTAATGGTAACAGTCAGATGTTAAAGGTGACCCCCTATGCGCAGGGATGAGGGGACCCATCAGTGAGGGGCCTGGGAGCCATTCAGAGCAACACACATCCTTCAAGTCTCCTTTGCCACCCTCCACTGTCTACGTTCCTGTGGGCTTAGAGCCTGGGGTTCTGACGTTTGGAAGGGCATGCTCTTCTGAACCATCTTGTCAGGGATGCTGCCCACGCCTTGTCTTGCTTTCAGGCTTTAAAGCAAGACCAGCTTGTGGACATCCCTACTTGTCTACTGCACTGCATGCGCCTCAGCCCCCTCCTGGGCTCAGCCTCCAGGGACAGAAGGTCCAGAAGCTGAAGCCTTCAGGGGAGGCTTCAGCAGCAGGCACCTGCTCAGGAATGAACGTGGGTGCACCCCCAGCAGCAGGGGGCCTCGGCCCGTGCTTGGTGGTCTGTGGCCCGCTGCCAGACAGTGAACCCGGTGAACACGCCAGACAGTGCCTCCGAGAGCCCGTGCTCGGGCCTCCTTAGGGGCTACAAGTCAAGAGGCCTATTCAGCCACAGAAGCCAAAAGCACATCTCACTCTACGCTATGTGCCTGGCTTTCCCCAAACCCATAATCCATCCTGTCACTGATTTGCTCACTCACTCATTTATTCATGCATTCATTATGCATTCAATGCGCATTGTTGACAGGTCGAATTATCGACCCCGTCCCCGGTGACGGGAGTGAGCTTGCCGTTCAGGCTTAGACGCAGTCCCCTCACATTCCCGTGGGGTTTGGTGCAGGGCTGCGTGAGATCAGAGCCAACCGGAATTAAGCCAGGATATTTACTGGAGCCATCTGGAAAGAAGGGCCCTCTTCCTGCCAGACCCATGTGGCTCTAAGGCTGGACCTGCTGGGGACTGCGCAGGTGATGGCCTGAGGCACCGCCTCCGAGGAGACCAGAGCCAGGCCGTGCAGAGAGCACACGGGGCCCAGGGCCGCCTCCCCAGCCCAAGCCCTCCAGGCCTCAACTCCTGAGTCATTTCCATTAAGCTCGCTAAGAAAGCCCTTCCCCCATCCTTCTTTTATTTTAAGCCTGCCTTGAGTAGGTTTCCCATCATTGCACCTGGAAAAATCTTGCCTAACTGATCACCTTCAGGGCTCCATTCATGGCCTGCCTCTTCCACAAAACCTCCAAAGGGTAGAGAGAATGCACCTGCATCACACTTCTGTGGTTTGGAGGACGTGCTACTTCGGGTTGTTTTTTTTAAATGCCTTCTTGACTATATCCTGAGTTCCTCAGTGAGACAAGTGTCTAATTTTATATTCTCCTGTGACTTCGACAGAGCCTGACTCAGTGCCGAGCAATAAATGCTCAATATGATTTTCTGGGTATTTACTGTCTAGCGGCGGGGGGAAGGCGGGGGGTTTAGATGCTCTACCGTCTTTCAATAGAATTTTTCCCCAAACAACCCGTATCCACCACCCTGCCTTTTAAAGCCTATATTCCTCAAAATAGCACTATTCATTCAGCCCATATATGTTTTCTTGGGCACTTGCTATGTGCTGGACGTTGGTGCTGGGTCCAGGTGACACGGGCATCAGTATGACCAGGCTCCCTCCTGGTTGGGGAGGGAAACAGACAAGGAAACACACATGTGCCCTTGACCTGAGGAAGACCAGGACCGAGGGTGAGGGGGTTGCACTAGCCCCCATGGAAGAACTACCCGCTCTGCAGCTGCGGTTCATCAGCCCCCTGGCTTCCCACACAGTACTGGAGGACGAAGACGCGTGTACGGGCAGGTGAATATGATGGATCTGTTTGTATAAGGGAACGTCTATGGAAATCCATCTGCCTTGGCCTGTAAGGAAACACTATAACATGAAGTCTAAAAACACAAGAAAAAATAAGCACTCACATTACATCATAAATAAATAGGTTTGATTAAAACTCGTAGAATTGGCACCTTCTTACCAAAGGCCACAAATCCATGGCTGCCTTCACATTTTAAACTGAAAATTTACAAAAGCAGGAGTAAAAGGGGCAGCGCTTATATTTTCAAAAGAATACAGCCCTGTGGTCCCAGAAATTAATAATCTCAGACCCTCAGATCAAAGCAGTCTTCATATGCTCTCTTCCCCCCTCCCTACCCCCAAAATCCTATAGCAAAGTCATTTAATACATACTTATGAAAACGCTGTATATGCTAAGCAATATGCATGATGATAATAACACAATAGTGTTTGTTCCCAGAACTTAAAGTCTGGTGGCAAATCAAATCAGGAAACGTTTCTTAATCACTTGCTAAGCACTATGACCCAAGGTGTCATTCATATAGAATGCTACAATACCCAGTGATAGTCTCATCATGTAGGTACTGGGCATTCTTTTACTGTGTATATTACAATATTTGCCTACCTAACACACACAGCCTGTACTGTGGGAAAGGACCAGGCTATACCTTCAGGGGCCCCCCATCCACTCTCTGGCCAGCTGGTAAGGGCTAGACTGGCAGGCAGCCCGATAGAATGCTCAGACCCAGGCCATCAGAGCATCCTGTCACTCTAGCACAGCAACCAGGTCAGGGGAGAATGTGGCCCAACATAGGCCAGTTAGAACCAGAGCATCAGTCCCCAGAATACTGGAGGAAAATAGGAGACTGATGTTTTCTTTCTACTGGTTTATCTGACCTGGGGAGATAGAAGATTGAATTTCCCTGGATCCACCAGGTGGAGAAAACATAACTGAACACAAAACCACCTGCCAGGGAGGTCAAGTCTCAAGGATTCCATTTAACCATTTCTCCACTTCTGCTCACTTGAGCCAGCTAGTCCTACCCTAAACTTTTCAATCGCATGAGTCAATAAATTCCCTTCTTTGCCTTAAGCTACTGAAAAGAATTTCTGTCTTGCAATCAAAGCATCTAAATTAACAATGGGTTGAATTCTCTCAGCCCTGGGGTCATTGATTAGGGCAAGAGTCAGGTATCTTTTTCTGTTTCTTCCACTCTACCTAGCATGGTACCCCCGGAGGACTCACTCAGCTAACTCTCACTGAGGTGATGAACTACCCAGATCCTGACATTGCAAGGTAATTCACACACTATTCATCCAGCAACACCCACATCTCTGTTCAAGGTGTTCCAGCGAAGGGGGGACTGAACCTGGAGAGTCCCTGTTGGAGTTGGTCCTCAGCTTTGTGAGTTCTCCCAAGCATGAGCAGGCTCTGGGAGACTCGTAAGTTCAGATAAAACTCATAGGAGAATGCTTAAACAGATGGTAATTTACTAATAACCATAATAGCTGCCAGCTATTGAACAGTTACCATGAGACAGAAACTAAGCTACACATTTACACATCTCGTCTCTGTTGCCATATAATGCTCAGGAAAGAAAAAAAAAAAAATCCCTCATCCATCTTCACTTGCAGGGAGGGTCATGACAGCTAAGGGTGGCTTACTAAGCAGATGTCACCTGCTAATATAGCCGAAGCTTCAGAGCCTTCCCTTGCTCCGGTCCCTTCCACGGCCCTGCGTGTTCCCCTCCTGGACATACGGAGGAAATAGCACCCCTAGCCCACTCTGGAAGCATGCAGCTCGCTGGGCCTGGGGGTCTCCCTCTCCGCCCTGGTGATAGTCGTGGGGATAGGAAGCAGCTGTGGCCACAGCAGCCGCCGCAACAAGCCAGCCCCGACCGCACCCTGTGTCTGATCGAGAAGGATCTGAACAGCACCTGTCCATCCTGTTGGCTCTGCTCCATGGTGGGGGCTATCATAGCCCAGTCTTAATGGCCAGCTCACCACCAACCATGCTCTGACTTGGGGACTGGGGGGTGCAGGGACCTGGCTGAACGGGACCAGCTGCTAAGGCAGTATCCACTAGCCCGTGGATGCCAAAGATGGAATTCTCCAAGAGAGGCAAAAGCTGGAATTCTCCAAGGCAGGCTGGAGCAGCCCTCCAGAAGCAGCCCCAAGGTGCCAGCACACAGTCTCGCAGCTGAAAGAGATTTCCCTAAAGTGCCAATAATCCGAAACAAGTTTCCCTCAGCCACGCCCAGAGAAAGACTGAATTCTCTTTCTACTCACTCAAAAGAAAATAATATTCCAAAATTGTTGTTATATGAAGAGACATTCAAAAAATACAGAGCCAAACCCTCTAGGGAAAAAAGATTTTGTGGAGATGTGTCAGGCCGTTATCCTTGTATGCTAGATTTCTGGATTTTTGTTATGATCGTGAAATTTGTCAGCATTTTAGATTTATCATTCGTTGTGATTTTTCTCCATTCTAAATAAAATTTGCCTTATACTTAATTTTATAGTCATCATTTTGTATTCCTTTTTTAAAAAGAAAATATATACGCTTTAAACCCCACAGAACCTGGATCTATCCCCGGCTTTGAGAAATTCTGGCCTGTCAAAAATAAGTCCACCTTGCCTACCAGGATGCCTGTAAATGCATGCCTTATTTATCAATAAAGAAGCATCCCTTATTTTTAAACCCTAGAAAGAAAAATTATGCATGACTATTTTGGATAACTCTTATCTGGGTTTAGCCTAACGAGATTCACAAAGGCACAAAAGACTGGTTCCATAACTGGAATATTCCCCCAGGTGGCAAGACAGTGAGACACTTATGAGCTGGGTTGTACCCACCCCCAAATTCATTTGCTTAATTCCAACCCCTAGTATCTCAGAATGCAACTGTCTTTGGAGACAAGGTCTTTAAAGATGTGCTTAAATTACAATAAAGTTCTTAGGCTGCGCCCTAATCTGACTGGCATCCTCATGAGGAGAGAGACAGCAAGGCATGTTTGCACAGAGGCGACCATGGGAAGAAGTAGCAAGAAGGGGGCCATCTTCAAGCCAAAGAGAGAGACCTCAAAGGAAGCCAAGCCTGCTGGCATCTTAATCTTGGACTTCTAGCCCAGAACTGTGAGAAAATAAATGTCTGGTGTTTAAGCCGCCCAGCCTGGGATATATTGTAATGGCAGCCTGAGCAAACTAAGACCCTGTGACAGACGGCTGAGGTTCAGAGGGGAAGCAGAATTGCCTGAAGGAAGGTTTAATCCATTCCAAGTTCTATAGAGGACCAGTCCTGAGGGCTGTACCATCTTCCCACCATGGCCCACTCCTGAACTGCTGATGGAACTAAAACCTTCGGGGTGGTGGGCACTTCTGAGTCCTCCCTCCCAGCCCCGCCCCCACCTGCCTGTTCCCCAAGCCCTTGGCTTGTCCTCCCTGCTCCCCCAGTGGACTCCTCCCCAGCCCAGGGGCCCCACTTCCTCCTCCCACCCGCACTGGGTCCCACCCTGAAGCCACCCTAGTATTCTACTAATCCTCTCCAGATAACCCTACACCAGCTCCCAGTATCCCCCTGTAAATTTCAGAGTCAGGTCTTCTGTCTGTAACCCCACCCCAGCCTGTGCAGGAATGCTCTCTCTGTCCCTTCTTCCAAGTCCCCTCCCTCATTGACCCCCAGAGCCATCCTCTGCCAGCAAATGGAGACCTTACTGGCTACCCTCTCCCTCATCTGTGTTTAGTTTCCAGCCACCAGTCACCACATAAAATTGAAGTCCTACCCATCCCTCTACTCCCTGCTTAAAATGTAATCCCCAAAACAGAGACTGATGCAAAATAAATAAATAAATAGAAGCCAAAAAAGAAAAGAAAAGAAAAGAAAAAAGCCAAGCCTGCAGAAAAGCTCCAGAGAAGTTGGTATAACTAAAATATTTAGTTAATGAATGAAATGTCTCCAGTAAGGAGTTAAATTCTTGGCATGTGTTTTATCTTAGTAGTGATCTATGGGGTGCCTGGGTGGCTCAGTTGGTTAACCAGCTCAGGGCTTAATCTCAGGGTCGTGAGTTCAAGTCCTGCGGGGGCTTGAGTAGTGACCTACGCACGCGTGTCACGCAGTGGCCTGCACGTGCCCAATGGTCCTTCAGGAAAGGGCCGGGCTTTGGAGCCGTTCAGATGCTGTTGAGCTGTGCGATAAACCCCCATCAGGGGAACATCCCAGCAGATCCTCGTGATGGAAAAGCTCTTCGTGAAAGCGTGCAGGTGAGGGGACCCTTTGCTCAAGTGGATGGCAGCTGGCCAAGACTGATTTGAAGGAAGCCACTCTGCCCAGAACACCTCCCCATCCTGACGGCTCAGCACTCTGGCCAGGAATACAATCCTCATCGTGCAAGCCACAGGTGCCCAGTCTCCCCGGTTACCCGACAGGATGGCTCGGCCATCTAACTGGGCTTCCTGCCTAGCCTTCGCTGGAATGTGGGAGGGGGCAGGGGCAGTCACTGCAGGGAGAGGCGAGGCGGGTCTGTCTTCCAGCTTCCCCTCCTTCTTTCTTGTCCTCCCCTACCCGCCCCCCCCAACCAAGACTGGGCAGCTGCAGAGCCTCTCTGGCCTCCACATGATGAGCATATCAGCAAGAGGCCATGATAGGGTGATGGGCTGGTCCCTTAGGAGTGTGCAGGGTGCCCTGGGTTGAAACCAAGCACCAAGGGGGCCAGAAGAGGAGGGACGAGGACAAGAGGCACGGAGACTACGCCAGAGCCAGGGAAGACTGTGAGAGCACAGGAAAACTGAGATGGAAAAGGGACCCTTTTGCAGACCTGCTCACCATCCTTTCTGTTAAGAGACACCTATGTGTCAGAAGTAAGACTGACCACCCCCTTTTCACGCCTAAGCTCTCCCCTAAGCCAGCTCCCACCTGGCTCAGGTAACCACCTGCCCGGCACTATACCCGAAAGGCTCCGCTTCCCACTGTCCAGCAGGAGGATGGTTAAGCAATGAAGCTATAAAAACCCTTAACAATTTAAAAGACACTTATTTAAAAATGAGATAAAAGAGTATCTCCAAATATTTGTATTCACAGCTATCCTACAGTTTCAAAATATAAGAAGGCAGTATTTATTTGTTAAGGAGAAAATCTGTTAAAAGAATACAACATTGAATAAGTGTAAGCTCTCCCCAGGGATTTGTAAATCGGTCGCCTGTGACCTCTCTTTTTTCCCCCTTATGTAAAGAAATTTAACAATTATGTTGTTGTGCAATGAAAACTATTCCTGCCACTGAAATTCAGTCCAGAGCCACTAAGAGTCACCTGCTCCCCTTTGGAAGATCTATTACATTTCTACCTCCATAATGAATAGAAGCGTACATGCAAGAGAAAAAAATTGTTGAGGTTGCAGCTATGTGAAGCTCCTCATTCACACTCTCCAAGAAAGCAAATTATAGAAACCATGTTTCATCCAAGGGTCAAAATTAATGCAGTCAACCAAAATCAAATATGACGTATGATGTGGAGAAATCAGATACACTGACACACTGATGTTAGGTAAACAAACTAAGCAAACTTTAACTTACTAAAAACAAAGGAGTAAAATGATGTTGAAAAAAAGGTTACACACCTCCTCTGTTAAATATGGGATAAGGTACTCCGAAGCAGTTCTTTACAAAAGACAAGACCACAGATTCACTTTTGCATATGATGCCATTCATATTGAAACAGTAAAAATGCTGTTGATACTTAATATATCTCTGTAGTTTATATAATTATATTAAACCGTTTTACTTTCTCATCATGCTATTTTTAATTTTGATGTAATAATCACATCAATCTACCCACAGATCCTACCTTCATTAACTATACATAGAGAATATTCCTGAAAATTTTATCATTAAGAATATGACATATTTAGCACCACCTGATGGTAAAAAAGAGAGATGAAAACGGCCCTTAATATTTGAATCATGCAAAGAAAAATTATTCTATTTTTCATAAGAGTGTATATATTTTGCGATATTAAACATTTTAAGGATTTTAGCATATGTGTGACACCAATTTTCTTAGAAATTAAAAATTTTAGAGAAAGTTTCAAGTAAACTCTACCAAAATTGTGTTTATATAGAAAATAAAATATAAACCACATTATTTTTTCATATCAAAAAGTTTTATTTGATAATCAAGTTAAATTTTTAAGCCATATAAATTCTGTATTTAACAAAAATTCTTGAATTGTGACAAAGTATATGCCACGAGAGAGTACTAAAATATTACAGATGTTGCAGCACAAAATCCTTTCCTGAATTTGAATTTCTCTATACTTAAAATACGAATACTTTAAAAACATGCTGGAGACCTCCAATTTTAATACAGAAGAGTAGAAAAGGAATTTCTTGCAAAGTCAACCTGCAAGTTTCAACGAAACTCAAAGGCACATGTAATCCCAGAGCAAAGTATATAAGAAACAGGAAGGAAATGTGGTGACTGACAGTCAAGCAGGAGAGGGGATGCCATGGTTGCAGAAATTTAGAAAAGGCTGAGAGGGTAAAAGTCCCGAAGAAAGTGGCATCGTCTGAGGGGCACACCCACCTCTGTTGTTGAGGACAGCTGGCCGAGGTGGGCAGTGGGCAGCTCCCGTCGCCTGAGTTTGGTACAAGGAAAGCAGGATATGATGGGCTAAATGGAAAATCCATCAGACCTGCCATATACTCAGGAAGCAGTCTGTCGGTGAGGCGAGAAGCTGCGGAGAACCTGGGCGTTATGGGCAGAGTTGCCTCTGAACATTTCAGATGACTTTGAACGTAAAGTCTGGCAAAAATGCTCTTAAACACAAGTCTCTGCGTCCTATGAAGAACTCCTGCTAATGTGTCCACGGCCCTGCCCTTCATTGTGTTACTTTGCAATTAGCTGAACAAGCTCTGAGGAGTAAGAAAATGCTGAAAACCTACCAAAAGACATAACAATCAAGATGGAGAAACAATCAAAATGAAATGAAAATAAACAAAGAATTAACAAGGACTAGAAAGAAATGAGAGATAAGAAACCAAGAGATCCAACATATGCCTAACAGGTATGCTCAAGGTGGAATAGGGTTAAATACATATATTTGAATAGTTATGTTAAGAAAACTTTCCAGAAATAAAAGATTTTAATGAAAAGACATGTCTCAGGAAAAGCTGACAGAGGCAATAGACATACTGAAAAAAGAAAGGAATAAGTATATTCTATAAAGGAACACTAGAACAAAAATACAAATCTTGGGAAATATTGAAAGAAATATACACATATGAAAATATCAGGCCACAAAGATAACCTCAAGTAATTCCCAGAAGTAGAAATAACAAGACAAAATGCCTTAATCACGGGCGCCTGGGTGGCTCAGTTGGTTAAGCGACTGCCTTCGGCTCAGGTCATGATCCTGGAGTCCCGGGATCGAGGCCCGCATCGGACTCCCTGCTCAGCAGGGAGTCTGCTTCTCCCTCTGATCCTCTCCCCTCTCATGCTCTCTCTCTCTGTCTCATTCTCTCTCTCAAAAAAAAAAAAAAAAAAAAAAAAGCCTTGATCACAATGAACAAACTAGACATTAATAATGAAACCTAAAGCACAAAAAACTAACAAACAAGTCTCTATCACTTGGAAACTTAAAGACTCAATTCATAGTCAAAGAAGAAATCAAAACCAAAATTTTGCTATAACTAGGAAACAGCAATAATTAAAAGGATGCCTAGAAGAAACTATGGGTTACAACTAAAGCAGAGCTCAGGGAAAAATGCATAGTCCTGTATGTATATTAATCAGAAAAAATTAAAAATATATGAGTAGGTCACCCAATGAAAAATGATAGAAAATAGATAAGAAAATAAAGCCAAGAACAATGGAAGGGAGGAATTAGTAAGCATAAAATGTGAAAATAACTAGAAAAGTAAAAATGATAGTAATGATACGTCCAAGAATTTAAGTATGTACATACATCAACTCTTACCTAGCCTAATTTTAACAAATAAGAAAACACAAATAAACAATCTAAGAAATTACAAGGGGAGAAACTTTAGGAATCCTAAGATACCACTTTTCTGAACTTGATGTGACTCTAAAAATCTGAAGAGATTATTTTCTGTAAAATATAAATTGCCAAAACTTACATAAAAATGAAAATTCAAAGTAGATCAATTATTCTAGAGGAAATACAAAAAATTGTTTGTGTTGACAGTTCCCCAAAAGCAGTGAGTTTAGATGATTTGACAAGAAAATTCTATCAATCCTTTAAGAAATAGATAACTCCACTGTTCTTTCAAACTATTCTAGATCAGGGAAAAATAAGGAAGGCTCTCAATCCTTTGCTTTAAACTACTATAACATTGATTCACAACAACAACAAAGATTACATGAGTAAAGGAAACATAATTTATGGCTATCAAAGCAAAATCCTTAAGAAAATATTAAAAGAATAATATACAACAACCAAGTCACATTAACGTCAAAATGCAAGAATGGATAAAATTTATTGAGTTGATTAATGTAAATCATCATTGAGGAGCTTCTGGGGGAGATGACAGAGTAGGAGGATCCTAAGCTCACCTCCTCCCACAGATACAGGTAGATAACAGCCACATTAGTGTAAATAACCTAGAAAATGACTGGAAGACTAGCAGAACAGACTCTCCACAGGTAAATGTAGAGAAGAGGCCACATAAAAGAGGGTAGGAAGGGTGGAAACACAGTTGGGAGCCAAGTGGACTCACAGGACTGTTCATGGGAGGGAGGGACATGGTGGTACAGAGAGAGGAGAGGTGCAGATCCCCACACCCACCCCGCAGACATAGGGGACTCACATGGGGAAGACGAATCCCCATAACATTTGACGTTGAAAACTAGAGGGCCCTGGCTACACGAGTTCTTACAATCAATGGTGCTTAGCACCTGGAACTTTAAAATTCAGGGAGCTTGGCTCTAGGAGAGCTAGAGAGCAAGAGGAAAATAGTCCCCACTCTTAAAGAGACAGCTTAACAAAAGCCCCTGCTGAGACACAGGACCCTAGATCCATGGACACCTGCTAAGATACACCCAGCCTAGATACATGGACACTTGCTGGAAACAACTCTCCACCTAGCTTGCTAACAACACATCCCACCCTGGTGAGCTTCTGTAGATCTGCCCCTCCCAGCTTGGCCAGCCCAAGCAGGAAATTCTCAGGCTGCTGCAGGCCTCCTCCCACAGTAGAGCAGCATGAACCTTGCTGACACTGTGCAGGTTGTCCCTGCATTCTCCTGCAGATTAGCCCCTTCAATATACCCTTGGCCAGAATCCATCCAAAGCAGTGCCACAAACTAACAGTGTACAAGCAGCCCCAACAGGGACCAGCATCACTCCAAAGTGACTCCTGCCCCGGAGAGAGGGGAAGATAACCACACACACCAGTCCAACTGCAACTCTAGCAGTGGGGAAGGGTGAGACATCAGGTCTCACTGCAGGATGTGACCACCAACTAAAGTTTCTCAGGGGACGACACAGGGAAAGCACTCTGCAGCTTGGTGATACTGCATCTCTGGCAAACAACTGCCCTAACTCAACTCAAGCCCAAAGAGGCCATAGACTGGCCCACTAACAACACATGGACAAAGCCATGCCCATGGTAGGCAAAGGGAATCATTGCAAATGACTGGACTGAAGGCAAATGCAGCCCAGCCACAACAGCAGGGCACACACAACACACATAGGGAACACCCCTGAAGCACCAGATTCTGGTGAACAGGGGACATTGCACTGCAGGGCACTACAGGACCTCTTCTTAATAAGGCCACTACTTTTGAGAGCAGGAGACATAGCTGACTTTCCTAACACAGAGAAACAACAGAGAATTAGACAAAATGAGGAGAGAGAAACATGTTCCAAATGCAAGAACAGGACAAAAATCACAGCACAAGAGCTAAATGCAACAGAAATAAATAATATACCTGATAAAGAATTTAAAGTAATGGCCATAAAGATACTCACTGGACTCAGAAAACAGTGGAGGACCTCAGTGAGACCCTCAACAAAGAGACAGAAAACATAAAAAGGAACCAATCAGAGATGAGGAACTTAATAACTGAAATTAAAAATACACTAGATGAAATAAATAGTAGACAAGAGAGAGCAGAAGAATGGATAAGTGACCTTGATGACAGAGTAATGAAAGCAATCAAGTTGAACAGAAGATGGGGGGAAGAAAGAATAAAAAATGAAAATAGATTAAGGGACCTCAGTGACAACATCAAGCATAATAACATTCACATTATAGGAATCCCAGAAAGAGAAGAGGGAGAAAGGGGGGCAGAAAATTTATTTGAAGAAATAATAGCTGAAAATTTTCCAAATCTGGGGAAGGAAACAGAAATCCAGATCCAGTAAGCAAAAAGAGTCCCCAGCAAAATCAACCTGAGGTCCACACCAAAGCACATAGTAATTAAAATGGCAAAAAGTAGTGATAAAGAGAGAGATGTAAAAGCGGCAAGAGAAAACAGTTATATACCAGGGAAACCCCAAAAGGCTATCAGCTGATTTTTCAGCAGAAACTTTGCAGGCCAGAAGAGAGTGGCATGGTATATTCAAGTGCTGAAAGAATAAAATCGGCAACCAAGACTACTCTATTCAGCAAGTATATCATTGAGAATAGAAGGAGAGATAAAGCTTCCCAGACAAACAAAAATTAAAGGAATTTATCACCACTAAACAGCCTTATAAGAAATGTTAAAGGGGACTCTTTGAATAGAAAGGAAAAACCATAAGCAGGAGTAAGAAAAGTAGAAAGCACAAAAGCAGTAAAATTAAGTATATCTATAAAAATATGTCAAGGGATTCACAAAACAAAAAGGATGTAAAGTATGACACCATATACTAAAATGTGGGGAGGACGGGGCACCTGGGTGGCTCAGTTGATTAAGCATCTGACTTTGGCTCAAGTCATGATCCCAGGGTCCTGGGATCAAGCCCCACATCTCCTTGCTCAGTGGAGAGCCTGATTCTCCCTCTCCCTCTGCTGCTCCCTCTGCTTGTTCTCTCTCTCTCTCTCTCTGTGTCAAATAAACAAACAAAATCTTTTTAAAAATGTGGGAAGGGATAAGAGTAAAGAATGGGTTCAAACTTAAGCAACCATCAACTTAATATAGACCTCTATTTGCATAAAATATTATATATAAACTGAATGGTAGCCACAAATCAAAAACCCAGAATCGATATGCAAAAAATAAAGGGAAAGGAATCCAAGGATATCACTAAAGAAAGCCAGCAAACTGTGAGAGAAGAGAGCAAGAGAAGAAAGGGACAGAGAAGAACTATAAAAACAACCATAGAACAAGCAACAAAATGGCAATAAGTATATACCTATCAATAATTACTTCGAATGTAAATGAGCTAAACACTCCAATCAAAACACATAGGGTGACAGGGAATGGATAAAAGGCAAGACTTATCTATATGCTACCTACAGGAGATTCACTTCAGACCTAAAGATACATGCAGATTGGATGTGAAGGGATGGAAAATCATGCAAATGGAGGTTAAAAGAAAGCTGAGGCAGCAATACTTACATTGGACAAAATAGACTTTAAAACAAAGACTGTAACAAAAGACAAAGAAAGACACTGCATAATCATAAAGGTAACAATCCAAAAAGAAGATATAACGATTGTAAATATTTATACACCCAACATGGGAGCACCCAAACACATAAAGTAGCCAATAATAAACATAAATGAAATAATACAATGATAGAAGGGGATTTTAACATCACACTTACAACAATGGATAGATCATCCAAACAGAAAATCAACAAGGAAACCATGGCTTTGAATAACACATTGGACAAGATGGATCTAACAGATATATTCAGAACATTCCACCCTAAAATAGCAAAATACACATTCATTTCAAGTGCACATGGAACATTCTCCAGATTAGATCACATTTTAGGCTACAAAACAAGTCTCAACAAATTCAATGCATCTTTTCCTACCACAAAGCTGTGAAAGTAGAAATCAACAACAAGAAAAAAAATCTAGAAAGAACACAAATATGCAAAGGTTAAATAATATGCTACTAAACAACAAATGGATCAAGAAATCAAAGAGAAAATCAAAAAAGAGATAGAGACAAATAAAAATGAAAACACAATGGTCCAAAATCTTTGGGATGCAGCAAAAGCTATTCTAAGAGGGAAGTATATAGCAACATAGACCTAGCTCAAGAAGCAAGAAAAATCTCAAATAAACAACCTAACTTTACACCAAAAGGAGCTAGGAAAAAGAACAAACAAAACCCCAAACCAGTAGAAGGAAGGAAATAATAAAGATTAGAGTAGAAATAAATGAAACAGAAACTGAAACAAAACAAAACAAAAAAACCCAATAGAACACATCAATGAAACCAGGAGCTGTTTCTCTGAAAAGATCAAAAAAATTGATAAACTTCTAGTCAGACTCAGACTAAAAACCTTTAGCCAGAGAGAGAGAGAAAGAGAAAGAGAAGACTCAAACAAAATTAGAAATGAGAGAGGAGGAATAACGACCAACCCCACAGAAATACAAAGAATTATAAGAGACTATTTTGAAAAATTATATGCCAACAAATTGGACATCTTTAGAAGAAATGGATAAATTCCTAGAAACATATAACCTCCCAAAACTGAATCAGGAAGAAATAGATATTGAACAGACTGATTACCAGCAATGAAATTGAATCAGTAATCAAAAAAACTCCCAACAAATGCAAGCTGGTGCAGCCACTCTGGAAAACAGTATAGAGGTTCTTCAAAAAGTTGAAAATAGAGCTACCATATGATCCAGCAATTGCACTACTGGGTATTTACCCCAAAGATACAAATGTAGGGATCCGAAGGGGTACGTGCACCCTGATGTTTATAGCAGCAATGTCCACAATAGCTAAACTGTGGAAAGAGCCAAGATGTCCATCGACAGATGAATGGATAAAGAAGATGTGGTATATATATATATATATATATATATACAATGGAATATTATGCAGCCATCAAAAAGAATGAGATCTTGCCATTTGCAATGACATGGATGGAACTGGAGGGTATTATGCTGAGCGAAATAAGTCAATCAGAGAAAGACATGTATCATATGACCTCACTGATATGAGGAGTTCTTAATCTCAGGAAACAAACTGAGGGTTGCTGGAGTGGTGGGGGGTGGGAGGGATGGGGTGGCTGGGTGATAGACATTGGGGAGGCTATGTGCTATGGTGAGCGCTGTGAAGTGTGCAAGACTGTTGAATCACAGATCTGTACCTCTGAAGCAAATAATACATTATATGTTAAAAAAAAAAAAAAAGAAGAAGAAATAGCAGGAGGGGAAGAATAAAGGGGGCGGAAATCAGAGGGGGAGATGAACCATGAGAGACGATGGACTCTGAAAAACAAACTGAGGGTTCTAGAGGGAAGGGGGGGGTGGGAGGATGGGTTAGCCTGGTGATGGGTATTAAGGAGGACACATTCTGCATGGAGCGCTGGGTGTTATGAACAAACAATGAATCACGGAACACTACATCAAAAACTAATGATGTAATGTATGGTGATTAACATAACATAATAAAAAAAAAACCTCCCAACAAACAAATGTCCAGGAACAGATGGCTTCACAGGGGAATTCTACCAAATATTATAGAAGACTTAATACCTATTCTTCTCAAACCATTCCAAAAAATAGAAAAGGAAGGAAAGCTTCCAAATTCATTCCATGAGGCCAACATTACCAAATACAAAAACCAGATAAAGACACTACGGAAAAAAAGAGAACTACAGGCCAATATCTCTGATGAACATAGATGCAAAATCCTCAACAAAATGTTAGGAAACCAAATCCAACAATATATTTAAAAAAATCATTCACCACAATCGAGTGGGATTTATTCCTGAGATGCGAAGGTGGTTCAATAGTCACATATCAATCAACATGATACATCACGTCAACCATATGATCATGTCAATAGTGCAGGAAAAGCATTTGACAAAGTACAAATCAATTCATGACAAAAGCCCTCAACAAAGTAGGTTTAGAGGGAACATAACATAATAAAGTTCATCTATGAAAGGTAACATTATACTCAATGGTGAAAAACCAAGAGCTTTTACCCAAAGATTGGGAAGAAGACAAGGATATCCACTCTCACTACTTTCATTCAACATAGTACTGGAAGTCCTCGCCACAGCAATCAAACAAGAAAAAGAAATAAAAGGTATCCAAATCAGTAAGGAAGAAGAAAAACTTCCATTATTTGTAGATGACATGATACAGTATATAGAAAATCCTGAAGACTCCACCAAAAATTACTAAAACTGATAAATGAATTCAATAAGGTCGCAGGATACAAAATCAATATATGGAAATCCATTGCATTTCTGTACACTAAAAATGAAGAAGCAGAAAGAGAAATTAAGAAAATAATCCCATTTACAATTGAACCCAAAAACAATTAAGTACTTAAGAATAAACTGAACCAGGGTACCTGGGTGGCTCAATTATTAAGCGTCCAACTCTTGGTTTTGGCTCAGGTCATGATCTCATGGGTTGTAGGATCAAGCCCCACATTGGACTTCACAGTCAGCGGGGAGTCTACTTGGAGATTCTCTGCCTCTTTTCCACCACCCCCCTCTAAAATAAAATAAATAAATCTTAAAAAAAAAAAAAACTGAACCAAAGAAGTGAAAGACCTGTACTCTGAAAATTATAAAACATTGATGAAAGAAACTGAAGATGACATAAACAAATGGAGAGATACTCTATGCTCATGGATTAAAAGAACAAATATTGTTTAAATGTCCATACTACCCAGAGCAATCTACAGATTTAATGCAATCCCTGTTAAAATACCAAGAGCATGTTTCACAGAACTAGAACAAATAATCCTAAAGTGTGTGTGGAACCACAAAATACCCCAAATAGCCAAAGCAATCTTGAAAAAAGAAGAACAAAACTGGAGGTTTATCACGATCCCAGATATCAAGACATACTACAAGGCTGTAGTAATCAAAACAGTATGATATTAGCATAAAAATAAACACATAGATCAATGGGACAGAATAAACAGCCTAGAAATATACCCACAATTATATGGTCAATTAATCTTTGACAAAGGAGGCAAGAATATGCAATGAAGAAAAAATAGTCTCTTCAGCAAATGGTGTTGGAAAAACTGGATAGCTACATGCAAAAGAATGAAATGGGACCACTGTCTTACACCATACGCAAAAATAAACTCAGAATGAACTAAAAACCTAAATCTGAGACTTGAAACCATAAAAATCCTGGAAGAGAGCACAGGCAGTAATTCCTCTGACATTGGCCATAACAACATTTTTCTAGATATGACTCCTGAGGCAAGGGAAACAAAAGCAAAAATAAACTACTGGGACTACATCAAAATAAAAAGTTTCTGCACGGCAAAAGAAACAATCAACAGAACTAAAAGTCAGCCTAATGAATGGGAGAAGATATTTGTAAATGACATATCTGATAAAAGGTTGGTATCCAAAATAAAAAGAACTTATACAACTCAACACACACAAAAAAAAACAACAACCAAGAAATCCAATTTAAAAATGGGCAGAAGACATGAACAGACATTTCTCTAAAGAAGACCAACAGATGGCCAACAGACACATGAAAAGATGCTCAACATTAGTAATCATCAAGGAAATGCAAATCAAAACCACAACGAGATACTACCTCACACCTGTCAGAATGACTAAAATCAAAAACACAAGAAACAGCAAGTGTTGGCGAGGAAGTGGAGAAAAAAGAACCCTGCACTATTGTGGGAATGCAAACTGGGGAAGCCACTGTGGAAAACAGTATGGATGTTCCTCAAAAAATTAAAAATAGAACTACCATATGGTCCAGTATTTCTACTACTGGGTATTTAGCCAAACAATACAAAAACACTAATTCAAAAAGATGTATGCATCCTGATGTTTATTGCAGCATTATTTACAATAGCCAATTATGAAAGCAACCCAAGTGCCCATCAATAGATGAATAGATAAAGAAGATGTGATATATATGGAATATTATATATATATATATATATATATATATATATATATGTGGAATATTACTTGGCCATAAAAAATAACAAAATCTTACCATTTGCAGGAACATGGATGGACCTAGAGGGTATAATGCTAAGGTGAAGTAAGTCAGAGAAAGGCAAATCTATATGATTTCACTCATATGTGGAACTTAAGAAACAAAACAAAGAACAAAGAAAAAAAGAGACCAACTGCAGAGAACAGAAAGATGGTTACCAGAAGGAAGTTGGGTGGGGGGATGGGTGAAATAGATGAAGGGAATTAAAGAGTACACTTATCGTGATGAGCACTGAGTCATGTATAGAATTGTTGAATCACTATACTGTACACCTGAAATTAATATAACACTGTATGTTAACTATACTGGAATTAAAAAATTTTTTTTTAATTTTAAAAAATTTTTTAATTGTTATGTTAATCACCATACATTACATCGTTAGTTTTTGATGTAGTGTTCCATGATTCATTGTTTGTGTATAACACCCAGTGCTCCATGCAGAACGTGCCCTCTTTAATACCCATCACCAGGCTAACCCATCCTCCCACCCCCCTCCCCTCTAGAACCCTCATCGTCTCTCATGGTTCGTCTCCCGCTCCAATTCCCCCCCTTCATGGAATTAAATATTTTTTAACTAAAAAAAAATAAATCATCATTGGACATATTGAAAGAAAAAAATCAAGTGATCATCTCCATATATGATTAAGCGACATTTTATATGAGTTAACATCCATTTTTAATAAATGATCTGAAATATAGGAAAAGATAGATGGTTCATCAATAGGATATTAAAATATAACATCTATAAAAAGAATGTCAATTAAGTATGTGTGTATGTAGATTTAATTTGTGTGCGTGCATCAGTCCCAAAATTAATATCATGTTTCATAGAGATAAAGTAGTAGCTTCCAATTCAGTCAAGAAAAAGATAGGAATGCCCATTGTCACAACTATTGACATTGTTCTAGCAGTACCAGTGCATCCAACTTGGTAAGAGAAATATACATGAAGCATGAAAATTAGAAAGAGGAATTCAGATTATGTGACCTCTAACTTGGAAAACACAGGGAATCATTGAAAATCTACTACAAACAATAAGATAATTTAGAATGACGGCTGGATGCAAATTTTATAGAGAGAAAGTTATTGCTTTCATAAGCAATATAAAAAGCAACGATAAGCAACTGTAATGACTAGTTTGACAAGACTCAATACACTACTAAAGACCAAGCTTATACTGAATTCCAGCATACAATCTTAAGTAAAGCAAAGTACTGAACTCTTCAGACATAGTAAGTTACCATTTCTGCCCCCCCACCCCAAATACTCTATATGTAGATACATAAGCTTATATGAGCACAGCTTATCTACAGGTTACAGAAGAATCACCTAATTCTATTCGCCTCTGAGGGAGGGAGTTCAGTGACTACGAATCAGAAGTGAAGGAGAGGCTCACTTTTCACTGTATTCTCTTCGTCGTTTTGAATGTTGTCTCATATGCATGTATGAACTATCCAAAATATAAATAAAATCTCTTTTAATCAATAGGAAGGGAATATGTGCTCACTGGCCGTGGTTCTCTTTTCATGATTACTTCTTAAGGATTCTTATCTTTGGAAAATGCTCATAAAATTCTAGGTCTCCAAACTCACATCTCAGTCACTTGAAAAACAGAAAAGTCACAACCGTTCTAATTGCTATTGTCTTACAACAACAATTAAAGTTGTTTTAAACTGCAAACACAATGTCCTATATTTCTATGTTGTGTGTGTGTTTTAACCACAACTCATCTGAGCATCATGATATTGTGCTCATCTCCTCCATTGGACAGCATTTTGCCTTCTTCAGAGCGGAGGTGGGGTGGTCTGCCCATTAGCCACAGCCCGCCTGCCAGGACTCCAGCTCTGGCATTTACCAGCTGGTAACGCTGAGCAAATTCTTAACCTCCTCGTGACTCAGCTTCCCCATCTGTGAAAGGAAGATGATCGCAGTTTCCTCCTCACGAGTGTGTTGTGAGGATTGAATGAGTTAACACTGAAAGAGGGACTAGCACATGGTTGGTGGTACGGAAGTGTAGCTATGATTATCTGTCAGATTTTCGGGCTCAGTTCAGGTCTTTTGAAAAACGAGTGCCCTCTTTGGTTGCCTCTGCTGAGGGAGACGTGGCCCGCGGTGTACGTGTGGTGCTTGAGCGTTTCGGTCCTAATTCCCTGTTTGTGGTTTCTTTGTGTGGGAAGGTAAGAAAACCGAAAAGTGAGAAACCTGTGCTCTACCTCTGAGTTTGGCACAAAGGGAACCCACAGCTTACGGACTTCTCGTATTTTAAAATTCTCACTCTCAAAAATAAAAACCACTGGCTTCTTCCACAGGGCCAGGGAGACAGTAGCTCACTTAGCAAAATTATAGGTCACCTTAGAAGAAGCCTACTGATTGATGGAGAGAAAAGCAGGCTATGATAACGCAGAGTAAACTTTCTTAGAAACGAAAAATCTCATCCTTATCTCCAAGATAGCCATAAATTACAAGATACAGTTACATTTTCTTCTACTACCACTAATTTCTCAGTGTTAAAAGAAGGAGATGAAGGAAATAAAAATTTGAGAGGTTCATTGATTCTTCCACAAACACAGACTGAGCCCTGTGCCAGGCGACAGTGCGGATTGATGAGAACACAAGGAAAAATCGCCAGAGGCTACGCTTGAGCAGTTCGGCCCAGTGCCTCCCCTCATGCAGTAATCATCAAGGTTTAAGATTAAAGAGGGCTTGATTTTGTATCATATTTGTGTTTTGGAAAAAGCACCTTACCCAAATACTGTCCTTTCAAATCCTGGTGTCCATCCACATAGCTGAAATGCCTTTCCCACTTCTGTGGATACAGGGCACATCACTCAAAGGTGAATCAAATCTCTTGTCCCCACACACCCTTCCGTTCCTCCAGCACCCCTGCTCGGTTGGCTGGAACAGGGCCCGTCTCCTCTGTCTTGTCCCTCTGGGGGGATCCGGACATGTCTATTACAATAGCCCTCCCTCCCGAGAGACCCCAAGCTCCCGGAGGGCACGGACTGCATTGTCCTCGGTCATATATTCTCAACACCCAGTGGAATACCCTCCATAAATTGTTGTTCAAGTAACAAATGAGCAGTTCCAGAAACTTTCTGGTTTTCCCTTTACCCAACTCAGCCTCAGTCCCCCTCCAGTATTTGTACAGTCTGGTCTTTGTCTTAGCTGGAATCCACAGAGCGCCGCTCACAGGTAATATGGCGGCGTTGTTCTCCCTGCCAACAATTTTCTAGAAAGTTCTGATCATCTGTATGTCCTCTTCAGGCCATACCACCCTCTATTAGATGAATATAAAGCTGCAAAACTTTATTAGAAGCAGAATATTTATATTCAATGAAAAGATTTTCTTTTAAAACAGAAAGTATAAAAATGTCCATGAAAAGCCAAGTCTGGAGGGCCCTCCAGCACACTTACCTTTTATAAAGGGTCTTTCTTGGGTCTATTCAGAAATGCACAGCAATGCTATGCAGATGAAATTCTTTGTCATGAACTTTACTGTCAGTGAACTCTTAGGAATTCCCTTCTGTCCTTGAAAGAATGAACTTCAAAGTCAAACCGAAACCCTAAGGTGAAAACATATGCATATATATAAAAATGAGCTTGCCCTGACTAGGAAAGCGATCACCAAATCGAAGAGAAGCTTCTGTTATTTGCACACTTTGAGACTTGATAGTTTCACAAGAAATAGGCAGGGGTTTCTACGGTGCTGGTCTGTCTCTGATTCTAGAGCCATCCTGTCTGTGGTTCTCTATGTTCTTTGCATGTCTTCCCTCTGCGTGGGATTTTTTTTTTTTTTTTTTTTTTTTTGGCCACTTTTGTACTCTCTTGATCATTTCAATACCAGCAGGAGAGTAGGAGAAGCAAAAAGAGATGATATCATAATCCCCCTGTTTTTTTCTAGTGGTATTTATGATAAGAGGCTTTAGGGGAAAGAACACTAAATACCACAGCTGAAATCAGGGCTTTGAATAACCCCTGGGCTTCGATTATATGCAGTGGCTCTCACTTCTGTCACCTCCACAGACATTCAGTTCAAGACAACGAGTATATCCACAGTCTATTATTTCCCGAACAAAAGTGCTAGTGGGCATTTTAAGACATACAAGAGGACCAAAGGTTTGAGCCCTGCTCTCAGGGCGTTTTTCATCTCTTGAGGGATACAAGGTCTGCATATATGAAATAATTACGAACCCTTAAGACGGTAAACAGTACCAAATGTTCCAATAAGTAGAAGGAGCGTATTCAAGACATTCTGAGTGCTGGCTGCGTGCTGTCCAGCCACATCTTCTTCTCATCCCCAGTTATGGGGGGCTGAGGCCATAGTCTTGTGTTTCCCTCCTCGGCGACGGAGTTAGCACCAGGAGCAGCATTTGTGCAAGGTGCAAAGGTAGGGGTGCTAATAATGACACCCCAAGATGTTTTACGGGCAGAGATGCTCTGAGGGCCGTGAGCATCCGGGACCGCCAGCAGCCGAAGGAATGAACTTGCTTTCCAGCTCTGAAGCCCTTCTCGCTGGGGCCCATCAGGCTGTGCTCTAGGTGACCGACGTCAGCCTTCTGCGGCCGTCTCGGGTGACCTCGAGGAGCTATCAAAAACAGGAAGAACCAGAAAACCAGTTAGGCAGAAGCATGCAGGCAATATTTTTGAACAATCAGATATGATAGAAACATAACATATTAAGGTGACCTAAGGGTCTTTCTTGGGTCTATTCAGGAATCAGAACACCTTGATTTTTACAGCCATGACAAATTATGCCCTGTGACGCACAAGTATTTGGAGAACTGCTTGCAAGCACAGATCCCCCGTTCCCCCTTTGGATCTATAATCTGCTGTAGCTAACTAGCTTGGAGCAGTCTGAAAGACCGCTCCTCGCGAAGACAGCGAAGAAAGCGTTTACTACCCCACTTTGAGGCTGGCTGTCTTTCAGTTGACAAAGCCATTCTCCCCATGACCTGGAGGTCCCCAACGGTCGCTCTCTGCTCTCTGCCCCCAAAGAACTCCGCGCAAAGGCACTTTGTCAAAGAGTGGAAAAACTTTGTTCCAGCTCGAAACCTAATTCTATCATGCGCGTAAATTAGAATACGGTGCCATTTTTCCTCACTCTCTTTGCATGTACATTCATTTCCTACACTGAAACTAATACTTAAAACAAAGCAGTTTGATTTATAGCTGGTGTCCTCCTCATAAATCACAGCTGCAGTGTGGTGCTGGGGGCCCTCCAGTGCTGGCGCACTTCCTTTTATAAACGACGTGGCCACCTCCCATTGGAGGCAACCGGACGCTTCCCAGCTCCCCCTCACCTTCCTTTGCTCCTCATTCCCCGAGGGACTTCAGGCCCAGTCTTGGCAAACATGCTGGTTGTGTTCTGTTTCGTTTTTATTTTTTAAATTAAGGAATGTCAAAATTAAAACCTATGGCTTTGCCCTCCTGTGCTTTGCTGGCTGTAGAAATACAGCTGAGCCACTTGTCCCCTCTGTGTACCCTTGTAAGCACAGTTCCTCCGAGTTTCTTACCTGGGAATGGATGGAGGCAGAAGTCGCCTTGGCAACAGCTCGAAGCACTGGGACAGGCTGCTTTCTCCTTTGGTAGAAGAGGCTGGTTGATAACCACAAAAGTTTCCCACAAAACGTCCTATTGGGACCTAGGGGAGGGACGCTCAAAGTCAGTCATTTCCTGTGCTTCCTCCTTCTGTCCAATATCTGCGGAGTCTGGGAAGCCCGGCATAAGTGTGTCAAGGGGGTCCTCAAGGACTCAAGGGATGGCCGAGAGAGCCACGATGCGGGCCACCTGCTCCAGACCCTCTCCAGCTGGAGGATGCAGCGTCAGGGGAGAAAGGGGTGACAACTCATTCTTATAGCTAAGGGTGGTGATAGCAAGACCCTGAGCCCAGATCCGAAAGCTTATTTATCTTTCCAAAACGTGAGATGTTCCATACACACAGCTTAGGGGTGTTGTGACTTCCCCGGACACACCACCTGTTTACATCGGCCCCTGTTGCTCACCTGTCTCAGTAATGAAGGTGAAGTTGCCCTGCCCCCCAGGAGTGGGCTATGGGAGGCTTCTCCTCCCTGGTGAAGGAGATGGGGTCTCCTGCCCTGTCTACAACCACTGAGCCATGTCACCTGAGGCAAGCCACCTCAACTCTTTGAACCTCAATTTGATCTCAAGTAATATGAGGCATACGGGTTATGTGCCGACTCCCTTCCTAATTCTAAAGTTCAATTATTCTAAAAAAAGATGTTTATGAAAGCAGGGCTTCCCAGAGAATGCTTTAGACAGCCAGGTGAGGGGTGCCTGCTCAGAAACATTTGGGGAGGGCGCCTGGGTGGCTCAGTTGGTTAAGCGACTGCCTTCGGCTCAGGTCATGATCCTGGAGTCCCTGGATCGAGTCCCGCATCGGGCTCCCTGCTCGGCAGGGAGTCTGCTTCTCCCTCTGACCCTCCCCGCTCTCATGTACTCGCTCTCTCTCATTCTCTCTCTCAAATAAATAAATAAAATCTTAAAAAAAAAAAAAGAAAAAAAGAAACATTTGGGGAGTGCTAGGTTTTCTTATGGCAGGACTTCTCAGAACCTTTCTCAGGGTATCTTTTTTTGGTTATTTTTCTTTATTTTGTAGGATTTTTTTAACTTACAAACTATGATGTGCTCCTTGTAAATAGATAATCCATAGGTTTATAAAATAAATATTGATAATCTCACCTTGTCTTCTCCAGTCCCACCCCCAGAGGTAAGCAACACAAGATTTCGGTAGGTCTGTGCATCCTCTGAAAATCTTTCTAGAACATGACTCTTGAAGGAGGGGGATAGATCAAGAATTTGTCTCCAATGGTTGGACCCTTTTTCACAGAGCACTTCGCAGTGGGAACACCATTCTGTTCTATATTCTAAGGGAAATCTTGAACCAGAGCACAGAACTGCTCTTACTTGAATAGAATTCTTTTCCCAAAATGATAAGGAGTCTACACAAGCCAGAGGGCCACAAACATAACACTATTCAGTGTCCAGATCACAGGATGTTTTCACTCTTGATGAAATTTTGGAGAATCTCTTAGAACACCGACAAACCGTAAGTAGCTTCTCTGCAGGAGGCTTTCAGAACCCCACTAGGGTTCCTGTCAGCTTGGGCTGACACCTCACCTGTGTGTCCCTATAGTCTCCGCAGGGACGGTGAAGATGGGGTGACACCAAACCATCCCTGCCCTCCCCAAAAGGCTGGCATAGGATGACACTTTTATCTGTATGTTCCCAACTCCCAGAGCATCCCCAGTTTGTAGAAGGAGCTCAGTCAGCACTGTTGAACCCCTCGATGAATAAAGTGAGGAAAAAGGTGACACTGGAGTAATCTAGGACCCAACACCTGGATCAGGTCATGGTCTGATCCCCCATGCTCCACCTCGAATGTGCCAGATACGTTTTCACAGACATTGTTTTATTTAATCCACATAAAAAGGACTCTGTGAAGTCAGCAGTATTATCCCCGCTTTGCGGAGTTCACATCTGTATGACTAGGAAGACAAGACCTTGACCCAGTAACCTTCTAACTGGAAGCCAAGTGGTCTTCCCCGTACCACAATGGTCTCTATACTTTTTCCTTCAAGTTCCACACCCTAGTCCTTAGGGATCGAGGGAGTGGGCATGATGGAGGGCAGAGGTGGCCGGACGCAGGTGGCATCTGGGATCTAGTCCAGATTTCAGAATAATTGTGTGACTTAGGGCCTAAATGATCTCCAATGGATCCCCTCGATCAACTGTCTTCTTGATATTGTCTGTTTGACCAACACTAACAACAAAAACCCTTGCAAAAAAATCCAGGAAAGAGTATTTTTTAAGTGCCCTCTGGAACTGTATTTAAGCCAAACTATACAACACCTGCTCTGGCTCATCCTTCTTAAGACTCCCAAGTTGTGTCAGATACAAACACATTTGCATGACTTGTGAGGTTCAAATGGCGTTCAAAATGTGCTCAACTCGGTCATGAAACCAAGAATATTCTTGGGAAGGATGTATGGAGAAAACTCTCAATATCCGAGGAGCTGACAGATAAAATGTTTGTGTCAGAGCAGTGCACAGGGCTCCATTCCAGAACAGCACAAATTCTGCATTCTGGTATATTGTCCAGTTGGTGTAAGCAGGCTAAATTATACAGCAAGACCCTTTATAAACCTCAACACAGTTAAAGCCTTATTCCCATTTTCTTACACCGTGTGGGACAGACCCCATTAGAGGGGCTTACACGTCACGCTGGTCTACAAGTAGCCACAGGTAAGGGCACATTTTACAAACTTTACACAATGGCTCTCCCCATTAGCAATATGCTCGTCTTTCTTTACTGACCATTTTCATGTTTAATTATTTGCTTTGATTCATTTTTATGGCTGGAAAGAAAGATTTTAAGTAAACATTCTCCTAAAGTCAAACTATTCTACAAACTTTTTAACAACTTCTAAATTCATCGCACCTGATTTTCCTAATAGTTTTAAGCTTCTAAAATTAATGTGCATCCTGAGAAGACTTTTTCTCTTCCTGGGGGAGAAAAAAGTAATAATTGTGTAAAACAGAGTCTGTCAGTATAATGATTAGCAAAAGAAAACATGCCAAGGTCAAGAACACTTGAACAGAAGTTGCAGCCTGGTTTTTTTTTAAGATTTATTTATTTACTTAGAGAGAGAGAGATCGAGCAGGGGCAAGGGCAGAGGGAGAGGGAGAGGGAGAGAAGCAGACTCCCCACTGAGCATGGAGCCTGACTCAAGGCTTGATCCCATGACCCTGAGAGCATGACCTGACCTGAAATCCAGAGTCGGATGCTTAACCAACTGAGCCCCCCAGGTGCCCCACTTGCAGCCTGTTTTGATAAAACATTGTTCATTCCATTTTTCCACTAATAATAGAAATTATTTTTCTAGAAATGTAAATTGTGTTGTGTGGTGATGCAATTGATTATTGCTCTGTGGGTTTCAACCAGCTTTGCATCTATTTGTAAATTCACTTTAGCGCTCCTGATTGCTTGTGTGTGTGTATATGTTGAATTGTCTTTTGAGCTGGTTGTAACACATTATTGGTTTCCTCATTAATTAATGAGTTAAATAAGATATTTGATGGGCATTCATTTGTATTCATCTAAGGGTTATGGGCCTGAAGGTTCTAAATACTTTGTAAAAAATTAACCTTTAACATAGGTCTACTTTTTAATATTAGAATTCAAAAGTCATTTTTAAAGAAATATTCTGCAAATTTTGAAGAATTTGTTCTTATGAAAAGGAATTACCTAAATTTTAGAAACCAGTTTTGAAGCATTAGAAATATGGGTTAACTAACCACCAAATAACCTGTGAGACTTTCTGATATTGAAGAGTTTGTAGAGAGATTAGGTGTCCACAACGAGTGATCATGAGCGTTATATGCAAACCATTATCAGTGTGGTTTTGAATCTTTTGTAACTGAATATCAAAAATATTTCCTACCCACCCAACCCACCACCCTTCACCACAGACACACACGTCCTTCTTTTTTTTTTTCACACACATCCTTCTTTGTATGTGATACAAATCCATTTCAGAACACGTCTTCTTTGTTCAATGATGTGTCACTTAAGGGTCTCCTTTGGGACCTAGTGGACATTTTGTGCTTGAACAAAAGCAAACATCTCAATCCTCTTGGTATGAAGAACTAGCCACTAAAGACAGGCTAAGAGGTACATAGGAGAATCCCAAAGCCAACCGAGGAAGAAACAAGAGAACCAGACGTTCAAAATTAAGGGCCTGTGAGGAAGACCAGTGGTAGCCTTGACCTGAAGTCTGTAAGAAAAGGTATGAAGAGTCCCAAAGAGGAATTCACCTAGCAAGTCATTGGGAGCCTGTTGGCTGAGGCTCAATAGCTGGTCTAAGGCTTGTTGGGGAGGGCGGTTCTGGTATGGCTTGTGCTGGTAACGCCTCAGAGCGCAGCCCCCAGGCACTGTCCCTGCTCCAGGGAAAACCTGGCTAAGTCTACCTTTGTGAACTAGGAGAACTGTACCCTGAGAGGCCACCCATGGACCATCACCCAGCCTGTGCAGGGTGGAGAACATAGGACACCACCACATAATGGACAAGCACCCATAGGGGTCTGCAGCAGTGACACCAGGTGACAGTAAGGGACGAGTACAATAGTGGAGATGGAGAGGGTTTCCAGTTCCTTCTATGGCTCCATTTAGAAGCAGAATTAACAGAACATCTTTGGGGTAAGTTATCCCTCCTTCCAAGTTTACACACGTTTTGGAGGATGCCCTCAAGAGGCAGGTTACACAAAAGCACATGCATGTGCAATAAATTGATTGAAAACTTGAAAGTGCTATTACCACAGCTACACCTGAAGTGGTTGAAGCAGGTCATAAAAGTCACACTGGTTTTTCTCTAACCAAATTCTACATTATGTTCTAACGGGACCTCAGAATAGATCATATAAAAATCAAAATTGAAAAAAAACCCAAAAGTTAAATACTCTTTATAGCTTCAGTTTCTGCCCTTCTGAAGGATGGGGGCGCTGAGGAGGGCAGTTGTGATTGTGTTTTGATTGACCTCTGGGGATGCAACGGTCCAAACCCCACCAGATCAGACATTCCTGGTCCCGGGTTTTTAGACACAGGCCACATTCTGGCAATGAGACCAGAACTCAGGGCAGTTCTGCCTTGACCACAGAACTTGGGGCAAAAAATGCAAGTGGTGGAAAACTATAGTTGAAGATATCTTTGCTTCTAATCCCCATAGATCTTATCAACTAAGACAAGGCTACGAACAAAGGCTTTTGCATTCTATAAAGAAAGGTCCTAAGTAAGTCCGCTTCAAGCCAGCCCTTCAGATAGGTGAGTAGACTCCCAAGTCAGAAGCCCCAAAATAAACACGGGGGTACCACTGCAGTTTTCACTTCCACAAGATCGAGAGTCACATGTCCACGTGGCCTTCGTGGTTACAGAAAGGGGCCCAAGGTGGGCGGGCTGTCGGTCAAGGTTCTCTATCCGTCCCATCCCACCTGCACACAGAGGCAGGTTAGCAGAGGAACTTCAAGTACACACTTCACCCAGAATGAAACTGGCTTAACATAAGACGTTCTTACTGAGATCATCACCCATTTCGTAAAGATTCAGAGTCCAGCTCAGGATCAAAGTCCCTTTTGTTTCCGTGTGTTCTCCTGATGGCCAGCTACCTTCAATCTCTAGAAAACAGAAAGGATTAGGTGGAGCTAGATCATTTACTCAAGCTGTTCATGTTTTCTTTAATGCCAAAAAGATCTAGACTTCTAGAGGACTATTGAACTCAAAGCTGGATAACTCCGGTAATAATGGGAACAAGTCAGATACCATCAGTTAAAACCCTTCCTTAGGTTTCCATCCCGAGTAAAGGGAAACCAGGCTATTTTTAGCATTTTGATCTGTCCTAAACCTATCCAAACAGATATTTGGATAGATTTCTGCTGGGAAGCAGCAGGTAGAAGCACTTCATCGTGAGAGACATCCTTGACAAAGAAAGGTCGTAATCGGAATGGAACAGGAAGAGAGAGCACAGGAAAAAAAAAAAAAAAGAATAAGGGAATAAGACGGGATGATAGCAAGAAATGAATTACATCCCCCTTTAGTCAATCCCTGAAATTCCACCTTGGCTCATAGTGAAGAAAAGACATTGCAGTACTGTATACCGGAACTGAGCAGTCAGAAAATACACAACTTGACCCCTCCGCATCCTCGCATTTTAACCAGCAGTCCATATCCCAAACCTTCCTCCCAACATTCATAGAGAAAAAGTGATATACAATTTATTCCTCTAAATCTGAGATGGCTTCAGTGACGAGATTCTTCAAATTGCAAGAAATAAATGGTTGCACAACAGAAGACTCTCAACCCTAACTGGAAGAGGAGAGAGGACAGCTGGGGGTATTAATCACTTTGAAAATCTTGGGTCAAGTATCATGAGCACTGTATCATTCATGTATTCCTGCCTGCCTTCCTTCCTTCTGCTCTGACAGGCTGACGCTCTAGGAGGAGAGAGATATCTAGGACAAACAGCTCTATGAAACCGTGGGGAGTGAGAACAGTCCCCGAGACAGCCCTATAAAACATCCCCACCCCTGGCTCCTTCAAAGGGGGCAGAAGCTGTTGAAGCAGTGGGAGGCTATAAATAGTATTTAACTCCTATTTTTTCTAATTAAGAAAAAAATTTTTTTAATGATCCCTCCTGAAGCCCGGGTGGAACAAAGAACCAAATCCGACCAGGGACGTAAGAAAAGGCTCAGGGGCACGGGCTGGGGAGGGGAGGTGCTGCTTTTGTTCATGGGCATGAAAACAAACAAAAGTTTGAGCAGTTGCTACGATTTACTACGTGCCAGGCACTTACCTGCCAAAGAGGAATGGCCTTATAAATCCCCCTTGTACAGGTGAGAAAGTGAGTCTGAGTGAGGCTAAGTCATAACCCAGGGACACACGTCTAGTCCACACTGGGCACAGACAGAGAAGCCAGGCCTCTCGGCCATGAGACAAGATACCTGCACAGATGTTTCCTACATGAGGAGGGATGCAATGGGGGGGCCGGCTGAACCAAAGAGAATTCCGGGGGAAGGGGACAGAGTGGGTAGAGCGGGTCCAGCTGGTTCAGGAAACAGGTGTCACAGGATGTCTGGACACAGAGGGTGACACGAGGTTAGGGTAGCTTGCATGCACTACACATTACTCCTTCCCTCAGGCACCCAGGAGAGGTGAAGTACAAGGAAAAGGTTGGCTTTTCTTTCTAGAGAACGTGGCAGTCTTGGTTCATCTTCGAGGCTTGCAAACAGCAAGACAAGATCCCAGCTGCCTCCTGGAGTCAGAGGTCCCCTGATGCGTGCCATCAGCGAAGCCTGAACAGAATCCCTGAGGCCTGGGCACCGTCCCATGGCCGAGTCAGGGCAGAGCTAGAAAGAGACAGCTTGGACCTAAACACAGCAGCTGCTCTTGCAGGTCAGCCTCGCAATAAGGAGCCCTTCCTTGGTCTTGCCTCAGAGGGTCAAGAAAGGGTAAATCTGCCATGAGCCCTCAAGGTTGAGAAAGTGTCACATCTGGCCAAAGCAGACTTTTTATGCAGCAGCCAGAAAGTCCTCAAGAGAGGGGTCGTCCTGGGCTACCCACTGGGAGGTCCTCTGCTACTTTCAGGAGGGACAAGTACCCAGGCCAAACACAACTTGGAATGTCGTTACACCTCCTTCAATATCAGCCTGGGCTCCTTAGGCCCGAGGCCATCATTCCCAGGGCGGGCCCTCTGCTCCCCACCGCCCACTGGAGACTCTGGCCCTCTACTCAGGAGGGGGCTAGGCCAATGTGCTCAGGGAAGAATGTCTACTAGCCAAGAAAGCAAGGCCTAGGCAGTCAGAGTATACAATGTATTTCAATAGGGCTGAGCTAGTTTCCAAATGCTGGCTCCGCACGGCAGCCCTCCTGGGGGAGTGCAGAAGGAGAGTGGTATGCAGCCCCTCCTCAAGCAAGTTCTTAAAGCTGGAAGTGCTCCTGAGACAAAGAAGCAAATGGCCCACAGAGGCCTGAAGTTCCAGAATGGAATGTACTCCTTGCTAGTGGAAATGCAGGGTGCCCAGAACTCAATTCGGTTCAACCTAATTCTTGCAGGTCCAACGAGGGGTCCAGCTCCAGGGCCAGGTCTGGGGGAACAGAGGCCCTGAGATCCTCGTGCACAGGTAGCGCAGGGCCCCGTGGGCCAGCCACACGCTGAGACAATCTGGGGGCTGTGGGGCAAGCCCACCTGCCTGGTTCTCCTCACTTCCCCCTGCCCACTGGTCTTTGCGGGTTCTTGGGTGTCCCTCTGTCAGTCCATCCCTCATCCACTTTGCCCTGTTTTGGGGCAGACCCTGGCCTGGGATGCAAGCTAGGGAACTTCTGTCCACAGCTGGGGGCGGGGGGACACTCTGGTCTGCCCCCGTCCTTGGCAAGCACACTAACAGGCCAGCGAAGGCATGCGTTGGCGATGGTTCTCGGGAGGGAAAGCATGGGGGAGACCAGAGGGGAAGGAATCGGCAGCCACTGGAGGTGGGGGGCAAGAGGACGGAGATGGTAAACAGCACCCAGTTGTCGGGTCTGGGACACAGGACACAGTGATGCCATTAAGAAAGACACTGGAGGCTCAGGCTAGAGGAGACACTTATGAAAGAAATACAATGTTAGCATGATCGAATCGGAAACGAGTTAGAGCTGAAACATCTATAAACCCACTTTTGAGAGGAACCGGTTCCTTCCCGAATGACCATCCTTCCCTGTAAGTGTCCTTTCACGCCCCAGGGCTTGGGCACTTCACAATGCTTCTAGAGCAAGGGCGTCCAAATAGGTTATAAGGTATATTTTGGGAAGGAAAAAAAAGGCTAATTTTTTGTTTCTTTAGTACTAACAGGGAAAAGCACTCTCTCCACCTGAAGGAAAAAATACATAAAAGAAGAAACAAACGTTTGCACAACACTGAGTGCAGCCTAGAAAGCCCCCTGAAGCTTGTTCCTCTCTTGACTCTGACTTCGCGGTCAATCCTGAAATGGGGGCATTATTACAACCTGGAAATGAAGGTAATTATTTAAACTCCTTCCCAGGGCTTGCTGAGGCATCTTCCATGAGGGAAATTCTGGGTGGAGGGAGGTCACCCTCCAGGCCTGGGTGCAAATGGCGTGTGTGCCGCGTGATCCACGTGAGCAGGACTCGCTTTCCTTCTCTGTGACACAGTGGTGAAAGCCCCTACCTTGCAGGGGCCTGGTGACAGTGAGCTTTGCCCGGCCTAGCCCTGAGGTAGGTGCTGCGCCAGGAGCTTTATGCGGATTAACTCATTCCCCACATGTGGCCACCTCAGGGGCTCAGTTTTTCCAGAGTCCCCACGTCCCAGACCCCGTCCAGCACCTTCTGAGGAAGAAGGGATCAGCCCTCCGGAGAGCTCCCACACAGCGGAAGCCTGCCCGCCTCTGCGCTGACCCCACGCCCAGTCAGTCCCAATCCGAGAGTCCCAGACGGACGCTGGTCACCTCAGAAAGCACAGCGCTGTCGGCCTCCCGCCCTTTGGCCGCCCTGGGAAGTCCTCCTTATTCTCATCACAGCTTCTTTACCGTCAGTCCATGTGTCCTGCCTTCAGTTTGGTTTTCCTTCTAGATCAGAAGCCCTGCGACGGCAGGACTGCGGCGCCCCCTCCTCTCTGTGTTGGGGACAGGTGGCCTGTATTTCGTGCCCAACACACATCTGCGGGCTTGTAAACGTCTATTTGAAAATGTCCAGAAGGAAGGACACCGGCTGGTTGGACTCTGCCTGCAAGAAACGCACGTTCGTGAGGCAAAGAGGCTCTCCCTTTCAACGGCTGAACTGTTCTGAACGTAGTGACAAAACACTGAGGAGCAACCATTCTGCACGTGGCCAATGTCTTCCTGTGCTCCAGACGGGGGCACGGGAGCCCTTTCTCTGAAAGGGTCATTTGCAGAAGCGCTCAGTGGGAGCCATTTTTCAGCGCCAGAAATAGGACGGCTCCCTTCCCTTCTGCAGGCCCAGAGCTCTGACCGCAGGCTCCCCTGTGGGTTTCTACTTGTCAGTTAGGTTCGGGAGAAGTCGTGAGGTCAGCAGGCAGGAAGGAGGAAGTAGAGCATAGCAAGGAAGTTGAGGCAGAGGGCCCTCCCTGGCTCCCCAGTCAGATCTGCACTTCACCCTCCCTCTGCTGAGTGTCGGGGCGCAGAGAACCTCACCGGCGTGTTGTACGCATGCCTGAGGAGGTTTGCCTCAAGTCAATGCCAGAAGAAAATGCGAGAAAGGGCTCCGCTTGGTGTGTAAATGAAACCATTCACACACAAGTGTCTGGGAAAGGTAATAACCTAATTTCTAAGACATGAATGGCTGGTATCTCTAAGACAAAGACTGATGGGGAAAGGAGAGGAGAGCGGGTCGTTCTGTGGGGCACAAAGCAGGCTGACCCACCCGGGCTTGGGTGGCCCCATCGTGCCCAGAGGCTCCAGAGTCCTCTGCTATTTCATCATTTTGTCTCCTGTGGGGAACACATGAAATGGTCAGCCTAAGATGTTAGGGTGACGAGCTTACTGCTTAACGTTCAAAAGATCGAGGCCCTGGTTTCCCTCTGCCTCTACTCAGCGTGTGACTCGGGTCAAGTCACATCAGCTTTCTGGGCTTCAGCTCCCTCATCTGTCCCATGACCTACTAGCATCTGAAACGCTGTAAGGCTCTTTCAGCAATAATAGCCTTTATTCCATGATAGAAATCCTGGCATTCCCAGAATCAGAACAGCTTTCCCAAAAGACCCATTGTGATGGTTGATTGTGTGTGTCGACTTGACCGGATCACAGGTGCCCCAGATATTTGGCTAAACATGATTTCTGGGTGTGTCTCTGAGGATGTTTCCGGGTGAGATTAGCATGTGAATTGGTAGACTCAGCAAAGCCGTTTGGCCTCCCCAGTGTGCGTGGGTGTCATCCAGTCTCCTGAGGACCTGAATAGAACAGAAAGGTGGAAGAAGGCAGAACTGGGCCCCCCTGCCTGACTGGTGAGCGGGGACGTTGATCTCCCCACCTTATCACTGCTGCTTCCCAGACTGGAATCTACATGCTCTCCTCCCCTGGCCTTTGGACTCAGACTGCATCACACCACGTGCTTCCCTGGGGCTCCAGCATGCAGCTGGCAGATCACGGGACTCCATAATCGCACGAACCGATTCCTTTCATACCTATCTGTCTGCATATACGTATTCTATTGGTTCTGTTTCTCTTAGAAACCCTGACTAAGACATCCATCAAGAGATTCATGGTCCAGGTGACCCCATGAGAGAGTTTCCACGGTCCTGGTGAGAATGAGGACAGCTCCTTGCATGCCGGTGTGGGGACACTTGAAGAACTCTGCCCTACAGTGGGCCGTAGCTGCCAAGTAGAGGCTTGTAAAAACTCGCCCTTCCTCCCTTCCCCTTCCTTCCTTCATTATTTCCTTTGTGATCCTGGATTATAATCTTATAGCAGATTCTCCAGGATCTCCATACAGAATGCTGAGTGTTTGTAACATGATGAGGCTCAATCAACACAGAAATTGAGCTATGAGCTACCAGCTCAAGGATGCACCTCGTGAAACAGAAGAACAGTCCTCTTTGACTCATTTAGAGAAAAAGAAGGACAAGCGAAGTCTATGGTTCCTCTTCCAAGGGCTCAGGAGACCTACTTTGTGAGCTGTCCAGCTGAGCAGCCTAGAGTTCCTGTTCGACTGTGAATGGCTCCTCCTGGAGAAAGAATTCTACCCCATCCTGTAGGGAAGTGTGCTCTTTTGCACGGCATCCCATCAGAGCTCATGAGTACAATTTTTGTAATAGTTCATTTAGGGTAAAGAAAAATTAGTAAACAAATGCTCCTATAGAACTGTGCAGTATAGCAGGAAATTAAAATGCCCTTTGTTCTGCCTCAGAGTAAAGGAGCTCTGAATTCTAGAAACCCGGTCATCCTGGGCCGCCTCTTAGGCGGGTGTTAGTGCGTTAATGTTTTGCAGCAGTCCAGAGTATATGAGCAACCACAGGACTTTTATTGTCTGCTTCCCTAATCTGTCCTGCTATAACTTAAAAAAGAAGTTACAGCATCTCTATAAAGCTATTTGGTTTTAACTAGGTTGTTAAATTTGTTTGCTGAAGTCAGCTATAAGGCGTCAAGAATTTCAACAGCACAGGGTGTCAAAGATAAATACTGCAGTCAGTGTGTGGCACTGGATGAGATTTATTTTGTAAACTTTGCCAACCCCAAAAGGGAGATTATATGTTTTGGGAGAGGGGGCACCATCCTGTTAGCAATGTTCATTTAGATTTTTTTCTTACCCCAAAAGGCATTAAGTCTTTTCATAAATATTAACAGAAGTTTGTTGTGAAGTGTGAGTCCCAAAGTGTTGGGGAGAAGGGTTAACTGGCAGATTTTGCCCCCAGGTGTGGACTGTGTCTTCTCCAAGGAGAGCTGGTTTCTCCTTCCCGTGTGGCATAAATTGTCTGCTTTCATGCTTCCTAAAGAATTAGAAAACATTTGGAGTCAACCCATCCAAATTTTTAATTTTGTTTCTATAGTAGCTGCTTATTGGATGTTAACTATGATATTCAGATATGAAATCAATTATTTTTCCCCTCCTGTGGCTTCTATTTTTGACATCATGGCCATTCCAAGGATGCCAAACCCTTCCAGCTATTTGTTTATGAAATTAAGAAAAAAAATATGGGCTCATTAATTCATTTCTAAAAAAATTATTTTATTTCAACTAGTGGTTCTTAACTAGCGGCAATTTTGCCCATCCCTCCCCCAACCCCCCAAAAATGTGACAATACCACTTTTCATTGTCCCTCCTAGGGAGGGAGGATATACTGGTATCTGGATGGAGGCCAGAAATGCTTCTAGGCATCCTACCATGCCCGTGACAGCCCCCACAACCAGGAATCAGCCTGCCCAGAGTGTCAGAAGTGCCAAGGGTGAAAAAATCTGATATGCCAATTATAAACTCTCCTTCTTAGACAAAAGGAGAGAAATAGTTCTCTGTACTCATGTGCCTTGAAGGCACCAGGGCTTTGCTGAGATTATCCCATTTAATTCTGCCTCTGTAAGAAAGAGTCTTTTCTGATATGATCTGAAAGTTGTGTTCTACAAACTCTCAGTGATCAAAAATTGGCGAGAACCTCAGCCTCCCAAAGTCCAACCCAAAATATTCCTCTTTCATCTCGCCTCACCCCACAGTGGCCTTCTGCTCTGCCCACCACGTTCGCATCCCAGAAACCCTCTCTTCTTCTGTCTAAATGCTACCTCTCCAGCCTCACCTTCCCTAATGCCTTCGCTGACTTTCCCAAGCCACTCACTGCTAGAGCTCCTCAAGGCTCAAGTCCAGATCCACCTCCTCTCCTGCTGGACACTTTCTCTGGGAAAGCTTAGCCACACTCAACTCCAACCACCTCCCAGCATGGACACTTCAGAATGCATGACTCAGCCCAAAGCGCTTACATTCCGCATCCATTTCAATGCCTGGCTGTTCTCTCCTTAGGACACCTCAAAGACAACTCAAACAGACACCTGAAATGTAACCTGAATCCATGACCTCCCTCCTAATCCTTGTCCCCTTCCAGCACCCCTTGGCTGGCTCAGGGAATGGCTCCCCTTTACCTGATTTTGAGGTGGAGCCCACAGGTCATTCTTTACCCTTCGTTCTGTCCAATGGCCTATGACCAAACCATTGCCAAACCCTGTAGTTGACTTCCAAGATACGTTCAGATCCATCCACTTCTTTCCAATCTCCATACCACCCTCTTATACAAATTACCACTGTGTCCAACCTGGACGGCTGCAGTAGGTGCTCACTAGCCTTCTTGTATCCACTCCACTCTCTGACCTGCAGTCCCAGGGATCCAGCCAAGTGCACGTCAAGTCGTGATAACCATCCTCGCACCAACCTTCCCATACACTCATGCACATGCACCTGCACAAACACACACCACTTGAAGCCCTTTACTAGCTTTCTGGTGTTCCTAAGATAGAACACAACTTCTGAACTTGGCACGTAAGACCCTCCATGTTCTGGTTCCTGCAGTTCACTCTCTGACCTCCAAACACATGGACCTTGCAGTTCCTCCCACTTGTCTTACTCCCTCTGACCACAGGGCCTTCACCCATGCTGCTCACTCTGCTGAGAGCACTCTTTCTCACCATCTCCCTCATCAGCTCTCACCCACCCCTCAGATCATGGCCCAACATCATTTCTCCAGGAAGCTTTCTTGCTCTTCCTGACCTGGAATATCCTCTTAGAGCACCATGACCCCACCTCCTCCAGCAGTTCCCCAACAACCTTCCATGTGTTATCTACATCATTGTTTGGCTGTCCTCTGTATCTCCCATTGATCATATGAAACTGAGGGCAGGGAAACTGAGGCCTTAGAGATGCTAATGAACTTGGCCAAGGTCCATGAGTAGACGCAGGTGCTGTCCTACCTTAGGCGTCACTGTTCTCTGAACAACTGGCAGTTCCATGCGGTGCAACTATAGTGCATACCCAGACTGGTTTCGTCTAAATACCACCTAAATAAGGAGGAGACAAATCTTTTCGATAGAATGAATGAATACATGAATGTTTTCTGCTCTCCATTTGCCCTCTTCGGATAGTTGATCTACTTTTACAGTTTTCAAATTTAAGAATCGCCTCCCTAGGGAGAAACACACCAATTTTCCTTCCAACGGAGGGGTGAGCCACCACCTTGCAGCACTGCCCCATTTAATGCATGCTCTCCCCTCTCGAGTCGGCAGCGAGGAGGGCCCTTCTGAGCCGGGCATCTCTGCAGCATTCCGCATTTGCTTGCAGGGAAGGCCTCCAGCCTTCAGCACAGACACACCTCTCGCTTAGGATTGGCATGACTAACACGAAGGCCTTCTGTTGTGTCAGTTTTCGGAGGAGAAATGCGTTTAAAATAAGCCTTAGCGTATCCTTTAATAAAAGAGTAATTGGCAGCCAGTAATTACACCATACCTGGGAACGCCGAAAGAATCACAGTGAAGCCAAGTTGTTTCCATAATGGAAAAGTATAAAATCCTGGAAATATATATTTAGTAAAGAAATGGCATGAAAAGGAAACACAGTTCTTAAAATAGAGCATATAGGAAAGTTAATCAAAGACAAGATGCTCAAGAAAATGTAAATTTTACGGTTTCAATAGGGAAGGTAATATGTGTCAACAATCCAGAGACCGACCCATAACAGGACAAGAGTTCATTGCAAAGCGGTGAGTTAATAAATAGGTAGCTTTTGTTCTAATTTTCCACCTCTAAATTTAGATTCACTGCAGTACACGGTTCCCCGTCTTAAAATGCATGCCAGAGAGCCTTTATTAAATTCTACATTGACTTTATTCATTTTGTGCTGCACTTCAAAATGTGAGATATTTTGCATTGCCCATGAATTACAGTTACCTGTTCAGTTGGGAACTGGTCTGAAATTATTTGTTTCTGGGACCCCAATTGGATCACGTTTAATTGCTTTGAAAAGAACGCAGAAAGCAATGCTGAGCTGTGTTTGCCTCTCCGCGTTACCAGATGACCGACTTCGGGAGCAGGACTGACAGGTCTCAGCATTAGCACTTGTATGAAATTCTCGGTCTCTGCAGAGTGGGAATTAGCAGACTCTCTGAAAATAGCCAAGCCACTTAAGCCCTTAGTCACACTGACTGCTCACAGGTCTTTCTCCTCTCTCCTTTCCTTCCCTTCCTCCCTCCCTCGCGGAAGGAAATTGGAGGTAGAGTCTTTCTTCCAAAGAGAGGCGTCCAGACCAAGGCCCCCTTAGCAGCAGAGTGATAGGCTTACCCCCCGAGCACCCTGTCTTCACCAGCGGGATGGGATCATAGTGCCCACCCAAATGCAGCTCCTAGCACCGAGCCTGCCACAGTCCATCGGCCATGGCCTTGGCCACCTCCCCTGATTCCAAATGCACCTGGAGTCTACCTTGCTGACACTTTGCTGAGCCATCTCCTCCCTAAACCAAGCTCTCCTCTCGTCCCTCTCTCCCCGGGTTCGTTCCCCAACAATCTCATGACTGTGGCACCTCTTGCCTTCTCCAGATTTGGGGACTTGATATAACTGATCACCCCACAGGACCAGAACCAGGGCCCCCTACTCCCGGATCGTAAGAGGCAGAAGTCACCAGAATCACCTCTGTTTCTTGGGAAATTCCTTCTCTACCCATAAGCCTCCCTTCCTTCCTTCTCCAACTGCCAACCCGGCAGACCGAGGTTGAGGGAAGCGGGTAGCTGGTTTCCTGGGGCCCTGGCCGAAAGAGGAGGTGTCTTTAACCCACAGGGTGCAGAGCTGGAAGGCGGAGTAAAACCGGAAGTCCTGTGCCCCAGAGAGCACTTATTTAGGCCAGGAAAGCACACCAAAACCAGAGCACCCAGGAGACCTGACAGACTTGGGTGGCAGGGAGCCCAGCAGAGATGAGCAGAGGGGCTGCCTGCGAACGAGGGGGAGGACTAGTGAATGACTGGCACTCTGGGATCCTCCCCAAAGTGAGGCCCCTTGCCTGCCCTTCTAGCAGAAACCCCAGTACGTGCATCTGTGCACTGGGGCCCTGAAGATCCTGGAGCTCCTGCACCCCGTATCTGGGCCCCCAACCTCTCCCTGCAGTCGGGAGAGGCCCCATTCCTGAACTGGGGCTGCAAAGGCAGTGGCCGCTGACTGCCCACGGGCAAGAATACAGGACTGTCCTGTAACAGGGCACTTCTGTGCCCCCAGCGACAGCATGCCATCATTCGCATGGAAAAGAATGCACCAGCCAAGGGTGTTCAGAGGAAGGAGGGGGATGGTCTTGCACATCTACAGTCATCGCTGCTTTGGGCGCCAGGACTCCTGCGGCGAACTGGGCATTGCTGGGTGGCCTGGGCAGCACCCCTGGATCTGCAGTGCTCTGTGAGGACAGAGGGGACCCCAGTCCCCACCAGGGCGCTGGGGCGGTCCCTGTCATGACTGCAGACTCACCTTAACCATGGCCTCTCTCTTCCCTCGTGACTCTCACCAGCTTGTTTCACTATGTTTTCAGACACTATATAGAGAAAGCTTCACTCGTGAGAGCAAATCTCCCCTCCCCTGCCTGTTCCACCCGGAGTCCTGGGTGTGTGCCAACTGGCAACTGTAAATCACGACCTGACCCAGGGCCTTCTATCCTCCCAGATCTGTGCGCCTTCCCTCACCCGTCCTGGAGGCACGCAGCATGGTTGCCTGTAGATCCCTTCTGAAATTGGCAGCCTCTCTTCTGGAGTCGGCGAATAAAATCCCAGACATCCGCAGAAGACAGACATCCAGGGTCTCTGGTCCAAATCTACTGGTTGGAAACTTGAGGTCAACTTCCTTTTCTAACAGAAACTCTGCTCTACCCTTTGGCTCAGATGTCATCTACTTGGCATAAATGGAGAGAAATAAAATGACCAATGACTGTTGACTTGACCTTTGGGCATCTGGTGTGAAATACCATGTGCCCTTCCCCGAGACCAACCCTGGTGTGATCACTCTGGAAACAGACTCAGTTACTCTACCCTTACCCTGCCATCCCCAGTGATGCAAAATGAGAGGGTGGAAGATTTTGGGGAGTAATCAAGAAGGGAAATCACTATCATCCCAACAGCTCAAAAAGAAATGGCCCAGACATCTCTTTTCAATGGAACAACATAGAAGGGTAGTAAGGATGTTCATAGTGTAAGCTACTTCACAGCATGCCTGGGTTCTCCTTAAATTAAAACCACAGTTTGACCAATAATGTCTGAAACCAGGCCTAGGAGAGACTGTAAAAGGAGATCCTCTCTCACCAAAAATTCCCACAATGGACATCCACCCCACATTCATGCCAGACATTGTTCTAAGGCCTACATCTATTCTCACATCTGATTGTTCTTGTGTGCTCATCTCCTCTTCCTTCTCCCACTTCCTTGTCTTTTTTTGAGCATTCCCGTCTTTTGCTTTCAATCTTAACCCTCTCTCCTCTTTGTGATGAGTAGCATCAGCGGGCCAGGCCATCGAGACAGGTAAGTACTTTTTCCATCGGGGGGGGGGTCCCCAAAATAGCGTCTTTGAGTGGGAGTGGATTTTTTTTAAACTTGTGTCAGAGCCAAAATCTTTGCTAAGAATGGCCCCAGTTTCTGAAGGTGTCCTGTCAGGAGGTCTGTCCACCATCCTTCCAGGCTACAAGCCTAAGCCCACTGGGTCAAGGCAGGGCTCTGGACAGTCCTGAGCCCTGGCCTGCAGTCCACCCCCTCCCAGGGCTCTGACACGCCAGGCAGCTCCCTGTGGGTCCCCGGCCCAAGTCCATGTCCACTGGGGCTAGAGGCTGCAGGCTGCCTGTCTGGCCACGTTCCAGGACCAGCTTCCCGACCCACCTGTACTCATGCTCCTGTCTCCTCCCGACATCACCGTCTCTCCGGTGGCAGCTAGCGGCCCCCTCACGGGAAGTCATCTCTCCTGCCTCACTTGCCCGCGCCCAGCGATGTGCTGAAAGCACTTCCCGGGCCTCCAAGTGGGAGCTTTTCTACGAGCTACAGATTCTGCCCCCGCCCATTGCAGCCAAAGCGAACTTCCCAGCCCCTACTCGAACCATCCAAAGAAAGTCCAATCTGATTTACAGTTATGTTAAATACAGATCCCAGTGGTGATGCCGATTCAGGGGGCCGGCAAAGGAAAGACGGAGTCAAAGTGCAATGGGTGTAACCCTGAAAATCAAGAAGGATTTAAAGTGGGGCTTCTTCTCCCTCTACATACTTAATGCACACACGTGCGGGACTACAAAGCAAATGAGGCCTCTTGTTCTGTGCTCACAGTGATGGTCAGGTCATCTTCCATCAGCCCCACCAATTAGTTAATGTGAATATTTGAGGAGCTTTTCAGTGTGTGTGAACTGAATTGCCAATTAATCCCAGGACGTGCTCTAAGAAGTCAGGACGGCCCCTCCCTGCAGGACGGCATCATAAAAGAAAGTCACCTGAAACAAATCTGCAGCATATAAATTAATTAAAAATTGAATGGGGTCATTTTACGTTTTGAAGATTATAAGATTAGCTAGAAGGAACTGAGACAGAAAAGCAGTATCAAGCCCGAGGGGGGAAAAAAAAAGCTTAAAAAAATATAACCATGAGAGCGCTGAATCTTATCTGAGGCAATCTCAAGGCCCCCAGGAAAGTTCCAGCATGGTCTTAAGAGGGAGGTCACATAATTCTCTTCTACGAACCAATCAATGGCATCCAGCCTGGTGGTGACGGGCGTCGCTGGGCTGAGTTCAAAACACCTTCACATGGAGTAGAAGGCCCTGCCTCCCTCTGATGGGGATGGCGTTCTCGGTGACAACTGCATTAATGCCGACAGAGAGCAGAGCCGAGCGAGGGGACGCGCTGGGCGGCTCTTGACTTGGGCTGCAGCAGTGAGGCGCCGATCAACGTGTTACAAAGGTGTAGGAGTGTCGGATTCAAATCGTCTTTCTGATCCATGTCCTTTCTGATCCAGGCCCAGAGAGCAAAACCTACAATGAAGGGGATGTGAAAGGAGCCAAACACACTATTTCACCAGGATGCCCAGTGAGAGGCAGAAAGCCTGCCGGCTCACGGAATGCTGGATTCTCACACGAGACCTCCGAGGTCTCTCCAGTGACCATACTCAAGTGTTGTTAGCAACAATAGAAAGCACAACTTAAGTATGTGACTTAGTGACATTTTTTTAAATGCATTCGGGGTTCTTTTGAGGGTTCTAGAATTCCCATAGCAGAGGCACTCTTCAGTCCTGCTGACATTTGGGGACACACTTGTCAAATCCGTATTTGGCGCCAAAAATGCCTGTGTGAAAACATCTTTTTTCCTATTGTTGAGTGAAAATTCCATGAGCAAAAAATTCTTGCATTGTGTCCAGTAGAAATACGTATTTTCACTGAAAATGTTACCCCAGTGAGCTTGCTTGAGATGTTTACGTTGGAAATAAGTAACAGAAACACAGCACGCTCTCTCCTTCCCTTTCCCTCTTCTCCGACCTCATCCTCCACTCTTTATTAAGAGAGCGGGAGTAACCTGGCTGCAAATCCACAATGACAAATGCAACTGCTCTCCTCTCGGTCACAGGGAGCCTCTTCGATGTCATCTGACATCTGCAACACAGCTGTTTGCTCCCCCATGGTGCGTCTCTCTTTAAAGAATAGCGTAGAAGGCTCCGACTTGCAACTATGGCAAAGGCTCTTGGCACCGGGTATTTGCAGACTCTGGCCCAACTGGCTGAAGTAAGTCTTTGCTCATTTACCAGCCAGTTCAGGTCTCAGCTGCAGTTTTCAGCTTTGATCAGAGCTGAAGCCCATATCACTGTAGCATCATGTGTGAGCCTGGGTCTGGGAAGACCAAGAAGAAGCACAGAGGGGACATGGAGCAAGGCTGGGCCACCTGCTCCCCCATTAGGATGGGATGAAAGGGTGCAGCTGATGGCCCCGGGGAGAATGGGGTGTGCCTGCGAGGATGAACCAGGGAGGATTGGAGAGGGCTTTCCAGGGGACTAGCATTCCACCCCACCTTGCTGCCACTTCCTGAGTGATAGGTACTGGACTTGGCAGTCAAGGACTTAGAGCCTGGGGATGACCCAGACACACGGAAGAACTAATTCTAATGTATGTCAGGCTGAAGAAGGCACAAATGGGGAAGCCATAAAGAACTCAGGGAACATACAGAGAGGAAACAAAGAAATATCAGGATAGCCTGCAAGGATAGCTTGGTTACAAAAGCACCCATAAAAGTGAAAGTTGGGGGGTGGGGCAGTGGGAAGCTGCCAGGACCTTTTCTCCCTTCATTCAAATCCAACTATAAAGCACCTAATCATACTAATATTATTGCACCTACAACATGCAGGGCACACAAATAAGTAAGGAATAGTTCCTTTCCCCCAGGACATCAAGACAGAAACACGAATGACTGTGGGAAAGAATTTGTAAGTTACTTTGTAAGTGAAAAGCAGCAGGGGAGTGGAGAGGCGAGAGGGACCCTGTGTGACCGCGAGAATCTGGAGAGCTCCCCAGAGAAGTTGCCATTTATCATGGGCCTCCGAGGTGAGTGGGATTTCAATTTACCAAGATAGGAGGTTGGTTTGGGCTTAAAGAAAGCCAGGTAAGGAGGTTTCTTCCCTTACTGGAGGCTTGAAGGAGGGAGCGCACCTTGAGTACACATCCTGTGCTCTCTAAAGACAGGGTTATTTGGAAATACGGCCTCCCGGTCCTGCTTGGAGGGCATCCACATTCAGCAGTTATGGGGACAGCAGTCAGACCAGGAACCAGGAGAGTGCCAGGTGAAGGAGAGCTAGACGCCCCCTGGCTTGTACCCCACTTCCTCCGGGCCCTCCTCCCCTCCTCTTCCTCAGGCCCCCAACTCCTCCTCCACGCTGTGCAGCTTTGGGCAAGCTACTTAACCACTCTCTGCCTCCAAGTTTCCCTCTGTGAAATGGGGACATTAACAGCAGTCTGAAGATGAAAGGGTCTAGCGCTTTGTAGAGCACTTAGCAGAGTGAGCATTCACAGATGTCATTATTGCTGGTTGCTCTTCCATTCCTGCATGGTCTCATCACACCACGACTTCATCATCACTTGTACTCTGAGTGCCCCCCATCCATACCTGTGGCCCGGCTTCCCCGCTCCCACCGCCGGCGGTGAGCCTGTAAATCCCAGAGTCCTGTGTGATCACCCTCATTCCTGCAGGGCTGACAAGTACCTCAGACTTGTCAGACCCCCTGAAAACAAACCTCAGTATCTTCATCAACCTTTCCTCTTTTGTCCCCGATCTGGGTAATGATACCACCACGTGGCAACTGGTTGTCCCAAAGAGAACTCAGACGTTCATACGAGACCTGCCCTTCATTTTCCAGCCAATAAATAGATCTGATTTACTCAAAACCTCCTGATGGATAAACTCCTTTCCCCCCCTGCTGCTGCTGGCTTATCACTTCTCCTCTATCCATCCCCTCTGCCTCCGGGCTGTGTCCCCTCCAACACGGCTCTCACACGGAAGCCAAGGGCGTTCAATCATGTGGTCTCTTGGTTAAGGTCTTGTGGCTCTCCGTGGCTCTCTGGATAATGCCTGTACTCCTTCCACCCACACGCAAGGCTCTCCGTGATCACATCTGCCTTTCTAGCCTCATCTTCATAATGCTGGGCTTCACATTTAGCACAGAGCAGGCTCCCAATAAATAAATAACTGTGGAATGAATGAATGAATGAGTGAATGAATGAATGAATTGTCCGAGGAAGAACCCTTCCTCTGGCCATTCTGAGCTCTTTCTGATTCCCTAGACATGTCATTCTGGAAGACAGGCCTTTTGCTTGCCTTCATACATTGTCTAGCTGGCTTCCTGCTTAATTGGCAGCTTCCCAGGCCCCCCTCGGGCCGAGATGGGTGTCCCTGTGCGCCTTCATAATACCCCCGCGCTATCTTCCCCTTTGAGGACTACTCCCTAAGAGCAGTTCGTTGCTGGTCACCCTACTAATCTCAGAGTCCAGACCATTCATAATTATCTAGAAGTCTCTGGAATAATGCCTAGGCACTGCCTGGTCGAAAGCAGGCATTCCATTAATGATTTATTAACCCGAAAATGAATGGATCAAATGCCAATTTTGTAGTATAAACAATAGCAGTGAAGGGAGGAATCAATGTGGCATCTTTTTTTTTTTTTTCCTTTTGGCTTTATTTCTGCGGGACCTTCCAGGACGCGCGACGTTCTGTCCCACAAGAATAGAACGGACCATAGTTTCCCTCCACTTTCTGCCAGGCTTCCTTCCTGCTTGTGGCACTGACAGACTTGGGGAAGGCCCACATTTCCCTCAGTTTTCTCATGGTGATGAAGAACTATCATTGTCACAGGGCGGTGCAGAGAAAGCCAAGCAGCATTCGTTCGTGGACTTCATCCACTGACAGTTGACACGGCCAAGAAAAGTTCATTAAGCACGGAGTAATAAAAAGCACGGGGGGAAAACAGAGACGGAACAATTCCCTGGTGCATTGCGAGAGCAGGCCTCTGTGATGAAACGTTCCTCAAGGATCTGGGGAAATTACATTATAAAACTGCAACAGACCGTGGGATAGAATAACAAGCTCCATCATAACGTCACGGGGATGCAAACATTTCTCCCGGCTGGGGGAGCAACACACAGCTGCTGCCCAAACACGCCCCGATGTCCAGGTGTTTCCAACCCCCCTCTGAGTGATGCTCTAAAGGCCCTTTTTATTCTTCCTGCATAGATGTTGGAGGGCATGAGAAGTTAGGGAAGTACACTTCCCTACCCTAAGCCTGCAAGTGAAAGCCGGTCAAGAAGCACCAGGTACATTTTGACATTTGGGTTTTTTCTGAAGGAGCCAGCAGTCAAAAAATTTGGTCGCTGTACCATGAATGACTTCCAAATCAACCTCATCTTTTCCCACACAAGGTCAACTGGAAAGATGCAACTTTGAAAGCACAGAGTAAATGCAATGTACAGATACCAGGAGAGACTCTGTTCCAAAAACTGCGTGCACTGTGAGTTGCACGCCCGTGTGACTTCGTGTCCAAACCAGGACATTTTTGAGAGCAAACAGAGAAATTATTCCTGCTTTCATCTGGCCATCTAGGCGTTAACCAGTGCTAGCCAGGCAAATGAGTGAGCATGGTTACCACTCCGAGGGGTGTGCTCTGTGGATTAAATCCTTGGTGAAGAGAAAAGTGTACTGAGGTTTAAAAAGGCCAACAAATACTTTTTTTTTAAAGACACTCTCCCCGGACTTAGTTCTTTGGCTGTTTCCTGATACAGTTTCGACCCAAATCGCAGAGGCATTTCTTATCAGCAAAAGCAGGCAATAAAATATGGGAAGGACTATAGGAGAAATGGGCCAGTGCTCTTGTGAAATTCTTTCAACACACCAGCATGCTTCTACAAACAGGAAAACATTTAGCAAGAGGTGTGCAAGCTGGTTATAGATGCAACCCGATGATTCAAAGGTGACTGTCATCTGGCGCACATCAGCGCCTCTCCCCCGGAAAAATAAGCCCATAAAAATGAAGCTTTGCCTCACATGTCTAAGTGTTTCTGCATTGCAAAAATAATTTGTATTCCAATCAGGTGATTTTGAAAAAGAGGTGAGAAACGGATACATAACTCTGAAGGCTGGCGACTTCAAAGCCTCCCTCAGAATTTCAGAGCCAGCTGCTCCCACGGCGCTGCCCTTGCCTGTTACCTCAAGGACGAGTAGTTTGAGATGGGCTTTCTTCAAGCCCAGCACCCCCAAAATAAAAGCACCCTAAAAAGTCTGAAGTCAGGGACCCCATGATTTTAAAGACCCACAAAACCAACACGGTTATCTTGCAGCATCTTCTGTTCACCGGCCGAAATTGTGCTCCTGATCTTTCATCAAGAAAGAAAAAAAAGTAGACCTGAGTCCCCTAGACCCCTCAGCGCATGCAAACCAGCAGGAGGGAGGGGCTGCTCCCCACCTCACACCTCCACCTTAGTGCAGTCACCTCCCGATGATGCTCCTGCTGCCGGAGGATAATGTGGGTTAATGAGGAACCCATGGTGGAGAGGGACGTGGGGGAGAAGGAGGAGCTGCTCCTCTCCCCAGGAGCTGTAAGCCCGCACGCCCGCTTCCAGGCAGCCCGCGCCATGCACGCGGCACCCTCTGGGCTCAGGGCTCGGCAGATCTACTGACCTTGAGCAAGTCCCCCTTTCCCTTGAGACAAGGTTATGATTCTACTACTCTTCAGATGGAGGCACCATGCAAAGCCGGCAGCTAGGAGCACGGTTACTGCACAAGCATACCTATTGTTAATACACCTATTCTGTGTGGGTCAATATATATATATATTATATATATATTTTACCTTTTTCTGGTTACCCTGAAGATTTCAATATGCATCCTTGTCATATTACAGACCAATTCTGATTTTTAACTTTCAACAGCTAGTTCTAAAACATTTGCACTCTTTAATTCTACTTAACCCCTTCACAGCATTTGTACTACTTTGACACTTAGTGCCACATAAAAATATTTTAAATTCTGTAAGTCATTACTGTTTTTGGTAATCACAATTACTTTATGTTTAATTCTTCATATATTTGCCTTTTCAGCAGTGCTTCATTATTTCCTGCCTTTTTTTTGGTCTGGATTTTTTTAATGATAGAATTCAATGCCAACAGACAAAAGGGAATTCCTCAAAAGAAAGAAAACTTTCCTAGACAAAAAAAAAAAAATAAAGTAGAAATTTTATATATATATATATACACACACAAACACATATATATATATGAAAGAACTAGAACTTCCCCGAGTTTTGTGTTTTACGGACAGTCCCCCAAATCAATTAATCCTCCAAAACACTGCCTCCACCTCGTCCCCTTCCCCAAGCGTATTTCACACTTCAGCAAAGCAAAATCTATTGTGAACCAAGGTTAAAATTTCATTGTCAGAATCCACTGATTTGAAATCATTCACACTACGGGGGCGCCTGGGTGGTGCAGTCGGTTAAGCTCTGACTCTTGGTTTTGGCTCAGGTCATGATCTCAGGGTCATGGGACTGAGCCCTGCATCAGGCTCCCTACTCAGCGGGGATCTGCTTGAGATTCTCTCTCTCCCTCTGCACTTCCCACTGGTGTGCTCTCTCTCTCTCTCTCTTTCAAAGATATAAGTCAACAAATCTTGAAATCATTCATACTAGGCAGAAGTCTAACTTTGCCCAGCTACCTAGTCTACTTTCACACAGAAATTTAAATTTATAAACAGTATTTGGGAGAAGTATCAAACTCATCAGAGAATCCATTGTTTCAACACATCGGAGGCTCTCAATCACAAATAATTGTTATGGGAAATAAGTCGTTAAATATTGAGTATCACAGCTCCCTGAAGACTCCTAAAAGGCAAGGTTTCTATCTTTGTTGTAACACTGTAACTCATTCAAATAGTTTCAAACTCTGACTGGTAGACCCCTGGATTATCACCAGTGAGTGTCATCCCATTCAATCTGAAATGAAAAAGGTCCTGTGTTAAACGAACAACTGAATTTTGCCGTGTTCAGTATTAGTCCCCAGTAAGGAGGTGGTGTCGATGGGGCTGCTTTTTTTTTTTAAGATTTTATTTATTTATTTATTTGAGAGAGAGAGAAAGAGAGCACAAGCAGAGGGGGCTGGGAAGGAGGCAGCTGCAAAAGTGCTCTCAGCCCCCCAGAGTGGAAAGGCCCCAGTTGAGTGGACGTGAGCTTCTGTTTTCTGTGACCCGCATCTACCACATCTCGGGCTGTGCCCCACGTTCCATGGGCCTCCTCCAACGGCCACCTCGTCTTCAAGCATCTGTGATATCACCTCCGTGGCAACATTTCTCACTTCACAGCAATAGTTTATCTTCTGGAAAGAGGAAATCCAATATTGTCAATAACCCCAGCAGCAGAACAAAGTACTGATGTTCTCAAGGTGGGCTTATGTCAAGACCTTCTAAAATATGGCATGAATTACTCGGCCTGTGAATGCAAACAATGCATGACTACATGAGGAAAGGATTTCTAACAGCCTTCCTTCCATATATATTTGAGTGTTTTCACTTATCTGAAGCAAGCAGTCAGCTGGACTTCATTCCTTTCTGACTCCAGTTTCTGTTATCCTCCCTGATACATCTGTTGCCAAAAATACCTGGATCCCAGCTCCAAAATCTTACTTTAATTGAAAACTAATCAGTCCTTAACCTCTCCTAACTCAATGTGGTTGACCCATTTGTTTCCAAAGTTTGAACCACTCCTTAACCTTGACCAGGTTCTGACTTTCAGTGTCAGATTAAACTTGATTCTGACCTTTGCGTCAACTTTTTTAAAAAGTCCTCTAAAGCGCCGAACTCTGCCAACGCGTGGCCACACTTCAGAATGGGGCTGGAAAGTTCAGAAAGTCCTTCATGTGCTGCCACCAGGGACAAGTGGACTGCTTGCGCCCTCCCCTTGCCCATCCTTCCCCTTGTATGCAAGATACCCCAAAGTCGGCTTCCCGCCCCAGAAGATCAGAGACTCCAATAACCCCCAAACTTCTGTGATACTCGCCACCTCTCCGGCAACAACTCCTCAGTCAGTTGGGTTGACCACATCCTAGACTAAGTGCAGAGATGAGCAAGCTGAAGTTAGAAGTGCAAACAGCGCAGGGCTAATATGGCCCATGGGAAGAGTGTCACAGTCGTCCAATCCAGCCTTGAATTCTGGCTTTCCTGTTTACTAGCTGTGTACGCCTTCACAAATTTTATCACCATTCTGTGCCAGAATGAGAAAGAGCACCAGTGGTAATCCCTACCCCACAGGGGTACTATGAAGATTCCTTGTGATGATATAATTAAGGCATCAGAGCTTGGCACACAATAAACGCTCAATAAATGTGCACTTTGGGGCACCTGGGTGGCTCAGTCAGTTGAGCATCTGCCTTCAGCTCAGGTCTTGATGCCGGGGTCCTGGGTTCGAGCCCTGCGTCAGGTTCCCTGATCAACGGGGAGTCTGCTTCTCCCTCTCCCTCTGCCTGCCGCTCCTCCTGCTTGTGCTCTCTCTCTCAAATAAATAAATAAATAAATATTTAAAAAAATAAAAATAAAAATAAATGGGCACTTGATCTACCTGTCTGCCTACCTGTCTCTGTGTATCCATATCTATCTAGTTCTTCCTCCTATAATGGAGTTTCAGCTCCTTGGGAGCAGACACCATCCCTAATTCACCCTTTCACCCAGCAGAGAGGGGAGCTGTTAAACATTAATTGATCTAACATTGTTAAATTCACACTTGAACTCAACTTTCTGTCATTTAAAAAAATATTTTAATTACTGGAACACATCTCTAAACAAAAATATGGGCTTCTCCTTTTTCTTTGCATACGAGGCTTCCAGGGATTTTTTTAAAGCCTTTGTACATGGTCTTACTTCTTGTGAGGACATCTGAAACCGGGGCAGCATCAGGCCTGAGAGCCAGCCCAGCGGAGAGCTGCCACACATAATGTCCTATGCACGGATGCTGTCAGTCCCCACTCGCGCATGCGTACACACACACACACACACACACACACACACACACACACACACACCGGGGCAGGGCAGGCAAACTGACCTACTGAATTATAATTGAATGCACATCTTATTTTTGTGAATGCTTCACACACTATTGCCCACAGACTTCCCTGTACCTGGAAAGGCCAATGACCTATGGATTGGGCAAGATTGAGGAGGCAGAGGGCTGTTATTTATATGCTTCAGGTAAAAAAATAAATAAATTTTGTCTTAAAACACAGAAGCAGTTGGAATCAAGGTCAATTTCTTGGTTTGAAGCAGTTGGGTAATTGTTCAAAGCACGGACTTCACACTGTATATGAAAGAGAGACTTTAAAGCAATCTTAGCATTTAAGGCACTTTCAGCAAAATGCCTGAGTGTTGACTATGTGCCCGGTGCCACAAGAGGTGTGGGTGGCAAAAATAGGCCCCAGTCTTATCAGAGGGCGGCCATGTAACTCAAGGGCAGCGAAGTGATATTTCAGCATCCAGTGATAGTGTCGGACACATTGGTACTTCATGGAAGTTTGTACAGTGGGGCCACGGGTCAGGGAATGGGCAACCTGGGTTTCCAAAGAATTCTACAAAGGGGACCCATTTAAAAAAGTAGATCAAGTGAAAATTCAAGTTTATTCAATGTGCCGTCATGTGCCCAACCAAAACCATTCATGAAAAACCCCGAGAAAATGTGCCCAAACCATCCTTCTTCGGTTGTTATTGTTGTAGTTAAGGGTAGCAGCCCCAGAGGCAAATGTCTGGCCCAAAGAGTGACATGTCTTGTCTCTCAGCAGTTTGGCACAAGAGCATTGAATCTACGGGGGAAGAAAGCCTCCTGCCACAGGCAATTTCCCGATCCAGAGGCCAGTCCCTCCAGCGCCACCAGCAAAGGAGTAAGAGCTTCTCCTCTCACAGACCGCAGTGCTCTGCTTCATTTCGGTCCACCCACATGAGTGCTTCCATTCACTCAGCAAACACTCCAGGGTGAGCACCAAGTGCAAACATCAGGCTGCGTCTGGAAACAGCAGAGCGAAAGGACCCCACCCACAACGGGGCAATCACTTGAGTCCTGCTGTTGAGCTTCACTAACAAATTACTCAAAGGCAGGCAAACTACAGGAATAAAGATGAAATTGGAAAATCCAACTTGGACTCTTCTTTTAGAAGCCCATCTCCTAGACCAGGAAGGTTTCTCTTTGGAGCTCTCTGGAAATCAGGGCACCATGGTTCTCTGTGGCTGAGCTAGAGGTGCTGCTGCCTCCACTCGGGAAGTACCTCCTTCCCCGTCCCTCCGCCCCAGACATCCCTTCAACGAAGCCACAAGGCTCTCCCCTAGGGAGTGCAGCCAGGTCAACTGCCAGGGTCTTCTGCTCTTCCAAGCCCCACTGGAGCCCTTGACTGAACCACGGGACCTCTGGTCAGAATTCCTCCCCACGCTTGGCTTATGGAACCATGATTCAAGTGTGCTCAACCACCTCTGCCAACCAAATCACGTCCTCTTAGTTGCCTGCTTCTGTCTCTGAGCCAATTGTCTTCTACCCCATTATTGTTTTGCCTCCTGTCAATCAATTTATGGCTTATTATAAAATTAGCATCCCCACAGTTGCCACAACCTACAGAAGACTGTTTTTGTCTAAAGCTTTTTAAAAAGCAGATTCATCAGGAGCTATTCTAGATAAACATATGCCACCCTTATATATAATAAGAATTTTGGAAGAGGGTTATGCATCTTACTGCCTGATAAAAAATGTCATGCTTCCACGACTCAACAATGCTCATCAGCCTCCCAGCCCAACCAAGTCTATTCTGGTACCTAAAATTCTATTTACTCCTTTAAGTTAAGACTTACAGAATCTTTGGAAAACTGAATTTACATCAGCTATGTGTTCACCTGCTCTTGACATTAGTAATCAGCTCGGCTGTTAACAGGTGGTGATGGGCAGGACCCAGCTGGAAGGAGGGACAAAGGAGGCCAGAGGGGCCCCAGGGCCAGGCAGTGCCATAGAGTCCAAGAGGGAGGGGCACTGACTGAGCAATCCGAGGACCCCAATCTTGCCGTCTTCATCACGGCACTTCAGCCTGGTTGAAAAGCAAAGTATGAGGCCCCTCACTCCAACACATTTGCTTTATTTGGAAGGCATCTTTGCTGAAAATCACAGTTCATGACTTCTTCTGTCTGTCTCTGCAACACCCTTCCCCTCCCATTTGACGTAAGTATTGTCTATCCTTTCATCAACACACTTTAAATCCATAGGGGGAGGTTTTTAAGAATGTCTCCAAACAAGGCCATATTTTGGCATTTAGCGATGGTGTCAAGAAGTCTCCCTCCTTGGGTATTTACTTTGCAGTAGCCATATCTTTTCCCAAATGAGAGCTTCATGATGCCTTTCTAGAAGGAGGAGGCCCAGCTGGAGCCCAAGCAAAGGCTGCAGCTTTTATTGACATGTCTGGGCAGGTGCGGCTAAAAGGTGGGGTGGACTCTGAAGGGCTCTCCCAGCCTCAGGAACTTCGGGCCTGCAGGATGACTCAACTGAAGGGTAGAGAAGGCTGGGGACACAGCTGCATCACATCACAGGGATGACAGTCCCGAGCACTAGAGTGGCTTTGTCTCATGGTTATCGTCTGGAGGTTCTGGATGCACCCTGGATGACTGGAGTTAGTGGTACACCAGAAAAGAAGGCTTTTGGTTGAAAGAGACAGAAAACTTAGCCACAGCAGTGTAAACAAAGAAGAGACTCATTTTTCTGGTTCAGTGGTGTCATCCTAAGACTCTAGTGGCCTCCAGTTGGTTTGTTCCATCCGAAAGAAGAAAGAAGTCAACATGGTAGCAGAAGTTTTCAGGAACTCTAAGCAAACTCGGCTTCCTTTTGTCCCTTGGGCCAGCATTGTACTGGGTGATTAGTCCTAGCTAGAAGGTAGCAAAGGTAAGGGGGATTGGAAATGGAGGTTGGGACCACCAGGCGGTAGTATCTCCCTTAAGGGGAGTCCTGTAACATAGCATTAGGCTGTGGGGTATGCCATATAATAGGAGACTTGCTAGAATCTCGGGGCTTTGGAGAAACACAGTGACTTTCAGCAACTAGGATCTAGTAACTGTGTGATAGAGTAAATAAAAGACCACATGGCCCTTTGCTGGGGCATGGAACTGAGAACTCATTTGTGAACACAGGTCCTCCCTTCAGATGAAGAGAGAAACTAGGAATGGGCCGGGTCTATTGTGTGTCAAATGCTTTGCCCAGATTGTTTTACTTTATCCTTATAACAATTCTATAAATAGGCATCATTTTCATTTCTGATAAGAAAATGGAGGCTCAATGATCTTGAGCAACCCATCTAAGATGACTCAGCTAAAAAGTGCAAGAGCCAAACTAAAACCCACTCTCTCCATCCAAAGTCCATTTTCAACTCTGCACATGTTCAGATGACTCAATTTTATCTGGAGAATTATTTGATTATGTATAATATCCCGCCTATATCTGAAAAGATTTAAAACAGCTGCTTCTATGAAAACCCTGTCACCAGCTGCCTAGCTGAGTGATGTGTCTCTCAATTTCAAAGATAATGAAGATGCTGGGATTTTCCCCAAATGTTTAAGAAGTTCGGAAGCCCAGGAAAGTCCCAGGATCCCCAACCCCTGCAGCGATACTCTGTCTAAAACAGGTCGATTGTCCTTGCAAAATCAATACAGTCACCCATTCAACCGCTCTGGGGAGGGTAAGGATGGGGCTAGGGAGACACCATTTGAGGAGGAATAAAAAATCTCAGAAATCAAGATAAAATGATTTTTAATGTAATATTTTTAAAAATAAAAATTAATGCAGGGGTGCCTGGCTAGTTCAGTTGATTGGGCATCCGACTCTTGGTTTTGGCTCCAGTCATGATCTTGGGTCATAGGATGGAGCCCCGCGTCAGGTTCCACACTCAACAGGGAGTCTGCTTGGGATTCTCTCTCTCCCTCTCCCTCCGCCCCTCCCCACGCTTGCGCATGTGTACTCTCTCTGTCTCTCTTAAAAAATAAATAAAAATAAAACAATGCAAAAAATCCACGATGTGCCAAATCTCAAAACTTTGAAATAAAGACTGGTTGTCACTTGTTTTATTCTTTAGTTTCCAAACAGTGGTTCCCCCCAGCAGCCATTCCCAGTCCCTTGGCCTTTGAGACCCCTCTGGACAGCTCTGTGAGGGTTAACGGTGGGGTGCAAACAGATGGGGCAACGTGGGGCTTCATATATACTCATAGTTTTTTACTGCAGAGCCTCTATTCAATTTTCTCTGTGGTCTGAGTACTGGAGGACATTTTGCTAAGCACGTATGTGGGGCATAGTCTTCCTTTTGCTGCAGGCCCCAGTTTGGCCCCCTCACTCACACTGCTCATCCACACAGAAAGCGGAGAGGAGACAAACAAGGGTAGGGGGGTCTTGGATGACATTCGAGTCCATAGCCCTGCAGGCTGGTCCTATCCAGGCAAATTCCACACGCAGATGTCACTGCAGCACCTGTCAGATGTCCCTGTGTTTGGGTGAGACTGTAACTTTCAAGTGACCCTAACAATGTTGGAACACTCTCTTTTCCCCCAAAAGACACCTGGTGTGTAGCGGTGAGCAGACGTGGAGCATATTATTCATTAACAGTGCACCACTAATTGCTTTGACAGTAACAGAAAGGCTAGAAGGTATTACACTGGGTACATGACGTTGCAAACGGTGCTGGATTAATTTGCATTAAAAAGGTTGCAAGAGCAGTTAACACCTCATTAATATGATATAAATGCTAATTCATACACATCCCAAGTGACCCCCAAATTCTTATCACCCAACCAGTGCGAGTGTTGCTTCACAAAACACGCTGTATGGATCCCCCCTAAAGGCAGGGAGCAGCTCCACCTTCAAAGGGGGTGAAGGTCACGGGCACCACGGCTGCACTCAGTGTCTGCTCAGCCTGGCCCACAGCCGCTGCCTCAGAGCGGGGCGCCTGGCCACCAAGGCCAAGGCTGCAGCATTCCCCTGATGCCCTGGGGACAGCCAGGCCTCTGAAGGAAGGGCTGCACCGCACGCTGGGCAGGGAGGGAGCTCCCACAGAACAACTGAGGTTTTCCACCAAACAGCAGCTCATGGCGATCAAAGCCATCGCCTTAAATAAATGATTTATTTATACAAATAAAAAAAAAACAACAACCCTGGAGGGTCATGAAGAGTCAGAGATGTAATCGTACCACTTGGGAATGAGAGATGCTCAGAAGCTCCTGCGTCTGGCAACGCCTGGGGCTGTGATCGGGTACCTACATCAAAGGATGCGGCACAGGAGTTCACGCGGGGGATCACTTCCTGCAATTTGTTTTCAACAACGTTGTCAGTAAGAAAAAATTTCTCCCACTGCTCCTTTTCTTCACCACGAATCCCTTAGGAGGAAGGAGAAGACAAAATGAGGATGGATGTGGGGCACCTGGGGTGGGACACCCGCCTGGGTGAGAAGAATGTCCCACTGCTGTCCTCACCTCTACGTGCAGGTAAAGTGGCCTCCGGGATACGGTTAAACACACACAAACACACAAACACACACACGAGCGCGCGCACGCACATGCACGCACACACAGGTGCACACTACTTGTGCCAGCCCTGCCTCTATTCAAGCATCACCCTGGGTCTTCCTCACCACGTCAGTGCTGCAAAGTTCTCTGGAACTCAGCTCAGGGACACAATGGCAGTAGTCCCTCTCCCCACAGTGGCCATTCACCTGCTCCATGATCCATCCATGAGGCTGAAGAGACACCCGCAAATCCAGCCGAATTCCGAAGATGCACCGAGGGCCTGGGTGTTGCCAATGCCCATTCGGGTGCAGTGGGGTCAAGAGCAGATTCAGAGCAAGCCTCCAGGAGGATGGAACATCCAGCACGAAATTGATGGAGCACGTGTGGCCAGTCACCGTCAGTGCCGTGATAGAAAGCACCAAGTCAGGAGCTGGTCTGAGCCGGCCCCTGGAAGGTGAGAACATTTCGAAAGCCATAAAGAGCCATCCCAGGAGGATGAGAAGGGTGTCTGCAAAGGCACCACACAGGGAACTCGAGGCTGGTGGTCAAAAGCTAAGTCTGGGGCCACAGTTCTTCAAACCAGAACTGAGTAGTATCGCTTAGCAAGCAGACAAAGAAGCAGAACGTGTGATGAGAGAATGGGCCCAGGAAATGCGAGACATGGTCACTAGATCGGCGTTCATCAGCCTCAGGCCCAGCACACCACTCGACTTGAAACGTGAGTAGATTTCAGTTTGGTTAACACCCGATTAGAAGAATGGTTTTGTGTTGGAGAAGTATAGGAGCTACAAGCATAAAAAGTCAACTCCTAGTTGTGTGTTTGCACAACTAGAACTTGTCTAAAACAACACCAGGTGACTGAGATTTTTTCTGTCCTTCAAAAGGCACCCCTATGTGTCTCAAGTTTGGGAAACCTGGCAGCAGACCGGAAGCCTCTTGAGGGCAGGAACCAAGTCTTGCTCATCTTTGAACCTCCATTTCCAGCATGGCGGCTGGAAAGGCCCTGAGGCTAAGATCGCTGATCAATACCTGGGGACCAGACACCATCTCTGGTCCTAACGGTGAAAGCTGAAGTTTACAGCTCTTACTGTGTGCCAGGCGCTGTTTAAGCACTCAACGATCGTGATCTTTATAGCCAGCGCTGCAGGAGAGGAAGAGGAGTCCCCTGCCAAGATCCTATGCTTTACGGTCCAACATATCATGACATAAAACAAATTGCATTTAATACAGAACACATGAGCACCTTGTCCCCCGTGATCTGGCACTCAACAAGTTCATCTGCAGTCTGCTGAATATGTACCCCCCCCCAGTTTCAGTTTTAATCCCCAGAATCTGTAAATATTACCTTGTATAGGATTTTGCAGATGTGATTAAGTTGAGGATCTGGAGGTGGGGAGATTATCCTGGATTCCCTGGCTGGGCCCTACATGCCATCACAAGGATCTTCCTCAAACAGAGACAGAAGGAGCTTTGACACGTGTGCAAGAGGAGGAAGCAATGGGACCCTGGAGGCAAACGTTATGATGTGTCCACAAGCCAAGAAATGCCAGTGGCCACTGGAGATGGAAAGAGGCAGGGCCCAGATTCTCCTCTAGAGCTTTCTGAGGGACGGCAACCCTGCCAACGCCTTGACTACAGCCTGGTGGTGGGGACTTCAGATTTCCGCCCTCCCGAACTGGGAGAGAATACATTTCTGTTGTTGTCAGTGCTCCCAGCGGGGTGACTTGTTACAGGAAGTTAAAATGGCCTCCTTGAACACCTGCTCTCGTGATAACACCATGCAGGTCCAGACTTGGGCTTCTCCACATCGCTGGCCCTAGGTCTTCAAAATAAAAGGCGGTTGTATCCAAAACCATGAAGTTCTGAGGGTTGAATACTGGTACTGTTTTGCAGTGAAGGGAAGGATGGAGCAGCAGAAGCAATTAGGTAAGAGAAAAGACCGATTAATGTTCTTGTCTAATCCTTTCTCTCCAAGGGTATGTCTGCGGTAGATTCCTAGACCTGTCAATCATCCTTTCTTCTGCTTCTCTTCAAGTTCCAATTCAGGCTTCCGAGGCTAGGTGTGTATCCCATTCAGTGTGGTATCTGCAACCGTTGTACATGGTGATTCATATTAAGTGATTCATATTGCTCTTATTAAGTGATTCATATTGCTCTTATATTTCTATATATGTGGGTATATACATAATATGTATAAAACATGATACTAATTCTTTACATGGGCAACCAAATGAATAGTGCAAACTTTTTTTTTTTTAAAGATTTTATTTATTTATTTGACAGAGAGAGACAGCAAGAGAGGGAACACAAGCACAGAGAGTGGGAGAGGGAGAAGCAGGCTTCCCACGGAGCAGAGAGCCTGATGCAGGGCTCGATCCCAGGACCCCGGGATCATGACCTGAGCCGAAGGCAGAGGCTTAACAACTGAGCCACCCAGGCGCACCAAATAGTGCAAACTTTTATTTCTATTTAATAAATTGCGTATGTCTATGCAATAAGATTTATTTTTTCAAAAACAACTAAAGACTCCAGTTACACTAAAATAATTTTGATGTTAATTGTCAAAATGTATGAATTATAACCTACATTTTTTTTTTAAAGATTTTATTTATTTATTTGACAGAGAGAGACACAGCGAGAGAGGGAACACAAGCAGGGGGAGTGGGAGAAGGAGAAGCAGGCTTCCCGCCGAGCAGGCAGCCCGACGCGGGGCTCGATCCCAAGACCCTGGGACCATGACCTGAGCCGAAGGCAGACACTTAACGACTGAGCCACCCAGGCACCCCTAACCTACATTTTGCTTTTGAACAATTTAAAACAATTTGGGAGAAAAACAACTCTTTGAAAACATGTGAAAAATAACTTTAATATCTTGAATTTTAAGCATATTTAAAACTAAGACCTCAATGAAAATGCATTCAAATTTTATATACTTTGAAAACAGTTGCACTTGATATTTTAAGCATTTAGATATTCGCTGTTAATAGGACACAAATTTTGTGGGCATCTTAAGTATAACAGTATAATTATTTTGCTGAAGTTATGGGAAGAAAGTTAAATTTCATCTAGAATAAACAGATGATAATTTATAAGTTGTGTAGGTCTTTATTTTATTGCTCACCAAAATAGCAATGGCCTCTCAACAAACCAGAAAGTCCCGCACATGGACAAGGGCCTTGCATCAGAGCGGATGCTCAGTAAATGGATGTCGGATGAGTGAATGCGTGTTGGGAAGTTTCTATGGCATGTGGAGCCAGAGGGCCTTGACCATTAGCCAGAGAGTTCAGCCAGCAGGTGAGCAGGGGGGGGGTGATGCCGTGAGACCAATGTTGGGATTCACTGAGCATCAGGATACAATGGAGGCTGGAGTTACCAAATATCAAAAGTAATAGAGTTCACCATATAATATAAAATAATGTAGTTCACTGTTGGACTTTTATTTGTTCACTCTTTTTAAACTACAGTTATCTCATCAAAACCATGGCAGGAAGGTGCTGAGCCCTCTGGCTGCAGGGTGGGGCATCAGGTAAGGCAGACACTCGGGGGCTAGAGGAGCATGGCACTGGGGAAAGACCATGGACTTGGCTGGGCTCAGACCTGACTCGAATCCCAGCACCACCAGTTCGTCTCTGTGGCGTCCTGGGCTCCAGTCTGCGCTTCTCCAAACCTCTACTTATTCATCTGTACAAGAGGGATAATAGCACCCCTCTCGTAAGGCAGTTATGACATCAAAAATAGTATGGAAAACGCAGTGACTAGCCAACAGTCGTGCTCAATAAAGAGCAGCTCCTATCATCATTAAGGTGCTGGAACTCCAGGCAGAGAATGGCATGTCCCCTCAACGCAGAACCCAGGCTAGACTCCTGCTCTGAAAGGGGGGTGGGGGGTGGCGGGAATGGGCCAGCATCAGCACCATCACCTGGGAGCTTGTTGGAGATGCTGGGTTTTGGCCCCGCCCCCAGGCCTCTGAATCCGAATCTCCAGTTATGGAGACCCCCCCCCCCAGGTGACCGCTGTATACAGTAGAGTTTGAAAGCATCTAACACCCAAACCCGTGGTTTTCAGCCCTGACCACATAACCGGAGGGGCTTTCAAATAACCCATTGCCTGAGCCCCCTCCCAGACATAGGAATTCAGAATCCCTAAGAATGGTGTGGAGCCTGGGTGACTGCAGTGTGAGCCAAGACCTAGAACCACTGGCTCTATCAAAAGACAAGAAGCCTTTGGGACAGGGCCTCGTTATGCCCTTCATGGGCTCTAGGCATGTTTGCCTCCATGGGTCCTTTCTTCCATAAAATAATATGTAAAATTATATTTTCCTCCATGTCGATAAAAAGATGGCTATGTTAATATTGTTTATTAAGATATTTTCTTCAATTTAAAAATTCCTGTTTCAGTTCTAATTAAAGTTAAAACGTCGCATAGGCCCTTAACATTATCTCGGGCCTCAGACACTGCCCCCACCGTACCTCATGGACAAATTGGCTCTGCTGGGGGATATTATATAAAGGTAAGACATAGTCGATGAGACAAACGATGCTTGATAGAGCTGTAAAGCTGGTGGTTCAATATCTGTGAGCTAATGGCTCACACATACTGAGATCCTGATCCGTAAAAGAAGATGGAGAAGGAAAACAGGGAGGGAGGGAGGGAGGGAAGGAGGGAGGGAGGAAGAGATGGAGGAAGGGTGGGAAATCCAAATAAGAATGAAATTCTAACCAAATGGGGGAAGTGTAGGGAGGAAGAACACGCCTTTGCACACTCTGCAGCTATAATTGCAAAGTAAATACGAACATTGATTGCACACCTACTATTCACCCATCTGTTCTTTTAATCATTCATTCTTCTGTTTCTCCAGCTCACAACAGAGCCAAGCCCTGACAAGTTAAAGATGAGGACACTACCACCCCTTCCTTCCCTGGGCCAAACACTTGGGGCAGGCAACCCATACCTGCTTCATTTCATTACCTTCCCAAGAATGTTTGCGCAAGACCGTCCATTTCCTAGAATGACCAAACGTAATGAAAGCAGTGGGACTTAAAAGAGATCAGCTGGAATCACAGGAAAGTGGAGTGCGGACTGCAGCTCCCCCACCCCTTGAAATTATCAGCTGTGTGGCCTGACAGCTTCTCCCAGGGGATTCTTTTTATACATTATTTTTATTATTTAAAAAACCCTGGCTTGAAAGGATTGGTTACGAAAAAAGCAGCTCCTCGCCAGTGGGAATCTTGAGTGGGCCGGATCGACGCTATGGTTCAAACATAGAGAAGAGGGAGCTCAGGACCAAACGGAGAGCGCCCCACATGATGGTACTTACAAACCAGGGAAAATACAAATTCTGCTTTTCATGCACACTTCTTAGAAGAAGAGGAAGGGGGAAGAAAAGCAGTATTCAGAAGTTGCAGCGAGGCCTCATAATTAGAAATACAGCACCATTATTCCCTGCACAAAAGACCAGGGAGTTTGGATGTGAAAATGAAACCTTTTGAATGTGAAAGTTTCAAGTAAACAAAAGATTAATTGCTGTATGCATTGGCCCTTGCATTAGGGGGAAAAAAAAGCTACCATGCCTGCATGGTTGCATGGGATTTCCTGTGGAAAGGATGGCTCTAAAGGAAGAGTTTTCAAAAAAAAAAAAAATAAAGGAAGAGTTTTCCTTAATGAGATTTTTTTTTTTAATATGAGAAAATATATGCAGTTGGTAATGTTTCATACCTATGACGCCCTGCCTGGAGACCACGCTAGAAATTGCTGAAACTCAGTAAAATGGGGTCCAATCTAAGTTCACAGTTGGTGCATTTATGCTTTGCATGTTCAACACACTTTATAAATAATAATTAAGACTCCTTCCATCAATGTAAAGTATCATCCCATTCATTATACCACCGAGGAAATCCATGTAGAGGGACCTAGTTGCATCCGAGAAGAAATCTGTCAGAATGGAGCCTGGAGGTCATTCCCATGCAGATGAGACCCCAGGAAAGACAAAACAGACCCTTCCGGTTGGGTGATCCCGGGACTAGATCGGTGTGTGGCGCTGGGTAGGCACTCAATAAATAGACACGTATGAAAGGAAGGAAAGATGGGGAAAGAAAAGAAGGGAGGGAGGAAATGGTGGGTGGGATGGGTTGGGGCGGAACTGGAAGAGGGGTTGGTGGCATGTCACATGTCATGTCTCAAGAAATTATTCCAAGGTCCTTCCCAAGAGAATAGTGTGGTTTTGTTTATTAGTTTGATGGTGAGAATTAAAGCCTTGATTATATGGGTTTTTTAATCCTAAAAAAATAGAAAGTCCGAGGAAACACAAAGGCTAACTATTTATTTACCAGATTCTTCAAACCTTGTCTTTTTCTCTCTTCACTTACCTAAGTCTGTAGCCACTTCTGTCTTTGAAAAACAAGTCCACTCTTGGCCTAAGGTGCTTCTCTCTTCTGGGTGGCGGTTCCTAGGTCCCCACCATGTCTGCGTGCTCCCATGAGGATGGCCATCCCCTGGAGCTGGCAGGCGTCTGTCCCCACCTCGGGGGAATGCACGTGCATCCTATGCTCCTCAACAGAACAAAGGCTGAAGGGTTACATACAACATCTTCCTTACACTCCCGGGGTGCCCAGGCCAGCACAGATTGTCTATAAATAGCAATTTAGATAGGAGATCTCAGTGCTGGGGTGCACGGCATCACCCACCAAATGCGAGCAGACAGCAATGAGGCCCCAGCGCCGGTGGTGGATGGGATACAGGACGCCCTTGGCAGGTTGTCATGGTGGCACTGTTCACACTTTTCCCACTGGTGCACTGGGACAGACACTGTGGAAGGGAAGGAAGGTACTAATAGGTACAGTATCTCAGACACCGGAGAGCTTGGGAAAGTGGTAATTATGAGGATAATGGAGTTGAGTGGCTGTCACTGAGTGTCATCATCTATTGGAGAAAGACAAAGAAAGCCTGAGAGTTATTAATCACCAATTTAAGGTGAATCGTGCAAGTCAGAGGCCTCACTGGCAGCATCTAAGAAGATGCATCTCTTTTAGCCAGAGATGCGGGAAAGCTGAAGATGAGGCTCAGGACTTAATCATCAGGGCTGCAGAGCTCCAGAAAAGGTTAAATCCTCAGCCCCGAATAGTCTGCGATGCCTGTGGGGGACTCTGGTTGGAAGGGAGTGGGACCATGATAATTATAATGGGGACTTCTAGGTCAGAGGTCACAAAAAGCCCTTTGAGGACCCTCTGGGCCTGCAGAAGTGGCCCCCTCCTCCTGTTGAAGGCCAGTGCTCTGCCCTTGCTGGAAAATGCTGCAGAGGCCTCTGCCCCACCAGCAGCAGGTGCACCCCTGAGATCTACTCCCACTGCCCACCCACTCACAGACCAAGTCACAGCAACACCCCGCTGGGGAAGCTCTGGGACTGTTACAGGAAAGAAGAGGCTGCAGGAAAGAAGAGACTGCAGGACCCAGCCTAGAGCCATTGACAGGACCCAGAAGAACACATGGGCTGGATTGGGATGCACAGAACCTAAGTGTGCAATAGGGAGAGTGCATCCATGTGGGCATATCTTCCATAATGCGGACAGTGTGATACTCTGGAAAGGCCCCAAGGCAGGACTGCCATGCTGCTAGGACGGCCCGCACTGAAAAGCAGAAATGCCAGGACTGCCCTCCAGACAGCAGAGTAAAGGAGGAAGAGGCTCAGGGAAGTGACCTTTCTAGAGCAGATATATCACGTGAGGTCGGGAAGCCAACCAACCATGCCTGGCAAGACAGCCCAGGAATAAGCACTCCCCACATGCCATTGGGGGACAGTGCTGAAAAACACAGAGGGGGCCATCCTGTTGTTGCCCAACTGGACCGCCTGATGGAAATGCACTGATGGAGTCTTGAAGTGATAAAAGCCACTGTGGTGTCTAACTAGATGCAAGGGGGCCACGATTATAATTGGGCAACATGGCTGGAGTGGCAGCAGGGGCCTGACCCAGAGAGAGTAGTGGACACAGCATGCTTAGGACTGAGAGAAAGGGTGGCCACAAGAGCATTGTTCAATCTGTACACTCAAAAAAAAAATTTTTTTTTCAACGAAAGATGGTCAAGAGGCTGAATCAAGACAATCGAACTGTCCCAAGAAAAAGCCACATCTCAGCGCCAGAGTTGGTACCTGGACCTGAGCCAGTGTTCAGGCCCAGCACCCACTGCCTGAAGAACAGGTGGGTCCCCGGGAGGAAGGACCTGCAGCATCACAGCAAGTGCACAGGTAGGTGACTCCCCTCATTCTTCCCCAAAGAGGCCACACCATGTATTCAGGTAACCACACGCTGGAGGACGGGGGATACCCAGACCCTTTGAGGATTGTTGGGCACAAGATGGAGATGACACTGATAACTGATCCTCAAGCCCATCATCAAAGTGAAGGCATGTGGGCCAGGGGTAAGGAAGACCTGGCCAGGTCTGGCTCAGAGTGGCTTCCCTGGGTCCACAGACCCAACCATGGTCTTCCCCCAGCCCCCGAGGTATAATTTAAAGGGACTCTGGAAATGGGAAGAATTACTACATTCATTTCTGGAGTAGGAGGTAAGAGTGACTGCAGTGGGAAAATTAAATGGAAGCCCCTGAAATGCCTCCGCCACCCACGAACATCCACACGAAGATAGGAAATCAAAAATACATCCCACACCTGGAGGAAACGCCAGAGGTTAAAGACCTAGAGCACGCGGGGTGTGAAGCCAACACGCATCTAGTTAATTCACCAATCTGGCCCCTAACCCATCCCGACACACTCTACAGGACAGATCAACCAAGTAGCAACACCATCTGTAACTTCCGGTTGGAGTAGCTTCACCAGAACAGAGCAACACACCTCGAGCCCACCGGACGCAGGTGCAGGTGTGGTCAGTGCATTCGTCCCCACTATCGTCAGGAAGATACTATCACAGAGTAGACTGTATGCGTTTGGGACACTTGGCAGGGAAGGAAAGAGGGAAAATCAGAAGATCAGGGCAAGAGCTGGGGAAGATGCACGTGATGGATGGATGGAAAGAGGTACTGAGTGTATGCACTCCCTATTCTTGAACACCAACATGCTGTGCACTGCTCCGGGCCCTGGAGATCAGCAGTGAAGGAAACAGGAGAAGAACAAACAGTCCTGCCCTTGGGAGCTTCCTTACCACTGGCTGCCATTGTTGTTGTTGTGGGCGCATCAGAGATTGGGGGTGGGGGAGCTGAGGATGCTTAGAGGAGAGAACAGGCAGGTAGACAGACAGACAGACAGATATGGTCCCACACACCAGGCCTTGCAGCAAGAGATCCACCCTCTGGATGTGCAGCGTTGTGAGAGAGAGACACATATGCAGGGAGAAAGCATCTAGAGGCCATGCAGACCAGGACGAGGAGGACCTGAGCCAAGGCAAGAGAAGCCAGAGAAGGGAACACACAACAGACATGTGAAAGATACAAGACAGTCTATGGACTCAAAGCATCAGGAGGTGAGCCTCTGGAAGGTGAGTAGGTCTTGAGTATGGAGCCCCCTCAATGGCACTGGGGCCCTTCTAAGAAAAGGCACCAGAGAGGTGACCTCCCTCTCTGCCAGAAGGCATGCCTCTGCAGACTAGGAAGAGGACCCCCACCTGCCATGCTGGCTCCCTGATCTCAGACTTCCAGCCTCCAAAACCATGAGAAATAAATCTCTATTGTTCAAGCCCCTCAGGCTGTGGTGTTTGTTAAAGCAACTCAAACTCTGTCTCGGCTTGGGCAACTGGATAGATAGGGCATCACAAAGCAAAATGGGAACTTGGAAGAAGAGAGTGGGGAAAAATGCCAATGTTAGCTTTGGGACTGTGAATGGGAGGTGCCTGTGGGACACCCCCCCCGCCCCACAAGTGGGACTTAAGAGAGAGACGTGGGCTAGAGACCGAGGTTTAACCGCTGAAGTGATGGCTACCATCCACAGAGATCCCAGGAGGGTCAGACATTGCAAGGAGACCCCAGAAATGAGGACCAAGTAGGAGGAGATGGCCACATTGACTCACCTAAGAACGTCTAGTGAGCGATGTCCCTGGGAATGCATGGAGGGGCACCCGGGAAGGCCCATCAGGCTGTTGGCTTCTTTAGCAGCAACAAAATGGATGACCCATAGGCAACTGTGAATGGAGAAGCTTGGTGGTGCTTCATCTCTGCAAACATTCACGCTGCTCCACCACCTCTGCCTAGTCCTTCCCTGCAGTTCAGTCCCTTGCAATGTGCTGCTGCCTTCTCCCCCCAACAATGAAAGATGAAATTCAGTTAATGTATGAATTTGCCTTAGGAGACAACGAAATAATTGCCCTTATTTTACTGGATATATTTTTTACCTCTGAGGAATTGGGATTCATTGGGGAAAGTGCCAGTCATGGGAGGTCCCAAGCCCGCTCTCTGCTCTCGTACGTCAGGGGAAGTGCACCTGTCACCAGAGCTGCCCATGTGCATCCAGGTCAAGAGAGTGATGGTTCTGCTTTACAGACCAACACATTTGCACAGGAAACCACATCAGCTACCCTTGCTCACCAACTACCTTTGCTCAACATTCATGAAGATTCAACCAAAAATCACCAGGAATTTGAAAAGGAAAAAAATTAAATAAAATATTCAAGAGAAAGAGATGGACAACTGACCCCAGTGAAAAGAGATATAATTATAGAAACAGAAGAGAATTTCTTTAATTCCAATAGCATCCTTAGAGAGATCTCCAGACACAGATAACAAGGACAATAGAGAGGAGGAAATAGAGAAATAAGAGAATCTTCTCGACTAAAGAGAGACCTGAGTTTTCAAATAGAAAGGGCACAACCTGTGTGAAGCAGGATGAGCAAGACAATACAAAACTATCTGTACTCTGCCGACATTGTAGAACCCCAACGATAAAACAAGAGCCCTAGCTGCTTCTAGAAGGAAGAGAAAAAAAATAAAGACGATCTCCAAAGGACAAGAACTAAACTGACCTCAGACTTACCAGGAGAATGTAATGTTGGAGGATGAAGGAGCAAAACATTTCAGATCTTAAGGGAAAACTGAAATTCTATTCCAAACTATCAACCAAGTGGGGTGGTAGAAAATAAAGATATTTTGAGAGTTTTTGGACTCCGAGAGTTTTACTTCCCTTTCTGAAAATATTGCCAAGCAATACTTGCAAGGTAGTCTTCTTAGCACTTTACAGGAACTAACTTTGAACCTTCACATCAACCCTATGACATTATATTTATCCTAAGTTTATAGACAGAGAAGCTGTGGCACAGAGAAGTTACATTCTGGCAAAATGGAAAAGGAATTTCAGAAAAAAATGCTGTAAAATTTAACTTGCAGTGAACGAAGGAGAAGATCAAGGACAGCAATCCAAGGCTGTGAGCTGTGTGGTGTGTCTAGAAAGCAATGAACCCATTAAAAGAGAAACCAAGAAGGCTCAGCGAAGGTCTTCAAGACAGAAACAAACAGGGGCGTCTGGGTGGCTCAGTCAATTAAGTGGCCAACTCCGGATTTCGGCTCAGGTCATGACCTCAGGGTCCTGGGATCGAGACCCGCGTCAGGCTCCATGCTCAGCGAGGAGTCTACTTGAGATTATCTCCCTTTCCCTGTGACCCTCCCCCTGCTCGCTTGCTCTCTCTCTCTCTCTCTCTCAAATAAATAAATAAATCTTAAAAAAAAAAAAGAAACATCATGGGTGAGAGGAAAGGGAAGGTAGCTGTGCAGAATATGCATGGCCTAAAGATGGAGCAAATTTAAGATGACCTAATTTTGAGCAATAGATGGTGTTTAGGAAGAGAAAAATACATTTAATCCTGACTCTTGGAAGGTTATACTTCAAATAGCACGAATTTAGTAACACAAAACCCTTCCTTAATTTGTTTTGCAGGAAAATATTAAATAATCATAGTAATATAAATACTGCTTTTTAAACTCTTTGTTTTTAGAATTGATCCTTAGGAGCCTAGAAAACTTTTAGTTATGATAAACATATAAATATAATATGAAAATATGATGGCATAGTTGGAAAAAGAGGAAACAAAGTTGGGGATTATAAAGATGCTAATTTTCTCACCTTTATTAATGAGGAATCAACAGATAATGCCTCAAGTTGATGGTTCCACAACTCCAAGGGCGTGATCCATGAAAGAAATAATTAATAAGCTGGCCACCCTTAAAATTACAAACTTCTGCTCTGGGAAAGACGATGTCAGAAGAATGAGAAGACAAGCCACAGACTGGGGGAAAATATTTGCAAAAGACATATCTGAGAAACAACTGTTACCCAAAATGTACCCAAAAATCACTTAAAACTCAACAGTAAGCAACTGACTTAAAAATGAGCAAAAGAGCTGAACACTTTACCAAAAAAGATAGGCAGAAGGCAAGGACACATATGAAAAGATGCTCCACCTATGTCATCAGGGAGATGCAAATCAAAACAGCCTCAAGATCCTGCTACACATCTGTGAGAATGGTGAAAATCTGAAGTTGGTGGATCAAGAAATAGGTAAGCATAGTACTAAAAGTTGTGAAGCTACAGAAAAACTTAAAAAGTACATAACCAGCAAAAGCCAACATATGAAGGAAAGATGGGAGGGTATGTAAAGGCACTAAATCTCACTTCCTTCCTTCCTTCCTTCCTTCCTTCCTTTCTTCCTTCCTTCCTTCCTTCCTTTCTCTCTCTTTCTTCCCCTACGTGGGGCTTGAACTCACAACCCCAGGATCAAGAGTCACGTGCTCTACCAAGGGAGCCAGCCAGATGCCCCCCACATCCTCCTTGGTGAAGAGTTAATGCACACTGCCCAAAGTTAACTGATTAAGATACAGCGATAAAAATATTCTAGATGAAGTTATGGCGGTAATTTCTAGAAGAATTAAAACGAAAATTGCTTAGCTCTGGAGCTGGGTGGACTGAGGATGAGGGGATGTCTGCAAAGACAGTTATTTTTATTTTGTATCCTCTGTACTGCTCAGAATTTTTGGTATATAATGTGCATGTAGTGCTTTATAATTGAAAAAGCAATTTTTTAATCATCAGTAATTTTTCTGTTAGGGAAGAATACAGCTGAAGGATGAAGTTTATGGAAATTTTTCTAGAAGCTTAATAATAGACGTCAGGAACAAAGCGTTGCTGAAAATAATGAATTTTTGAATTCTGAAATGCTTGAAGTTTTTCTCAAATTGTAAATCTCCCAAAGGGTGTTTCTCCAAGTCCTACTTATCAGACGCACTACTAAGTTCAAATTATAAAAATCTTACCTGTAATTGAAGCCAGCTGCAACCTTTTTGACAAGGACTAATTGCCGATAATGATTTAAGTGCTGAAAATTCGCATACCACAATTGTTTTAAACAGGGGAACCTCTCACAGCTTTCTCTGAAAAGAACTGTTAATCTTTGCTGCTGACTTAACAAATCCTTCAGTCACCTGTTTGCCATCATTTTCATGGGCTGATAACGTGTTTATTAGAGTCATAATGTGCAGGTGGAGGAATAAAGGTCTTGTTCGATGGCACTGGGACTTCGTCTGACATTTCTACGTGGGAAACGTTGGCACGAGCTTCAGGCTTGGCTATAGCAGAGAAAGACAATAAAGGCCCACATGATTTTTTTTTTAATTCAAGGCAAATGAAAAGTCAGCATTGGATTGATATCCGTAACTTTAGATGGTGTGGCTGGTAAAACCCGTACCCTATACGGTGGTCCCCTTACCTGCTCTAAATCAAGGGCTCCTGGTATCGGCAGGGCTGGAGGTGCCGGCTTGGGTGAGCGGTCTCCCTCCAGCCTCAGCATCTCCGTCTGGCTTTGGGTGAGTCTGATTTTTTCATCCTCAGCATTGCAACCGCTCCCTTTGTCTGCTCTTTGCCTGGTTCAGGGCACTTCACGTACCAGCTCTAGCTCTGGAGAGAGGGGCAATGGGCAGCACACGCCAAGAGTTAACGTGACCTTTGACTTTGCAGTTTTGCTGCTAGGATTTATCTGAAGCAAAAAGAAGAGATCCTGTGCAAAGGTGTAGCTGCAAGGATTTAATCAAAGGGTTGTTCGAGATGGCGGGAAACTGGAAACTGACGAGGATGGGGGATGGGTTGGATACTTAGAACTCAGATGTGGAAAAGATGCACCGTGCCAGGTGGGGGTGTGACCCATGGACATCTGGCTCCTCAGCCGGGACCCCCTTACAAGGCCAGCCTTCAGCACGCAGCCTAAGCACTGTCAGCCTCAGTGGGCTGGTTAGGGAAGCTCACCTGGGCACTGGGCAGTAAAGGCCTACAATATAGAAAACATGCGGCATCATGCCTGGCACGTTGTAAATACTTGATCCATGCCACGTAATAATAAGAGAAATAATAAGACGGTAGTAGCAGTAAGAGTAAACCATAAAAATCATGTTGAAAGGGAAGATGGACTGATGGAAAAAATACATACCTATGGGAATTCGTGGACAAACAAAAAAGTAGTTGTTCTTGACCTCATCAAAGGAATGTATGCAGGGCGCCTGGGTGGCTCAGTCGGTGAGGCGTCCACCTTCAGCTCTGGTCATGGTCCCAGGGTCCTGGGATCGAGTTCTTCATTGGGCTCCCTGTTTCTGCCTCTCCCTCTGCCACTCTCCCTGCTCATTCTCTCTCTTTCTCTGTCTCTCTCAAATAAATTTTAAAAAAAATCTTTAAAGGAATATATGCGTAATAATAGGCTAATTATCAAAGTAGAATGTTAAACAGTGATTACTCCTAAGTGGTAGAATTATGATGAATTTATTTCCTGATTCTCGGTATGGTACAAACTTTCTACAAGGAAGATATTTTACTTTAGCAACTCAGAGACCCCAAAAAAATCACATTTAAAAAAGTATTTGTTTTAGATTACTCCAGCGCACAGAAACTCAGAATTGGAAGAAACTTTCAGTGCTCCAGACTGATGAAGAAAGCGAGGCCCCGCCAAGGAGAGTAGCCCCCTCGGCCTCCTCCCCGCAGAACCCGGGGTCACCTGCAGCCGCACAGCACCCCCGGAATGCCATGCAAAGCACATGGATCTGGGTCTCCCCAGGGACAGATCTGTCTCCACTCTCTTTTCTTCTGTCCTGGGTATGGGGCACGGTGCCTGGTGCCTTGTAGGAGCTCAACAGTCACTTGTTGAATGCATGAATGCGTGAGTGAAGGCCCAATACTCAGTTGGCTACTCTCTGCTCCCATGCGTTAGAGGACATACCAAGAGCTATAAAAGCAGCGGGTAATCCTCCTGGGGGCATTCAGAGACTTCCAAGAGTGTTGCGGGCCCTGGGGGGCACAGAGGATGCAGCCAAAGGATCTCCAGCCGAGGAAACAGCCACAGGAACCTGACTCACACTGAGCCGGGAAGAGGCTATTGTCTTCGTACAGAGAAGCCTAAGGTCTGGCAAGACACTGTGTTAGAAAATCGGGAAAAGCGAGGTTATGTAATCAATTTCCATTCTCCCTTTTATTTCTGGGCCCAAGTAAGAGGCCAGTCAACTATTTGGGGAAAGTGATTTACCATAAACTGTTACTAGCAAGTCATGGTTTCATGGGTTTTTCTGGCCAGAGAACATCAGCATTTTCACCAGGGCCCTGGGCCTTCCTCCCGAGTAACGTGAGAGCCGTAGGTAGATGGGGCAGGGCGGGCAGGAGAGGGTTCTCAGCAAGCAGCGCCTCTCCACACAGTAAATCACCTCGCCCTGACACTGGCCTCCCCGCCCAAGGAATCCTGCCGGAGAGACTATAAAGGACAACCCCACACACCTTTCCGCCCGCCCGCCCAACCCTGGGCCCGATCCCACACCCTCCAACAAATGTGCTCCCTGGGACATTTTTATGATGGATTTGTTTCATTTAAAGTTAATCACATTATCCTTTTCATCTGCTCTCCTTTTCTCTTACAGTTTGAGAGAGGTTGAGAGAGGTTCAAAATAAATAAATAAATAAAATAGTCACTGATTTCCCAAGACTTGATTTTTCACCGGCCCCCTGCTCATAAGTGCTGAAGATGTTCCCCCTTGGTCCTGTCGGAGCCCATTATTTCCCTGGGAGACTTGATGTCTGTTTTGATAGGAGCAATTTATCACCCTGGTGAAATCAGACTGCTGTTTGGAAGGCAGGGCCAGGATTTATGAATCCCTTTTCTCTGGGAGTGAATTTAATCCCCAAGGGTGGACATGGTATTAAAAGGCTTGGCCTGCCGCACCTGTGGCATTTGAGACAAAGTGAGTGGCAGCTGGGCCAGGAAACCAGCGCCCATCCCCTGCATACCGCGTCTACACTGAGCTGTAAACATCTTTATCTTTCCAAGCATGGAGAGAGCTCAGTTAAGTGCATGAAATCCAATTAAGCAGGGTATAAAACAATGACTTCAGTTATTAATGAATTCAAAACAATGAAATTGACTTGCAGTGCATTTTCACTATTTTTAGGGAGCATGAGTTTTTAAATTATTAATTGGAGATACTTTTAGAGTGCATCCATTTTTATGCTCCAGCCCAATTTCCTTTTTTTTTAAGATTTTTTTTATTTATTTATTTGTCAGAGAGAGAGAGAGAGAGAGAGTGAGAGTGAGAGCACAAGCCAGGGGAGAGGCAGGCAGAGGGAGAAGCAGGCTCCCCGCGGAGCAAGAAGCCTGACGCAGGACTCATCCCAGGACCCCGGGATCATGACCTGAGCCAAAGGCACTTAACCAGCTAAGCCACCCAGGTGTCCCATGCTCCAGCCCAATTTCTTGCTATATTTGGGCCAATTCCTTCTTGGAATTTATAAGTCTAGTGTCCCCGTGTGGTCATCAGGTCATCAGGTGGTAAGAGGTCATCAGGCCCATTGGAATCACGTGGGGAGCTCGACGAGCTATTGATGCCTGGGTACCACCCCAGGAGTCTGAGCCGATGTCTGCGAGAGAGCCTGAGAATCATGACTTTTTTCAAGCTTCCCCGGGGATTATAATGTACAGCTGACCCTTGACCACATGGGTTTGAACTGTGTTGTGTCCACTTATACTCCATGTTTTATAGTCTATTCCTGTAAATGTATGTTCTCTTCCTTATGGCTTTCTTAACATTTACTTTTCTCCAGCTGACTTTATTGCAAGAATACAGTATATAATACATATAACATACGAGAGGTTGGCGCCTTTAATCCCCGAGTTGTTGAAGGATCAATTGTATAACCGAGTTGGAGAACCACTGCTATAAGGAGCTTGGTATTTTTGAAAGAAGCATAGCAGAGCTTCAAATCAGACATCCTTCTTATAATTGGTCATCTATTGCAAATGAACCAAACCTGACTTCCTAAATCATTTCATTGATCAAGTTGGTAATTGGACATATAAGCGTTATGTCTTCATGGACAAGTAAATTGCTTACATGATGAATTAGCTTTACCTTCTTTCAAACTTGTGTGCAGATCAATGATTGTAGCTATTGGGAGTACTTTTGCTCTATAGAATATTCCCAACTGGTCAAACAGCTCACCTGCATCAGTTTAACTTCATGTGTTACTTGATATGACGTCATTGTGCCGAATAACAATCACTTATTTTCTGCTCCTATTTCTACTCACCGCCTCTGCTGCTCACCCATCGCCCGTCCTCCCACCCACCCATCCATTCTGCCATCCATTCACCCCTTCCTTAGGCACTAGTATTACAAGAAGGAACGACACATTCCTGTCTTAAAGGAGCTCACCATCCAGTGTGGAAAGTAGACAAGTCAACAGAAATCACCAGAAATGGAGATAAATGCTATATGAGAGATAAATCAGGGTGCCAAAAGGACACGGAAGATAGGCACCTCACCCTGCATTGAGGCGGGGTGGACGGCTATCCTGAGGCACAGAGAAAAGCACAGTTATTTCTGGAAAGTCATATTTTGTATCACTGAACTCTCAAAACTCTCAGTTATCACCTAAGAACACAGGCACAGAAAGGTGTACCCCATATGTAAGCGTAACTATTTCTCTCTGCATCCTCACTCAGTCATTCACTGGAACTAAATAAATAAGGTATTCAATAATTAGGACGGTGGTGAAAATATGAAATATCAGAATTCATACATCATCTGACATAGATACTCTTACTTGTTTGGGGAATAACATATGTACTAAAAACTCTGTTTTGGTCTTGCTGGTACTGTGGTTCTTTTAAAAGGGCAAAACTTACATCCAAGGACAGATGTCCACACGAGGAATGCTGCATACTTAATGACTGTCACTGGGGTCAAGAACACTGTGATCATCCTGGGGCTCCCTTTCTAAACTTCATTGACATTGGGGATTTCTTCACATTAGTAGGTCAGCACATGATAAAGCATGTGCCTATTTTAAAACCAAATGCAGGATACCAGAGAACCAAGGACCAATGCAAATATCAGGAATTCCTAGGCAGTCACCTGAGAGAAAAGTCACCAACAAGATACAGGATAGAGCGGGACAAAATCACCTTGTCCACACACTGTAAGTGATTGCTTACAGGACTGAATAAAATGTAAGCACAAAATAGGGTATAAATGAAAAGACTGTGAGTTGGTTGATAATATGAGTAAGGGGGGGAAATGGGGTTCATGTAGTGTTTTCCTTTACCCATTTGAAATGAATTTGGTATCTGATTTTAATTTTATGATCTTGCAAAATTAGAACTCTGAGGGACATTAGAGATAATTTAGCCCAATATTAATTTCTAAATAAAAAAATAGAGGTCCAGAATGGTGAATCAATGGCAGAGGCCATGGCTGGAGTAAAGGTCAAGGTCAGAACCGAAACCCCAGGCTTTCAAACTCCCATGACCCTTCTCCTACGACCTTCCAGCACTGTCACTAAAGGTGTGCCTAAAGCCTTACCACGACCAAGGCCTCTAGCTACCAGCATCACCATGACAGCAACCACCACTAGCTATGCAAGCAGTGACTGCAAATCTTGGCTGACAGATTTGAGTGCAAAGAAACATTCATTTACTTCTGTGATGGCTGCATTGGCTTCCAGGGTCCCTTCTCTTCCTTTACAGGGTCACATTGAAGCCCCGGAGGGCCTCGTGCCAACCAGTGAGGTGAGGGTGGGGGCAACAGCACCAGCATCTGGCCCTTAGTCACCGCCATCTACCAGTGGATACATGTTGGGCGGTCACAAACCGTCCATCTGGTCTCCTGGTGTCCATTCATGACCTCTGCATCCTCCTTGTCCCAGAGGCGGGCCCTCTTCAGGTACAGCAGCCCCTCTCTGGCCATAAAGTCAACATTCTGCGGTGTTGCCGGATCCACATGCAGTGAGAGTGGACATGAGATGGGGGAGCCTGTGCACAGGCTACTCACACCTGTCTGCCTAAGCTTCAGATAAAAATATGTCACCTGCGGGGGCCAGGGAGACTCTGGGTTAAGGCTATTTTCCTGGGCTCTCCCCAGGGAACTTCAGGGGCTCATGGAACTTCATCCTCCCAGGGTTCTCCAGCATATCTGGGGTCTCTGTAGGGACCCTCCATTCCCCCCCTCCAACCGAGGACTCATAGCGGGCCCCTCCTCAGAGCTCTTCTCCCCTTTGCCAATCCCTAGAACCTTTATTTAATCTTAGGGAGGCTTGGGACAAACACTGGCTCTGAGCTAGTATTCTTCCAAATGTATTGTTCACACCCTGAGCTCTTTTTTGAAATTCAACCCTGAGTTCCCTATTCTGTTGCACTACGCCTCCCGTAAGGCAATAAATGGGTAGCTTGCCGAAGTTGGGGAAGTGCCTGGAACCGTATAGCAAAGAGCAGTAGCTCAATTATCACCCTGCCTCACCAAGATCAAGGTGCTGGACAGCTTGAGTCCTCACGTGGTCCTCGGCTGGACCCCCCTGCTGGTCCACTGTCCCTCTCCCGCCCCCCACCCGGTCAGGTTCAAAACACCAGCCACAGAGGAGATCGAGAAAAACAAGACACTGGAGAATCAGCACACACCATCGCCCCTCCCAGGGGTAGAACACAAACCACTGTGATGTGTCAGCAGCGTTTCCTTTTGCTCTGAAGTCCACCATAAGACGAACACGTCCCCTCTGAGCTTGGCTGTCATTATCTGTATGAGGCAGATAGCAACCCGCTTACGAAGATCGCAGATAGGGGATGTACGCCCTTCGCAGGCGCACGCATCCAGCTCTTGCACAATAAACAGCGGCCAGGATCTGAGCCTTTCGCTTCTGTATCCTCATTAATACCTTTTTTAAGATTGTGAAATTTCCACCTGGCACCCTTCTGAGTTTGCCAACTGGCACAGTGAGTGAGGAGACACCAGGCCATAATTTTGGTCACTCCACAGGCCATGTGGAGAAAGATGTGTCTGAGAGGAGCCTACGTGTATAAGATTCTCTAGGAAGTGTGAGTGATTGCTAACGAAAGCAATCTGGCCAGGGTATGAATGACTCAGGGCAAGCCTGTTTCCATTTCTAGAAAAACAACTCAGACCACTTTGTCTTAGTAAGACTGAGTCTGTGACACAATTGCTCTGAGTTTTGACCCATGATGTGCCTGGTACAAACCAGGGGTTTCCATCGTCCTCTGGGGACTCTCACCCGGGAGGCTCCCAAGCCCACTCCCAGAGCTCTCAGTTGGGAATTATTGCCATAAAGGGCTTCTTGGAGGAGAGTTTCAGAACACATCAGCAGGCCTTGCACCTGAGAGCGCTTCCAGCGATGGAGGGACATTCCAGATGAGAACAGGTGCGGGCCCACAAGGCTCTCCTGCACGTCCTGCTGGATGTGTCCCAGCCTGACTTGCTGCCCAGCATTCACACTGGTCCCAAACAGACAGCAAATCTTTGCCCAGCCCTCGGCTCCACCTGGGTCTGCCAGAGATTTCCCTTTGCTACTTTCGGATATTGGTACTGAGTCATCAAACTGACATAACCACCATACTTTCTCATTTTTCACATTCGTAAGACCTAGGGCTGTTTTGACCAACGACCTCCTAAAATTGCATTTTATATCAACTTGGATCTAGCCCTGACTATGGCCAGACCGACACCTCCTGGAATGGGTTCCCCTCCAGCGATGAACAGTGCATGGTACCAGGGTTCTTCCAGATCTCCACCCAAGCCGCACTGTTCCAGACTGTCTAAAGACCTAGAAACTCACACGAATTAACCCAGTTATCCCCATATGAATCCATGAAGTAACTAAGAAGCCCAGAATGTACATTAGCAAATGGCCGCCATTCAGTGAAATAGTGAAATAGGTCAACTATATTTCCCTCTTCCCCCTCCTTCTCCCTCCCCCTCTCCCTCTGCCCTCCCCGCTCACTACTCTCTCTCTCTCCCTAAAAATAAATAAATAAAGTCTTTAAAAAAAAAAAAGGAGCCCTCACATCCACAGTGCTTAGCCTACCAGGCTCCATGCAGATGCTGCACTCACACGAACTCCATTAACCCTCGCAACACCCCTATGAAGTTGATATTGCGATTATCTCCCAGTTGACAAATGAGGAAACTGAGGCACAAAGCACTAATGTCACACAACTAATACCTGGCCACCAGATTCCAACCTGGATTCCAACCCAGGTAGTCCACCTCCTGAGTCTACACCTGGAACACAGATGCTGCAGAACTGGGACAGGCCAGCTCTGGCTGCTGAGCTGAAGACAAAAACGTTCTAAGGCAAAAGAAGAGGACTTTTGGAAGCATAACAGTCATTATATAAATTTTAAACAACCTCTCAAAAGCCACAACCCTTTCTAAGGCAGCAGCATCCAACCGTCCCCTCACATCACCCCCCTCATCAAGGTTTACTCATTTGATCTTTCCTCCATTCAATATGGCGCCTCATGGTGCCCAAACTCACGATCCCCAGTATGGTAATGCATCATCATACCGGGCAATCGGGGCTGACAGGGGGAAGAAAGGTACTTCCTTTATGGAGATCAGGGGTGTCGACGGCTCTTACGTCACTCTCAGGGCCACCTGCGGGTGGAGGCCCCCAGGAGTCCAGCACCACCTTACAGGGGTTCCTCTGAATGCACCTTGCCGAGCCCAGCCAACCTGTCCCTAAAGACCATCCCTCGTCAGGCAAAGCACGAAAACAGAGGCCTGTGGTGGATTCTTGCCTTCACTACATTCCAAGGCTGGAAACCGTTAGTAGAGAAAGCAGAGCATCAGGCCAACCCCACCTCAGTGAAACCATGTTCACACAGACTGGGGAAAGACACCAGGTGGGGAGAAGGCCCAGCCCCCGCGCCACCTCCAAGTTGGGAACACATAAAGACGGGCTACAGGACAGACCCGGAGACAACACCATCCAAGACCAGAGCAGACGTGTCCATGACAAGCAGTCGTAGGCCAGGGGACATCACAAGCTCTGTGGGATTTCCCCCAGATCCGGTCATCGGCACTGGTTTTACATTTTCACTGAACACCAGAAGGTATGTTTTCACAAATGACTCGTAAGAAACCTTCGAACAGAAAAACAGTTTTTTTCCATCTTGACCCAGATACTAAATATGGCATAATTGACAGGTCAGTGGAAGTTCTGTCGATAGTGGTCACGGTGGTGAGGGGCTTACTCACAAAGACACTCTCAGATCTAAAAGTCAGAGCACATCTGACTAAAAGAAGCATTTAGGCAATAGTGTCTGTCTGAGGAGGGCACTTAGGATATTTGTCCTGAGGTCCCTAAAACTAGGTCAGGTTCTCCCTGACCAGTACGACGGCACAGGGAGGGAATCTTGATGTCCCCCAGGTCATACTAGGCCTGAGACAGCCCTCCCCGTTTCACCGGATCTCTGGCGCACAGTAGGACAAAGACACCCTCCAGCCATTCCCCCTTCCCGTGGTTTGACACAGCGCTAGGCATAGAAAAGACTCAAAAGCCATGCCTTCGGGGAGCACAACACACAATCAGCAAAAAAAAAAAATATGGTTCAAAGGTTTCTGGGCAGGAAATGTCAAAGAATGAGGTATCTTGATGAAGGCCACCAAGGAAATGAAAGCTGTCTGGTCTCTGAAACTCAACCTCCCTGCTCCCCAAAGCGCCCTTCAAAGGCTCTGGGTGCAGGCAGTCTGGGCTTAACGCAAAGCTCCATCTGCCCCCAGGCTTCCTCCTGCCACCCCCAGCCCCCCAGGTCTGCATCCTTACAGCCAAAGCAAAAGGGGGCGGGGTGGGGGCGCAGAGAAAGCTGGGTTTGTGGGTAAAGTAGCACATCTGTGAGATTCTGCCATGTCCCAAAGCCACGGACTCTGGCGGGCCAGTGGGCTCCTCTGAGGAAGTCTCTGCCGCGGGGTTCACAAACCCGGCCAAGCCAGGTCAACCGAGGCTGCAGCTCTGATGGGAGCTGTGCCGGTGCTCACCTTGTCTGGGCAATGGGCAAGTTGGCTGCTCGGGCCAAGGGACAATGGGGCCCTTGAAAACTGGTATCACATGAGGTTCTTCACCGGCTTCATTAGAGCCACCAGGGAGTAACACAGAGGGTGCGCCCGGACCGCAGCCGGGGCACCTGGGCACCTGCCCGGGCATCTGGGGGGTCGGGGGTAGGTGGCAAGATGCGGGGTTAGGCCCCAGACTCAGCCTCATTCACCATGAGCTTGGGGGTGCTGTCCTCCCCCCTCCCGGGGCCACACTGCCGCAGATCCCTGCAGAGGGGAAACTGAGTCTCCGCTGCTGGCAAGGTGTGGGAGAACTCAGTGCCGCCCAGCCCTCTTTTCAGACCCAGGACCAATAGGATGCTTAGCTCCACATCACCTGCATCAGCTGCATCAGCTGCCAGGCTCGAGGCGCGCTCCGCCCTGCTCCTGTTCCACGGGACAGCCCGGCCTGGAGGTCGCTCCCGGGTGCGGGGTGGGGGTGCGGGGTGGGGGAGGCGCGGTGGCACCTGTCTCCAGGCTGTGCCCACACCGCCATGGCTGCCCGCACCTGGAGGAAGCTGGGCGCGCTCCCCTCTGTCTACCCTCCCCCATTCTCCCCGGAGCACCTGTGGCACCCGCAGCCAGCCCCTGCCTACCCGGCCTGCACCCTCACACCCTTCAGCCGGCTCCTGCTGGCTGGGTCTCTCCGCCCCACGCAGGGAGGGGTGGTTGGAGTCTTCTGTGCACCAGGCAAACGTCCTCAAGCCTTTCTCTCTTTCCTAACTTCGCTGAACATAGATGTATACATACACACGGTCGTTGCAGACAGAAATGCTGAGAAGTGACTGGGGTCTCATGGATGTATTTAAGTGTATTCAACAAATAACAGAAAATAAGCAATCACCTATCCCAGGCCCGGTTTCAAAGGCCTTCTTCCCCATGGCGGGGAGATCCATCACCCGAAATCAATGGAACAGCCAGAGGCTTGTGAAAGGCGGTGTAGAGAAACGACTGCAAACAGAAGCTTCCTACAGAACATCCTCCTTCCTCAGCTGGAGGTGTGGATAAACAGGAAACCGGTGAGAGCGTTCTTAAAGGGTTAGATAAGAAAACCAGGTGCAGTGGACCTGGTATTTATCTTTTTGGCTTTTACCTGCTAGAAATATTTATCCTCTGTTACCTACTGTACTATATTTAGGGTCTCACTGGATTCCTGGGCCTTTTCTGTTTTTTTTTTGTTTTTTTTTCCTTTTCTTGTTACCTTCCTGGTTGATATCAGCAAGCAGTGCTAATTCTACTTAAGAATGTGAACATTCTCACCCCCACCCCTATCCTAGCCTACCCTCTCTTAACAGTAACATATAGTCAAGTTTCCAGGTGTTAAATAACATTGAATAATAACTATATAATCAGCATAAAAATTAAGTGCTGGGTTACACCACAGGAAGATACCATGCATTTTCTGCCTGGCTTCTATTTCTTTGAACTCCCAGGGTAGCCGCACCATTGCCATATTTACTTACTGATTTTTAGAGTATTACTAGAAAATTCTAATTTCCAACAGGGAGAATGAAGGCATTTGAAACGTGACACGCAAGCAAGTTGATGGGATAGAGAGAAGACTTAAGTGATTTTCCCCTTTCTGCAGATTTGTTACTCCAGGTGGGAACTGGATGGCTGGTCCTGCTGTCGACTGACCTCATTTATCTGCCTGCCTGCTCCTCTGGCTTCATAGGTTAGTTTTGTGTCTGTGACATATTTCACACTGCAATGAGGATTATTACCTTGCTCCCATCATCACTAACGTGCACCGTGGAGCAGAGGAAAGCCATGAATCTAAAATGCTCGTGTTCACACAAACGCCCCGCGCGTCAGGCCAGGCGCCCCACCCTGCGTGTCCCGTCACCCCCCCCCCCCGCCCCGGCTCTGGTGCCAGTCTCCGACCAGACCTGCTTCCTCCCTCAGCTGGCTTAATGGAGTTCTCGCTGAGATGATGTCAGGCTTCCAACTCACGCCTCCAGGAATGAAGTGTTTGGGCATTAAATCCCGTCCACCTTACCATCTGAGCCACAAGTACTAACCACACTGACCCGACCAGGTAGAATTTCGCAATGAGGTGCATATGCCACATGGGTCAATGGCATGAGCCGCATCAGGCCTACAAATGGAATTTTCAAAAACCAGTGAGTCTGGCTCTTGCAGTCACATTGGTCTCTTTTACCCCAGAAATGTCACGTCCTCCCCATCCTAGTCATGGGATTTCTTTCCACTACTCTCCCTCCATACACACCTCTGCATCTGACACCCCAAATTCACCCACGCATCCTTCTCAACTCCTGATTCCCTAAAGCAATCGGAAAATAGAGGGACCTTTGACCGCTTTGTGATTTCATTTGGTCTTGAAAACCGTCCTTACGTTGGTGAAATAAAGATCATTATCCAGTAACCTAGCACATATGTGGCCCAGCGTCTGGCTCACACCCAGTGAACAGTTCTTGTCGGAGCCACCTGTGCTGGAAGCGCCTGGAATGTTTATTCTGCCTTACGCTTCTTCACTTTGAATGTCCCTAAGAGTGATGTGTATGTTTTCGTTCCTGATTCTCTTCAGCCCCCTTATTCTTCCTTCATCCTGGAGGATCCCTACCCTCTGAGAGCCCATCTGATCGACATAAATGAGGTTACAGGTGGGTTCCACAGAGACAGTGCCCCAGCTTCCTCTGAGCCAGACAGCCAGCCAGCCAGCCAGACAGCCTCCAGAGTCGCTCCCCAAAGCACAAGACTGTTTTCCCCCTAATTCCTCAAAAGTCTGCAGTGGCTCAAATTAAAGAAAAACTCTGGGCTCCAAAGCCAGTAATATTCCCTGAGTGCATGAACAAATACATCAAAGAATAAAAGGTTACTGACAATTGTCCCTCTTCTTCACTGTCCCTTTTCCCCTGTGTTATAGGTCAGTGGTTCCAGACTTTTAGACTTCATTGACTTAGAGAATAGTATTCATTTCAGTTTTCAATTTAATTTCAAGTCACTGATTTAGCCATTGAGTTAAAAACAAAACTTGCGAAAGAACCAACACTTCAAATCTAGTCACTGTCCAAATGAGATTCCTTATACCTGATGTAATAGGCCAATTTATTTTAAAGTCTGAATAAATATCAAGTCATTTTTGGCAGTGATGGAGGTTACCTAGCATGACGTCAGAGTGCCCAACACAAACAACGCTACAGAGATGTTCTGTCTCTGAGACATGAGGGCACTGTTCTGAGATACTTGTTGCCCTGGCCTAAGGTGCCCTCTATCCTCCTCCAAATCCTGCTTGTCTTTCAGATCTGAACTGAGGTCCTACCCTCTCCATGAAGTCTTTCCAACCCACTCCAGCTCTCCTGAATCTCTTCCGCCTCTGAATCCAGCCTCACTTCTAGTCCTTCAAATAAGCATTTAATTATAAAGCTGTCTTGTCTTGTTCACCATGGCTTCAAGTGGGATGTTCTGGTCTCCCTACATGTATCTTAGTGGGCAGGGCCCGTGTCTTCATGTCTTTTTCTTTTTCTGGGCCCTGCCCAAGAAGAGAAGTATAGACTGAACACTAGGATGTACTCCAGTGTCCTTGTCCTTGTCCTTGTCCTTACCTTGGTTGATTAGATCTTCCCACCGATGGACGGTCCTCCTGTCACAGCAGCCCCTCTGCGACCACACAGAATTCTACTTACCAGTAGTGGGGAAGAGAGTCTACCCTGACCTCATGAAAACCATACTCCAGCCACTATACCACCTTCTCAGAGGATTCTAGTTGAGAAGTTCAAGGGGAAAAAAGTGAGCATTGGTCACTTGCGATACATTGTACCACCTACCCAAACAACTAGAATAAGACATGTGAACAGAGTAGAAAATGCTGGTGGGGCTCAGAGAAAAAGAGGGGCCTGGGCAGTGTGGGCGGAAGGCACCCAGTTGTGGAATCCCTCAGAGCAGGACTCAGGTGGTGGCTCTGTCATCCCCTAATTGTGTGACCTTAGACACTGCCCTGCTTACTGCTCACCGTGTGGTCAGCCTAAACTGAGGTCTGTCCAGAAAGCCACTTAGCTCCATAAAGAGGCCTCCATCTTTACTATCTTCATTCTTAACATGCTCAGAAGCCAAGCAGGGAAAAGGGGTGCTCTTTGGGGGAGAATGACATCTGCAGGACTCAGGATGGACTGGAGAGGGCTGAGGTGGAAGTGAAATCCCAGCAAAGGACAAAGGATGTGCTGGTGTAAAGTAAAGAAACAGAAAGAAGGGGCAGATGTGAGAGAATGTGGAGAGGCACCCGGGGGAGCTGGCCTCCTAGGGTCCAGGCAGGAGCCAGGGGCTGCGATAAAGGGCAGGATGGGGGGTAGGGTGCAATTTTAGGATTGAGAGCATGTCTTCACGGGAAAAGCCAGTAGGGAAGGGAAATGTGGGGCTGAGCATCCAGAGATGGGGACAAAAGTATTGCATAGAAACAAAAACCAAAAGAGTGGTGGATGCAACCCCAGGGGGAGAAAATGTGGAGTATCAAGGGGAGTCTGTTAAGATGGAACCAAAGAGAACATCCGTGTTTAGGAGGCTGGAGGAGAGCAAGGAAGTGGCCAAGGACAGCAGCTCCACCGCGAGAGGGCAGGGGATGAGAGGCATGGACACCATGGTGGGGAGGCAGTTTTAAGTAAGAGGAACCCCTAACAGTGTTCTAAATAAATAGCTAAGCTGGGGACAGGCCCAGGGAGAAGGCATGGGCTGACCTCGGAGGCAGTTCAGAAGCCAGACCCAAAGGCCCAGCCGGCTCCCAGAGGCACCTGCCCTCCTCCCCAGCAGCGCATGCCCAGGGCGGAGGGCAGACCCAGTAGAGGCCAGCTCAGGCCACCTCGCTGTCAGTTTGGACACTGAGTAAGAATAGCCAAGAAGAGCGGGGTCAAGGTCACGGGCAGGCTACACTGTCAGACCAGAAAACAGTAGCTCTGCCTCCATGACAAGCGGAGTCCCCCTCCAGCCGGCCGTGGAATTCCTGCTACCTTGCTGGATGGGGTTCTGATAATCAGCCGACACGGACCCTAGAGACAGGACTATGTTCTCAGAGTCGTGCCTGGTAAAGCACTTACGAAGGAAGAGAAAAGGAAGGAAAAAAAAAAAAAAGCTGCATGAAAGGAACCAAAGAGACTTAAAAAAAAAAATCCTCTGATAAGCTGCATTCAAATCACCTACTTAGGAAAGAAATTAATGTTAACTGCTAAGGTCAAAGAATGAACTAAAGACATGGCTCTGAATTTTTAACCCCAATTTTTCATTCTGGTCACACGTTATGACTTCTCTGTGGATTTGAATCGATTCTACCATTGAAAGCAGCCATGCGAAGTGTCCTGGCCCTCGGGCCCTGGGGCGGGCGGGCTGGCGGGCTGCCCACCCAGCCAGGCTGCGCTGGGCTGATCCTCCCGCGGAGAGAGGCCAGACCCCGCCCCTTGTCCTGTCGGACCCCGCCCCTTATCTTACCAGACCCCGCCCCTTGTCCTCTCCCCGCCTCCCATTTGCCTGCTCTCTGCCACGTGACATCCAGGCAGAAAAGTACCCCCGAGGGGCAATCAAGAGTCAAAACCCCACTAAACCATTTCTCCCAGAGATGGGTTATTTTCTAAATGGGAGGTCAACTGACAGGAAAGAAATCTTTTACTCAAGGTATTTTAAAATCAAAACCTAAATGATCCTCTCATCTTCTGCAGTAGATCACTCCCCACCGATTAGAATGAAGGCGAAGCAGAGATTCGTGGTATTCTTAAATAAAGCTTTTGCAGCATTGAGACTATTTTCAAAGACGCTGCAAGGCCAATTTAAGAAACTATTTTCCCAAAAGCATTTCAAGAGGAAGTAAGTGTTCTACCAATGTAATTTTTCTAATACGCTTGGGCTGAACACTTAGACATTCTAATTTCAATTTAGAACCAATCTTATTGTTCAGCATGACAGACATTATGAAAACAGGACTCAACTTCAGTGAACTGAAGAGAAAGCTCCTAATGTATCCATGTTGTCTTGTGATTCAGCTCACGCGCTGTTATTACTATGTGCTCAATAAATACACATTAAACCTTTCACCAGCCCTAATTACTCAGATGAAAGCAAATTTTTGCATAAAGCCCATATTATTAAAATATTATCACACTCTTCCACACTAAACTAATTGGCCACTATTTTCAGATTTGCAGCATTAAATTGACTATATTCTCAGTCATTACTTGGAGGCCAAGCAAACACATTTCTGAAGCCGTCAACACTTGGAAATCTGCCGCCTGGATCTCAGCTGCTAAGGTAATGGTTGTTCAACTCCTTCCTCTGCACAGATATGGGGAGCAAAGGTTTTCATTAAAGGCGCGGTGGGCTTTCCTGGTGCTTTAGCACTCGGGGAGACCACTCCAGGCTATCCTGCTGGACCAGAAATGAGACGGCCATGCGTTCATGGACAGGATGGCAAGCACCTTGCCATGCTCATGCGGGCACATGCATGTCTGCAGCAAAGCTATCTTGTCGCTCCTGTCTGTGACAGTCAGCTTGCCCTGTCCCATGTCAGGAAAAGAATCACATCAACAAAATAGATGCTGTCCTTCTTTCTCGCTGCCATTTGCAACTAAAGCCCAACTTCTCAGCTCAGCCCACCAGGGGCACTCACACCAGCCTACTTTAAAAATTTGCCTGAAACTGATAAGGCGTTTGTTTTCATTTTTAAGAAAGGGATACAGCACTGTGATGAGCATGAGTTCATTGTAATTATCAACAGTCACACTTAAGAGAAGTTGTGGTCGCACACATGGTGAAGAAGTCTCTTCTAAGAATAATGGATAAAGAAATCGTGGCACACACACATACACACCTATGCACACATACACAGACAGATGCACACACACACATACATACACACACATACACGCACAATGGAATATTATTCAGTCCGTTTTCACTGCTGTCCAGTATCCTACCGTTTGAATATATGACCATTTGTGTATCTCTTAGCTTGGGATAGACATTGGGATTGCCATTTGCAAAAACACAGAGGAATGTGGAGGACATTATACACTAAGTGAAATAAGCCAAACACAGAAAGAAAAAAACTGCATGATCTTACTTATATGTGGAATCTAAAAAAAAAACCTGTTACAGAGAAGCAGAGAGTAGGGCAGTGGCTACTGGGGGCAGGGAGGTGGTAGAAAGGGGAGAAGTTGGTCAAAGGGGACAAAGCTGCTGTGATGTAGGATGAGAACATCTAGAAATCTAATGTCCTGCATGATGACTATAGTTAATGATAATATACTGAATACTGGAAATTTGCTGAGAGAGTAGATTTCAGGTGCTCTCATCACAAGAGAAATATGGCAACTATGGAAGGTGATGTTACTTAGCCTGACTATAGTAATCATTTTACTAGGTATCAAGTCATCAGGTTGCACACCTTAAATATAAATAATTTTAAAATTGAAAATAGAAGTATCTTTCACGAGACTAAATGAGCCTACTAAGGTGGCTCTGGGGCAGGTAGGTTTGCATTTTAATTTAGAACAATAGGCAGAAGGTGAGTATCTTAGAGACAGCTTTGTGATGGAACAGGCAGAGCTCACTGAGGTTTTGACACCTTCATCTCTATAAAACCCCAATCAGTTCTTTAGGTATAGTCAGCATTTCCTATCTGAGTGCGTTATGGTGGCAGTTTGCCCACTTAGCAGTCATCTATGCCAAGTACTATGGTAGACCTAGAATAAAGCTGAGAGTAGGACTCAGGACATGCCCTCCCATTGCTCATGTTGGGGATGACTGAGAGGCGTTTGCTGTTTGACTCATTGTATGGAGTGAGTCTAGACCCTAGAAATGGCTTACTTACTCTCTGGCCTAGCAGACATGCTGGTTAAGTTACTGTGAAATGTGGGGAAGCATATACTTCCCAAAATAATGCACATGATTTCAATTATATAGCAGTTTGTGTGTCTTTAAAATATTTTTTGAATTATGAAATATTTCAAACACACAGAAAATTATACAAATAATACAGCAAGCACCCATAGGAATACATTTGAAATTTAATAATTTTTAACATTTTGACAAATTTCCATCAGGGCTTTCATTTTAGAAGGGAAAACGATATTTTTTTTTTTTCAAAGATTTTATTTATTTATTTGACAGAGAAAGCCCAAGTAGGCAGAGAGGCAGGCAGAGGGAGAAGGAGAAGCAGGATCCCCATTGAGCAGGGAGCCCGATGCGGGGCTCGATCTCAGGACCCTGGGATCATGACCTGAGCCAAAGGCAGACGCTTAACCAACTGAGCCATCCAGGCGCCCCATAGAAGGGAAAAAGATATTTTTAAAAAACAATACAGAGGGGCATCTGGGTGCAGGATCTCCTTGATACCTAGTAAATACCTAGATACCTAGTAAAATGATTACTACAGTCAGGCTAAGTAACATCACCTCTGCCTCTGTGATCTCTCTCGCTTTTGCTCTCTCTCTCTCAAATAAATAAATAAAATCTTTAAAAATAATAATAATTTAAAACAACACAAATATGGAAGCAACCCAAGTGTCCATCTACAGATGAATGGATAAAGAAGTGATATATATATATACATATATATGTATATATATTTGTATGTGTGTATATATAAGTATATATAAGTGATATATATATATATATAAACATACACAATGGATTATTACTCAGCCATAAAAAATGAAATCTTGACATTTGCAGCAGCATGGATGGATCTAGAGGGTATAATGCTAGGTGAAATAATTAGGCAATCAGAGAAAGACAAATATCATATGATTTCACTCATATGTGGAATTTAAGAAATGAAACAAACAATTAAAGAGAAACAGAGACCAAAAAAAAATCAGACTGTTAACTATAGAGAACAAACTGTTGGTTACCAGAGGGGAGGTAGATGGAAGGATGGGAAGATGGTAAAGGGGATTGAGAGTACGCTTATGGTGATGAGCACTGAGTCAAGTATAGAATTGTTCAATCACTGTATTGTACACCTGACACTAATATAACAACTGTACGTTCATTATACTGGAATTTTAAAAAATTGTAATTAAAAGTTCAAAAGTAAAAGAGAAAGAACAGTACAGATATCATTGAAGCCCTCCATAAATAGTATGAATATTGTTTTGCCTGCTCATAAACATTATGTAAATGGCATGTTCTACTTTTCTTTCAATAACTAATTTTTTCCACTTACTGTTTTGTTTGAAAACTTCATCGACATTCATAGAGCCCACATACAGTCCGTTTTCACTGCTGTCCAGTATCCTACTGTTTGAATATATGACCATTTGTGTATCTCTTAGCTTGGGATAGACATTCAGGATGTTTCCAAGGTCCCACTATTGCAAACAATGTTGTACTGATATTTTGCACAGAACTCCTCAGGCACAAGCACAAGAAATTCCCTAGGGTATGTCCCTCGAAGTAGAATTGCTGAGTCCAAGCGTGCAGCTCGGCACCTTTGCCAGATGACAGTGCCAGATAGTGCCAGATAGTGCCAGATTGTTCTCCGCACACCAGTCTGCCTTTCCATAGAGTGGCGTGGAATGGCCCTCCCTGCCGCACATCTTCGCCGATCCTGGGCATTGAAAGACTTGAATTCCTGCCCATCTGAGCGTGTGAGACAGAATCACATTGTTACTCTCGGGTGTGTATGTCCCTGGGGTTGAACTTGGCCTCATACATTTGCTGTCCTTTCAAATCTCCTGAGAAGCATCTCATCACTTTTTTTTTTTTTCTCACTTTCCTTTGTTTTTGCCTTTCCTTACTTTAGAGGAGTTATTTGTATATTCTTTTTTTTTTTTTTTTTTAACTCTTTTGGTAACATCTTAATTAAAAGATAATTCACACACCATACAGCTCACTCATTTGCAGTGCACAAGTCAGTGGCTTGTAGTATACTCACAGAGTTGTGTGTCCATCACATAATCAATCCCAGAAGCGATTTCTAGAATTCCAGAAATTTTTTCATTAGCTCCCAAAAAGACACTGTACACTTCAGCCTTTGTCCCCACTCTCCTCGCTTCCCCCAGCCCCAGGCAACCACGAATCTTTTTTCTATCCCTCTGGATTTGCCTATTCTGGACATTTCATATAAATGGAATCATACAACATATGGTCTTTTGTAATTGGCTTCTTTCACTTAGCATATTTTCAAGGTTTGTCCGTGTTGTGACATGTATCCATGCTTGATTTATTTTTTTATGTAGTAAAGTATACATAACATAAAATTTACCATTTTAACCATTTTTAAGTGTACAATTCGGTGCCATTACGTACATGGTGATGCCACCATCACCACCATCCATCTCCAGACCTTTTTCATCTACCCAAACTAAAACTTTATGTCCATCAAACAAAAACTGCCCATCATCCTGCTTCCCCCAGCCCTGGCAACCACCCTCCTGCTTTCTGTCCCAACGAACTCCAAGTACTTCCTATAAGAGCAATTAGACAGTGTTTGTCCATTTGTGACTGGCTTACTTCACTTACCATGATGTCTTCAAGGTTCATCCACGTTGTAGCAGGTGTCAGAACTTCCTTCATTTTTAAGTCTAAATAATATTCCATTGTGTGTATATACCACATTTTGTTGATCCTTTCATTCATTGATGGACACTTGCATTGTTTCCACCTTCTGAATGTTATGCCACTATGAACAGTGGTGTACAAACATATATTTGAGTCTTTGCTTCCAATTATTCTGGATATTTACCCAGCAACAGAGTTACTGGATCATATGATAATTCTATGTTTAGTTTTTTAAGGAGCTGTCATACTGTTTTTCTATTTATATATTCCTAACACTTACCTTTTGCGGGTTATATTTGTTGCAAATATTTTCCCCCAACACGTGGCTTTCTTTATCTTTATTGTACAGGATTTTAATTTTAATATTTAATTTATGAATCTTTCTTTGATGGCTTTTGCTTCTTGTATCTTGCTTAAAATGCTTTCCCACCCCAATGTTAGAAGATATTCTCCTCTATTTCCACATTTCCCATGTAACTCTTCAACCTACTGGAACTGACCTCTTTGCATGTGGTGAGGTAAAGATCTAATGTAAATTTTTTTCCCATTTGGATGGCCAAATGCCCCAACCAGACATTCCCAACTAATTTGGAAATCTACCTCCATCCTAGGTCAACTTCCCACATGGGTCAATTTCTGGGTTTTCTGGTCTGTTCAAGTGATCTGCTTTCTATTCTAACCTCAATACCCTGTCTTAATTACAACAGCCTCTTAATAAATCTTACTATTTAGAGAGCAAGACCCACATCATATTCTTTTCCTTTAAAATTATCCTGACTCTTTTTGGTCCTTTACTCTTGCACACGAACTTTAGAATTCTCTAATCAAGTTTCATGGATTGCATGGAATGTATAGGTTAATATTATTTTTTTTTTAAGATTTTATTTATTTATTTGACACAGAGAGAGAGATAGCGAGAGAGGGAACAAAAGCAGGGGGAGTGGGAGAGGGAGAAGCAGGCTTCCCGCCGAGCAGGGAGCCCGACGTGGGGCTCGATCCCAGGACCCTGGGATCATGACCTGAGCTGAAGGCAGATGCTTAACGACTGAGCCACCCAGGCGCCCGGTTGATATTAAGTTTGTACTGAAACTTTTGTGGTATTGTCCCTTCCCATCCATGATACCGAGGTCCCAACCCCAACTGCTTTGTTTTACCAATAAGGACCCCATTGTCATTCCCACGACTGTGCAGGGCATGAGAGGAAGAACCAGTCCAGAACCCCGAGTCCCCATACCCACCGCTCCTTTCACTAACTTCAAATAGCAACACCCTCCAAATGACGGGGTTTTGCCTTCTATCATCTTTCTACGTAAGTCCAGACATTCCTTTGTTCACCGACATTTTCGAGCGCCACCAGACCTTTGGGCTGAGGTTGTGGGCGCAGATCCTCCTCCTCACCCACGACAGGATGGAGTTATGGCGCGTGTGATAGCCCAGAGCCATCTGTTGGAATTCAAACAGGCTCTGAGTCCTTGGTGGCCAGTGAAGAAGAACAGAGGCCATGGCCGGGAGGAACAAGAGTGGCCCCCGGTAGCGCAAGGACACGCACGGCATTGGGGTCAGAGGCTGTGCACGTGGCCATACTGACGCAGGCTCAACAACCCACAGGAAACCGAAGTACAGAAACCAGAGTGCCGGTGCACTAACTTACTGTTAAAGCAAAATAGGACCACTGAGGACACAGCGCTTACTTCCTATGGCCAAACGTTTGTTCTGTGGCGGCAAAGGATATGGAAGCCAAATTATAATGAGAAGTTTGTTCCGTGACCTCAGAGGGAGAGCGTGGAGGAGGGTCTATGATTTGCACGTGTCCTGATGGCAGGTGTGCCCATTTCAGAGCAGGGCACTGGCAGCACTGGAGGTGGGCGGTCCTGGAGGGGGCGCTCTCCCTGGGGGCTGGACATCAGCGTCTGCCTCTGAGTCCCTTCCCTGCCAGCACGTGCTCCTCCACAAACACACACTCTTTTCTCAGATGTGCTCATACTGTGACCTGATTGGAGCCAGGCTCTTTTTGCTCCTTTCATTTGAATTATAGTTTAAATCTGAAAGTGGGTTATTTCCAATTACTTGTCTAGAAGAAGCTCCATTTGGCCTGCAAAGAAACCAAGGATCGAAGAAGGTAAGGGATTCACTAATTCAAGGCCGCCCAGTCACCGATCGCCTGCACTACATTTCAAGCCAGGTTTTAATCCAACAGAAAGGGGCAAATACCTGAAAATACATGAAGGTTAAGTGGCTACATTTGGCACCTAACCACATCAACCTCTGAGGTTAGGAAACTTGGGAGTGGAGACCCCGACTCCCACCCTGCTCGGCTTCCCACGGCGCCTGCTCCGAAGTGTGCTCACGCGGGTGCCTCATACTTGCTGACGGCCAGGCTCTGCCCCCACCCCACGTGGTCCCAAACACGCAAGAAGCATAAGACACCAAGCCACATTGTTGGCCTTTTCCCATCAAGCCACTTGTCAACCCACACAGCATCTACTCCAGGGAGCACTGGGGGTCCTTTCCTCTAGGGTCCATGGCCCTCCTCTCCCTGCCCCCTATGCTGGACCTTTCCCACCCCTTGGAACACCACCCCACCCTGGGACTGCTGCCCACAGTCCTTGGGATGGTGATGACCATTATTTCTGACCCCATCCTCAGGGCAGAGGTAGGTCCTACCAATGCATCCTGGACCAGCACACCTTTCTGTGACCATGGCCATGGCCCTCGTCAGAAGTGTGGGGTCTCTTTGCTAGCAAAGCCTCTGTGCCTTCCCCCCTGTGAACAAAGATGCCCTCCCCACCAGGACTTCGGAGCAGAAGGAAAGAGGGAGTAAGGCCAGAAGAAAATTCCATCTGGCCACACATTTAACAGGTAGGTACTGAGTACCTGGAGGATAGACATATTGTAAAGAAATGAGCCCTGAAAGAAGTCAGGACACTAGGGTTCTAGTCCCTTTGCTGCCAACTCAACCAGTGGCCTGGAGACTGTCCATTTCACCTCTCTTTGCCTCGGTTTCCCTATCTGCAAAGGAGGAGGGTTTGGGCTAAATGATCTCTGAGCTCCTTTCCATCTTTGGTAGCTCATGATTCTCTGGCATGAGCATTTTCAAGTATTATTCAAAAATGCCATAAAATAAATAATAAATTTAATGGAATATATACAAAGAACTATATTCCAATGAGATGCAAGTCTTCTTAAGATTACTTCAACAGTAGTGCAAAGCAATTCTGGATAGTTTCATGGAGGTCATACCTATATGACTTATGAGAATGGATGATCACCCTAAGCATGAAGTATCTGAGTAGGAAAGGAAAAGGAAGTGATGCTATAGTTGAGGCCTGCCGGGTATTGTTTTAAGTTACCTTATGTTTTGACTCCATGGTAGGAAACAATATCTACCTGTAATTGTACAGGTCCAAATGAGTTGTCCATTTTCACGGGTACATCACAGACAAGGACATTTATCCTATGAGGTAATACAGCCATGTTTATTTAAGATCGTTATGTTTAAGGCAACAAATTCAGAATGTATGTGTTGTACTGACAATTCAGTTTTTCTTTAAGATTTTATTTATTTATTTAGAGAGAGAGTGCACACGGTTGGGGGGGCTCATAGGGAGAGGGAGGAGGAGAGAGAGAGAGCAGGGGGAGGGGCGGAGGGAGAGAGAATCTCAAGCAGACTCCCTGTTGAGCTCGGAGCCTGACACGGGGCTTGATCTCACGACCCCAAGATTATGACCTGAGCCAAAACCAAGAGTCGGCCACCGACTGCTCCACCCAGGCACCCCGTGACAATTCCATTTTTAAATCTGTTTCTGTTGAAGTTTCTTTCTTTTCTGACTTCTCCGGGCTTCTTTCTTATCTCAGGAGTTCCTGAGCTGAGCCCATGGGCATTAAGAGGCTTCTAAGTCCCTTCAGGGAGTCCTTAACCCCTCAAGCTGTAGAGTATGTATACACTTACATATTCGCTTTCATCTGATGTTCAAAGGGGCCCTTGACCCAAACTATGGCCTCTGACGGTGCTCCTTGCTCTTATGCAGAGGAGAATATTTTTCAGGCAAGCCCTGTATGTGCACAAGCGGCTTGGCAGAAAGAATCCTGATTCTGGCATCAGAGAGACCTGGTGGAAATCACCTTCCCAGCTGAACTCTGCTTTTGGACAAGTTACCTTGGTACTGTGACTCTCAGCTGCCTCATCTCTGTAAAGTGTGGGTCATAGCATTTGCCCACTTGGTGGTGTTATTGTGAGGATGAAATTATTTCCTATCTGTAAACCCCAGTACATGGTTTGTGCTCAGTGGATGGCAGGCTTTATGAAGCCCCCCAGTACCAAGCAACACCGCAGCTGCCCCCCTAGAGTAGCTCCCGGGGACCAGCACACCCGTAGGACCTCACATTGCCCCAGAACTGAAACACCAGCACCAGTCAGTCAACTATACCTCTCTGAACTCAGTGTGTCATGGCCTCCAGAAGTTAAATTTCTCCTCCTCTAGTGGCTTCCGTGAGGGCTGAGAATTTCTGTATACCACATGTCTACCCTCCGGGTTCCAACACCACCCCGCATGCAGACATTATAAGAGGAGAAACGGCATCCACACCCACCCCAGCGTTAAACCTTGATACTGTTTTCTTCTTCCACCTTTGCCAACAAAGCCACTTCCTTGTCCTCGAGGCACCTACGGATCCCACTTCTACTTCCTCCTTGACTTTCATTTCTCATACCTTGTCTGTGCTAGAAACAGCTCCCACTTCCTGCTAGCCCAGCACTCTCTGAGCACTTCCTCCCCTGCCCAGATCTCCAGGGGAGCTTCTAAACCATGCATCAGCCTCGACTGAAAGCGGCAAGTTGCTAGGCTCCTATCAAATATGCTGGAGGCCAACAGCTAGGGCCAGTGGGGACCTGCTAGTTCCCACCTCTAAGCAAAATCAGAGAAATTGAGCTCCTAGAGCTTGCTGCCTATCACGTCCTATTTCCCTGGGATGAGGACTAGGGGTCAGTGTTCGCACTCAGCCCCACCACCAACTCGCTGAACCTCTGTGAGCTTCAATCTAGGAATCAGATTAAGACACAGTCTGGATTCATATACAATGACAAGGTGGTCATTCGATAAATTCTGTGGCCAAAACAGCCAAGAGCTGAAGGAGGGAGAGAAAGGTGGGATCCTTTCTGGGAACAATGGAGCCGAGCCCTTTCAACTCCTATGAGCTTAGAAAGACCTCACAGAATTGGGGTGGGTTTATATGATAAGATTGTTATATAATAATAACAATAGCAACCACCTTCTATGGAGTATCTATTTGTCAGGTGCTAAACCTGCATTATTTTTTATCCTTGCAGTAGGGACATTATTATTGTCATGTTGCAAGTGAAGATTATGAGGTCGAGAGGTAAATGACTCCCCCTCACGGTCCTGGTAGATCCAGGTCTGTCTGGTGCCACCCCCACTGCCACACCCCCTCTCCCAATGTTGTTGCTTATAGCTCTAGAAGAGTTTTCATAAAGCCACGGGTGTTGTTAGGTATTGAAATAAGATGATGAACCAGGAAGCCTCTGGCTTTTCCTTTCTCTTTCTTATAAGACAGCCTTTCTTTAGGGACATGGCCAGATCTAAATCTTGGAAAGAGGCATAAACAGACATGTAGCCAGGGAAAGGGTTACCCAGACCCCAGCTGGTTCCAGCCCGTCCATGGAGTCTGGAGTCTTCCCTATGAGAAAAGAAACCCATGTCAAGAAACCCAAGCCTAATGAGGAATGGTGACAGCATCATGATGGTCTTGGTGACTTCCCCAGGGGAGCTGGCCATACCCCAAGTCATCACAGAACTCTCAGACTCAGTCAAATAGCAGTGCCTGAGTCTCTAGACTTAAAATCTATTGAGCGTCCAGAAAAACCACCTTTTCATGGTGGTTCTGTTGAAAGACATTTTGCAAAGTCGGAGTTCTATGTTCAGTTGATTAAACTGATGGGTTTGGCCCTTGGCAGGGCCCAGGTTGGTCGATGCCCGAGGCCCCCCTCTGACCCCCAGCACGTGTTAGCAGGTGACAGTCCCAGCTGGCTCCTCTCAAGGAGGGGGGTGCATCAGATTGACGAAAGCCGCAGAGAACTGAAACAAGGGCGTCCCTGGGGGCCACTGGATTTGCCGATGGAGCCGTCCCCCAGGTGACTGCTACTCACAATGCCGCAGAGGGCAGGGCATTCCTTCCTCAAAGCCTGAGAGGGTCACCGCCAGCAGGTGTGAGGCCTCTGCTCTGGCAGTTAGGAGCTCTGTGGCCTCAAAGAGGTTATTTCAATTCTTTGGACCTTTGTTTCCTCCTCTGTAGAGTTAACAGCACCCACCTTGCCAAGTTTTGGTAAGAACTAATGAGACACTGTGGGCAGTGCCTTGGCACAAGTAAGGCCTCCATACAGGACAGCTGACATCATCAGCACGTTGTTGAGTGACCAGTTACTAGGCTTCCAAACAGAAAACCCAAGAATGGGATTCCCTTTTGTAGTCACGGAACTCTACAGCCACCAAGCTGCGCATGTGAGCCCGACAGGGGATAGATGCTAAAGAGCACCCCCCACCCCGACATGCACATACACACACACAATTAGCGTCAGCCTCTGAGGGCCCCCGTAAAGGATCGTGAGGCTCCTGATGCACAAATCAGGTGCATTTCTTAAGGGAAGTTAAGAAGCATTTCCTTAAGCTTCTTAGCGTCCCTTGATTTCTAGAATCAGGTGCCCCCAATAATCACCCCCAAAGGCTTGAGTCTGTTGGCTGCATTAGGTGCTAACAAATTGCTAAAAGGCAGGTGATTGTCTCGTGGTTTCTCACCCCATCCCCTCCCAGCTGGTTTCATCAAATGATTGATAGTCTCCATGGCAACTGCCAAAGGCCTGCTCCCCTGAAATCCCCACCTCCGCCCTCCCCGGCCCAGCTAGAAGGGTGGTCCAGACTGCTGAGTTCCTGGGTTCTTTCAGATCCCGGAACAAAGGTTATTTTGAAATAGCTTACCCGGCTGGGAGGTGAGTACTTTGTTCCTGAAACCAGGTGCCGAGATGACAAGCACTTCCCTTTAACCGTTGGAACATTATCAAACAGGGAATCATGGGTCCGATGAGCATTAGAAGAATCAGACGGATTGAAACAAGGAAGAACCGTAACCAGGCCATCAGCCCGTGAGCACTTCTGTAGAAATGTGAGCCGGACGAGGCTCCACAAGTAGCCATTGTTTATACCATTTATACAATAGCACCACCTGGGAAGGCCCACTTGTTGTCGGGGCTTGAAAAACATACTTGGCTGAAATCAGCACAGCGCAGCCCACGGAGCAGTCCCCTGCTCGCTGCTGGGACCGTGCTGCCCCCCCTTCCAGCTTCAAAAATGTTGTTTCAAGTACATTGAAGCAGCAAAAACCAATGAGAGAAAATCACAAACTATATCTGGCTACGTGGAGTTCAGGGAGGGGGAGAAATCACGCTTTTCTGACCTGCAGAGTTCCCTGCCAGACAAATGACAATGACAGGGATTGAAATTAAAAGGGAAGGGACACAATGACCTTTTCATTTAACTTCAAGGGCAAGTTCTTTTGGTTTGAAGCAACATTTGCCAGCCCCTCACCTAGGATTCTCCCCAGGGATCCAGGAGACATTTCAAGCCTCTCAAAAGAACCCACAAAATGGCTTTAGAAATAGGATTAACCTTTTGCAAGGTGAGAAGTCTGGCTTCATTATTTATCTTCGGGAGAAAGGGGAAGTACAGGAAGCAAGATGAGAAATATGGCAGGAAGAACACCACCAACAAAGCGAGTTAATAACTTTGAACACCAAAGAATAATACATCTGCTCTTCATTCACTCAACCAGGGTTTGTTAACGATTCCCTCCCAGACACTGTGGGTGTGACTGGGATGTCCAAGTGAATAGTTCTGGGTCTGTGCCCTTGAGGAGCCCCCATGGGACACACAGACACTAAGCGAACAACTATATTACCCAGGACCAGCACCCTACAGGGGGTAGGAGCCAGGTGATATGGCAACCAACCCCTCCACTCTGAGGTTTAAGGACAGGGGGATTTTGCTGGATGGACACGGGTGGAGAGAGTATAAGAAAGAATGGCATTGGGAGTCCAGAAATGTTGAGTTCCAACCACCTCTTGAGGCACACCTTTTATTTCCTTAGTGCCTTATCAAAATACCTGCCACCTGATACCACAGAACAGGGCAAAGATTAATGAGAAGATGTGGGAAACCATCCTGAGAATTTTTAGAAGAGATCCTAAAATCATGACACTCAAGAGCTATTTTCTAATAGCCAGACTTTGGGTCCAAATCAACAAGATTCCATCTGGCACAGTTTTTATTACCGATTAAAATTAACTGCCATTTTTTTAAAGTATACCTATTTCCTTAAAGATTTTCAAATATATCTCTGGGTTTTAATCAATTAAGGAGTATTTACTGAACACCTCCCATGTGCCATATCCTGTTTGACATCTATAAATAAGTCTTAAAAAGTGCAACTAAGCAAGAGTCTATCAGTGGTATCAATCTTTGGTTTCCCCTTTCATTTGTATTCATTTGGTAAGTGCAATTTTTTTCTTCAAGAAAAGATTTAGCCAATCGTGCTTCTCTGTGCGTTTATGTTCTATGCAAAGAGACCAACTTGCAATAGAAATAAGGGCAATGGCATTTGGCAAGAGGAGTAAATGTTATATGTGGGGATTGGGGTATTACCATCCTCCGAAAATGGACTTACAAGATAAAATCCAACATTTGACATTTATGGTATTTCCAACAGCGACAGATTTGAGAGAATCAGTTGGTCAGAAGAATTAACAAAACGTCAGCAATTCATCAGGTAGCCCAGGTTCACACATGCAGCGGAACTCGCACCTTCCCCTGCACACGCACCCATCATTGGCCCTCCTGCAAAGCTTCCCAGAAGAGGTGACCAGCCTTCCCTGGGACTCCGTGACAATGCACTGACTCAGTGCCTTCCCCCTCTCTTGTCTGAGTTGTATCTGGGCACTGTTTTTTTCCTTCAAGGGGACAGAAAAGAAAGAATGCCAAGATTACTGGTGCATTAAATGATTGAGAAATGTGTGCCATTTAAAGCCATTTCACTTCCTGCCTGATACCACAAAGAAGCTTTTTAATAAAGTTAGCCTTTCCTTTCCTTAATGTCACTGTGCGTCTGGCTTGTTTTGCTCATTTTTTGTTTTCAAAACTGGGTATGATCGGAACCCTTGTTTCTATCGCCTGAAACAACCATATTTCAAGACAATTAATTTTGACAAAACACATCGGTGGGCATCCAGAGGAGGACAGAGAGGAGGGGTCAGGCATGTGAGGATGACGCGGTGGGAGAAGAAGACAGCAGGCAAGGGGACCCAGGTCCTCACCCTGCTCTGAAAGGGCCTGGCTGCCATCAAGTTCCCAGGGAAAGTGGAACCCTCAGGCTTTGGAGGGACAATGAACAGTAAGCAGCTCCCAGAGCAAGGGCTGCCCTCCTCTGGCATTTGCCCATGCTTACCAAGTGCCATGGTTGGCATGGGACTTTCCCCAGCTACAGCCAGAAAAAGAAACACCAGGAATTGCTTTAAGATTTCCCCAGGAGAATTCCCAAAGCAGGGAGAACCCATACCTTACATCAGAACTGCTCTGGCCAAACCACACTGTTGCTACTAAAATCCAAGTTCTCCATGTGACTCACAGAATATCTAGTTTAAAATAATTAGAGCAGCTGCCTCTCCTATCTCCCCTATGTACCAGGCGCTCCACATTTTTCATCCATCTTCCCATTTAAGCTTCTTGACATCTTGCAAGATAGATGTTGCTGTCTCTCTTTACAGGTGAGGAAACAAAGGGAGGCATAAGGAGTCTAAGTGGTTTGATCTGGGTCAACTGATGATGACTTCACACCAAGTGGTGTGTATCCAAGTCCATGCTCTTGACTACCATCCACAGTGCACCAGGGCTTCCTGGTCTACCTCTCAAATACCTATGTTTGAGAAAGACCCAATCCCAACAGTGTGGCCATATGTGTTCTTTCAGTATTTACTAAGGTTCCACTGTTCTGCAGGCTCTCAAGATCAAGGGAAAGTGTGTGTGGCATGTGTCCTCTAGAACTGCATTTTCTAATATGGTTGCTACTAGCCGCATGTGCCTACTGATCACTTGAAACTTGGCTAGTCTGAATTGAGATGTGTCAAGTGTAAAATGCAAACCAGATTTCAAAGACTTGGAATGAAAAAGAGTGAAAAATATCTCACTAATGATTTTTCTATTAGGTGTTGAAATAATATTTTTAGTATATCGGATTAACTAAAAGACAGTTTTTCATTTATTTTCATGAGTTTCTTTTTGTTTTTTAAAAGGCAGCTTCCAGACAGTTTAGTGTTACAGATGGGGCTCACGTGACACTTCTATTGGGCAGCGCTGCTCTCAAGGCACATACCTAGTGAGGATGACGTGTGAATGGAGCTGTCCCCATGACACAGGTTGGCAAAAACAGTGAAGGAAGCACGCGGGGAAGGCCACAGGGATGCACGTGAAATGCTACACTTGGGCCAGAAGAACTCAAATATGAAGATCAAGCCCTTCTCGTTAGTGGTCTAGCTGACTGGACAAATAATCTGCCACACTCACAGCCTGTCCTATAAAGACTCAACACCCTGATAAAGTTACAGCGACTGGATTAACAGTAGGACAAACACAGACAGCAAGAATGCTAGATTCATTTCTGGACATCGGCATCAGGTCAGATACGAGCTCTGCTCTGGTTTTTCACCTTGATCTGGGCTTTATTTGTATCACAAAATATTCCAGACCCAGAACCTCCTTCCTCGTGGCCAGGAGATGTTCAAATCTGACTTGCCTTGTTTTTATAAAACCCTCCCGGTACCCAAATGTCTTTGCGGACTGTGACATACACTCTTTGCTGCCTATTCAGTATCCATGCCTCCCTTGTTTCTTGCTAGAAGAATCCCACTTTGGTTCAGAGCAGCTGTAGGACAGACCCAGGTGACAGGCGTGACTGGTCTAAGCCTGTCTTAACCATTCTGCTCCTCACTCCCCAGCCTCCTTGGCAGCAAGGTGGGCGTCACCCAGTCCCGGCCATGAGACCAAAGCAGGGCTCAAAAGGTCTCTCCTTGCCCCACCACTTTCATCCTGCTTCTGATGTGACGACTGCGGTTCTAACAGCCATTTTGCCACAGTTAGTGGAACTGCAAGACAATTGCAGAGGTTTGGCCCTAATACTGCTGAGCTTCTGAACCAGGGCCAACAGCCATTTACCTCTAGTCTTCATGTTCTATGAGGAAAAACAAAATCCTTGTTATTTAAACCACTGCAGTCAGAGAGTCAGATGCGCTGTTACTTGCAGCCGCTGACATTCCCAACTGATAGAAACCAAGCCTGAGAGGAGAATTGTTTGTCCGAAAGCTTAGGTGACGCCACAGCAACCCAATCACCACTACACCGCTCTGTGCCCAGTGTCCTGTTTCAGTGGCCGTCCCCAGGGAGCTCTGCGTATTCCTTCCCTCTGTTTGCTGTTGCGACCATTCGAGGTGGAACACTGGAGGGTTCAAGCTGATCGTTATCGTTGACGATCCACACGGAGCGTTCCTATCTTCAGATAAACTTCGCGGTCATGGGGCAGGTTTCTCTGGGTACCATCCATAATTTTTTTCACCTCCCCTCCCCCAACTCATGGGAACTGACACAGGATCATTAATTGCTCAAAAAAATAAATAAAGACAGGGCCAACTCTTTCCCCTCAGAAGCTCAAAACCAAATATTTGTTGTTGTTTTTTTTTTAAAGACAGACTTGAAAGTTGCTAAGAGAGTCAACCTTTGATGTTCTCACCACAAAAAAAAAATGTGATTATGTGAGGTGATGGGTGTATTAACTAACCTTCTTGTGGTAACTGTTCCCCGACGTGTATGTGGATCAAATGATCACCTTGTACACCTCAGGCTTATACATGTCATATGCCAATTTGATCTCAATAAAGCTGGGAAAAAGAAAAGCCACAACCTTCCTTTTCCTGTAGCCTGTGGCGGACCCTGCTTGGCTGCCCCCCCAGCCCCCCGCTGGCAAATCTCTCTCATTGCCCGCTGTTTGCAGCCCCGTGGTGTTGAGACATGGGGAGCCCAGGCCTTCGGGAGCAGGTCCTGGTTCTCCAAGCGGATGGGGGCAGTGCCCTGGCCCCGGGGATCGGTGTAGGCACGGACGCGAAGCTTAATTCTGGCCAACGCTCTGAGGGAGGGAGTCCGCTGGGAGGCTTCTGAGCAAGTCTTCCTTCCTCTGCAAAGAAGCACTGCCGCAGGAGATGCAGAAACCCAGAGCTGAGCCCGGAGTCTCTTGACACCAGAGATGTTTAGTTTTGCTCCCATGAGGGTGCAGGGCAGCTCTGAGCGGCTGGGACAGGGAGGTGGGAGGCAGGGCCTTCTACTCCACGCAGTTATCCAGACACCCAGACCCCGGCCAGCAGCCGCGACACTACCCTCAGACCGGCTTCCAAAGCCTCCGGGGCAGGGGTGGGGGGCGCAGCCCGGGCAGCCCGAGGGGGGAGGCCTGGTCTGTGTTCCTTGAGAGCACCTCCCAGAAGCTCGCCTCCGTGACCCCCGGAGCAGTAACGGTGCACAAGTCACTCTCCGTGAGCTCGAGAACTCTCGGCACCACCCGACCCAAGCCCGTGGGCGAGGGGGGCAGGCATACGGTTGGTACTCACGTTCCTTTGGTCAAACTTATCCACATGGCCATGTCCGACAGCAAGAGAGGGTGACAGATGGACTCTAGCTGTGTGTCCAGAAAGAAAAGGAAACAGCTTTGCTCCAAAATGAAAACACAGAGCTCACAGGCTCATAATGAACAAGAATTTCCAAACAGGGACGCAGAGCATTAAATCACATGCAGGGCCCTTCTAAGCACAGGGCTCTGTGCAACTACCCAGGTCATAACGTGCATTTCGCCCTGGGCTGTGGAGGTGTCCCTTACATGGCGGTGAAACCATCTCTTCATTCCCTGACCCCTGACCCCTGACCTCTGATGGGACCCACGGCCTATGCCACGTTTTCCCATCAGCCTCCTACCATTCGATGCTGTCTCTTTCTGTAACTCCGCGGGATCAGGAGACACACCACATACCTGGGAGCCCTTCCCCGAGGCACCACGGCCCCTTGCACGGCTCAAGGAGAGTGTCGCTTCATCAAATTGATTCTAAATGTTCCAAGTAGCAATTTCACAAAGAAAGAGAAAGCACACAGATTTGAAGGTCTGATGTACTTGGGGAAAAAAAAAAAAGCAACTAAAATCAGTTTGGCAAATTGGGTGAAATTTGTGGCCTGCTTTCCTTGACAGCATCTCCTAAAACGACAACCTAATGTCTCTATGAACAGTTGCATCTTTATTGGATGTTCGCAGTAAAAGTGCACAGAATAACTCTCCGCTGAAATCGAGAATTCTCTGGCACCACCTGAACCAAGTTCATTTGTGTTTTAAAACAATTTGCATTTGGCCCTGTGCTCTGTTGCTCTTGCCGGCATCACCCCCATGGTGCAAGTGTGGGATGGCTCAGCAATGGCGCACATGCCCGCTGCCAGGATGGTCTCAGTGACTGGCGTTACCACTGTGCCCGTTACCCCCTCCCTTCCAGCCAGCTCACCTCACAGCCACAACAGTGCTTTCCAGGAAGGGGTATGGTCAGGTACGCGAACAGCTGCTCCTGAGCACTGAAGGTCCAGAGGAGGGAACTAGCAGCAGAGTGGGGCTGGGGCCAGGCCAGGCCCTGAGCTTCCAGGAAAACACCTGGACCTCATCCATTCCTTACACTGCAATGATGATGATGATGGTGATGATGATGATGACGATGATGACGATGGTGAGGATGATGATGATGACGATGATGACGATGGTGAGGATGATGACGATGATGATGGTGACAATGGCGATGATGAGGATGATGAGGATGATGATGATGGTAATGGCGATGATGACGATGGTGAGGAGGATGATGATGACGATGAGGATGATGACAATGATGACAATGACGATGGTGACAATGGCAATGATGACGATGATGAGGATGATGATGATGATGATGACGATGGTGACAATGGCGATGATGATGATGATGATGGTGAGGAGGAGGATGATGATGATGGTGGTGGTGGTGATGATGATGATGATGGTGGTGGTGATGGTAATGATGGTGATGGTCGTTTCCTTTCAAGCGTATCATTTCTTTATTGAGGGGAGTGAGATGGTATTTGCAACCGTTCTTGACTTTTCCACCTCACAAAGTATGCCTGGCTGAGGGAAGCCGTGGTCCAGGCACATGGCTGTGAAGACAGTGGACGTGGCGGGTGCTAAGGATAGACCCAAGTTTTAAGAAGGAAGCGGTGAAAATGATCTTGGATCCGTTTATCAGGTGAAAAGACACCCCCATCCACACACGCATGCACCACCTCCCATGCACACACACCGATTACAGAGCACCTACTCCATGGTATGGCCTACTCCTATATATCATCTCCCTTACAATCCTGCAGGTGCTAGAGTGATCCCCATTTTACAGGTGAGGAAACTAAGGCTTTTAGAAGTAAGGAGACCCATCCAAGGTCAATGGCATTTCAGTAGCGGAGCTAGGAAGCCAGTGCAGACTTGGCTGAAGCCAGAACCCGTGCCTTTCCCTGCCACCGTCTGCTGCCCGCAGGACCCCACAGGGACCACGGCTCAGACTCACACAGGTCCACCTCTGCCTCTCTGTCCCCTGGGCAAAGTCTGCAGCATCGGAGATGGGGGTCACACATGCTCACTATAGAGAATTAGGGGAAAACAGCGTCCTTATAAAAGAGACAAAAAATACCATGATTGTCTCATCGCCCAGGGATAGGCACTCTCCACATCCTGGTGCATTCTGTCTAGTGTTTCAGGATACACACACACACACGCACACACATGGACATAGCTCTATATACATGTTTTTACACGATGAGGCTCGCACTATCCTGAAACCTAACATTTCAGCATAGACATCTTCCTGTACCCTTAACTACTCTTCAATGTGATTTTAATGGCTTCTACAATATTTTAAAATATGTATATAAACACCAGAATCTACTTCAGACATTAAGATTGTTAGTTTCCAATTTTATACCTATATTAGTGAGATGAATTTTAAAGTGAAATCCTCGAATATAGGTCTTTACAAACATATCAAATTAGTTCCCAAGAAGAAATTCCTGGGAGTTACAATGCTGAGTAAAAGTCTGGGAACATTTGTAAGACTCTTGATCAATATTGCCAAATTGCCCTCTAGGAAGGCATTTCCAAGTCATGCTATCTTTGTCGGTTGTTTAATGAGGTTGGTTTGGATTTTACAAATGTACCGGGGAATTTTCAGCTGGCAAAGCGAGGACCCGGTTCTCCCTTCTCTGAACTCATGCTTCTGCACCCGTTTGCACCCATGCACGCGCAGGGATTGTGCTCTGTAACGAGGTGTCCAGTGTCAGGGAGGACCAAGTGGTACCTTCCCCAACCAGCCCGGGGGTTCACCCCAAGGGAAGGGGGCCTCAGAGCCGATCCCTGGATGTATGGGGAGATGCTGGGCAGCAGGCCTGTCTTATTCATCCATCCCTGCAGGAAACCTAGACCCACTGTCCCCCTGAGGGTTGGAGATTTGGAGATAGCACTCTGCCATGGACAGTGGCCTTCTCGGAGCAGACAATGGCAGTAGTATGCCGCCAGCTCATTGGTTCCCCAGGCAGCAGCCCTGGATGGCAGATGCCGGTGACCCCAAGTAACCTGGTTTGTGAGGGACTTTGCGGAAATGCCAGAAATACTTGGGTTCACTCTGGGAGGAGGCTCCTGTTATCACTCAGGTAGCAGCTTTTGAGCCGATCAGATGTTCATCATTTTTCTGAATTCGATACTCATAATTTTTCTCCATCGTTTTTAAACATTTAATTGGTCTTTCATGGCCAGAATGCATTCGCTCATTCATCCGCGTACTAGACGGCTGAGTTGCCCAACTTTGGATCATGGTTCCCCTACCTCCATTAAACTTGGTAGGGAATGAAGGGCAGGGGGCTGCCAGGGGTTCAGCTACCAGCTTGTAAACTCCGACTCCTGGTTCACAGGCCTCAGTCCCAAACAGAATCTCTATCACCGAGCTCTAACAGCCAGAACCCAGGGCTGGCGAAGAGCGGCCCAGCTCAGCAGTTACAAGAACACTGTGATCGTCAGAGTAAATTACAGTCAGAGGGAGGACAAGTTTAGCAAAATTAAGAATAGTTCTTTAATTTACACTTCCCTAAAAATATGATTGTTTATTTAAGAAAGCTTGTTGCCTTGTTAACGGAAATTAGCAGTGAAAATGTATTTCCACTCCAGAACTGTATTGGAAGTTCACAAACCTAGCATTATATAATGGAGACAAAGTCTAATCAATATTTTGATCTATGAAGGTCAGAAATCAAAGCCTACAGCTTTTCCTTAAAGTTCAGGGCTTAAAGAGATGTTTAGAAGGGAGGTCCAAATAACCACGATTTACATGGCATTATCTGCCTATTTTTTTTCTTCTGTAAACTCAGCCAGCACTCACCCTGTGTTCTTCCCCCTGAGTATCCAATGACCTAATAATAACAGTAATAAATAGCTACCAATCATCAAATATTACTTGAACGTCTTAGCTCATTTAATCCCTACACCTCTGTGATGTGGGTAACATGATTATTCCCATTTCACAGGGGAGACAACTGAGACTCAGAGAAGTCATGTAGCCCACCCAGAATCAAATATGTGGTAACTTGCTCAAACCGGGCCTTGCCTAACTCCAAGGCTTATGGGCTTAAGCCCAAGCGCACCGAGCATTTCTAACTGCAAGGTTAAAGGTCACTGGGTGTGTATTCTCTTCTAGGTACTTTTTATGCATACCCAGAACCCAGCACCCTCACCCCACTGGCCTCCCCATTATAAGTGAGGAGATCACAGTCAGAAGGGAAGCCCAGATTCAGGCCCAGGCAGTCAGACCCCAAAGCCTGGCTTCTGCCATTTCCAGTTATCCTCACAGTAAAACCATCTTGGGAACTTTGTAAATGCTGATGGCCAGGCCTCAGCCCCAGAAATTCTGATTCCATTGGCCCAGGGTGGGAACATTTGTAAGTCCGCTGGGCAGAGGGCTAATTGCCACCACATGCTTCTCCCATTCCTTACAAATCCATACTGAGCGATCACCTGCGCTGTGCCCTGAGTTTACAGTGCTCCATGACACGCTTCCTGCCCTCCAGGGGCTGCCAGGCCGGTGGCAGGCTGAGCCGCGAGCAGCGACCCACATCCAATGTGCAGAGTAACCGATGGGGAGATCCAGGGGGCCAGGGCGGTCACAGGGGTGAGGTCTGGGCCGATGTCCTCCGGGGAGGAGTGGGAGTTGTCAGGAAAGGACACATGGAGGAGGGGACTTGAACATGGGTAAGAGCCAAGAGAACAGGGAGAAAAAGAAACATATCTCACTTCTGTTGACTGCTAAGGGGGCAAAGAGAACACGGCTGGTCTCTGCCTGCCCACCGGGTCCCGCCGGGTGTGGGGAGGAAGGAGCATCTGCCCGTCAGCCCGGAGGGGCTCCAGGCATCAGCCCGAACACCTCACAGATGAATTCAATCAGGCAAGACTCACAGAGTTCAATTCTCACTTCACCTCTAAAAAAGCAAAATGAGGATCTGAGTGGAAACGGAATTGTTAGAGATTTTTCCTCCTAATTGGGAAAGTCACCCAGAGGCTGAGAGAGCCTACATCAGCAGTCTTTTGCACGGTCCCACCCAGCAGCCTCCCCATCCCACTCCGTGGGACAGAGCAGAACTTCCGGGAGGCCGGGGAGGGGTCACAGGAAGCCCCCTTCCCCCAGAGCAGTTCCCACTGTCGGAGAGAACAGGATGACATCCCATCAGCTTCTCAAGGTCCAGATCAGTCACCCACATTTCAATTCCCTTTTCTCGTCAAATACCAGCAGTGAAACGGCCCCGCCTCATCGGATTCCTGCAGCAATGGATGTTGGGACAACAGGAATTGAGAAATAGGTCACCCCGGGGGGTGGGAAGGTTGTTCTGTGGTTTCATCTAACTAGGTTGCTGGAAAGCCCCCCATGCCCACAATTATCCCCTGAGTCACCAGATCACCGTGAAGTGGGAGATTTTCAGTACCCGAAACTCCTTCTTGGGGATACAGAGCATCGTGCAGGAAGGAGCACAGACTCTGTTGTTAAAACCAGATCCATTCATTCAGTAAAGATTTCCTGAGAGCCTTCTGGACACTAGGGAAACAAAGCTCAGTAACACTCAGCCCCTGCCCCGGAGAAACTCCCTTACCAGTGGCTCTGATAGGGGAGGCCCCGGAGCCACGTGAGGCTAGGGGGGCAGAGGCGGGGGGTGCAGGCAGCGAGGGCCTCAGAGCCCTGACACCTGAGCACAGCTGAGGTTCAAGGAGCGACTCGATCTTGCTGGTATTCCACCCCAATTTGGTAAGAAAATTAAGACTCAGGTGAGTGTACCCACCCGCACGTCAGACTCTGGAGCCCGTGTGCTTTGCCCCCACCCAAGACCTCCACCTGGGCCTTTGGAGGCCACAGGTTACAGGTGAACTGTCGAGAGTACACGAGGTCACCCAGGGAGTGTGTGGAATGAAAGGAAGCGGTGCTGAGGATGGAGTCCTAGTGAAGAGGAAATGTCTCTAAGGGACCTCAGAGGAAATACCCAGAGAAAGAGAAGGAAATCATCCACCCATTCATTTTTACCAACTGGAAGAGAAGTCGCCTGGTCCTCAATGAGTTCATATTCCCAGAGGGCTGTTCTACAGGGCAGAAGTGAAACCACTACCTGGGACGGAGACTGAAGCAGGGCTGAACAGGCGCAAAAGTGAGAGCTGATCAGATCAAGGGGGGCTTCCTGGAGGAGGAAAACAGTAATACTCAGGAACCAACATCCGAAGCACGGGAGAACTCATGGAGTGGGCTGGGATTATTCCCTTGAAGTAACTTAAGTAGACTCCAAATGTGGCAAAAATTCAGTATCATGTAAGTAAGCTTTTGGAGGTAATCTCGGGAAGGTAAATGCCTTAGAAGAACGATATGAAAAAGTGTCTGTAAGGGGTTTCCGTGAGGTCATTTTTTTAACTGAATCATGAAATATTGAGCAGTTCTGTTTTTATTATCTAAAAAAGCTAAACTCAGGAGGTGACACAGAAACACATCAAGTGAGGTTTGTTAGTTCCCTTAAAACGTTACCTGCCAGAGGAGAGCATGTACTGTAATTAGCATCCGTGCTCGGCGCGTGCTAAATATCATCCACATGTGGCCGATGGTCCATTGTCCTCTCAGCTTCTCTCCTGCTACCTCAACCATTTCCGAGAAGTAAGCTTTAGCAAGTCAAATCAGAGTTTAAAGAAATGAGACTGGGCTCAGAGATAAATAGTATCATTGCCGCCGATTTCATTGTTTCAAATACAAGATTTTATTTTGAGAAGAAAGTTTAATTAACCAGAGGTGGATCACGAAAGTCTTTGCCTTTAAAATCGTACTTTCTGCAAGATTTCACCTGTGAAATTCACAGCCTTTAATTACTGCCTCACATCTTAAAAGGGGGAATCTTTCTTCTGAACGGGCTAATAACGTTATTATAGGAGATAATTACAGCTCAGGTGTCTGTGGTCAATAACACCAAAATGCGCCGACTGCATCCTTCTGATTTTTGAACTTGGAAAATAATTTGCTAGAGACACACTTGCTCCCCTGAAACAGTGTTGATGTTTCAGATTTGGGGGTTTTTTCTGCTCTTTTTTTCTTTTGGGGGGGTGGGGAGGGTGGGGAAGGGGGAGAAACATTTAGAAATCAGACCTTTACTGGATGAATTTCTTCACTTCCCAGATAGCAAGAAAACAATTGTTTCCTGTAATTGGACAGTTTGATTGGAGGCAGGTGGTGCTGAGCAGAGAAAACCAGAGCCACAAAGCCAATTTTGGCTTCAAGCACATTCCCTTCAGCTCTCAGCTCCAACAGTACAACATGTAAATTGGCTGCACAGAAGCCGACTATAAATTTAGTCCCCATTTCTCTAACAAGCACCTTATCAGCCATGAAGAGTTTCAGCAATCGGGGACAGTGTGCAGATCTGACGTGATTATAAAGCTGCCTTGAGATACCCCGGCATTAATTTCTCAAACATGTTCTTGCTGCCACAAACCAGGAATTTATGAGCAATCCTGGAAGCATCGTGTGCCGTGGTTTTAAAATATGGTGATATTTTCTTTTTCCCAGGTTAATTGGCCTTCGCGTTGCTCACGTTGCGTTATCTTGAGTTAATATTTGCTTTCAATATTTTTGAGTAACAGGCCAAATCAACATGGCGCCACAGATAACAAACACCAGTCCTGAGAAGGGGCCAAAATCAGAGGCGTGGGGAAGGGGGTGGGGGGACATGTTTGTTTTTCCCCTTGCTGCTTCTCATCCAGAAGTCTCCAAGCCTCCTCCTTATTTCTCTTCCCAAGTGCTGGCTCATTCATCCTACCCCCTTGTAAGGCAGCTGACACGCAATAGTCCCTTTTCACAGATGGAGAAGCTAAGGACCAAAGAGGTTCATTGCTTCAGCCACAGCCACTCAGGAAGTCAGGAGCAGAGAAGAGGCCATAGGCCCCCTCGCTGACTTCCCAGCCCATTGCCCCCCAATACACACGTCTCTATTAATTTCCTTGCTACTGTAAATCCGTAATACAAAACAGCCGTTTTTATGAAACGTGGAGAGGCTCAAGAAAGACAGGAGGAAACTCATCTGATAATTCTATCAAATTGGTGCCCTTTGTACCCTCTACATATTAAATCAGTTACTTCAAAGGTGCAGCGTATTTTATTATGAATTTCGGGCCATGCTCAATTTTATTTTTAATGTTAACCTAATGTTTGCATAAGTTTGGAGCTCCTTATTTATTTTTAGAACTTGAAAATAATCTTTTCTAATCCCAAGTGGATTAATAGCTAAAATAACTGCATTCTCAGATTAATTTTACCTGTCAATCTACATATCCGGATAAAATGATTTTACAAAAAAACAGATTGCAGAGTTCGCTTAGAGTCTCGAATTGCAACACTGTTTTCCAAGGTGATTACATCAAAGGAAATACCACTAAGTTTTCCTTTCCAAGCCCGTAGATACCTGTGGTTCAAAATCCTCATTAATGAAAGTCTCAGAATCTGAACACCGAAGGTTCGAGGGAGGGCAAACAACGGCCCTCCTCCAGCGACGGGACAGTTCTCCTTTTAATCTTTGGCTAAAGGTGTTCTCTGAACACACATCAGGATGACACAGAGATGACATCTCTCCCAGCCTGTTCAAGCAAGAATTCTCCTGCCCTTTTCCGTGTTACAGTTGCTCGATCCTGCCCCCGAGACAACAGCCTCACGCCCCCCTACCCCAGTGGGTAGTAGCCGCTGGTGACAAGCAGGGAAGAGAGGGGACGTGCACACAAATGCTGCGAACTTTTTCTGAAGAGGATTGCACGCTGATTAAACCTGTCAGAAGGCAGACTGAGTTTGCACAAGGAGTGCTGGTTGATCGCTAACTCAGAAATCTTGGCAATGCTACAGGACCAATATTTTTATAGAGGTGGCAGCGTCTTGAACAATGTCCTCAGTGTGCAGGACACAGGCGGCCCGTCTATCAGTATCCAGCAAGGGCGACTTTTTCTTTCACCTTTTCTGAACAAACAGGCTGATGAAGGAGCTGGGCGGAGGGTGGGGGTGGGGCACTGGCCGTGAGAAGAGCTGCACAGGACACGGTGGGGGCAGGGAAGCCATGTCAAAGCTCTCTTTCAACAGATGCACTTTCCCCCCTGGCTTTGCGCGAAGCTGGCCAAGCCAGGTTCAAACAGGTTGCAGCCATCCGCTGAAACCAGCCCCACAGCCCTGTTTGCTTTTCCTAACGTGTAGAAACAGCGACACAGACCTTAGTTTAACCACATAAAGCCAAAAGCACATTGCATTTCTCCTCAACCGGACCCACACAGGCCCCAGCATCTTCAGTCCTTGCACCTTGATGGACAGGTGCAGTCCGCAGAACTGCCTCTGCCCCCTACCCGCCCCCCGGCCTTGGCACCTGCTCCCCCCACGGGGACTTTAGCACTCTGTACCTAAAAGATCTCCTTCTTCGTATAATATCATTTCTTCCTGGCGCCTGTATTTTTTCCCGGGAAACAACAGCAAACATATTCAAGCTTTTGATGACCCAACCCATGATGCTACCCAACTGGGGGGAGGTGGAAAAAGTGGGCAGCACACCACCCCCACAACCCTGGAGGTAGGTAGTGAGCTGAGAAGCACCCCGTGCCCACGGGACCGGAGGTGAAGACAGCAAGGCCAGAGAGGGGGACATTAATGCCACCAATGGACCCCACAGTACCCATTTACTAGGGCAACTGTGCAAGCTATCACCCACTGGTGTCTTCAAACCACACAATCTTATTCTTCCACAGTTCCGAAGGAAAGAAGTCCAAAATAAAGGTGTCCATGGGGCCATGATCCCGCTGGAACCTGCAGGAGAGAAGCCTTGCTTGCCTCTTCCTGCTTCTGGTGGTTTGCCAGCAATCCGTAGAGCTGTGGACTGAACGTTTATGTCTCCTTAGAATTCATACATTGAAACCCCCATCCCAGGGTGATGATATGTGGAGGTGGGGCCTTTGGGACCCTCACGAATGGGATCAGGGTCCTTAGAAGAGGCCAGAGGGCTGGCTAGCTCTCCTTCTGTCCTGTGAGGACGCACCAGAAGACAGAGCCACCCAGAGGGGGCCCTCCCCAGAACCTGCCCATGCTGGCACCCTGGTCTTGGCCTTCCAGCTCCAGAACTGGGAGAAATCAGCTTCTGTGGTGGACAAGCCACACAGTTTACGGTATTTCATTAGAGTAGCCCGAGTGAACTAAGACACTCACTTGGCATTCCTTGGCTAGAAGCTGTAACACTTGAGTCTCTGCCTCCAGGCGAGCTCCCCTCCAGTCTGTATCTCTTCTCCTCTTCTTATAAGGACACCAGTCATACGGGATCGAGGGCCCACCCTGCTTCAGTGTGACCTGTCTTAACTAATTACATCTCCAAAGACCGTATTTCCAAATTAGGGTCACATTCTGAGGTGCTGGGAATTAGAACCTCAACATATCTTTTGAGAGCACACAATGTCACCCTTAACAGCCACCAAAACCTTCCAGTGGCTGCTCCTTGCTCAGAGAATGAAGTCCACAACCCAGTCTTGCTTCCAAGCCTCCCATGCGTTGGCACCTCTGCAGACTGATGTCCCGACACTGTCCTGATGCACCAGCCCAAGGGTCCCCCACACCCTCCCAAATCCACCTCTGTACTTTGCTCATGCTGTTCCTTCCTCCAGGAGAGCCCTTCCCCATTCTCACAACGTTTTCAAAACCTGCCCCCCGCCCCAGCATCCAGTTTAAATGCCTCCTACAGCTTCCTCATACGGCCTCAATCACAAAGAAACCGCACTCCACGTCCCTAACCTTTATTCCTCTTAAGGGACGTACTACTTTCTACTTTATGTCAGAATAATAAATACTTTTATTTCTCTTAGTTTTCTGTGGGCTCTTTCGAGTTTTTACTTTCCCCCATGGCTGCTGCCAAGTAGTGGTTGCATAAATGTTTAATAAAGTTGAGGGATCTCACACATACTTAAACTAATATATCAGCTGACATTAATGCTTCCTGGTCTTTAGCTGAAAGAAGATGGAGAGAGGATGTTTTAGAGGTGGGAAGACCTTAAGAATCAGGGACATTCTCACTTGGCCAATGTTTGTGCTTACTAATTAGAACCTTTGGCTGGACAGCAACTGGCCATCATAACTGAATCTAGGAGAGAGAACCCTGAGTGCAGATGGCCAGCACCGGGCCCTGTGAATCCTCTGAGAGTCACAGATCGCCGGGAGGATTGCCGCCGAAGTCACCCACTGCCCAGCTTTCTGCAAGGAACCCACTGGGCACAGAAAGAGCTAATGGTGTCCCCTCTCAGGGAGCAGCTTCCGGGATGGCCCCCCCCACCCCGGGGGGCGGGCAGATGCTGAGCCACAGAGGGAATGGCTGGCACACAACGTGGAGATTGCTCCCCAGTCCCCACAAACATGAGGAAGCGTCCGTCACGCACCAGCCAGGGGCGGGCAGGAGGACAGGGCGGTTCTGGTTCTGGCCCAGAACTCTCGCTGGCCCGCTGCACCGAGCGAGCCATTTCATCATTTTGTGTCCATTTCCTTGGGGGCGTGGGGACTGATCTGCCTCCCCGAGAAGCTGGTTTGCAAACGGAGCACGTGTGCAAAGCCCCGAGCACAGTGCACACGGCTGGTGCTCAGGAAGCGATCATTATCTGGAGGGTTGTCTCATCCCGTCCAGCGGTCACGGTCAGTCCAAAGTTCCCGGTGTTCCCAACCTGTCCAACGTGCTGTCTTGGGCTGTATGTCAACAGGCACAGGGAACACCCACAGCAGATGTCCCGGCCCCGTTCCTGTCCGCTCCCTCCCAGAGCCCCCCAGCCCCAGCCCAAAAAATTCCGTGTTGTCTCCAGTCCTCCTTCTTGTCTTCCCAGCAGGCAGTCTTCCTCCATAGTGTCTCTCCGTCCTTCCATCTCCCCCTCCCCCCTCCCCTAGTAACCTTCCCGCCAGCCAGCTCTTTCCTCAGCTTGAATCCCTTCTCCAGCATGCTGGAAAATTCAAGCCCCTCCAGCTCCAGGTACCATCAGACCTAGAGAGGGATGTGACACCAGCCCAGCCATCAGGGAATCGCTGTCCAAGGGAGGGGGCTCTGTCCTCGGGGGTCTGATGTCTCTCCCACCGCTCCTCGAACCTGCTCCTTACTGCAGCAAAGGGAGCCTCTCCAGCCCTGAAACACAGTCCCTCCACCCACCAGCCTCTCTGCGGGGATCTCTGGCCCCACAGCTTTCTAGGCGTCCGGATCCCATCAGCAACTCCAGGCCCCTGAGCACATCCATTTCCCAGAAACCTTAACGCCAAGCAATCCTGCCCACTTCAGACTTCTCACTTCCTGCCCCAATCATAAATAGTCCCCTATTGTTATTGACCTTTTGATGTAAATAGATCTTCCTCTCCAGCTCCAGGGCAGGGGTGTGGCCTCAGGGCAGGACCTGCTTCTCCTGCTTCCCTATCAGTGGTGATGGAAGGTCAGGGCCAGGGCTCCCCAGGCCTGCCCCTCCCCTGACCGGGTGTGGAAGCGTGGACGTCTCCCTGCTGCCCGCATCAGGCCGGGCGATCCGGCAGAGCTCGGGCACAGATGCTTCCGTGCCCTGTCCTTGGCCACATGGCACTGGGGAAGCCCCGCGTCACGGCGTCCTTCTCATGCCTTATCCCACCATGAGGCTATCTAACTTTTCCTTATATTCCTTCGCCATGCCCCATGTTCCCCACCCATGGAGGCAGGTTATTCCGTTCTTAGTTCTCATTCTTAGGGAGGAAACACTATTTGCTGAGCTCCTAGTATATGCCAGTGAGTCCAGGGGCCTGCAAGTATATTTTCTCTTTAATCTGTACAAGTACGTTGTGAATTATATGTATGTTACCATCTCCACCGAGGATAAAGGGAGGCTCTGGAGAATTAAGGCAACCCCAGGCTCACACTGATACGTGATGCAGTCAGAATTCGAGAAGGCCTGAGCATGTTCCTCTTTGCTTTACTCCACATGTATTATTGATCTCATTATTAATAGGGCCCCTCATTTTGATTGAGCCAAATTTCTCGGTGGTCTATTTTCCACCCTCTGACCTGTTCCACACTTTAGTCCACCAATAACCGTTTTAATCTTTTTTTTTTTTTTTAATTGATCTTCCTTCAGACATTCAGAAGTAGTCAGCCTGTGCCTCTGACCCAAACCTGTTTCCAGGGCCTGGTCCAGATGAAGTAGTGTCCACAGGAGCTTTGATGAATAATGGGGGGACTTGCAAACTTGGGCCCGACAACTCCAGCTCCTTAAAGCAGAATTTCCCGAAAGCCAGGTATCCTGTCCTCGCTGCCATACCTGTCCTTCCACTGGCAGGTGCACGGAGGTGTGGTTAGGGAAGGTGTGTCCTAGCATCACGGTCCCAGAAGCAGATTCCTGCCCTGTCTTTTATGAGCTGTGTCATATGGAGCAAGTCACTTAACATCTTCGAGCTTCGGATCCTCAACCGTAAAATGGCAAGGTAGCGTCCCTAACTCATGGGCTTCTTTGGAGAACTAAATTTCGGCGTGCAAGCCCAGGACCTGGCCCATAGTAAGCACTCCATACACGTAGTTACTGGTCTTCTTTTACACTTGTGCAATCTACAGTACCTGTGTGTTTTTACAGAATGCCAAGCGTAGTTCCAAACATACAGGGGAAAGAAACACCGGTTGGTTCCCCACGCGTGATACGCAGGCCCACACAGGGAAGGTCTGCTTTCCTGATGGAGGTGTCCACGGACAGAGTGCACACTGACTTGGGAAAGCACTGCTCTGAGCATCTGAGTCCGATGGATGGGAAGAGGATGTATTTGAGCAGCCAAGCCGCTTCCTTCTGGATACTGAGAGTGCTTCACATTCTCAGCACAGCTGCAGAACAATCTCTGCAATCCCCTTTGGACCTGGAAGAGAGGTTTTCTGGAGCCCAGGGACTCCTGTAAGAGTAGAACGTGGTGCTGTGGCACTTGCCCTTGGACCAGCCAGTGTCTCCTTTCCCCGAAGCCCCCACCCTGTCCCCTGAGAGCCCCCCTGCCTGCCAAGTGCCAGGCTTCTCCTCCCACCGGGGCCAGTCCACTCTCCACAGAAGAGGCCCCCATGCTGTTGTCCTTTGCACAGCATGTCCCTTAAACGCAGACCTGATGTGACCACACGTGCCTCTGGGGGGACTTGGGGCCATCCGTGAGCACCCCCTGCACGCCGTCAAAGCCCACGCCCAATTGCATTCCCATCACACATTTCCTCACCGGCGTGTCCTCTAGACCCAGAGCCCCTAACAGCCAGACATCTTCAAGTCCTCGTGTTCCCACCACAAGTACACGTTGCATAAAGGAGCACACCGGACAGAAGGGAAGATAAGGAGGGACGGAGGGTGGGGAACTGAACTCGTTCCCTGGGTGTATATTCCCCTTGTGCCATGACCCTCTACTGGCTTCGTCCCTCCCTGGGTCCCGTCCTCCCCAACCAGGGGCTGCAATTCAACATACGTTTTGTCTGTTTTTTCCTTTGTCTCTACGGCTGTGGGAATAAATTTGTTGGGATAGTTTTGATGTTGCTATAACCAACCAGAAAAAGAAGTTACACTGCTCACTTCCAACTGCTTCTTGACATGACCCTTTGGCAAACAGTGCACTGGAAGCCACAAGTAACAGAACAGGGAGGCTGTGTACTCAGGCCAGGGAGCAAACCGCAAACTGAGTCACAGAACTGGAACACATGGACGCTGGAGCTCAGATCTCACCCGGGTTGAGGAGGTGGACAGGAGCACACAACATAGCATTCTTAGGACTAACCTCCTGAGCCCCAAGTACTGCACACCTGAGCCCCGGATACTACACACCTGAGCCCCAGGGACTGCACATCTGAGCCCCAGGTACTGCACACCTGAACCCTGGGTTACTGCACACCTGAGTCCCAAGTACTACACACCTGAGCCCCAAGTACTGCACACCTGAGCCCCAGGTACTGCACACCTGAGCCCCGGATACTACACACCTGAGCCCCAGGGACTGCATACCTAAACCCTGGGTACTGCACACCTGAGCCCCAAGTACTACACACCTGAGCCCCAGGTACTGCACACCTGAGCCCCAAGTACTACATACCTGAGCCCCAAGTACTGCACACCTGAGCCCCAGGTACTGCACACCTGAGCCCCGGATACTACACACCTGAGCCCCAGGTACTGCACACCTGAACCCTGGGTTACTGCACACCTGAGCCCCAAGTACTACACACCTGAGCCCCAAGTACTGCACACCTGAACTCTGGGTTACTGCATACCTGAGCCCCAAGTACTGTCACCTGAACCCCAAGTACTGCACACCTGAGCCCCAAGTACTGCACACCTGAGCCCCAAGTACTGTCACCTGAACCCCAAGTACTGCACACCTGAGCCCCAAGTACTGTCACCTGAGCCCCAAGTACTGCACACCTGAGCCCCAAGTACTGCACACCTGAGCCCCAAGTACTACACACCTAAACCCCAAGTACTGTCACCTGAACCCTGGGTTACTGCACACCTGAGCCCCAAGTACTGTCACCTGAACCCCAAGTACTGCACACCTGAGCCCCAAGTACTGCACACCTGAGCCCCAAGTACTGTCACCTGAACCCCAAGTACTGCACACCTGAGCCCCAAGTACTGTCACCTGAACCCTGGGTTACTGCACACCTGAGCCCCAAGTACTACACACCTAAACCCCAAGTACTGTCACCTGAACCCTGGGTTACTGCACACCTGAGCCCCAAGTACTGTCACCTGAGCCCCAAGTATTACACACCTAAACCCCAAGTACTGTCACCTGAACCCTGGGTTACTGCACACCTGAGCCCCAAGTACTGCATACCTGAGCCCCAAGTACTACACACCTAAGCCCCAAGTACTGCACACCTGAGCCCCAAGTACTACACACCTGAACCCCAAGTATTGCACACCTGAACCCTGGGTTACTGCACACCTGAGCCCCAAGTACTGTCACCTGAACCCCAAGTACTGCACACCTGAGCCCCAAGTACTGCACACCTGAGCCCCAAGTACTGCACACCTGAGCCCCAAGTACTGCACACCTAAACCCCAAGTACTGCACACCTGAGCCCCAAGTACTGCACACCTGAGCCCCAAGTACTGTCACCTGAGCCCCAAGTACTGCCACCTGAGCCCCAAGTACTGTCACCTGAGCCCCAAGTACTGCCACCTGAGCCCCAAGTACTGCCACCTGAGCCCCAAGTACTGCACACCTGAGCCCCAAGTACTGCACACCTGAGCCCCAAGTACTGTCACCTGAGCCCCAAGTACTGCCACCTGAGCCCCAAGTACTGCACACCTAAGCCCCAAGTACTGCACACCTGAGCCCCAAGTACTACACACCTGAACCCCAAGTATTGCACACCTGAACCCTGGGTTACTGCACACCTGAGCCCCAAGTACTGTCACCTGAACCCCAAGTACTGCACACCTGAGCCCCAAGTACTGTCACCTGAACCCTGGGTTACTGCACACCTGAGCCCCAAGTACTACACACCTAAACCCCAAGTACTGTCACCTGAACCCTGGGTTACTGCACACCTGAGCCCCAAGTACTGCATACCTGAGCCCCAAGTACTACACACCTAAGCCCCAAGTACTGCACACCTGAGCCCCAAGTACTACACACCTGAACCCCAAGTATTGCACACCTGAACCCTGGGTTACTGCACACCTGAGCCCCAAGTACTGTCACCTGAACCCCAAGTACTGCACACCTGAGCCCCAAGTACTGCACACCTGAGCCCCAAGTACTGCACACCTGAGCCCCAAGTACTGCACACCTAAACCCCAAGTACTGCACACCTGAGCCCCAAGTACTGCACACCTGAGCCCCAAGTACTACACACCTAAACCCCAAGTACTGTCACCTGAACCCTGGGTTACTGCACACCTGAGCCCCAAGTACTGTCACCTGAGCCCCAAGTATTACACACCTAAACCCCAAGTACTGTCACCTGAACCCTGGGTTACTGCACACCTGAGCCCCAAGTACTGCATACCTGAGCCCCAAGTACTACACACCTAAGCCCCAAGTACTGCACACCTGAGCCCCAAGTACTACACACCTGAACCCCAAGTATTGCACACCTGAACCCTGGGTTACTGCACACCTGAGCCCCAAGTACTGTCACCTGAACCCCAAGTACTGCACACCTGAGCCCCAAGTACTGCACACCTGAGCCCCAAGTACTGCACACCTAAACCCCAAGTACTGCACACCTGAGCCCCAAGTACTGCACACCTGAGCCCCAAGTACTGCACACCTGAGCCCCAAGTACTGTCACCTGAGCCCCAAGTACTGCCACCTGAGCCCCAAGTACTGTCACCTGAGCCCCAAGTACTGCCACCTGAGCCCCAAGTACTGCCACCTGAGCCCCAAGTACTGCACACCTGAGCCCCAAGTACTGCACACCTGAGCCCCAAGTACTGTCACCTGAGCCCCAAGTACTGCCACCTGAGCCCCAAGTACTGCACACCTAAGCCCCAAGTACTGCACACCTGAGCCCCAAGTACTACACACCTGAACCCCAAGTATTGCACACCTGAACCCTGGGTTACTGCACACCTGAGCCCCAAGTACTGTCACCTGAACCCCAAGTACTGCACACCTGAGCCCCAAGTACTGCACACCTGAGCCCCAAGTACTGTCACCTGAACCCCAAGTACTGCACACCTGAGCCCCAAGTACTGTCACCTGAACCCTGGGTTACTGCACACCTGAGCCCCAAGTACTACACACCTAAACCCCAAGTACTGTCACCTGAACCCTGGGTTACTGCACACCTGAGCCCCAAGTACTGTCACCTGAGCCCCAAGTACTACACACCTAAACCCCAAGTACTGTCACCTGAACCCTGGGTTACTGCACACCTGAGCCCCAAGTACTGCATACCTGAGCCCCAAGTACTACACACCTAAGCCCCAAGTACTGCACACCTGAGCCCCAAGTACTACACACCTGAACCCCAAGTATTGCACACCTGAACCCTGGGTTACTGCACACCTGAGCCCCAAGTACTGTCACCTGAACCCCAAGTACTGCACACCTGAGCCCCAAGTACTGCACACCTGAGCCCCAAGTACTGTCACCTGAGCCCCAAGTACTGCACACCTGAGCCCCAAGTACTGTCACCTGAACCCCAAGTACTGCACACCTGAGCCCCAGGTACTGCACACCTGAGCCCCAAGTACTGCACACCTGAGCCCCAAGTACTGCACACCTAAACCCCAAGTACTGCACACCTGAGCCCCAAGTACTGCACACCTGAGCCCCAAGTACTGCACACCTGAGCCCCAAGTACTGTCACCTGAGCCCCAAGTACTGCCACCTGAGCCCCAAGTACTGTCACCTGAGCCCCAAGTACTGCCACCTGAGCCCCAAGTACTGCCACCTGAGCCCCAAGTACTGCACACCTGAGCCCCAAGTACTGCACACCTGAGCCCCAAGTACTGTCACCTGAGCCCCAAGTACTGCCACCTGAGCCCCAAGTACTGCACACCTAAGCCCCAAGTACTGCACACCTGAGCCCCAAGTACTACACACCTGAACCCCAAGTATTGCACACCTGAACCCTGGGTTACTGCACACCTGAGCCCCAAGTACTACACACCTAAGCCCCAAGTACTGCACACCTAAGCCCCAAGTACTGCACACCTGAGCCCCAAGTACTACACACCTGAACCCCAAGTATTGCACACCTGAACCCTGGGTTACTGCACACCTGAGCCCCAGGTACTGCACACCTGAGCCCCAGGTACTGCACACCTGAGCCCCAAGTACTGCCACCTGAGCCCCAAGTACTGCACACCTGAGCCCCAAGTACTGTCACCTGAGCCCCAGGTACTGCACACCTGAGCCCCAGGTACTGCACACCTGAGCCCCAAGTACTGCACACCTGAGCCCCAAGTACTGTCACCTGAGCCCCAAGTACTGCCACCTGAGCCCCAAGTACTGTCACCTGAGCCCCAAGTACTGCCACCTGAGCCCCAAGTACTGCCACCTGAGCCCCAAGTACTGCACACCTGAGCCCCAAGTACTGCACACCTGAGCCCCAAGTACTGTCACCTGAGCCCCAAGTACTGCACACCTGAGCCCCAAGTACTGCCACCTGAGCCCCAGGTACTGCACACCTAAGCCCCAAGTACTGTCACCTGAGCCCCAAGTACTGCCACCTGAGCCCCAAGTACTGCACACCTAAGCCCCAAGTACTGTCACCTGAGCCCCAAGTACTGCCACCTGAGCCCCAAGTACTGCACACCTGAGCCCCAAGTACTGCACACCTAAGCCCCAAGTACTGTCACCTGAGCCCCAAGTACTGTCACCTGAGCCCCAAGTACTGCCACCTGAGCCCCAAGTACTGCACACCTAAGCCCCAAGTACTGCACACCTGAGCCCCAAGTACTGTCACCTGAGCCCCAAGTACTGTCACCTGAGCCCCAAGTACTGCCACCTGAGCCCCAAGTACTGCACACCTAAGCCCCAGGTACTGCACACCTGAGCCCCAAGTACTACACACCTGAACCCCAAGTATTGCACACCTGAGCCCCAAGTACTACACACCTGAACCCCAAGTATTGCACACCTGAACCCTGGGTTACTGCACACCTGAGCCCCAAGTACTACACACCTAAGCCCCAAGTACTGCACACCTGAGCCCCAAGTACTGCACACCTGAGCCCCAAGTACTACACACCTGAACCCCAAGTATTGCACACCTGAACCCTGGGTTACTGCACACCTGAGCCCCAAGTACTGCACACCTGAGCCCCAGGTACTGCACACCTGAGCCCCAGGTACTGCACACCTGAGCCCCAGGTACTGCACACCTGAGCCCCAAGTACTGCACACCTGAGCCCCAAGTACTGTCACCTGAGCCCCAAGTACTGCACACCTGAGCCCCAAGTACTGTCACCTGAGCCCCAAGTACTGCACACCTAAACCCCAAGTACTGCACACCTGAGCCCCAAGTACTGCACACCTGAGCCCCAAGTACTGCACACCTGAGCCCCAAGTACTGTCACCTGAGCCCCAAGTACTGCCACCTGAGCCCCAAGTACTGTCACCTGAGCCCCAAGTACTGCCACCTGAGCCCCAAGTACTGCCACCTGAGCCCCAGGTACTGCACACCTGAGCCCAGCGTGCTGCGTTCTGAGTCCCAGATGCTGTAGCCCTCAGTCCCGGGCTGCTGCACCTCTGCCCCAGGGTGTCGCAGGCTTGATGCCTACTGACAGCAGGTCCCTCTGCCAGACAACTCATATCTGAGTCGCACGGGCCATGAAGCACATTCACAGACTTCGCTTCTGTGGTCCTCACCACAATCCCACGAGCTATCACTATCATGTCCACATTACAAATGAGGAAACGGAGGCCCAGAGAGGTGAAGCGATCTGCCACAGTCCCTGCAAGTCACAAAGCCGGACTCACGCCCCTGTGCCCCTCCATTTCCTTTCCTGCGGGGTAAGCAGGCCTGCAGAGCTGTGTAGACCCCAGGCCTGCCACTCTGTCTGCCTGAGCCTCTTGCCCCGGCGGTGGGAGTGAACGCTGATACGATGCTCTGAAAAATGGTTTGTAGCCATTTGCACCAAAGGATTTGAAATAAATACGTTCATATGCTTTGACCCATTAAGTACCTTCTGGGAATCCATCCAAATGAAATATCCCAGAATATGGAAATAAAGCTTTATGGACAAAGATGTTCATTACCTCATTATTTATTAAGAATACACTGTATTCTGAAAAACTGGAAAACAATGTTTAAGAGTAGGGAAACGGTGCAGTACATTAAATTATGGTTTTATATGCATTTATTTAAAAGACACTCGTTAGAAAAAGAAGGTAAAAATGTAGGAAAACACATTTAATTTTAAATGAGAAGAGGCTACAAAACTGGATATATATTTTTGTTCTACAACTTTACTTAAAACCACTCATTGAGCACTGTAAGTTCAGAGGAATAAAACGGAAAATGAGTGAAATTTCGATCCTATCTACTGAGGCCTGCAACCAAGGGACAATTGCAGCCAGGTAAGAAAATTAATGTGTAGGAGAAACCAGACCAGAATAGAATGTACCAAAGGGTAACAGTAGCGAACTTCTGATCCTAGAAATACACGTAATTACAATTTGCAACAACGAGTATTACTTCTTTAGTTAGACACATACTTCACCGTTTAAAGACCCGTGCTCCCTGTTCTACCTCCCACCAGCCCCACACCCGGGGCTCTGGGGATGCACGCCGATGCCCCGCTGTGAGCGCCCCGGGTCAGGGACCAGGCCCACCAGGTCAGGGACATTCAGCAAATGCCCCAGCGGGGACAAGGTGGTCGAATGAAGAGGCTCAGCTTTGCAACAGGTGAATCGCAGCCCAGCCCACTCCCTAGCCATGGGGGCCCCCAAGCCCCTGTGCCCCTCCATTTCCTCTCTCAGGGATGAGCAGCCCCGCAGAGCTGTGTAGACCCCACAGATAAACACGCACAATCGGCTCCCACTTGTCGAAGGTCACAGTCTGTGGAACTTAGTTGAACCCAGGTCACGGTCGGCGGCTGCCCTTGTCCAATAGTACTGGTCTTGCTTCCATCTGACTCAAATCACTAAGCCCATTTTTCAGAAAGGCCAGGCTGAGGCGCCCTGGTCTAGGAGGGGTTCCCCAGCCGCAGAGCCATCCAGCATCTTCCGTGAAAGGCAGCAGAGCACATCCAGCCTGGCCTCACCCCGTGCACCTGATGAAAGCCCCATGAGGCTGCCCCCCCCGGCCCGCTCGTCTGGTACACAGACAATACCCGTGATGAGGGTAATTTTCAGATGAGTCAAGATAAGCGTGTTTTTCTCTGACCTTTGCTGTCATTCTCACACAACAAGTGGATGATAACATTTAACTCTTTCTAATAACCCCTACAGACTGCCAAGAATGAACCTAACCAACAAGCGATTGCATCCGGAGAAGACTTCTGGGGTTTAAATGTATTGTTTTCTCTGTGTGAGGCACTTCTGAATCTGAAGAGAATTCTTTGCCCCTTTTCTGTTCCCCACGTGAGTACGATCTGGGGTAAAATAGTGGTGCTCAAGGGATGGGTGGTCCAGTGTCAGCCCCACCTGGGGCAGACCACGCTCCCCGTCGCCCCAGGCCCGAGATTCCCACCTGCGACATGCACGGCCCGGACGGATGGCACCATCGTGTGCCCCAGCCCCACCGACAGGACCCCTGAACCCGTAACGGCCAACTCCAAGACCTCAGGCTCCAGAAACCTCTGGGGACCCAATCCCATTTGTTCACAGCCCCACTAAGCACAACCAGGGATCGCCCCAGGGTCCGCGGTAGCAGCAGCGAGGGACATTCCTCCACGCTGCTGTCTCCATCTGTATGTGGAGTCGTCTTGTCTGTACTCACCTGTCAGAGCTGCCCCGGCCTGGCGCCGCGGACCGCGCCGTTCCAACAACAGAAAGCCATTCTCCCGCAGCTCTGGAGGCCGGGGCTCCAAGATCGAGGTGTCAGCAGGCTTGGGTTCTTCAAGGGCCTCTCTCCTAGGCTCAGAGATGGCCATTTTCTCCCTACGTCCTCGCATGGTCAGGCGTCTGTGCGCATCGTCTGTGTCCCAGTCTCCTCTTCTTGTAAGGTCACCAGTCATACTGGATTAGGGCCCATTCATGGGACCTCATTGCACCGTAATCACCTCTTTAAAAACTCACTCTCCAAATACAGTCCCATTCTGAGGTAGTGGGAGTTAGGACTTCAGTGTATGAATTTGGGGTACACAAATCTGACCATAATATCATCCAAACTGTTATTTTGCAGATGAGAAAGCCAGGCTTTTCCTAGATCTCAGAGCAAATTGGTGTTAGAGGCCAGGGTCCAGTGCTCACCCCGAGCCATCAGCCTCTGCCCCTCCCACCACATTTTAAGACATGCTCTCTGCTCTCCATAGCCCTATAATTGAATTCCAGCCCGAATAAAGTCCCCACTCGCTCGTTTGTGGAAGAGCATTGGGTTGGAAGACAAAAGGCTTATGGATCAGACTCAGTGACCAGCTCTGGCCTCTTTGAAAGCTCACCAAGCCTCAATAGCCTCATCTGTAAAATGGGGAAGTTAATACTAAATCCCTAAGGCATGAAGTCCACATTGGTAAGCACCTTGGGGCAAGGATAAGGAGAGATGGTGGGCCCGATCAAGGGAAAATATAAACGGGGCTCCCACAACATGGAAACTACCTGAGGACACACATTATACGTGCCTTGGAAGTTTTAATTTAACAACAATCATATAAATTAAATCACAGAAGATTCTGAGACATTGAAATATTCAAGTCCTCTGTCTAAGACCACCTCCAGACCAAACCTGGTCAGCCTCTTAGAATTTCTATGAGTTTGTGAAAGAAAGTAGACACTAGTTCTTCCAGAATGTTCAAGACTGCGGAAGCCACCCGTGATGCAGACTGACAGGCCCCCGGGCAGGCCCAGCCAGCCAGCTGGCTTTCACTGTCCTCTGCAGAAATGTACTCCCGAGTGTGTCCCTCACCACAGGCAGGAGCATGTGAGGCCACCCTGCATTCTAGAAGAAAGAGAAGCCCCAAGATTCCAGATTCTGGCGCCATTTTTGTTCATGATGTAAAAACTGGGGTTTTCACATCACCTATAAAATCAGAAAGGAGAAGGCAAATGTGTGCCACTCTCTGGGGTAGTAGGGCAAGGAAGAAAGGACATGGCCTCATGGACAGGCAGGCCCAACGTAGAAGCCCTCTGCACCTTAACTGAAGGACTGGGGGCAGGTGCCATAGCTCGGCAAGTACTACTCTCTCCGCTTGCCCGTGAAGTGCATCAGGAGCACGACAGTGCGATCCCTTATAACAACTCCTTCTGTAAATGAGTGCTATGGAGAGCTGGGTAAGGTTCTGCACATTACATTAGCTTCCTCCCATACACCCTGACAAGCAGGTGACCTCTTCAACGTCTTCTCCACTCTGGCTTCTGCAGATATTCTAATAGCCCCTGAAATGTGCAAAGCGCTTTGCAGTTTAGCAGGTGCTTCGTGGTGCCCCTCTATTAATAGGCAGTGAACACGAGTCCCTTGGATAACACATCGCCTCACTGAATACACAGACCCAGAGAGGTGAACTGACCTGCCATAACGACCCTACACCTAGGTCTGCTGACTCCAGATCAGCATTCCTTCCACGGCAAACAAACAAAATTTGTCTTCTTCCCCTGCAGGAAGTCCAGGGACCTGCGCTGCATGCGAGCAGCGCTGAATGTCCAGGCCAGGCATTGAACTTGGAGGCCATGCTGCCCTTCAGACTCCTTGGCTAACCAAGGCTTCCGAAGTTCTCCTGGAAGTGCGTTTGATGTGATTCCTTGCATTCTCCTGGTGTGGCTCTCATTTCCTTCTTTAAAGCCAAGCGCTTCCAACTATCAACGTTTTTAAAAAGGCAGGAAGGTCATTATATTTTTAAATCCTCCATTTTTACCTTGAGGCTCTATTTTTCTGTTGCATTAATGAGATGTGAGGATAAACTGATAGTTTCACCTTCAATACTTGAGTGCTTCTTTCAGCCTGGAGGTAGTGAAAGAAATCCACCTGCCCCCAAAGTTCCCACGGCCCCATCTCGCCCTCCTCGCGAGCATCAGGAGGCAATGCCGGTGGGGTCTGCCCGGCAGAGGGGGCCGGGAGCTGGGCTGCAGTCCCTCCTGGTCTGCATTCCCCTCGGTGAGCCAGGCCGAGCCCCACTCCTGTCTCTGCTGTCACAGGAATGTGTACATTCGGCTGTATTTATGGTTCCTTTTCCTCTTTTGATGAGGCTTCTGAGAAAGGTGGTTCGACCTCTGGCTTCACACTGGCTCACGTCCCACTGTGGGTGTGGGGGGGGGGGGTCCCGGGACAGCCTGGCCCGGCCCTCCCCAGCCGGCGAGGACAGCCACATCTAGCTCCCCTGGGGGGCCAGGAATGCAGCAACTGGGCACTGCTGGTGTTCGCTCAAAGGTTCAGTATTTGAGACTCATGGCTAAATTCAGTAATAACACCACAATTTCACCAAAAAGCATTATAATGATTACTGAGTTATATTAGGAGCTTATTTAAGATAACATCTTATTTGCACAATATAGTTCAAATAGATGGTTAGTACAGCGAGGGCAATCGTTGAAGTCCTTAATGTACATTAGCATAATCACTCTGGAAGTGCGTGCCACTTTTAAACATACGAACGGTTAAAACCAAAAGCATAAATATATGTCTTTTAAGGTGGTGGCACAGTTAGAATAAGAGGGTTTAGGTTTATATGTAAACAGGAATTTAGTTGTCTCTTTAGCAGTACAGTAGGATGTAAAAATCTCTCCAAGACAGCTCTCTTAAAGAAGCCAAATCTGCTTTCCCAAACTGCTGTGTTTTATTAATAATAGTTCCTGTTTATCAAATACCTTCTGTATGCAAGGCGCTGTGCAGGGCACGTTCCGTAAATATCTCATGCAGCGTCCTTCTCCCTGCATTGATAGGCATAAATAGTACTAGCCCCCCCCCCCCCCCGATTGAGGCTCGAAGAGGGGAAATGGCTTGCCTGAGGCCACACAGCTAGAATTTTGGGGGCACTCTCCACGTTTCACTGGCCCTCCATCACCCACCACCAAATGTGGAGTGCCCAGTGGGTTCCAGACAAACAGCAAAACATAAGGGCAGGCTTGAGGGTCTTGATTGGTCCCCCAAGGCGCTCCGAGAGGCCCCGTGTTCCAGGACCCACACTCGGCTAGAGAGCACAGCAGGAAGCCGAACCCGAGGCCGGAGCCGGCGAGGGGCCCCCTGCACTAACCTCTGCCTCCTTTCCTGAGAGGACGGAGGCTGGACAGAGGCCAGGGGGCAGGGGAGGCCCTCAGACGATGTAAACCCACTGGGCCTCCGTGCACGTGAGAACTTCCACGAACGCTCCAGATTCCTCAGCGCTGCTGCTGCCCACCATCACCACACCTGAGTGTGCACGGTGGCTCTCTCCCGGCAACAACCATCACTCTTGTGTGGCCCTCACCAACATCCCAGCGGATGGCTTTCTTTCTGTGCTGGGTTTTTTGCTTTTTCTTAACAGAGAAACCTGATTTTCCTGACTTCACACATGAGACTCTGAGCTGCCCCGAGAGGCGCAGGTCAACGCTTCGGGGAAGGGGCGCGTCCTCGCCAACACAGCAGCCTCCCAAGCCCGAGATGCTCTGCTCCCACTGCATTCGGACTATCACACCTGGATTACCCAGGTCATTCGAGAATAATCCAAATGCCAATTCCCCAGGGTCAAGACTCACCTGTAATCCTTCCAACCTTCGCTTCCATGTCCCCCCCCCCCCCGCCAAACTTAAGGAAAATGCTAGCCATTAGCTACACTGACTAATCTGAGTTCAACTCTGACCCTCTGGCAAGAAAGCTGTAGGGCTGGAAATTAACTAAGACAGCAATTACGCAATATATAATATAGCTAATTGTGTATTCTATTTCACACATAATATAAATTGGTGTAATGTGACACAAGGAATTATATTGCAGAGGAGCAATTAATCTGCTAAAGTTCTTTAACAAGGATTTTTGTGAAGCCGTCGGAGCATTCCGTGGCGAGGTTAATCCCACTCCCTCCCCACACACTGCCCAGGTGAGCCTCCTGTTGGCCCGTCACACAGAGGCCGAAGCCACCTCTGGTCAAATCCACCGTAAGCCCCGGTGCACGGTGTCCAGCACTCAGTGGACACTAACCTGAGAGTAACTGCTATTTATACTAGACACGTGCGCGTGTTTCCCTCGGAGTGTTGTGTGCCCCCCGCGGCTCATTCTGAGAGACTGTCCCTGCCCTGAGCACCCCTATAGACATGCCTGATGCGCTGTCCCCAGTCCTTCTCACACCACCGCGTCCCGGGTCCCCTCGGACTCTGACGAATGGACAGCGAGGTGTGTGGAAGAGCCATTGCCGAAGTCCCCAGGCTGAGTCCGGTGCCCCCGCACGTGCCTCCCACTCATCACAGCCACTGTCCGCATCCCTGTGTCCGCCTCCGCCCCAGACAGAGTCCCTGGACACAGCCGTGTCGCTTCTCTCCAGTGGCCTCACCAGGGCTAGCGCAGAGGGGCTTGGCAAATGCTTACTTATGAACGAAATTGCCAAGTTTCCCTTGGCTGATGATGTATAAGTTTCAGTTTGGGTCTTCCAGTAGCGGACCCACGGTGGGTTGTACACTAATACATGGGGAACTCAGTGGGCCCCATGCTGGTCCTGGAAGAGTCAGTCTGACCCCCGCGGTGATCAGAGGCGCTGCCCCGGGGGTGGGGGCGGGGAGGACATGCACACAGTCATCACGTCCTCTGAGGGAGGTGGTATTAGCCCCATTTTACAGATGAGCACACCAGCACTCAGCAAGTCTAATTTGCCAAAGGTCATGCAGCTGCTAAGTGTTTGTCTACACTTGAAGGCAGAAAAGCAATTGGTGTCTGTTCTAGGAATTAGGAACGTTGCTGCTGAGAACACTTAAAAATAGCCCTGTGCATTTTCCCATTCTTGAACCAGGTTTACTAATCAGGGACTCAGCTGAAAAAATCCAGCAAAATGACTCAGTTCCTAGCAATTTCTCCCCGTCACGTTGGGACAACCCCAGCGGAGCCTGCAAGCATAGAAACAGGGAGAGAAAAGGAGGAGAAAAAGGGAAGAAAGGATGCATTAGCTCGAAGGCCCTAGCCATTTCCTCTCACTAGGCCCTGCAGCCTCTCTGTCAACTCCGGGGTGCTCACAAGGGGAAAACGCCTGCGGTAAAGTCAAGGGCAGACTGGAGGGCTTATTTCCTGTCTTCTAAATATACTCTTGTTCCGATGGTATCTGGTCCCCTGCGTCATGGAGGATGGCCGCCCTTTACATTGCAAATGTCTCAGGAACCCCTCAGCCCAAAGGAAGCTCAGCGGGGAGAAACCGTCACTTTCTAAACACCTTCAGGAACAGCGTGCTCCAGCTCCAGGCTCCTCCTCCTCCTGCCCCTCCTCCCCCTCCTCCACCTGGCTGTCCTCCTCCTCTCCAGCCAGGGCCCTGCCAGCCCTCAGGGTGGGCAGTAAACGTCCAGCAGCGCAGCTCTCTATGAATGTTGTCAGAGGAAAAACTGAAGCAGCAAGAAGCAAACAGAAATCATTGCATACCTGCTGTGATCCTGCCTCCATCCTGCTACCCTCCTGGAAGCAAGGGCCTGTTCATCCTGCTGTCCTCCTGGAAGCAAAGGCCCGTTCAGGACTGTGGCTGGTGGTTCTTGAGCCGAGTTCCTCAAACATGGCAAAAAGAGAGGGAAGCCTGGATAGGAGGTGGCAGGGCCTCCCGGGTGGCTTCGGAGCTGAGAGCCAAGGGAACACCCACTCAGCTACGGCCTGGCTCTGTGGCCCTCAGCCCCAGTCAGATCATCTGGAGGATGGGTTACTAAGAGCTGTGACTCCTCACAGGGTTCTATGAGGCTGAAATCACAGTGCCCTAAACCACACACACAGCACTCACTCCACACTAGGATTTGAGAAACTGTGTGCCCAGCCCGGGCCTGGTGCATTTCCATGATCTCACTTAACGTTTACACATGTGCCTCCTTCCTTCTCACAATCAGTATCAGTAAAAATGACAACGGTTCGCTTCACAGCGATGTACGGGAGACCAAGGCCGAGAGAGGTTAAGTGACAGGTCTGATGTCACAGAGCTCAGAAGTGCCAGAGGGGGAATTCCATGTCCAGCTGAACTGGGGCCCATCCGAGTTCTTGTATCCTCAGCATTTTCCCCCAGACGGCCAATGCACCTGCAGTGGGCGGGGAGGAGGGTCCTAGAGGCAATATTCCCAAGGATGCAATGGTGTGCGAGGCTCAGAATTAGAGATGGGGGAGGGGTCCTGGGGTTACTTCCTACTGGAGTCCTGAGCAAGCCCTGGAGGCACCAGGCAAGGGGTCATCTGACCTCTTCCTCATGGCTCACCCCTGTGGCCCATTGCTAGCCCCACTCAGCCACACTGCTGGAAGGGGTCTCTGCGGTGCTTCTCCAATGCTCTAGGGACAACCCTTGAATGTCCTCAGCAAGCCCTGGGACACCAGCCCCTTCCTAGGCCTGGAACAAGGGAAAGGAGGAGGAACAAGCCACAGGTAAGGGAGCATGAGCTTCCAGTAGGGCCGGGGGGTGCGGAAATGACTCCATGTAGGCCGAGAGCCCGGGGTCCTGTCCAGGCCTCAGGCCCGCGCCCCGTCTTCCCACTCTGGTCTACTGGGGAAGGAGCACCACTCCCTCTGAGGCGTCCAATAAATGAGCTTATTCACAGAGCTGAGGCAAGAGTTTTACATGGGCAGTTACTTACTCTGTGCACTTAGACCAGTCCTTGAGGTCACTGGCGCGGGATAGGAAGTGGTTACGGTGGTACCCTAAAACCATCCCTTCTGGAGAACAGTCACCACACGTGACTTTAGACCATCTTCCACCCCAGGGTGACATCAGTGCCTCCTCAGGACAAGACCCCTTAGGCCCAGCAGTCTGTGTGTTCCCCTTAGTCTCCGTGATCCCCGGGCTGGTCTCGCTTCTCCCCTCCATGAGTAGTGAGGGCTTTCACCAACGGGTATGAGGGGGACCATTAAGTCGGTGGTCTGCTAAAGCCAGCCCTCCCCGGACGGCTAAGCCAAGTGTGACCTCGCACTTAGTGATGTCTCATCAGCAGCTTGGAATCGGCAGGATGAGAGTATTTACACCACAAAAATGGTCAAACGTGGGCTTTTTTTTTCTCATGGTCAGTTGTTAAACATCTGCCAGCATACCACGGGAGCCCTAGGCAGACAGGCAGGAGGGACCCCATCCTAAACCTTTGACTCCCTCCGCTTCCTCTTTTGGATACGAAGGAGCCCAGCTGGGAACTGGCAGAACCTCCCAGGAGACAGGCCCCTTACTCTCGCTGGGAGAGGGGACCTATCACAGCACCGGTCTCCTCTCTACCATCATGTGGTCTCTGTAGCCTCACCCCAACGTCCCAGAGCTGGCCGAGCCACTGGTCCTCATCTGCAAAAGGAGGCCACCCCTGGAGGCAGCAAACGAGACAGAGCCCGGGGGGCAACGAAGGCTCGCATTTCACAGCAGACGCGGTCGCTTGGGCAACAGTCCACTTCTGCCCGGGCCTTACAAACGTTCCACAAGTTTTCTTCCTCCTAATTTGCTTTGATCTCCATGAGCCATCCACCCCCCACCACCCGTGAAGTGCCCTTGAAGTCTGGAAAACCCAGGAACAAAGAGTTGCTCTTCACAAGTGTTTATAAGACTAGCTCCGCTCAAGACCCAAAGCGTGAGCGAAGAGGAGTCGCCCCAAAGCCCAAAGCCACCTGCAAGTTTGTCACACACCTTTGTTTGACAACGGGGGCAGCTGAGGTTTGTTCAAGGCCACATAGGAAATACGGTAGAGCTGAGACCGGAAGCATCTAGAATTGCATGTGGAAACCGGGAGAAAAGGTTGCTTTTCATCACTTAACCACCCAAAGCATAGGCGTTTCTGAGTCACACTTTTCCCAGAGAATCAGTATTCCACACATCCGCTTTAGCTGCACGACACCTGTTGGCATTGCCCTGTGAGCTGGACTCCGGAGTGGCCCAGGTGACCTTTCCTTCTGTCCCAGGCAAGAACTGGAAGGCCCTGCCCAGGCCTCCTCGCAGCTGCTCTCCTGATGGCCAGCTCTGTATTCTTCTAGGCGTCATCCAGTAGCGCAGCCTGGAACCTGCTCCTTCAGCCCTTTCTAAAGACCAAACCCCCTGTATGAAGAGCCTTTCCACTTAATATATCTGGAGCGGTTTCTGTTTCCTGCAGTGAGCTCTGACTGATACACTTGCCCTTAGGTTCTCAGATCTAGGCAGTATGTATACTTTGTAGTTTAAGGAATGGCTACCAGAAAAATCTGTGAGTCTCTATATAATCCTTCCTGGACTCTATGGTCAGTCCCGATATTGTTGGGGAGGCACCACCCTCCTCTGGCTTTTCAATTCACGAGCATCAAGAGTCACACGATGCTGATCTTTTCTTGCACACACAAGCAACTCAAATACACACTGGTATAGATTGATCCTTTGCTAAAGAAAAATTTCAAGGGCTCAAACTAAGTATAACCCACCTTAGACTTTGATGGGGAAGAACCTCCTATAGATAGATGGATGGAGAGCTGGGGGACCGTTCTGCAAAATCTGCAGCTCTATTTTAAATCCAGGTCAAGGTCAGCGTCTTCCATTCTCTGGTCCACACAAAGTTCCGTCCTGAGTCTCCATGACACATCCTTCCTCAGGGCCACCACAGATCACTTGTTGGGCAGGAAAAGACAAAGTTAGCACTAACCGGGGCCGTTGGCCTCCACTTCTCTCGGGACCTCGCCTCCATGTGCCACGGCACAAATGCCCCCTGACCGCCGGAAGTGAGATCACCCGCAGGAAAAACAAAACCACATGGTCCTCCGCTCTCTTCCGATGTCATCCCAGTCATCTGGTTCAAGGACTGATTCAGTTCATCTTCCCATTTCTGCTTCATGATGTGTCGTCAGCGACATGTGTCCAGCTGGTGAGTAGAATTAGAAACACACGTCAGTCCCTACGGCAGGGCAGGGAGGGATTTTCCTCAGAAGTTAGTGTCGAGGGGCGCCTGGGTGGCTCAGTCGGCTAAGTGTCTGACTCTTGGTTTCAGCTCAGGTCATGGCCTCGGGGTTGTGGGATCGAGCCCCACATTGGGGTGTAGGGGTATCTGCATTCAGCAGGGAGTCTGCCTCTCTCTCTCTCGCCCTCTGCCCCTCCCCCCACTCATGCATGCACATGCTCTCTCTCAAATAAATGAATAAATCTTTAAAAAAAAAATAGTTTTGACATGGCCCACTAGAAGAGGAGGCAGCAAGAAAGTCATGAGCGCCCACCAAGTCAATGTTCCGAAAATGAGGGGATCCAGCTCTCCCAGCCCCTTGCCCCACCCCCCCGCCCCTGCCTTCCTTCTCTCCCCACTGCTAGTGCTGACCTGGCTGAGACCTGCCTCTGTCCTCTGTCCCCTGTCCCCAAAGGTGCCTGGCACAGGGGTCTGCCTCCCAGCATCAGCAGCCTGCTCACTCAGGCCTCACCCATCGGTGGCCAGTGGCCCTGTCCCAGGCAACGAGATGTGGGGGCGAATTGGCCCATGGCAGGGGAAGGAGGGGCCAGGTGGCATCTGAAAAGCTCTCGATTACCAAATAGTAATAATAATTTAAAAAGACAGTTGTGTCTGGCACAGACCAGTCCCCTTCCTCACTCCCTGTACTTGGATGTGGTGCTTGTAGCTATAGCAGCCACTTTGGGACCATGAGGAAGTAAGGGTAAGGATTTAAATGCCAACATATTCCACAGAGTTGGCACAGGAAAGAAAGAACCCAGGTCCCTGAAAACCTTGGTAAGAAGCAACTGCTTCCTTCCAGGTGTGGGGTTACATGAGAAAAATAAACCCTTATTTTTTTTAACCACTATTAGTTGGGTTTTCTGTTCCTTGCAGGAAAACCCATCCTAAATGATACAATATCCCAGCACCATTTGTAGGTTCACTTTTATTCAAATGATACCTAATTCTCGGTGCTCTGCACTTGGTTTTTCTCCCTCTGCAATGTGTGTTTGCAATGTTTTCTACACCAATTCCTACAGGCCTATTTTATTCTTTTCAATACGCCCCAAGTATCCCATTATATAGACACATTTCACAGATAAGCCCGATGCCCTGCTACTAGACATCTTCACTGTCTCCATTTTATCCCATTGCAAACACGGCCTCCTCAAACATCCTTATACACACGCGGGAAAACATCTGCACATAATTCCTGCAGCTCTTTGTACAGAAGGAAGGCCAGTCGGCCTGTCCCCTTGGATCCTGTCCTTACTACCACACACTCCCTTGACTGGATATTCTGAGCCCTCCTTTGCTGTCCTGGGCCCATCATCACCGAGGCTCACACTTAGACCCCCCTTCTCCTTCTCTCCCTCCCCTGACAGCCCTGACCCCTGGAACATCCACCTCCTTGACCAAAGCCCTGGGCTCCCGCTAACCTGGGACCTAGTTAGGGTGAGTGCCTTAACCTTCTTCCTCTTGCTCTAAGCAGCCTCCCTGCACCCCCACCCCAGCCACTCTCCCCCGGGCTAAACCAGACAAGCTGTGGGCACCTGGTCTGCTCCCCCAGCCGTGCCCCAGCACCATGTCCAGAGCCCGCCCTCCCAATCTGCCCCTTTTCTGCTCTGGTGACCTGGCCCACATCACTGACTGAGGCCCAGCTCCCACAGGAAGCTCAGTGAGCAGCCACACCCCACTGACTACCAGGCCTGGCCCTGGTTTCAGCACCTGTAACCTCGGAAAATCACACCAGAAACCCAACCTCATACCCCAACCCAAATCCCGGTTTTCGACAGAAGCTGACAAATACCACTGTGGGTAGAGAAGGACGCACCAAGTTGAAAGAGCTGACATCTAAGAACGTACGAAACACACGCGTCTCCAGTGAGAGCAGATAGCTCACCCTCTCTCAGGCCGGACTGGCTTCCGACCCCCCGCTGCTGCCCAGCCAGCCGAGGCATGTATGTGCTGAAGCACGTGCGGCCTCAGCCCAGACGCGCAGGTTACATTTTTTAGTATCAAATTTAGTGCAAAAAGCCATCTTTCTCTGCTTGGCAGATCACAGAGCTCACTCTGAGCTGGGGCTGGGGCTGGCCACGGGCCGGGCTGTGGAGTTCCTGGTGGCACGGCTGCGGGCCCCTCTCCTGTCCTCGTCCCCCACCACACATCCCCACCAGCCAACAGTACCTGAGCCCACGTGCGACGTCAGGAGAGCAAGCTTCGAGGCCATCTGGTCCGGTCCCAATTCTACAGACCGGAAAACTGAGTTTCAAAGAATCAAAAAGATCACATAGTCACTTCGGGACAGAGCCAGGATGGCAAAGCTGCCCCTCTGCGTGCCTCCCATGCCAGGCACCTGTGTGCACTGGTCTCGGGCGCTCGCGGCCTTGAGTTACGCGGTTGTCGCCATCTCACAGATCAGAGGCCGGGGGCTGGTATTCGAGGTCACACAGCTGGTGAGGAGCGGAACTTGGGGACAAACTCGGCCACCTGCCTCCCTGTCCGTGCTCCTCACTACCCCGCGAAGCCACGCTTAGGACAAGAGTGAAAACTTCGTTTCGGACAGGAAGAGAGAGAGTGTGTTAGGGAAAGAAATGAGTGGCTATTATTAAACAGTGAAAATGCAAATAAAGTGCCTAAAACAGAAGCCAGCAGGTGTCAAGTAAAGCAGTACCTTTCTTCTTAAGTAAGGAAGCACCCAAAAACCGCATGGATGGGAGCATGTCTTGGACCCACGAGCCAACCTGAAAGGGGGGCGGGTAGCCCAAAGTTTAAATAAATATTACCACACCCATAATAAATGATTGTGTCAATAAACAACAGGGAGAAGAAATGATTCGCCCTTGCAAGAAAATGCTAAATCATTTATGTCAGTTCTGCCCCTCCAAGAGGTGGAGGGAACCAGCCCCCCACCATGGGTGTGGGCGGCCTGTGACTTGCCCCCAGAGAGGACGGTGTGGAAGGGCATGGGACGACTACCCTGGAGACCCTGGCAGAGGCCCCCGCTGCTCAAGGCCGCCTCAGCAGTACGAAGTGCCTCGTGGAACGTTCCCTGCACATGATGTCATGAAATGACACTTCACCTCTGTGGGCTCCCCTCCAAACCCTTAACCCCAGTCCAACCATGAGAAAAACATCAGACAGGCTCAACGTGAGGGACATTCTACAAAAACACCCGACCTCAAAACCCTCAAGGTCATCCAAAACAAGGAGGGTCTGAGAAACTGTCACAGACCAGAGGAGGCCCCAGAGACGCGAAACCAAATGGGATGAGGGATCCTGGAGAAGATCCTGGGGCAGGAAAAGGACCCAGGAAACGCTGGTGAGATCCCGATAACCTGTGGCGTTCAGTTCACGGTGAGGGGCGGACGCTGGTGCGCGGATGAAAACATGCTCCGTAGCTTCGCCAGAAGCGGGCAGGGCGGCGTGGGGGAGGAGCTTCTCTGCAAACACACAGCTCTTCCAGATAAAAGGTTTATGGTAAGTAACGTGCAGAGATGTTTGGCTCTCCCACCGGGGCCATTGTTCTTAGCTGCCCCCACAGGACACTGATTCGGAGATCTTTCCTGTGTCAGCCGAGGCAGCACCTGAGCAGCAGGCATCCGAAGACAGCGAGTCTCCCCTGCAAGGCGGCTGAGGCCTCTCGCCAGGTGAGACCCAAGGGCTTCCCTGGAGTTCGATGGGATTCTAACCAAGTTCTAGAGTTCTCATAGACCGGGGCTCTCCCGCCCTCCGCTCATTGTTGGTCTTTGGCATCTCCCACTCCTGAGTCCCGGGAGTTGTAATCAGGTGGTTGCGGGGTTCAAATTTCCTTTCGGTGTGAAAATGCAAAGCGACCTGGCCAGGAGGAGCAAAGCAGGTGTCCTCTTTCATCCAGCTGGGGTCACTGTCCCCTAAGCCTCCACCCCCCCACCCCCCGCCCTTCGGTCCCTCCTGCCCCACGGAGGTCTCAGTCCTCAGGCTCATCAGGACTTGGCTGGGCTCCAGGCAGTCGCCCCGGGAGCACCGTGTACCACAACAGGCCCCAGGAAGGCCCGGCCTCCGAGCCGCACATTGCCGGGCTGGCTGGCTCCCAGCCAGTGGGTCCCCAGATGCCATGCAACCCACACCTGAGCGGGGTAAGAGAATAGGTGTGTGTAAACAGTATTTGAAAAAGAAAATAGCTGTACAAATACAGCACTTGTTAACACAGGTGTTTATAGGTGGAATTATTTTTCCAGGGCTGCTATCTCCCGACCTCCTTTGTAAGTCCCAGCTCACACCTGCAGGGACTTTCCTATTAGGTGAAGGCACAAAGAGGCAACAGAGAGTCCATATCGACTTCACGAAGCAGGAGGTCAGTGATCGGCTTCAGGCCGGGCTAGTTTTCACCCAGTCTCTTCCTGCTAGAGTTGGAGTTTTTTTTTAACCTGCTCTGACAGGATCCAGCCTGTTCCGCGCTTCCTGCTTGGAGAAGAAGGCGCTCGTGACCCCCCAAGGGCGGCCTCAGGGAGATGGGCCTTTCCTGGGGCCGGTGGGCAACGGCTGCTGTCTGGGCATCATTATCCTACTCTAGCCTCTCTCCCCAGGGGAAGCCTCGCTATGGATAGTTCATGGACAAGAAAGCCAAAGACATGTGTCCAAAGTCACGGAGCTCAAAGCGGAGGATTCTGGGGCCAAAAGAATCCAAAGCTTCAGCTGAGAGGGCTGCAGCCAAGAAGACGCCACCCGAGGGCAAGGGCGCCATTTGCGGAAGCACGGGGACGTTCGACTGCGAATGGTGTCTTGCTCTACCCTGGGAATTAGGTGGCACTGTCAGGTGGGAACAGATATTAAAAATTGTGGAAGAGAAACTTGGTTCCATGGATCTGCCCGCTTAAAAATGGTTAAGATGGCAAATTTTGATGGTATGGGTATTTTGCCACAATTTAAAGCATTTCTGGAAGAGAAACTTAGCACAGGACGTCCTGTCCTGTGTGGAGGGAGACCTAACACACAGCAGGCGACTTTAGCTTTCAGTCTGTCTGTTTTGGTAACTGCATCAGCTTGACATTCGGAGAGAACTCCAGCCTCTGCAGAGACCTTCCCTCAGACGGGCCGCTCATTCCCACAGATGTGAGGCGAGGGCTCCCCCGCTGTTTGGGGGGCCCTAAACAGTGAGATACCCCAAGGGCAGATTCTTCAGAGTGAGGTGTTGAGGCTCGGTTTGCCAGGCTCAAGGGAAGAGGGCAGAGGGGAGAAGACACTTGGTTTGGAGCCCTGGCGTGGGTGAAGCCAGGTGAACATGGCTGCTTGGGGACACGGGGTGGGGGGGGCTCTGTCACTGCTGGAGCAGGGCAGACCTACAAATGCTGTGACCCGCTGGTCAGAGGCCACCCGTGGGAAGACCCCTCGTGGCCACCTGGCCAGGGGTGAGCAAAGGTGAGCAGAGTGGGAGGGGGAGGTGCTCACTCCCCAGAGTCCCCAGCGATGCCTGGGAGGGGCCGAGTGTCCCACAAGCACACACACGGGCCTCAGGCGAGGCCTCAGGGCACTGTCTCACTACATCTACGACCCTGGGGCAAACATTATTATTTGGTTTGTGCAGCAAAACCCTCCCATCCATCTTGAAAAACGAGATTTCTAGAAACTTTGCTTAGAACTATTGTTCTATACCCCCTCCCTCTTTAGCCTCGGTTCACAAACCAGCTCCGTTTCACAGATGAAGCCAAGGGTCAGAGAGACAGGGGGCATTCACAGGCGGGCCTGGTGAGCGAAAGCTGGCTGGGGTAGAAGCTCGGGTGTCCTGGCCTCTACTGTGGTCCTCCATCCTCTATGACACTGCCTCTTGAAGAGGAGGCTCCCCGTGAGCAAACGGGGGGGGGCTGGTCCTCTCCAAATCCCTCCTGGCTCCCCTGGGCCCCTCCACCCCTGCCTCTCCCTCTGTGTGGCAGATGGGCCAAGGCAGGCCGGCACACGGGCCTGAGCACCCCCTGGAGGCCAGTGGCCGGTCCACCCTGTCACCTGCCAGGAGGAGGGGCAGAGAGAAAGAGAGGAACACCAATTGAGAATTATTTTATTTAAGATTTATTTATTTGGGGGAGGGGCTGGCAGAGGTAGAGAGAAAGAATCTCAAGCAGACTCCCGGCCAAGCATGGAGCCCGACATGGGGCTTGATCTCAGGACCCCAAGATCGTGACCTGAGCTGAAAGCAAGAGTCAGATGCTCAACTAAATGAGCCTCCCAGGCACCCCCCAATTGAGAATTTTAAAGTTCACCACAGAGAAGCTGAAAGGTTTTCCATCTGAATCGATGACAAGACTCTAAAAGATGGGACAGTGCCAATAAATAAATAATAAATAAATAATAAATAAAGGGATGGACAGTGCCTAACTAGACATTATTTGATGTCATGCCAATTAAGATCACCTCATATTATAGTTCCAGACCTGCTCTGTTACTTGGAAGTGATGGGAATGCTGGGATGCATTGTCCACCCGCCACGCTGGAGACTCTGGGCCGTATGCCGGCAACCTCCAGGCCAGCAGCCTTGGGAGGGACAGCACAGCCAGAGTTGAGGGGTGAGCAGCACCCCTTCCACTGTGTCTCAGTCCATGAACAGATATTTGGTAAACCCCGTGTGCTGAGAAGGTGCATCATGCAAAGAAATGGACCTTGTGTTCCCCTTACTCTCTGGCACCCCAATGTGCAAAAAGCCCCCCCACACCCACACACACGCGGCAGGACACACAAATTCACACCCCGCCCCCCAGGCCCAGAGTGGCTCCTGCCATGTGTCCAGGTTTAGCCTTAGCCCTGCACACACATCGGGCCGTATCTTCTGACCCTGCCTCAGTCCCCAGCGCCTGCCTGTTGCCCGCAGCGTCCTGGGTGCCCTGTGGGCGTCTATTCACCTGTCAGCACGGAACCGTGCAAGTGTCTTCCAGGTGAGAACGAGCTCCGGCTCGGGTTCTAAGGGAGCGCCTCTCCCCTGCACTGCCTGGCGGGGCAAACGGCGTCTCTTCCCTTGGGCCCTGAAATTCCACCTGGGACGGCGGCTCACGCATCAGGCACAGCTCCGAGGTGGCCCGGGGACAGACAGGCCGGGCTCCCCGAGCAAGGACAGTCTGACGTGCTCCAGGATTGCTGGGCAGCTCGCTACAATGAACCACTTTTCCCATCTCCCGGCGCCGACTCCTCACTCTGATGGGGTGACACTGGCGCCCATGAATAATCATGAAATAAAGGGAGATAATTAATATTTAGCTTTGCCAGAGGAAAGCACTTGAGGGGGAAACCACCATTTAGTCAGAGGGGTGACAGTTGTCAGCTGGAGGACAGGACTAATTAGATGCACCGGCGGCAGCCGTGGGGCGCCCAGAGCAGCTTGTTGGCGCCAAGGTGACTTCCACGGGACGACGAAATGCGGGGTGGCAGAGGCAGAGGCCAGCCCCGCACACAGGTGGCTCTTCCGTTCTCCACGCACCCCCTAGGCCCCGAGGACCGTGACCAAGGTCAGGGCCATGCCGTTGGATTGGTGGCCTTAAGAGAAGAGACCAGAGCTCTCTCTTCGTCACCTTCTCACGGGAACCTGACCTTGCCAGACCTTGATCTGGACTCCCAGCCTCTAGAACCATGAGAATCTCTGCGGTTAAACCCACCAGTCTTCAGCAATTTGTGCTCTGGAGGGCAGCCCAAGCTGACTAAGACACCCTCCACCTGCCCTCCCAGGACAGAAAAACCCTCTAAACAATCCCCAGTAAGAGGCCATCTGACTAGGCTTGAATACTTCCAGGGTTGGGGTACTCACTCCCACTCCTTTAGCTTTGGGACAGTAGAATGGAGAGAATTAGGGACTTTGGTTCTCAAAGTCTTGCATTCAAAGCCCCTTTGCCCCCAAGCCCACCTCTCCTCCCTCTTACTGTCCCTTCTATCCTGGGGAAGGGACTCGGTGCACACACATGCATGCTAGCCAGAACCCCGAGCACCGTGTGCACTCCCCCTTGCTCTCAGCCCTCACATCCAGCCTGCTCCCTGGTCCTGGAGATTCTACCTCCTTCATCTTGGGTACCCGTGTCCTCCCCTATGGCCACTTGCCCCCACCAACCATCACTGGCTTCCTCCCAGCGTTTTGCTATGGCCTCCTAACTTCCCCTCTCACTGCTACTCCCAAATCCACCCTCCAAACTGCTCTCAGAGTGAGCTTTCCAAACCACACTCCTGACTACACACTTTCCCACTTAAAATTGTCACCGTGTCTCCACACTATGTCATCCTGCCCCGCAGGATAATGGGCAGACTCCGCACTGTATCCTCGGTGCCCCATCCTTGGTCCCAAAACTTGTTCCTGCAACATCCCCAGCCACAGTGTGACTTCCTCCCACCCAGCCCCACCCACCACGTGCACGGCATGCACGCACGCGCACAGTAGATGGAGGTGCACGTGCACTCCCTTGCATGCGCGCACACACGCACACACATCCCCTCCAGCCCTTCCGTCCGCTGCTACTTGCTCCGACCTCCAACAACCATGCGTGGGCCCCGGCAGCCCTGCCCGATTGCATGACCTGCGACAAGTCTCTGTACGCTCAAGTCTCTGCCCATCTGTAAAATGGGAACGGTCAAATCCTATCTATCTCCCTGGGGGAGGCAGGAGCTCTCAGTGGAAGGACGGGGAGGAATTCCTGGCAGAGTCTGACATGTGTAAAGATTCTGATGAATGTTGGCTGCCTTCTGTCCAAGAAAAGCCAGGGCTATGTCTTACAGAGACCTAGATCGGGGCAGGGGAATGGAGCAAAGGAAAGAAAATCAGAGGCAGGGGGAGGGAAGGCGCGGCTTCAGGAGGCAGCCTGGAAGGTGCAGGCGCCCGCCACCACCGGGGGACAGAACAGAGCCGTCCGTCAGAGCCCCGCTGACACAAACTAATCATTCTTCCGATATTCGGATTCAAATCTTGACACGGCAAGCACAGCTGAAACAGAAACCATAATAATTTTTTAGACTAATTTGTTCAACACAAGAATAAAATCCAAGTTGCCTCCAAATGAAAAGGAAGGAGGATACTTTTTTCCTTTTCCACCTCTCAAAGGCCTCTAGGCAGAAGAGCGCAGATCGGAGAGGAGAGGGCCAGCGTCCAGCCCTCAGCGGGCTGCCCGCTACGCTTGCACTCGGGGCTGAGTCCTGGCGGATGGGCCCGTAAGGGGACGCCTGTAAGGATCTCTCCAAAGAGCTCCTGCTGTCCTTCATTTGTGCGAAGGAGAGATCTGTCACAGCGGTGTCCCCTCCGTCGTGGTGGACCACACCCACCGGGGTCCGCACAGATCCCTGCACCGGGCTGGGAGCGCGGGCGGGATGTGGCTCAGGAGCACAGAAGACACACCGAGAGGCAGAGAGACATGGCTGAGAGAGACGGGGGGACGCAGGGAAACACAGACAGAGAAGAGGCTGAAAGAATGGGCTAAACATAAAAAAGGCACAGACAGATGGGTATAGAAAGAGGGAGGGAAGGCCAGAGAGAGAGAGGAAATGGGAGAGGCCAGGGAGGGGCCTCCTGCTGGTTGTGCCCACCCTTTTCTCCAAGCAAAACTGCCCTCCCCTTTGCCAAGTGAGAGGTCAGCAGCTCAGGCCTCGCAGCTAAGAGCAGAGCGCTCTGTTTCTGGCCAAGACAACGAATAGACGAAAGTGCCCCGAAGCCCCCGCCCCTGAACCGGGGGGCGGGGTTGGGCAGCAGCCTGTGCGGGGGAGAGGATCAACGTGGCCGAGGCCTCAGACCATCTCCGTGGTGAACTGGCTGCTTGACTCGCTTTGTAATTCCCCTTTCCCAGAAAGCCACTGTCTGCAGAATGCTGCTGGATGTCTCGGAGAAGGTGTCCCCCACTGGACACACCCCGCCCTGGCCATCCATCCACTGTCCGTCCCGGGCCCTAATTACAACCCAGGACAGCAGTAACATCAGCAGCTGGGGGCAGAGGGACAAATCCCAAGAGGCACCAGGACTGGCCCTCACCTGTGGTTTTTAAAATTCAAACGAGAAAGGAGAAAAAGAAGTCCAAGTCAGTCCCTGTCTGGTTCCTAAGGTGGCCACACCTGTTAGACTCAGCAAGAGGAATGCTCTTCATTTGGAATCCTGGTCCAGCTGGAGGGGGACAGGGCAGGGACACAAGAGCTGGGCAGGAGTCCCAGGGCCCCATCCTGGGGGCCGAGAGTCAGCATCCGGCAGGGAAGGGCCACCAGCCAACACAGGGGGGCAGGTCCAGGGCGCAGGGTCTTCAGGGGCTGAAGCCCTCAGAGCAGAGCCGGGCACACAGGTGCTCAGCAAACCACCAGAAGCCAGGGCAGAGAGTCTCCCTGGCAGCCCCGGAAGAAACGGACCCTGCTGACACCCTGACAGTGGACGTCGAGCCTCCAGAAGCCTGACAGCATAGAGCTCTGCTGGCTAAGCTGCTTGGGTTGTGATACGTAGTCGTGGCAGCCAGAGCGACTAACGCACCTGCCCGGGAGCTAGATGACATCTGTGTTACAGGTGAGGAAACGGGAGGAACACTGAGAACTCTGCCAAGGTTCCATGGCCAGAGGGGGGCCCTGAGGAGAGCCCGGGGGCACCAGCCTGTCCACTGGAGGGGGGGGTCGCACCTGCACCGCTGACCCTGTGAACCTCAGGATGTCACTTGTCTCTCGCACTCCCTGAGTAGGAGGCATCCAGGCCAGACCAGCTGGGAAATGCACTTGACCCCTGGCCACAGTCACCCCCTGAAGAAGGAGCTGAGTCAGCAGCACCCTGCTCTCCGCAGGGTGGAAGGGGAGCCGGAGGCCACAGGCAAGCAGGAACTAGAACCCCCCGCTACCAGAGCCCTGTGGGGCTTCTTCAACTTCTGCCACTTCCCCACTCTTTCCCCTCCGATACCCACCCTTCTGCTCCGCCGGGCTGCTAATCAGCCCCTGACGGCAGGAGACGCTGGCCTCGGCCTCAGGGATCTGCAGAGGCAGGAGCCAAAGGAGGGCTCCACCCGCCAAAGGCCAGTCCAGCCCCGAGGGAGGGACTCCCACTGAGGGATGTGGGGAATGAGGGGCCACCCAGGCCTGGAGCCATCAGGGATAAGTGACACCTCCCTCCCCGGGGCCCCGGGTGCTGCACCAGGGTCCAGGCAGGAGTGACCTCAGACTGCGATGTTGCTCTGCTCATTACTTCCATTCCTGTACCTCCCGGCTGCTTCCTGACAAAGATCAGGAGCCCAAGGGGAAGACAACCGAGGGGCTCTCGGCAGGCCCTCGCCCATGGCCTGGACTCCGGCAAGTTGCTCAGTGACTTGGGCAGGGGGCGTCTGCTGTGCCTTGGGAAGGTGCAGGGGGACGTGGGTGAGCGCAGAAGAGGACCAGAGTGCTCCCCGAAACATGCAGCGATTCATCCCGACCCAGAGCCCTTGCTGGCGGGTGCCCTCCTGCGCTGGGGGGTGGCATTCACGTAGTATTTCCAAACTAAAAACACATTTTTTTTTTACATGTTTTTCCCCCTGATCATCGCAGCAATCCCACGAGGTAGAAACCATTGTTAATACACAGATGGGGAAACTGAGATTGGGGCTGGCTCCATCACTGGGCTGGAATTCAGAGCTGAGGGACCCCCCCCCAAGAGGCGCCCTGCACCTGTCCCAGAAACCAGCCTCAGGATGGGTCACCACCGCAGGGCAGCACCGACCGCCCTCTGCGGATGGCCTCACGCGGCGGGGCTCCCGGGGCTCACCCGTGCGCTGAGCCAACCGTGCCGGCAAACCGCCCCCCTTACCTCTAACCCAGCCCTCAGCTGCAGCCTGAGCCCGTTTCCTGTGTTCTGTCCAGAGCAGAAGAGAGAGAACCACCCACTCAACACCCATTCTGTAAAAACCCTCGTGTTCCTGCACACGTCACAGTCATCCTGCAGGCTCGGCTTCCCCCAAACTTCCCTCCTGCTTCTAATTTTCCAGTTTTTACTAATCTCTGGGGGCAGTGGTCTGGGGGTGGGAGGCAGGTGGGAGGCAGAGAGCGCTCGCTGTAGAAGTTGGCAGGCATCCTCGGGCCCCACGCTCCCAGTTGTGATGGGATGAGATGGTGGAGAGCCCAGCTCGGTGCTGGGAAAGACACACAGGGAGCAGCCCGAGGCCCAGCGGTGCCCAGACAAACCTTCCGCCCCATGTGCCCAGCTCTGCTCTATTTCTCTCCACTTCACAGTTCCCCATAGTCGTCCGTCTGCATCTAGAACCTCCCTGCCTGGCTGACGGCCCTCCCCACCCAGACCGGGCCCTCTGCAAAACCTGTCAGGTCTCCAGCTTTCCATCCCAGTATCATGCCACCATCCCGCAGGCCTGGGCCCTGGGAGGTCACTCTGAGACCCGGTCTGTGTCGGGTGGGCACTTGAAGGGTCTGGTCTCCCCAGCATGGGACCTAGAGATCAGGACAAATCTCCCTCCCATTTGCTGTTGGGAGCAGGGGGAGGTATGCTGCTCAGAGCAGAGCAACGGCCTAACTGAACTCAAGATAGGTGACATCTATCACTTCCCTGCAATCTGCAAGCCTGTCACTCGGCCTGCAAAGATTAGATTAGAGAGAACCCTGGCCATCAGAAAATCCAACTTGAGATACCTAATATCTGCTTCTCTTTGGTCTGTGCCCACAGCGCCTGTGAGGCTAGCTTCACTGGCACTTTTTCAAGTGTAGAAACAGAGCAGGCAGGCCCCTGCTATGCGAGGTCCCCCCCAACCCCCACACCATTAGCTCCCGCCCAAGGGCCTTCCAGCTTCCAGCAGGGCCGCGGCCCAAGCCTTTGGGGCCCTCCCATTGGCCGGTCAACGCCGCCGCCTCTGGGTGTTCTGGAAAGGCTCGCAGCCCCATGTGTCTCACACTCCTTTGCCTGGACAGCAATACAAGCCCCCACTGCTCACCCCGGTCCGACCTCCCCTTCCCAGGACTGGTCATTCGACAGGATCTGAACGGTGAATGCTGTGTCCTGCTTGCACCCCACACAGTTGGAGAACTTCAGAAAGACCTACCCAGACGGGAGCGGAGCAGCGACTCTGGCTCAGGTCTGACCGTCAGGTCTCACCCTCTGGGAAAACATGCCAGCCAGGTTCCCCGGGCGCCTCCCGCCTGTCGGCACCCCAGCAGCAGCCCGACTCCAGTCTCAGGGGTGGCCGAACCCCGAGAGCTCACACGGCCCCTCAGCCATCCCAGCTGCCATCTCCAAAGCCCAAAGTCCCCCTAGGACTTTCCGTTTCAGGCTGGGTTCAAGGAGCACCATGTCCCCAGGTGCTTCCTCAGCTGGCGCTCCTCAGGTGGGAGCCGAGGCCGCAGACCGTGGGCCCCGCGGGGAGGGGGGTGCGGCCCGTTCTTCTCACGCCCTCCCCTGCCCACGCGGCGCCCCCGGCCCGCACCCCTGCCTGCACCTCTCCCTGGCGCGAGCTCACCTGTCCTTCATCCCCGGTGCCAGCCTGGGACGCCAAGATCTCACGCGGGCAGAGACCGGCCTAAGGGGTTGTCATCTGCAGCCCGAGTCCTGGGCTGGACGTGAAGGGGGAGGGGGTGAAGGAGGTGTCCGCGCCTCCGGGTGGGAGGGTAAACAGGATTCCCAGACTGGGCGTTCGGGAACCATCAGCCAGCGGGCCTGGCCCCTCCCGCAGGTGAGCCCCTCCCCAGGGCCTGGGCTCCCCACGGCCTCCGGTGGGAAAAAGAACCCAGAGTCCTTAAGCAGAGAGAAGACCTCGCGGGCGGGCGTGGGCTCGGACATGCCTCATCTTCAGCGGATCCCAGCCCTTCATTCTGTGCCTCACTTTGTCAAGTCTCCTCCTGCCCCAAACTACTGCAGGTGAATGCCTGGGAAGTTTAACATTCTCGGGAAACAGCACAGCTGTGCTCCCTGAAGTCACTTGTGCCCCCTTCGTTCTCCCTGCCTTGCCCTGCGGGTCCTTCTCCAGCTCCTTGCCCCCCACCCTCTCTCCCCCTCCCCCGCGTCTCTCTCCTCCTCTCCCTCCTCTCCCCCTTTTCTCCATTTCTCCTTCTGTGCCTGGGGGGAGCCCTACTTTCACAGACCCTCTCCCCAAATGAATGTCTCAACATCTACAAATATTAACTTCATTAATTTGGGAAGGATTTATCAGTGCAGAGGTTAATTGTCTCTCCCTGACATGTTTTTACTGAATACATCTGGGTGACAAAATTAATTTCCTCATTAGCTATTTTTAAAAGTGGAACAAGCTAAGGGGGAAACTGGTGCAGGGAGGCTGCAATGTGAGCTGTTCTGGCCTCCAGGCTGCCCCGGGCCCTGCCCCAGGTTCCCCTCCCAGGGGTGCTCACTCAACCCCAGGAGCAAGAAGCATCGAGGTCAGGGCTCAGGCGGAGGTGCCTCCTGAGGGAAGGGCTGTGGGGAGACTGAGGTCTGCGTTCTGGGGCGAAGCCAGTCTCTGTGGTCCCGGGAGCTCCAGGGAGAGGCCTGGGCCCCGCAGCGCAGAGCCAGGACCCGCCCTGGCTGCTCCAGGCCCCTTCCACTCCCCATGAGGGTGCCTCCTACTTGGGCACCCAAATAGTGGCTCTCTTGAGCTGAGTAAGATCAGCAGGTAGAGACAGAGATCCATCAAAAGAGCCCAAGTTCCACAAGCCATGCTGCTGAGCCCGGAAAGCCAGACCAAGTTCCTCTGGGGTCCACGGGAATGGCTCCCACATCAGGACCCGAGAAGCCAGGCCCCCCGTGTGCTTATGACAGTGGCGTCCAGCCCAGATGCCCCCGCTAGAGTGGCCAGGGGGCACCTGCACTGAGGGGAGGCCCCCTGGGCCGGGCGGGGGGGAGGTAAACGCTCACCCAGGTGCCCCGCCCTGGAATTCAGAATGTGGACATCCCAGAGCGCCAAGTGAGGGGCTGGTGGTGTCAAGTAGCGGAGAGCCATGGGGCCTGGGCCAGTCACTCAGCTTCTGTGGTCTCGGCTTCCTCGACTGTGAAGGACACTAGCCGCCTCACTTCCATAAATCCTCTGGGACCTGAGGCTGCACGCTCAGAGATCCCAGGAGCCTCCCAGCCACCAGACCCCCTAGCTGTCCCAGCCCTCCCCACCCTCTGGAACCCCCCCACCCCCCTTCCAGAGTTACCCTTCCCCTCACTCGGGGCCCAGGACAGAGGCCACCAGAACTTAAAGACCCAGTAAGATGCAGAATCCAGAACCTCCCCGAGCTGAGCCCGCTACCCACCGCAGCCCCTCCCAGGCTGGCAGCCAAGTGCTTTGGGCCTCCTTCTAGCAGAGAAGAAAAGACACCCAGGGATCAGACGCTGCCATGGGCCAAAGCCAGGTCAGACCCAGAAGCCCCTTCCTCCAGGGGTCCAGCTCCAGGCTATCAGCCCTGTCCTTTCTAGGACATGGTGCTGATTCAAATCCCAAATTTCCTGTTTCTATAAACTGAGATACTACACACACACACACACACATCCACACACATAGGACGCTCCCCAACGGCCACTTCTGACTTAGCCCAGAGAAATTATCATGTGCAGCAGTTCCAGGAACAGGAAAAGCCAGACCCAGGGAGCTATCTGAACGTCACCCGTGGCCAGCCTGGGGCGGAAAGAGGACGGGCTGCCGGCACCTCCCCTCCCAGGTTTTATCTCCTGGGCAGTTGGGCCTGCCTTTCTCACGGCCGCCTCTTCCTCCTGAGGGCAGCAGCTCAGCTCGGGCAGAAGGATCCTGGGCACCAGGGTGCCCTCGGCCCCTCCTGAGCTTGCTGCTCGGGCACCCACTGGATGTGTGCTGAAAATGACAGAGAGCGGCCTCTCCCAGGAGCCATCCCTGGGCTACCCACGCACCAGCAGGAGGTGATCACACATACAACCAGGAGCCCGTAATCTCATTCCCAGGTGTCCCCCTCATCCAGCTCCAATCTCTTTACGTCTGGAAGACCATCTCCCTCCACCTATCTCCAGCCATCCCTCCCTGCTTCTGGCCTGCCTGGCCCTGGGAGGTTCCTGACCTCCTTGTGGGGGAAGGAGTCTGGATGCAAAATGGGAAGAGGCAGATTGGCTCATGCTTCCCAGAAGCACTCCAGCCAGCCTGGCCTGGGGGTAGGGGTGGAGGGTAGTCCTCAGGGCCTCCCATGCCCCCTGATGCTGAGCCTGAGGAGAGGGAATACAGGGGCCCAGGGAAGACTTCCCAGAGGGGATGAAAGGAGCTGGGTTCTGAAGGATGAAGAGGAGTTTGCTGAGCTGATCAGAAGGGAAGAATGTACAGAGAGGGAGCAGCATTTGCAGAGGCCCTGGGACGTGAAAAGGGACCAGCCTTGCTGGGGATCTTGAAACTAATCTGGGCTGCCAGCATGTTCACTTCAGAAGGTCGAGGATGGTGGGCCAGCCCTGGGTGTTTCTCCCCGTAAGTGCTTAGTGGGAGTGAAGCTGGAGAGAGGCAGAATCTGACTGTGGGTTGGGAAGAGCCCTTGGGAGGCAGTGCCGAGGCCAGACGGGAGCTATGAGAGCCACGGTGAAGCTTAACCTCGAGACCGGGGAGCACTTTTTCTAATGGCCTCGCTTCCTCTAAGAAACACAGTGGAGACCGTGTCCAGTGGATTCTCAGAAGACCTTGGGGAGCACGCTGGAAGGGCTGGCCCCTGGCACCCTGGGTCCTCCCAGTGAAGTGGTCTGCCCACAAGGTTTTGTGGAACCAGGAAAGTTAGATCTTGCCCTGCTTTAGAGATGGGGAACCCGAAATAAAGGGAGGCTGCATATCAGGAAGTCCGTGCCTGTGCCAGGAATCGTGCTCCCACCACCCTGGACTCCCACACTCGGACCACACACTTGATGTGGGTGCGGCAGCAGCACGCTTTTTCCTGTGAATGCACCTGGGTCACCTGTGTCACCTCCAAATGTGGACATCTGGGTGCTGTGAGGTGCCCCACCTGAAATGCCGCCCCCCTTCCGAAGCCAGCGGACAGTTGTGCAAAACCTAAGGCCAGAAAGGAGACCGATTGCGGAGCAGAGCTGACGCGGGCTCTATGGAGCTGCAGCACCAAGGCCCTCGTTCTTCGAGTTCATTCCAGTCTGTCCTCATCCACGCCTTTGTGCCGTGATCTGTTGAAAGAACAGCGTCTCTCCCACTAAGCGAAGTGCGCTGAGGACGGGCTCGTTGAAGGTAGCCGGCACTCCTGTGCAGGATGGATAAAGGCCGTCCGTGCTGAGGCTGCTTGAAATGGAAGGGGATAGAGATGGGGCTTGGCCCAGATCGTTCCGAGGGCAGTGGTGCTGCCCAAGGGCTCACCTCGCTGTGGCTCACAGATCTGCTGTCCGCTCTCCCAAGGTTTTCTGTCTTTGGAAGAACAAATCCTGGTCAGCTCGTTGCCTCAGCAATGCCCAGAGCTGCTCCAGCCAGCAAGTGTGGAGAGCAGGTCACCAGAGCGGGGACTGCCAGAGTTGGTCCCTGCCCGTGCACAGTGGGGTTTGTCAGCCACCCCAAGAAGCATGGGTTTCAAAAGCCAAGGTTTTCTTGTCTTCTGGGCCCTGTGACTTTTTGGAAGGGAAAAACTAAAGCATTGCTTGGCAATTTTGTTCTCAGTCCAAAGGCACGTTGCTTTGGAAAGTGGTCAGATTCTGCATTTGTTGATGTTAGAATCCAAAAATATGGCAATGGAGAAATGGGAGGGATGCTTTTTAGGATTTAAGATATTTTCTCAGCCACATTTTAAACATGATTACAGCCCGAAATATTAATGGCATGTAGATCTTCTGCTCAACAAAGAGTTTCTACTGGCCTGCGCATACCAGGCATTTCTGGGGCGATTACAATGTTCTGCTCACATCACTCACCAGCTGAAAACCCTTCAATGTGCCCCCACTGCCCTCAGATGCAAAAATTATCACTGTCTGTATAGCGTTTAGAGAGGGGTGTGCTCAGCACTCTGCACGCATTTCCTCGCTTACGTCTCAAAACAGTTGTAAAAGGAAATATCATTAAAGCCATGATACAGATAAGAAAACAGAGCCTTAGCACAGAGACGTGCCTGAGCTTACCGCACTGTATGGTAACTGGGATGAGCCCCAAGCCCCGCAAGGCCATTCTCGGCAGCCCCCCACCACCACTGTAATCTCTCATCTTTCTCCCTCCCCTTCATCTAATTCCCACCATGGATGAAATAGTCCCCATCTCATCCACTACTCCACTGAGCCCCTCCTCACTCTTCCCCAGGTCCCCCCGCCCATGTCAGATTAGGGAGCTTCTCTGGATGAGGCAGCATCCTTGTTGCGGGGAGAGGGTTTGGGCTCTGGGCGCCAGGCGGCGGTCCCTTGCTGTGTCTAGCTCAGAGTCTGGTGCCCACGAGGGGTGCAGCAAACATGCACGGAAGGAGCAGCTTCATTCTGCACCCAGAGCTGTTTTCCTTCTTCACAACCCACATCGATGAAGAAGATTAATAAAATCTACTGGGGATGCCATGCTTGAATGCGAGACAGGCCCACCTGCAGAACCAGGTGGAAACCCAGACTGCCCGGGGTAGGGCTGGAGGTTTTGCATTTCACCCAAGCTCCCAGGTGCCCCTGCTGCTCATCCTGGCCTCACCCTGCCTCCCACCAATGCCTACTCCCCGTTCCTGAGCTCACACCTGAGCAGAAGAGCTCTAGACAAGTACGACACTTAACTAAGTGCTTATTAACGTTTTGGACGACTTCGAACCTCTGGCCCACGACATAAAAACAATTAATGGACCCATTCTAAGTTTTCTGTTTGAAGGAGTCATTTGTTACAGTGGGGGGTTTTCCTCTGCATTTTTAGAAATGCCAGGAAATAAAATTTTCAGTGTGACTACCATATCCTCATCTGGGGCACTGCAAGCTCACCACAGTTAGACCTCCGAGGGGACCCGGGGCTCCCCGGGAAAGGGGGCGAAGCTCAGCCTAGGGTAACGCTCTTAACTTCTCAAAACATGATACCATTTACTTTGGCTTTGGCACATTCAAACAAAAAATTCCCTCCTACCACACACGCGCACTCACGCACGCACACACACGCCGGCTTTCGGTTCACAATGAATGTGTGGGTCTTTTCCGCGTCTGTGTCGCTGGGGCTGGGGGAAGGCCCGGGGGACAGAGGCGGGGCCGTCCCTGCGCGCACGAGGGACATGCCCCCTGCATGGCAGGTCAGCGCCCTGCCGGCCCCCGGCCGGTGAATCACGAAGCCCGCGTCCTTTCCCAGTTACTGCAGCTCTCGGAGCTGACTGAAAAACCAGTAGCAGCTGCAGGAAATGGGTAAGAGCACTGACCACAGATAAACTGTAGGACCCCACAGAGCAGCGGCAGATAGACTCTGGGACGGGAAGTGGCGCTGTCAGGCCGCAGCCCCACGCCCGCGCACGGGGCACACCCCCCGATGATGCTCGGGCCGCAGCTGCGGGGTGGCGGGCAAGGGCAGAGCGCGCGGCCCCAGCACCCCACCGCACCCCACCCGGGGGGGGCGGGGCAAGCAGTGGTCAGAGGGAGAAAGAGACAGCAAGAAAAACCCTGGCTTGGGAGTTCCAGAGGCTTCTGTCATCGACAGCAGGGGGCGGGGGTGTCAGGGGTTCTGATCATCAGGCCCGGGCTGTGCCCCGGCGATCAAGTCAGCGGCTGCCCATGCACCTCCTGAAGCCAGCCGGGTCCCTGCAACCAAAACACCCAACTCTCAGGAGGAGAGGGGCCAGGTGCTCCGAGGGACAGACCCGCGTTTTCAAATACTCCCCCAGCTTTTTAGCCAATTCCAAGGACAGGTCCTCGGACACTCATAGTGACAGAGAACATCCTAGCCAGGCGCTGTGCCAGCCCTTCATACATGACCCCATTTAATGCCCCCCCTCCGAGGAAGTAGGTCGGATTGTCCCCCACTTTACAGATGAGCAAACTGAGGCTCCGGGGATTCAGTACACCTTGCCCTGGGTCGCAGAGTGGGTAAGGGGCAGCGCCCAGATTCACGACCTGACTGCAGGCTCTGCCGTCTATGTGGGTTAGACATTCTCTACTCCCAGGGAGCCACGGGGTGTGGAATTGAGGGAAAGAGAGCAGGGGAGCAAAGCCTCTAGCTGAGCGCCTGTGGTCAGCCTTAGGAACGTCCTCCCACGGCCCAGGTGGGACACCGGCCCAAGCAGCCCGCTGAGACGGGGCCCAACCTCCTTGTGCCCCAAAACAGACCCAGGGGTTCTTCCAGGGACCTCCAGGTCAGGGTGGTGACCCAGGTCCCGCTAGCCCCTCACTTCTCTGTGCCGGGCTTCCTGACAAGCTGTGGTGGGAGAACCCGACTGCAGCCTCAGGGGGAGGGGCTCAGCTGAGAAGGGCTGACCTGAGTCCCCCTGGGGCCTTCCTCAGGCTCTCCCGGCAGGCAGCACCACTGTGGGGAGGGGGAGGGGGTCCCTCCCAGCCTCTGAGAAGCAGCCAGGTGCACCTGCCCCCCTGGCAGGAGCGGCCCCCTCTGCTGGCACCCGGGCTGTCTCTCAGGGTAGCAAGACAGGAGTTCAGCTGGGCGACTGACTCACCCTTGTTCCTGGAACTATCTGAGGGCGGGAGAGGATGCTGTGGGTAGGTTCTAACTGTATCATCTGGGCTGGGGCCGGTAGCAGATGGTCCTTACAAAAAAAAAAAAAAAAATACTTCCATGTGGGCTTAAAATAGCACAGCCCTCACCCTCAGCTGAATGGGGAACTGTACGGGCCAGTCCGTCACGTGGGGGCGGGCGCGGCTGGCTGCAGGTTGGGACACAGAGCTCAGGCTCCTCCAGCCTGGAAGGCGGAAAAGGGAAGCCCCGGGCACCCACTGTCTGCCCGGCCTCGTGTTAGGCAGGTGGTATACGCAGCCGCACTCGGGCCCCGTGACCATCCTGAGCCCACGTGCCCCAGTGAGGACCTTGAGCCTGAGCCACACACAGCGGGCTCGGTGAGCAGAACGCAGAAGTAAGACCCCCAGGCCTTCCTGGTCTGGCCTGGAGGAAATCTCAGATCTGCCACTCACTACTGGTGTGCCCGGGGCCCGTCCCGTTCCTTCACCTCAGTGTGTTTGTCTCTAAAATGGAGTGAACGGAGCCCTATCCCACCGGGATGCTAGAGGGTCTCTGCCAGGAGCCGTGCACAGGCATGTCATCTCCCAACGCGTTCACAGCCCGTCACCCCGGGAGGCGTGACGGAGCCCGCAGCCTTTCTCCCCGTTTTTGAAAACTCCTTTTGTGTCCTTATTTAAACCATGCTGCATTCTGGCAAGTAGAAGTGGCAGCTCTGAAAGCGGGGTCTAATATTCCACCCTCTGGGCTGACGCCGTGGACACTGGGGTGGGGGGGTGACAGGAAAAGGGCCCGCCCACATGTGACATGTGGCGAAGGCAGCACTCGGACTCCCTCCTGCCCAAGGGGCCCCAGAGGGAGGAAGACCTCCCAAGTACAGAGCAGATGGAGACCCTCCAAGGGATCCAGGAGGCCCTGGGTCGCTCATCCAACATAGAAGTCTTGCCTGAGATGGAGGGTTTCTGCAGAGCTCACCTTGAGGTCCTTCGGGGACGAGCAGGGGGCTGTGCCCTAAGTGTTTAACCGGCTCTGCCGGAGATTGAAAAATAGCTCTGATTTGTGCCAACTCTGGTGATGTCAATGCTCCCCCCATGGCCAGTGCGGTCCCCGAATCGGAGCTGGGAAGACACGGCCCACTGGGCTGCCCGGAGCTCCACCGTCCAGCACACCCCGGCCACGAGCAGACCAGCCCTCCCACGAGAGGCCCGCGGGGCAGCATGTGAGGGTTAAGATGCGTGGACACTTCAGTGACCTCTGTGGTTAACTGTGTCTGGTGAAAGCCCCACTCTGCTTCCTAGCTGTGTGGCCTCGGGCAATTTACACAACCACCCTGGGCCTCCGCGTGACGTGCGGCCTCATTGTAAGGACAATTGTTTTGTGGTGATCTCTACAGAACGAGCTAGTATTTTAGGTGATGTAACTGAGGTCAACCCCATGGCTCTCCTGGCCGGCTCGGGGCTGGAAGGAGCCTGCTAGAACCTCACCCGCCCAAAATCACATCCATACACGCCTCCCCTCACCCCTACATCCCCCTCACTACCGCTCTCTCTTCCCTCCAACACTTCTTCAAAGGGCTGTCAGGACTCTCCGCTTCCTCTCCCCCCGCCCACCCGTCCAGCCGCTGCCCCCCACGAGCCACCACGTCAGCTCTTGCCAACGTCACCAGTGGCCCCACTTTCCAAGTCCGAGACTCATTTCTCAATAGTCCTCTTACTCAACTTTCCAGCACCGATAGGACCTGCTGACCCCTCAGCTTCAGGGACGTGCGTGTCCCTTGGTTTCTGTGACAGCTCCACCTCCTGCTGCCCCTCCCCCCTCCCGCTCTTCCCCGCCTCTTGGCCTGTATGGTCTTTCTCTACCCGGCCACGCACATCAGGGCACCTCCAGCCCTCGAAGGTTCACGTCTCCCCTTCTAACCTCTCTCTAGGCAAGCTCGCCCACTCCCACAGCCCGTTACTCTGTGTCTCCCAGCCTCTCCCAGGCCTCCCCTCTGCCCCCACAGCAACACAACCACAAGTCCATCCCACACGCGCCCCTCTCACTGTCTCAGACACGCCTCAGGCTCAGCTGGTCCAAAACGGAGCCTCTGAGCCCTCCCAGACCTGTCCTGCTTCCAACTTCCTGAATGGCCGCCGCCATTTCTCTTGCCCCAGACTAACCTACCCTAAGTTGTTTCCCTCCCGGCAGCTGGCAAACCTATCCACACTGTCTTCTGTCTTCACCCCGTCCCCCAGCGTAAGCCAGCACCATCTCTGGGACCCGGGAGGGCCACAGCCACCAATCTGTCCCCCCACCTCCACGCGGCGCCCTCCGGGGCTGCAGAGCCTTGCACATCTCAGATGCGGTCGGACACCCTCACTCACACGGAACACTCCTGGGCACAGACAGGAATCCCAACATCCCTACACGGCCTCCTAGGGCCCGCATGCATGACAAGCCTCAGCCTATTCTCTCTCTGCCCCCTCCCTCCCTCTCTCTTCCCCCCACCTCCCTCTCTCTCTGCCCCCTCTCTCTCTCCTCCCTCCCTCTCTCTCTGACCCCCTCCCTCTCCTCTCTCTCCCCCATCCTCTCCCCACCCCACCCTACCCTGCCCCTCTCTTTCAGAGCAATCTTCCTCTTATCTGTCCCAGCACTTACCCCTTCAACCCAATGCCCCATTCATGCTTCTGATTTCAGCCTAATCACGGCTTTCTCAGGAAGACCTTCCTTCTTCCCTGTGCCCACCCCTGCCCCCCACACACAGGAGATGCCTTGTATTATCCCCCCTCTGACCTTCCTGTACCATTTTCTTCATAGCTGTTAATAAGTTTGGAATTATTCACTTATTTGTGTAGTTAATTGATTAACATTTATCTCTCCCACTAGGCTAGTAATTCCCGAAGCCCGATTTGGCCCAGTCTTCTGAGCCGGGTAATGCTTTACCCTGGGGCATTGTCTGTGAACTGCAGGAGGGCCGGGCCCCACCTACCAAATGCCTGCGGCACTCCAGCCCTTGTGACAGCAAGGAAAGCCCTTCCCCACGGCCCAGGAGCCCCACCCCCAGCCTTCTGCCCTAGGTAAGAGCAGATCGGACAAGAATGCGTCTGGGCTTGCCCTGCCCCCGTGGATGGCCCAGTACACAGTGGATGCCCTGAAAACACGTGTGGGTGAGTGCACTGAGCTCCAGCCTGTGGGTTCTTGAGCAAGCCATGCTGATCACCAAGGCAGGTGCTAATAAGGGGTTTGCAGCTGGGGTCCAAGAGGCCATCTGGCCTACGGTGGGACTTGACAGTGAGCCCCTGGAGACTGTCACCTCATGGTGCGTGCCCAGAGCTCAGGCAGGCCAACAGTCAGCCCCTCCCCCCTCGTCATCTCACCATCTGTGGTGCTCGGGGCACAGGGTGACAAGGTCAATCCTCACTTGACCATGTGCCCTGGAGAAGCTGCTGATACCTTTTCTTGCTTGTCAGGATCTCTGCCTTCTCCCTACCTGCTGCCAAATTTCCACGTAGGCCTGGCCAGCGAGCTGACTGCCAGGAAGAACCAAGCTCACATGCACACGCCAGGCCAACCGCAAGAGCGGGCACGGCAGGGGATGGGTACCGCCAGAGATCCAGGCCCCCATGCTCGGACTCCTGCTGCCCGGCTCTTCTCCTGGCTCTCGGCTTTGTGTTTACTCTCATGGGATGAGCCTCTTTCCCCACCATCCAAATTCCAGTCACTTCCACCAGATATGGTGAACTTTCACTGAGTCAGCAGAATTCACGTTGGGCTCCATGTTCCATGCATGCGACAGACGTCTGTCAGGCACTCCCTCTGTGTCGTCGGGACCACCCCAGCAAGGACCCCCCACGTCCCCCCTTGCTGCCGTCTCCATTGTGTGTGTGCATATGGCCCAGAAAGTGCCTCCTTTACGCTCGCTCACTCCATCAGTGTAATGGGCTTGCTTTGGGCGCCTGGGGGGCGCAGTCCGTTAAGCGTCTGACTCTTGATTTCAGCTCAGGTCATGATCTCAGGGTCGTGGGATCAAGCCCCAAGTCAGGCTCCACACTCAGCACGGAGTTGGCTTGTCCCTCTCTGTCTGCCCCTCCCCCTGCTCATACTTGCTCTCTCGCTCTCTCGCTCTCTCTCTCCCCAAAACAAATAAAATCTTTAAAAAAAAAAAAAAAACTGCTTCGCACCTGTTCTGCGCTGGGACAATGCTTGGCCCTGGTCCCACGGTAACTATTAATTCCACATGTCCCTCGCCACAAGGAGGTCACTTCTGAGCCTGTTTCCCTCCTCATCTGCCTGCTTTCTTTAATCCCTAACCCCTTTCTCTGTGTCAAGCACTCTGCCGAGTCCTGGAGACACTTCTGAGTTGGGAAGACTTTCTACAGCTGAGACCATCAGAGGACGAGTCAGAGGGTTCAAATGGAAAACGAGGGTGTAAAGTCCAGACAAGATGCCAGAGATGCTGGAAGTGGGAGAGGCTAGCGTGGGGGAGCGGTACCCTAGAGATTGCAGGAGGGACTAGCATCATATCCGCCCTCGAAGGAGGGATAATAATCACAACGGTAGCTAATACCGACTGAGCCCTAACAATGTTCTGATAAACATATAGGGACTGTCTTCCTAATCCTCACAATCACCCCACCACAGTTGTTACCCTTGCTCTCATTTTATAGACGAAGAAACTGAGACACACAGAAGTCATTGGCTTCAGGTTGGGCAGCTTGTAAACAGCCGAGCCAGGACGTGAAGCCACACAGTCGGGCCTCCCACGGTGCTCTTCAACAGCACCAAGAGGACTCGGGTGTATGAGCTATCTATGGCTGTGTAACAAATGTCCCCACATTTAGCAGCCCAACATGACATCAGTTTGTCGTCCTGCAGTTCCCGTGGGTCAGGAATCTGGGAGCGACTTAGCTGGCTCCCCTGGCTGCCGGCCTCCCTGGAGCTGCAATCAAGATGAGAGCCCGTGCTGGGGCGCCTGGCTGGCTCAACCAGCTAAGTGTCCGACTCACGGGCTCAGGTCGTGATCTTGGGGTCCTGAGATCCAGCCCCCCCGCCAGGCTCCCCGCTGAGCACAGAGTCTGCTTCAGATTCCCTCTCTCCCTCTCCCTCTGCCCCTCCCACTCATGCTCTCTCTCTCTCTCTCTCAAATAAGTAAATAAATCTTAAAAAAAAAAAAAAAAAAAAAAGATGAGAGCCCACGTCCCCTCCAGGGGAGACTGGAGAAAAACGGTTCCCAGCTCACTCTCTTGGTGGCTGGCTGTAGCTGGAGACCTCACTTCCTTGCTTCGGGGGCCTCCCCATGGGGCAGCTCACACTGCAACAGCCGCTCCGCTCAGAGCGAGGGAGCAGAAGAGAGGGACAACAGGACAGAGGTCACAGTTGACTTGTAGTCCAGTTACGGAAGTGACGTCTCGTCACTTTTGCTGATGTCTGTTGTCTGTTCGTGAGAGGCAAGTCACCAGGGTCCAGGCCACACCCCAGGGAAGCATATGGCACGAGGACATGGACCCCGGAAGTGGGGGCTGTGGGCCATCTCCCAGGCTACCCGCCATGTCGGACTAGCAGAGGAGATGGGCGTCCACGAACAATGTGAGGCGTAAGCTCATTATCTGTCCTTTGGTTCCTCACCCCAGAAATCCTAACTGTGTGTTCTTAAGTAAGAATAATAGGCTCAAAGTGAGCTAAAACTTGATTCCCAGCCTGAGAGAATTCTTCCTCCTGTTCTTCCCAGAAACTAAGTGCCAAAGAAGATGAGCATTTCTTAAAGATCAGCGGCACACTCGGCTATGTAAGGAAACACAAGTGTATTTCGCTGGCATTGGGCTAAAAACTTGGCAGCAGCTTTCACTCCCACCCCCTCGCCATACGACTTCAGTTGGTCCCCCTAGAGTGCTTCTTTCTTCATCTTTTTCTAATGAAGAGACACCTCAGTGGATCCAGGGCTGGAGCTTCTCCTTCAATCACTTCCAAGCATCGCTCTCAGCGTCACCTTCTTAGAGCCCCAATGCATATAGGCCCCATCACCACTCAAAGACCATCTGTGGCTCCAAACTTGGGTCTGGAGTTCAAGACCTTCGATTCTGCAGCCCCAACCTGCTCCCCACACAACTCCTTTGCTTGGGTTACGCTGGCCCACACGCCTGAATCTTCCTGCTCCCATGCCTCTGCTCACCCCACTTCCTAACCCTTGCATGTCTTTCCTGCTCCTCTTCACTTGCTCAAATCCTGGCCACCCTTCAAGGTCAAGTTCATGCCCCATCTTCTCAACAAACCTCTCCAAGACCACTCCAGCCATCCAAGGCTGGACTTGGTGGGAGGCAGCGTGTGTTCAATGGGATCTGCTAAATAAAAATACTCATCAAAGCAAGCAAACCACTCCAGGAAAGTGTCTGAGTTTTCCTCCCTAAACCTACAGCCCTGTCCTCATCATCACTACCTGCTTACTCCCTCTGGGTCAGCCTGGACTCAGCCTTCCGGCTCACCTGGGCAACGGTCCCCAGCATCCTTCTGTACGAACACTGGCTACTACCCAACCCCATGTCGTAGGAGACGGCTTTCTCCGGGCCCCGCATATCTTCCGCTGCCCAGACATTCCCAGTTACACTGAGCGCTTCCATGTGGGGCTGCATCTGATTCATCCCTGAATCCAGAGCAGGGCGGAGACACGGTAAATATTGTCAGGAACGAGGAAGAAGGTGAAACCCTTCATTGGTTGGACTCCCCGGTTAAAAACCCACCAAAGATGCTTTACTCTCTTTCTTTAGTGCTCAGAAATACAAAGACACCTTTCCACTTAGAAATCTAACAACATAAACTCAGTCCTATCCTGACAGGGAGGAAAGCATGGGGATGCCAGAGGTCCCCAGCGCACCACTGCTTGACCTGACAGAGCTGCTGAGCCACGGAAGCTGGGTGTCTGAGGCCCTGTTTTCCAACAGTCCGGGTCACATGGGCAGGCAGCAGAGGCAGGTGCAGACAGGACAGGCTGACGCGAAACAGGCCTGCGGTGCACGTCGTGCGCGCCGGGAGCACCCACACTCCCCGAGTCGGCGTGGCCCCCGAGTCCTCCTGGTAACGCCTCCCGCTGCTGGGCCGTGGTACACGACACCCACGTTACTCACTGCACATTCACTCCTGAACTTTATATTCTGCTGTTCTCTTTTCGCACATTGTTCAGAAATAAATGCCGGTGCCCACATTACATTTTGCTTTTAAATAGCCTGCCACAGAGGAGACTTGCCCAAGCGCTCTCCAAGCCACGCCGGACGGGGTCCAGGCCCTCTGCGTGGAAGGCAGAAGTTCGAGCTGGTGCGAGGTCACAGGGAAGCCGCGTGGAGGCCTGCCCTTGCTCCTGGCACGGCCATCACCAACCAGGGGCCTGAAAGGAGTCTCTTAACTGTTCTCCACTAAGGCCGGCTTTTCTAAAAAGCACCTTATGTCAGACTTGTTGATCTCGGGACCACTTCATACTCCTAAAAATTACTGAGCATCCCTAAGGAGCTGGCGTTCATGTGAGCTATATTTGTGAAGCGATTTACTGTACTAGAAATTAAAACTGAGGCAATTTTTTGAATAGTTTTCAATTTGTATCAAAAATCACAATATAGATTCATTACATATTGGCATAAATTTCACATTTTAAGAAAAATAACTGTATTTTCCAAAGCCAAAATAACAGTGAGCAGAATGGCAACTGTTTATATTTTCCCAGGCTCCCTAAAGGTCTGAATTAGTGGAAGACCACTGGAACCTCACATCTGCTTCTGCTTTCAATCTGTACATTTTGTTGTTTTAGTTGAGGTATGTGAAGAAAATTCAGCCTCAAAAATGTAGTTGGAAAAGAGAGAACAGCTTTGTAATAGGCTTTTCAGAACCCTGTGGCTGTTCTTATTTGATATTACACCAAAACTCAGCAAATGGTACTCTCTTAAAGGTTAGTTGCAATGTAGAATCTGAAACCATACCAATTAATTTTGCAAACACTGTCACATTGAAACCCACTACCATGCACTTTGAATATTGTTTTTTACCTCCTCATGAATTTGCAACATCATGCATTGGTCATCCGGAAAATACTGATTCATTGAGCTGTGCAGATCTAATGATATGTTGACACATTTCATTATACAACCTCCGGAAATCATAGCATTAACATAACCTCTAACCTCATCAGAAAAGTCTGAATCAGGAAGCTATCAAGCTCACAGGAGTGGATACAAGTTTTCTAAAATTCTAATTTTCACTTGGAAGTTTCAATTTTACAATTGGCAACAAATATTGTCAGTTATTTTTCGTGAAGAAACAGGCTCGCTTCATTTATTTTCAAGAAAATGCAAAACACCCAGGTCTGAATCACCTAGTTTGTCTGTCAATTGTCCTTCCATAAACACCACGCCACATGGAAAGCCTGGACGAGAAACCCAGCTCCTTGACAATGACCAGCGACATCCGGTCACGTGAGCGGAACTTAATTCGTACCTCAGAAGCAATTGTACTTGGCGAAGAAAAAATGTTTTTTTACAGTGTTCGCAAACATTTCTGTTAATGTATCCAATGAATCAATGGTGATCTTAAAAGAAATGTTACAATTTTTTATGGAATCAAGAATCAACTAAACCATCTTGGTCATTTAATTCTTCTTCATTTAGTGATATTTTTAAAAGTCAATATAATGCTTCCTTCACCCTTGTTTTTTGTTCTGTCTGAGGTGTGGGAGAACGGCAAGGGGGGTACATGTGGCCACGGACCCTGGCGCCAGACTGCTGGTGTTGGAATCCTGGCTCTCTTGCTGCTTAGCCATGTGAGTAGGACAATTTTCAATGGCTCTATGCCTCAGTTTCCTCATCTGTGTAATGGGGTAATAATAAAGCACCTGTTGGGTGGGGTTGCTGTGAGGACCAAGTGAGCTCTGGACAATGATGCTGTCGCTAGAGGGCATGTTGCCACCCATGCAGGCAGGCTGTAGCCCAGGGCCCTGCGCTTGGTGGGAAAGCCTCCATGGCGGGCTGCTTTCCCACCACCCCCCACCAAGGCAGCATGGCCCCTGTGACAGCATGTCTAGCAATCTAGAGGAGTTCAACAACAGACAGCCCCCCTGGCTCTCTCCTCAGCCCAACAACAGGCCCCGATAGCCGAGCCCTTCGGTCTGGAAGCCTGACGGGGCCGGGAGAAGGTGGCGGTAGAGGGGGGCCCAGGACCTCGTGATCCAGGTGATCTGCCATCATCACCTTCCAACATGGGCACCTGTGACAGGACAGGCTCTGGTCCAGCAGCGGAGCATGAAGCAGGGATGACCTGGGGGGAGCTGTGTGGGAGCTCCCACCACAGGAGGCATGGCCTCCAGGCCCGGAAGGTGGCGCACCAGCGCCCCCAGCCCAGGGAGGGTCTCCTCACACGGGAGCAGTAAGGGACTCCCCCCTGGGTGGGGCCCCACTGCAGAGCAGGGGCAAACCCCACCCCACGAGGTACAGTGCTCGGGAACAGGCCTCGAGGGAAAGGAGCAGCGGGTAGAGGATAGGCTGCTGGCCACCTAACCGTAGACTCTTGGCGAGGAGTGGAGTCAGCACAGGTGACTCAAACAGGAAGTACCTGCGAAACAGGTAATAACATCTAGAACCACAACACACAGCACGCACGTGAACGTGGGGTCTGGGCAGTCCGGCGTAGCCACGCAGTCGCTCACTCCCTGTCCAGGAGGCCCTTCAGGTGTGCCCTTACCTGAGTCCCGTCCTACCCAAGGTTTCATTCACAAGGAACTTTGGTGACCCTCAATTTGCAGTAACCTCAGACCCTGTCTGAATTTCTTTCACAGAGATCTTTGTCAACAAGGCCTACAGCTGTTTTCCCACTGAACGGGAGAAAATATTGCAAGTCATACATCTGATAAGGGGCTAATATCCAAAATATATAAAGAACTCATGTAACTCAATAGCAAAAAAAAAAAAAAACCAGAAAAACAAAAGGAAGAGAAAAAAGAAAAAATCCAGTTAAAAATAGGCAGAAGATCTGAATAAACATTTTTCCAAAGAAGACCTACAGATGGCAACAGGTACCCAGAAAGATGCTCAACATCACTCATCATCAGGGAAATACAAATCAAAACCACAATAAGGCATTACCTCACACCTGTTTGAGTGGCTATTATCAAAAAAACTAGAAATAACAAGTGTTGGCAAGGATATGGTGAAAAGGGCATCTTGTGCACTGTTGGTGGGAATAAAAACAGGTGTGGCCACTGTGGAAAACAGTATGGAGGTCTCTCAAAAAATTAAAATTAGAGGTGCACCTGGGTGGCTCAGTCGTTAGGCGTCTGCCTTCGGCTCGGGTCATGATCTCAGGGTCCTGGGATCAAGCCCCACATCGGTCTCCTTGCTGAGCAGGGAGGCTGCTTCTCCCTCTCCCACTCCCCCTGCTTGTGTTCCTCCTCTATCTCTCTCTCTGTCAAATAAATAAAATCTTTAAAAAAAAAATTAAAATTAGAGCTGTCCTATGATCTAGCAAATCCATTTCTGACTATTCATCCAAAGAAAATGAAAACACTAACTTAAAAAGATGTACCCCCATATTCTTTGCAGCATTATTTACAATTGCCAAGACATGGAAACAAACCTAAGTGTCCACCCATGGATGAATGGGTAAAGAAATTGTGGTATACCCATGTAGTGGGATGTTATTCGGCCATAAAAAAGAATGAAATCTTGCCATTTGCCCCATGAATGGACCTCAAGGGTATTACGCTAAGTGTAACAAGCCAGACAGAGAAAGATGAATGATCTCTCTTACAGGTGGAATCTTAGAAAAAAATTAATTAAAAAAAACCTGCACTCACAGATAACCAAGCTCATAGAGTACAAATTAGCAGTTGCCAGAGGTGGGCGGTAGGGAGTAGAAGAATTGGGTGAACTGTTTTGGTATTTCATTTGCTTGTTTAAATAAATGGAGAGGGGAACATAAAAGAGCCCTCCCCTTGAGAATCTGACATTATAGCTGGGAGAGACAGATAATGAACAATAAACAGAATAGTAAGTAATTATATAATATGTTCGAAAGTGCCATAAAAATCTATAAACACAGCCACAAAGATGAAGAGTTTGCAGTTTTAAATGTGGGTAGGCTTTACTGAGAAAATGACATTTAGACAAAGATGTGAAGGAGGTGAGGTAGTCGTCTGTGTGAATATCTGGGGGAAGAACTTTCCAGATGGAGAATCGGCCTGTGCCAAAGCCCATGGTGGACGCTCATCTGAGCAGAGGAAGAGCAGAGAGGTCAGTGTGCCTGGAACTGAGTTAGCAATGGGGAGAGGGCGGGGGGTGACATGGTGCCGAGGCCGTGTGGGGCCTTGCAGGACATAATAAGGGCTTCACCTTCCGTCACGGATGAGTGAGACGGGAGGGCAGAGGCTTTGGAAGGTCTCAAGCCCAGCAGTTGTAAAGGGATGATCTGAGGGCCATCACTGAAATAGCCAAGCCCAGAGGCAGGAAGACCAGTGAGGACGCTACTGCAGTCCTCCAGACCCAGGAACCTGGCAGCACCGGCCAGGTGGTAACAGTGTAGGTGGCAGGAAGTGGCCAGAACCTGTACATGGTCTGAACATTGGTTCAACGGGATTTTCTGGCAGAATGCATTCATTTTGGGGTTGGTCCAAGTCAAAACAAAATGTTAGTCACTAACAATCATATATATTCTTATTAAAACGGTATCCAAAAAGACCCAATAACGATATTATTTTTCACCCATCATGTTGACAAAAGTAGACAGTGAGAAGCATATAGAGAAAGAAGTACCATTATACCATCACAGGAGTGTAAATCAGGGCCGTCTTCCTAGAGAACGATTTACTGAGTCTGCCCACATGTTAAATCCCACACCCTTTCACCCCGTGCACCATTTCCAGTTGCCTGCCCCACAGAAACATTCCCAGAGGTCCAAACGTGCAAGAAAATGTTCACAAAAGGACAATCACTGCCACACTGTTTGTAAAAGCAACCAATTGAAATAAACCTACATGCTTATCGAAAGGTGACTGGCCATGTAAACTGTGAGCAGACACACGGCAGATTACCACACATGCTTTGAAATAATGAGGGAGATATGCACCTACATCTGTTAAGAAAAAGGCCTGGGAGGTGCCCTGAATTGTCTGTAGGGATTACTTACAGGAGAAGGCAGGTTGAGCAACAGAATTAGAGGAGAATTATGTCCTTTTTGTTCCAGGTCGTTCCGCATTATTCCTTCCCTTACAGGTGTAAGAGCAAATCCATGCATGATTTGTGTATTATCAATGTACGCTTTTTTTTTTCTTTTTTAAGATTTTGTTTATTTATTTATTTGACAGAGAGAGAGAGCGCACAAGCAGGGGGAGCAGCAGAGGGAGAGGGAGAAGCAGGCCCCCCGCCAAGTGGGGAGCCCGATGCAGGGCTCCATCCCAGGACTCTGGGACCATGACCTGAGCCAAAGGCAGACGCTTAGCAGCTGAGTCACCCAGGCGCCCCTCAGTGTACGCTTTTAAGCTTAGGCGCAATAAGACACCGTCCTGAGCGCCCACAGTCTGTAGTCACGGATCCTCTGGATGCAAACCCACCCCATCTATACCATACCCCCTGCCAGAGGTCAATATTTCAGGCCTTTCATAAAGCTAAATGCTTCAGGCTCCTTACTAACCTAGGCCCTTTTTAAGTAAGTAGTCATTTTGTGTACCTAATACTATATCTTAAATTCTGTATTTTCATCCTAAAGAGGAGCCTAAAAAGTATAAGCCCCATAAACCTGCATCTGCCCTTACAGCTGCTCAGGCTGGTCTCACGGCCCTGCTCGGGGACAGGATGGTAACATCTCCCACGAAAGCCCTTTGTAGGCCTCCCTACAGGCTGAGTGGTGACAACAAGCAAAGGCAGAAAGGGGAACTAAGAACCAATCCCCCCACCTCGGTGAGACCCCAAAGTCCTTTTCCACAGTGTGCTCAGAAGCTTGGGAAATTTCATACGAGACACCATTAGCCTGGAGATCAGTCCAGCCGGGAACACAAGTGAAATAGGGGGAAAGTCAAGACAGTCTCTAAAATGAGTCCCATAACTAAAGGAAACTGTTCTTTAGAGTAGAGAATCTTTCAGCCACAGAAACCCAGAAAAACAGGGAGCCAGGAGAGAAGCAGGTCTGTCTCAGGAATGGGTTTTAATTCTCCGGTCCCCATGGCCGGCGCCCCTCGCAACAGAGACTGGGGAGAGAAATGCACTGAAGCTTAATGTCTCTGCTAGCCTGCTCCCTGACTCTGAGCCCACAGTCACCAGGCAACCGTTGGATTAAGGAGTTTGCCAGGTAGATTTCCCCACACAGACTAGGGTAAGCAGAGGACTCAGCTCTCTGGACCCTTCGACAGATGGGGTTCTCCCTATAAAATAACAAGCTGACATCCAGCATAGACATCAGTGCTGGGAGCGTGGTTAATGTGAGTCTGCCCCAGAGAGAGGGATTTGGGATTTGCTGTCTGAGCCGGCACAGCTAGTCCAGGCCCCTGACCGTGAGAATTTGCCCACCGCCCACATGCGGACTGCTGTGTGACCTTTTACACAGCTGTCATCCGAATTAACTCTGTCCAAGCTGAGCTGGGTGCTCAGTGACACGCCGTAGCTGGGTGGTGCCGCTGGGTCCACATCTGTGGGATCATCTACTGTTGACCGGCCCTCCTAGAAGCCAGTGGGCAAGTCGGCAATGCAGTGTGACAAGCAGCCCAGATCTGAGGTCAAAGCCAACTGCTAGCTGGTGTGTGGCTACCCAGGCTAGGGTCCATGTCCTGATGGGTACCCGCAGATGGCGATCTCCTTTCCCTCCCCGTCCCTGCTAGAAACTGTCACAGGAAAGGCACGAGGCAGCCCCTGGCGGGTGTCATGTGTTTCTTATCTCCAACAAAAGGAGTCCTGAACACTGGGCAGGAAATCGCATCCCCAGGGCAGGGCTGTGTTCAAAGAGTGTCTCCATCCTCCATCTGTGGATCTTTGCATCTGTGATCAGGAGATCCAGTGGGAGAACAAGAAAGAGAGGGGTCTACTCAGAATTCTGGAGAGAGCATCTGCCTTCTGGGCTGAGCCGAGTAAAGAGAACAGAAACAGCTGGAGAAGAACCGTGGAGGATGAGCTCAGAGCTGCACCTGAGGAGCACGTTCGTGGGACGGTGTCAGGGACAGGTCATGGCTGGGTCCCGGTTAAAAACCATGACAGACAGCTCAGTGGACAGCAATGAGATGCCGTTCCCCACTAAGAAATGAGGACTTGGCTCCTTCTGTTCTCATAAGCAGGGGCATTTTTTTTTTCTCATTCAAAAGAGACGAAATACAGAAAAATCAAAGAACAGATGCAGAAGCCATGAAACACCAAGATGAGGATTTGCATCTGCTCAAGGTGACGCATTGGCAGGCCAGGCCCGAGCGGACCAGGACACCGGGGATACATGTCTCTAGAACAGGATGTGAGGGCACTCTAGCTGCAGCATCTGTCACCCCACTGATTGCCAGGGTTGACCAGGCTGACCTGGCTGGCTAGGCGGTGTCCCCCACTTCCCCCACCACTCCCGTGCATCCCTCTGGAAGCTGCTCAGAGCAAGAGGATGACTTTCCCCAAGAGAGGAGGACCCTTCTGGGGTCAAGGGTTTGGAGTAGGTGGCTCCCCAGCTAGAACCTCCCGACAAGCTCTCCTCATTTGTAGGAGAGTGTAGGGCAGTCAAGCTTCCACAACTCCAGACACATCCAAATGAGGCGCGGCGGGCCCCCCGCACCAGGACTCATCCCGGCTGTCTCCACGGCACTAGAAGCCTGGAGCCCCGTCTGCCCTGTGTCCGGCCCTCCGCCCTGACCCCTGAGGATCAGGGCCCCCGGCTCACTCACATTCACATCTCAGTGCCCACCCTTCCACCTCCACGGGACCCTCAGGGCACAGCAGGCTGTCCATGAGCACTTGTCGTGTTGAAATGACCTCACGGCCGGCTACAGATTCTGCTCCTCACGGGATTTTTTTCTAATCACCTTCAATTCTTGGAAAGACCCCAAACTTTCAACCATGTGCCGTGCATAGATTCTGTCCGGCTAAATACACACGACCGTTTCCCCATCTCACCCGGTCACCTAAGGCACAAAATAAAATCAGCTTTGGAAACCAGAACCCAGAAGGAGAAGACCCCTCACTAACATTTCCCAAGAGGGGCCTTGCTTACCTCCCACAACCATAAATCGTAGGCAAGCCGTCTGAACCATTGTGCTGTGTGCTTCCAAACAGACGACTTGTCACCATAGCAACACTCACATCTGTCATTACCTCAGAGAGAGAACACCTTTTAAAAGAAATCTACTTAGCAACATGTCATGTTAACTTCTGTGCTTCTTACGGATTCGCTCAGGAATCTAGGCCTGAGTGCCCTGGGATAAGGGGTGCCTCTGTGAACAATCTAGAAGGCATGGCCACAGCCCAGCGTGGCCTCTTCCTCGACCTGCCCCCACCTGTCCTTGGATGATTCAGGTGCCGGGCCTCCCTGAAGCCAGAGCATACCGCCGTCGCAGGCAGGGCAGTTACACAAGCCCGCTGTTAGGAACATAATAGCTGTCACCTTAGCATTGTGCATGCAGAGTCTCTTAATCCTCGGGCCAGCCTATGCAGCAGGCATTCCCCCGACTCAGCGATGAGGAGCGGGCTCCAGCCCCCCCGCCCCGCCCCCTGTGCCGCGGGGACATCACAAGCCACACCCGGCTCCCAACACACCATCCACACCCTGTGCATCTGCAAAGTTTCCCAGCAACTCAGAAAAGAGGATTTTTTTTTTTTTTTATCATCTCCATTTTATACAAGAGAAAACTATCGTGGAGAAGTGAAGGATCTTGCCCAAGCCTCTTGAGAGGACAGTGCAGGTGCAGAGACACAGGCTCTCCTCCTTGGGGGGAGCCTCCGTCCACCCCTCTCTGAGCCCAAGAAGAGGCCACCCAGGCCTCTTTCAGAAGAAAGTCCAGCCTCTTACACTGGGTGAAAATCTTCCCAAGCAGGCTAGTCCATTGGCTAGGCCCTCAATTCTTCCAGACCTTACGTGGACCTTCCTTGTGTCTTTGAGGGAAACAAGCACAAGGGAAGCACATGTGAGACTTTCATGCACAGGAGTCTCCTGAAGATCTTGTTAAAATGCAGATGCTCACTGGGTAGGCTGAGAGTCTGCATTTCCGACCAGCTGCCAGGTGAAGCTGCTGGTCCTCAATCCCACCTTTAGAGAAAGGGGACAAGACCCCTCTGTTTAGAAGAAAAGACACACTGTAAAAGATGGAGTGTTGCCCCCAGGACAATCCAGGCCTATCGCAGGCTGCATGTAAGACCTTATGTTGCTAAGGAAGCCTTAGAGAACAGGAAGGGAACCCGGCTCCTGAGGCCGAATTCTAACCTTTAGGAGACTGACTCTACACCAGGAGCCCCTCTCAGGCTCTAAGTCACTATGATAGTAGGATACCTTCATTCCTGATCCCCCATTGCCTGGCCTAGTACCTGGAATATATTAGATGCCCAATAAACATGGAAGGACCGAAGGAAGGAGGGAAGGGAGGGAGGAAAGGAGGGAGGAAGGGAGGGAAGTTTTGATAAAAAAAAAAATTGACTCGCAGCAAAGAAGACTCTGAGGTGTGATCTATTTTATAAATTATGTAATGCTCGCACTGCCCAAGATGGGCACAGAATGGCTATCCTATGCCCAATAATTAATTGATAGAAATAATTTAGCCTTGCTCATGGAGCTTTATGCATTTCTGTCACTCCATGGAATCTGGAACCTACCTTGCGTGTACTAACTACATCAGCCTTCTAAAACCAAAGAAACTTCTGGATATTGGAAAGATGTAATTTTAGGACCTGTAATAGTTAGTTGTGTGTCAGTTTGGCTGGCCCCAGATATTTGGTCAAACATTATTCTGGAAGTTCCTATGAAGATGTTTACTGATGCGATGAACATTTGAATTGGTGGATTTTGAGTAAGCAGACTGCTCTCCATAATGTAGGTGGGCCTCCTCCAATCAGTTGAAGGGCTGAATAGAATGAAGATTGACGTTCCCCAAACAAGAAGGAAATTGGCCAAAGACGGCCTTTGGACTTGAAATGCAACATCAGGTCTTCCCTGGGTCTCCAGTCCGATGGCCCACCTTGCAGATTTTGGCCTTGCCAGTCTCCTTAATCATGTAAGCCAATTCCTTAAAATCTCTCACTTGCTTTCTCACTCTTCCATATATATGTATGCATACATGTTATATACACATATACATACACACCTTATTGGTTCTGTTTCTCTGAAGAACCCTGGCTAATACAGGGGCGGAAAAGGAACTACATTTTGTAGCAGATGGTAAACACTGCTTATCCCAAAAGATACCAAAGTGTAACACACAGACTGGAACAGAGGCTGAATATACTCATGGCTGATGAGCTAACAAGTCACAGGACATCTCTAAACCCAGGAGAACACGGGGCTATGCCTTCAAAGAGTGACAGTTAAACTCTTACCCCCACCCCAACCCCGAATGGATCCTCGGATTGCACTTGGAGAAATACCGCAGAACAGGTTTCCTTGGAGGGACAGTCTCGGTCAGAATGAGATGACCCCCCTATTCTAAAATACAATATGAGTTTTCTTCATATGCCCTTCCAACACCAGGCAGACCACATGAAACCATATTTGATCATCTTTGGCCCTATAAACTGACAATTTTGTATAGTTAACCTAATACATCTGCTTGTGCCTCATCCTTTAGACCACACTGAATAAAGCCCCATTATCACCCAGAGTCCTCTCTCTTCCAGAGCCTCTAGAGTGTTCTCTGTCTCACCATCCCATCTACCTCGGCAGCAGGTTGGTGCTGTGTGAGGCCGGGGCATGCTGCGTGGGCTGGGGGCGAGTCGCTTCCTCTCCCAAGCCTGGGTCCTGAGCCACCAAGCGCTGGTGGTGACCAGGCTGCCTCCTTGGGGCTGAGGCAGGACCCAGAGGAGGGGGTGCCTGGAAGCTCGGGTGGGTGCGCCTCTCATTTTAACCCGCACCACTATGAGGGGGCAACAGTGCTGTCACGGAGGCCTCATTCTTTGTTGGAAGGTGCTACAGAAACACCCCTAATCCTTGTTTCCTGAGGCACACGGGCTGCTGGAAACTCTGGGGCCTGGCCCGACCCCGTGTTTACAGACCCTCCTACCCCAAGAAGTCAGAGACCAGAGAGCTGCTGAGGGCGGGGCCATGCCACATTCACCATCTCCCCAGTGCCCGACAGGACGTCTAAGTCAGGTGAGAAGTAAGTGAAGAAAGGAAGGGAGGGAGGGAAGGAAGGAGGAGGGGTTTGTCCCGGCCTAGATCCCTGCTGACCACTCCCTCCAGGACACCCACCAGTCTGGTCCATGCATCTGGCCACCACCCTCCATCTGAGGCCGTGAGGCTAGCTCTCACCCTGTGGAGAAGCTAGCTCCCCCCACCTTTCCCTGGTGCTGCCACCAACTCACCCACGACCATGGCTTCTGCCACCCAGGTGAGCCCAACCCGGCCCCCCCAGCTCTCCCGGCCCGCACAACCTGTACGTTCCCAGCCTGGAAACCAGCTCCAGTGTTCACCCCCTGAGCACCCTGTTCTTTAGCTGCCTCTGTTCGTCCAAAGCCCCGGGCTGGAGAGAGGGGACTGTAAGAGGCAGAGGACACAGCACTGCCACGTGGCCTCTGCACCCTTCCTGAGGCCTCACACAGTGACCTCGGGCCCTCCCGTGGGCACGAGCAGCCCAACCTCAGCCCTGCCTCATCCCCCTCACTGGCCTCCAGGAGCCTCGCAGGTCCCACACGAATGCACCACCAAGATGGCGAGCCCTGGGCTATACACCCAAATGCACACTCCTCCCTCCAACCAGAGGACCTCACCAGCCAAGATCCGCAAGTGCCAGGGGGCTCTGGACCCTGCGGCGGGAACCAACATGAATGGCCCTGGAAAAGCCAGAATGGAAGAGAGGGTGGAGGGAAGGGGCTGAAGACCATGTCCGAGGAGAGAAGCCACCCTTGGGGACGAGGTGGCGTCAAATAGGCGACCAGGCCCAGCTCTCAAGCCAGGTGTGGTGGGAGTGATGTAAGGACCTAGGAATACAACACTTTACAACCTCAATTAATGATTGTTTAAGTGGCAAATATCCTTACAGAAGACTCCCCTTTGGTTTTGCTTAATAATTACTATTTAGAGAAAGTCGCACCCTCGCACGCGCGCACACACACACACACACACACACACACACAGCAGATGCCGCATCTGACTCGTGTTCCTGAGGAAGTTCAAGAAGGGGAGAAAAGGAAGATCACTGGAGAGAACAATCAAATGCTCGAGTCCAAAACCAAAAAATTACCACAACTCTCAGAAATCCCATGTTTCGGCAGATAACAGCACAACGTGGGCCCGCCCTCTGGGGAGAGGAGCGGGGGCTGCTGCTGTGGTTGATCTGGCTCAGTCTGCTTTACTGTCTCAGCTGGGAGGCTCATTCACCCACGAGGTGATTCCTACCACCCGGAACCCAAAGGCAAATTGTGTGCGGGGACAGACCTGCCCGAGGGACATCACACCAGGGTGCGGCCATGGCTTTTAATGCTCCTAAACAAGGGGGTTCCCTCTCCCTGAAGGACCAGGAAGCAGATGTAATCCCAGGGGCTTCTCCTTCTACCCAACATCCTCAAGATGGGGGCTCATGGCCCCTTTGGCTCCTGGAAGGCCCCCGAGGGTGGAGTGGCCACCTCTGGATAACCTGAGGCCTGGCTCTCGGAGGCCTGAGCGAGCAGTCCCGGGACCCAGCACTCAGATGCGGGCCAGGCATCCAGACTTTCTCGCCGCCAGACAATACTCCCTCAACACTGCGTGCCTGCTAGGAAGCACAACATTTCATTAAGCAAATCAAGTATGGCTTTGGTAGCTTTAGCGTCTATAGAGATGTGAGGCTTTTGGCAGCTTAAACCCTAATCCTTCTCACAGCCATAAACCCCGAAAGAAATGAGAACAGGTTAAAGGGGAGTGACAGCCCAGATAACTGAGCATCATTCTTCCTCACTCTGTTTCGTCCCCTCCTTTGTTTTCCGCTCTCTGTGTCTCCCACTTGTAATATCTGCCCCATACTCATGTATCTGATACCATATGAGCCATCTGAAATTGCTTCTTGAACCCGGAGGGATACGCCAGCGTGAGAAATGTGATGAAGTGAGCGACGAGCTGCCGGACTGCCACCTGACCGAGGAGGGAAATCAGGCCCCATGCGACGTCCCTGCCCACGTGCCCCCGGGAGCATGTCCCCCGGGGCCAGCGGAGACTGGGTGGTCAGGACGTGAGCCTCCCAGGCTCCCGCAGAAGCAGCAAGGTTAGGGACTTGCACGGGTTTCCAGCTTCCTTAGGCTCCCAGCTCTGAGAGAGGCATTTCTGTGATGTCAAAGGGCCGGCAGCAGCAGGATTTCCTGGGGTGCCAAAATCACGCCCACAAAATGAAAATGCACGGTCCCGGGCCCTGCTGAGTCAACATCTCTGTGTTCTCCACCCAGGATGAAGCCAAGGATCTGCTCTTTTACCAGGCGACTCCTAGCTCACACGACACGAGCACCACTGCCCTGAAAACATCATATGCCCTCCAGTCCCCGTGCGGCGTGACCAGGGCCCTCCCAGGGCGCCCACACCAAGGCTCTTGCACCCCCAGATCCAAGCTTTAGCAGCTTCCTTGCTCTGCCTGCCCTTCCCTCTCTGACACCCGCTCCCCTATGAAGCCACAGTTGCAGAGCGCCCTGTGTTCTGACCCTGGCTTGATGCCCTCCTCCTAACGCTCCCCTCCCTGTATGAGTCCCCCTGAGTGCCCAGGACATCATGGGCGCCTGACTGGTTCCCCCAGCAGCCTGCCAGCGCTGCCCACAGCCTCATGTTAGCCTTCACTTGGCATCGATGGGCTAGATGGCAAGGAAATGTTTATCGAACAAACAGATGGATCTTTACTACTTTCCTCCAGGAACTCACTTGCCCCAAACACACAGCTTGTGACAAAACGAAGCCCAACCAGAACTCTTGCTTGATTCCAGTTTGCAAGCTACATGCATTTCCACGACTCTGAGCCTGGCACCTGCCCTTCCCCCCTCTTCTCTCCCCCAGCTTAAAAGCCACCTCCTCTAGGATCCCTTCTTTGATTTCCTCTTATTCATTCAACAAACATGTCCTGAGTGTCCACCGCAGCTCAGGCACTTTGCTGGGCTGAGAACAAGCCGAGAACAGGCAGGAGGGGTCCCTGCCTGGACCCTAAAGGAGCAGCCAAATGCCACAGTGATGTGCGCCCCCCGTCTCTCCCAGTACCTCTGCCAGAGTCCCTCTGCGGAGCCATGTCACTCCTACGACCGAGAATTACGTAGCACGCATGCAACACGCATGCGCACAAGGCACGGCGCGGCTTCTAACAGGCAATGCGCAAGCGCTGGGTCGTGCTCGTGGACCCGCACGCCTAAGGACAAGGTCCTCCAGAAAGGTTCGTTGAATAAACAATAAACAAAGCATAGAAAGAAACAGCAGGGGGATCTAGGTGAGGCTAAAAAGGAAAGCTAACACCCGTTAAAGCCACAGGGAGATACCACTACATGCCTATCAGCTTGGCCAAAACCCGGAACCCTGCCAACACCAAGTGTTGGGGAGGACAGGGAGCCACAGGAACGCTCATGCGTCACTGGCGGGAATGCAGAATGTGCAGCCACTTTGCAAGACGGTTTGGCGGTTTCTTACAAAACTAAACCCTACTGTTACCATATGATCCAGCAGTCATGCTCCTTAGTATTTACCCAAAGGAGTTGAAGACTTACATCCACATGAAAACCTGCACTCGGATGTGTATAGCAGCTTTATTCCTAATTGCCAGAACGTGGAAGCACCCAAGATGTCCTTCAGCACGTGAGCGGATAAACTGTGAAACATCCAGGCAATGGAATATTATTCAGCACTAAAAAGAAATGAGCTACAAGCCAGGAAAAGACATGGAGGAAACCTAAATGCGTATTTCTAGGTGAATTAATCCAATCTGGAATCACCACATACTGCAGGATTCCAACCATATGACATTCTTGAAAAGGCAAAACTACGGAGACAATAAGGAGATCAGTGGTTGCCCGAGGTTATGGAGGGGAGAGGGGCGGGATGATAGGCAGAGCACGGAGGGTTTTTAGGGCCGGGAAACTACTCTGTATATATGATAATGGTGGACACACGTCCCTGTGCATTTGTCCAAACCCACAGAACGTACACACTAAGAGAAGACCGTGATGTCAGCCGTGGACTTTGGGTGACGCTGATGACGACGTGTCACTGTAGGTTCGCCAACCGTAACAAACGTCCCACTCTGGAGGGGGCTGTTGTTAACGGGGAGGCTGTGCCTGTGTGGGGGCGGGAGGTATAGGGGAACTCTCTGTACCTTCCCCCTAATGGTGCTGTGAACCTGCAACTGCTCTAAAAGTAAAGTCTTTAAAAAGTTTTTAAAGAATAGCCTCCATAATAATAGTAGCCACTCTGTCTTACTCTTACTAGTGACAAAACCAAGGCCCGCAGTTATGAACGTCAGAGCTGGAGGAGAGCAGCTTCTTCTGGCTCTGAGCCCACGCTCTCCCCAGCTCCAGCCCGCCTGCAGGTGGGGCGGCAGGATCTGGAGCTGGCCTTCCCAGGGCTGCCAAGGGGCTTTAGCCAACCACAGCACGGGGGCCTGGGCAGGTCATGCCAGCCACCGACGCCCACTGGGGACTTCAAGAGACAGGAGCTGCTGAGGGCCCTGGACCACGGCTGTGCAGCCTGGGGAGCTACACCGGCCAGCAGCCCCCAAGGGTGGTGACATCCTGCATAGAATGGGGACTGGGGCCAGCACAGGCCCTGGAGTTCGACTGCCTGGGTGCAAATGCGGGCTTCTGCCTCTTACCAGCTCGGTGACCTTGGGCACCTTACTTCACTCCTCCATGCCTCAGTTTCCCCATCAGTAAAATGGGGGTAATCAGGCTTTCTACGTTGTAAGATTGCTGTGCCATCCAGATGAGGTGACACTCGCAAGCACCCCACAGAGTGGGAGATAGGAAGCCTGCCACGGGTGGTTGCTATTCTCACTCTCAGCTGTCACTTCTCAAGCCCTATGCCAGACCCACTGTGTTCCTTAGCTTACCTCATCCTCACCCCACAGCCAAGGAAGCACGACAGTCTCCATGCTCAGAGGCCTTTCCCAAGGCCACCCAGGTAATGAGAGGGATCTGGACCAAGGACCCCTCCCTCCAAAGCTGCTGTGTCGCCCTGCCTTTTGGGGCGAACAGTCCCTGTGACAGGTGCATCCGCCCACAGTGAGCAGCCCAGCCTCGCTGACTGGCACATTCCTCGGGTGGTTGTGACCTGGGAACAGTGAAGTCCTGGCTGCAAGAGCGGGTGGGGGAGGCTGGACAGAAAAGCCCCAGGTAATGTAAATGGAAACTCTAACCGACAGGACTGCACCTGGTGTTTTTGCATTTCCCAAGACAGCTGAAGGGATTGTGTCTGAAGCTTCACACCCCGGAGGAAACCCGTCTGTAGCCATCAGGGCGGCTGGACTGGGTCCCAAAGCCACCTCATGTCCCAGCCTAGAAATTCGGTGTGGGAGCTGATTTAAATGCAGCACCTCAGGTAAACTGGGACCCATCTGGGAGGGGCCTTGACCCAAATCCCAGCCAAGGCGGGGGGGGGAGGAAAGGGGGGTGCTCTCTTAGATCCAAGGAGGAGGCAGTAATGCTCTGTTCCCCACAGATTCCTGGGGCATTAAAGGGCGACCCCAAGGCCACTTGTCTGGGCTGTATGTGAACTGTGCCGGGGAGGCCACCCCCTGGGAACCCTGAGGGTCTGGCTCCTTCTGGCACCAACTCTGCGGGCAGCATACAGCAAAGACTCGGGCATCGTGCGGGAAGCGGTGCTCAAACAGATGACGTAAACTGCCCAGGGTCACGCCCAACTGGAAGAACCGGGACTCAGAGCCAGGCCTGGCTCCAGGACCCTGGCACCTTCCCTGAGCCTATCCAAACAGGACCTGCAGCCACCATAGCTGGGAGAAACCAGCCCGAATGTGTCGCCAGTCAGCGGCCACCCTCCAGCACAGAGCACAAGCCATGGCACCCCGGGGAAACCCCAAATACCAGAAGACAAGGTCCGTGGCCTTGAGCTGCAGTAAGTTATAGGGCAAGCAGTGCAACTGTGCGAGTGACCGGAGCCAAATCCCTGCATCAGCAGCGCTGGCCCAGCTGTGTCAGACAGACAGGCACGTGCAGAGCAGTCAGGGGCCTGGTGAGGCTGAAGGAGGCCTCTGCAGCTGGGTGGCGTGGGGGGTGGGGGGGGTGCAGCCAGCCAGCGGGCACTGGTCTGTAAGGGTGGCCACAGAGGACGAGGAAGTCCGGCAGCAGGCCGAGCCAAGACCAGGCCCCGCCACACGGCTCCAGGAAGAAGGTGGCTGGGAGGCCTTCCAACCACGGTCAGAAATTTTCATTTGAAACGAGAGGCGGGTGGAGAGTGCCCTGCAGGGACAGAGACCACAACAGTGCTGGACACAAAGCCAGGATCTCACAGAGCCCTGCGTGTCCCTGCGGGCAGCAAGCACACGAGGGGCTCAGAGGAAGCCCCCCACTGCCCCATTCTGGTAAGCCGGGCTGCAGTGCCCAGCTCTGGGTCCAGCTCCCCACGGCCTGAGCCCCCCTGCTCCCCAGTCCCCAGAAAAGGTAGAGCAATGTTTGTTTGACTTACCTATTAACCACTTCCCCAAAATAGACCCATGCCTGTGGGGTGTTCCAATTCAGGAGGCTGCTCAGACGTGAGTTGCAAACCGTCCTACCTCCTGGAACCCTTTCTGAGAGGCTCCTCTATGATCAGTAACGTCCCGGACAACTAGACCCCCAGGAGCAAAAGGTTCAAGCACTAAAAAGGCGAATCAAGGCCAGATGTTGACGAAGGGGCTTCAAGGTTAAGAAACCATCTCCAAGTCAACTCACAGCTGAGCTCAGGCAGACAGGACCCCCGGCTGTCTCTTCCAACCTGTCCCCCCGAACGGTGTGCCCCTTGGCCTCCCAGCCCCCCAAGCCTGTGCCTATGCTCTCACCAAGTACGCTGCCCCTGCACTCAGGGTCCCTGGTCACCTGGTGGATTCAGAGGGCACAACTCCAAAGGGGGGACCCCAGCTCAGCAAGCAGCCTGGGACTTTTGCTCTGACACCAGCGCCACATGATCAGGCAAACCGCCGGGAGCGGCACCCACAGGGGAAACGGGCCAGGCAACATGAAAGCAAGAACAAAACCAACATCGGGCGGGTTATTTTTATCATGCTCCACACTCGCAGCGGAGACCTGACAGCTAAAGGGGCATCCCAGGCATTGGGCAGGTTTCTTGCACCCTCTGCCTCTTCCCTCCTTCCGTGCCCTGAGCCCCCTCCTCGGGAAACTGAGAAAGTGGATCGGGTCAGAGCAAAACATTCCTCATTCTGCCTTCTCCACAGGAAAAACTAATTAGTCGCCAAATATTCGGAATGGGTAATTGCTACCTGAATTAATAAGGGCAAACAGCCGGCAAGAAAACAGTGGTTTACTATTTCTGAGGGCTTGCCTCTCTTAACCCGGAGTCCCAGGCTCTGCTGGGAGGGACTGGCCCTGGTGCGACACGTCTCCCACCGGCAGCCGCAGAAAGGGGCACTTGGCAGCCTGGGGCTGGCCCCGCTCCTGGGTCAGTTCAAACACTCCTGTGGTTAGGGGTCACCCCGTCTCCTCTAACACCCAGCACACGTGTGCTCACATACACGTGCACGCTCACACAGATGCACACGCCACACCTGCACACGCACCACACACACGCCTGCACCACACACACAGGCATGCACCACCCACACCGTGCGTGCTCACACACACGTGCACACTCACACGAATGCACATGCCACACCTGCACACGCACCACACACACACCACACACAGGCATGCACCGCACACACGGGCAGCCAGCGCCCACACCACTCGTGCACACACACACGTGCACACTCACACGAATGCACACGCCACACCTGCACACGCACCACACACACGCCTGCACCACACACACAGGCATGCACCACCCACACCGTGTGTGCTCACATACACGTGCACACTCACACGAATGCACACGCCACACATGCACACGAACCACACACACGCCTGCACCACACACACACTTGTGCTCACACACACGTGCACACTCACACGAATGCACATGCCACACATGCACACGAACCACACACACGCCTGCACCACACACACCACTCATGCTCACACACACGTGCACACTCACACGAATGCACACGCCACACATGCACACAAACCACACACACGCCTGCACCACACACACACTTGTGCTCACACACACGTGCACACTCACACGAATGCACACACCACACCTGCACACGAACCACACACACGCCTGCACCACACACACGGGCAGCCAGCATCCACACCACTCGTGCACACACACACGTGCACACAGCACATACCAGGGACATCCAAGGGTTCCAAGGAGAATGCATCAAACGAGATTCTCACCCAGGGTTTTCACCAAGTTGCCCCAAGTTCGTCAACTCTGACAGGGGGTGTGTAGACCAAACTGAGGGGGTTGCAGGCAGAAGGAGGAAGAAGAGAGAGGGAAAGGAAAGTTGAGGTGACCCTAAGGAGAAGAGAACAGGCACGTGCGGAGGCTGGCGCAGCCCCAGTCCACCCCCACCCCGGTACAGCTCCAGAGTCCTGCCCAGAGGGTCCTGGGGAGCCTGCTAAGCCCCACCATGACCTTGCTGTGTGACCTCAGACACATCACCTTCCCTCTCTGGGCCTGGGTTTCTGCCTGTGTAGAAATGAAGTGCGTCGGTGCAATCATTTGAACAGTTCTGAGGCGCTGCCCCCCAGGAAGGCTTCAGTTCAAAATTGGGGTCATCACAGTCTCCCCTGCCTGCAGCCCCTCCCCCCACCCCTGCCGGAGCATTTACCACAGGACTTCCCCTGCACATGGCAGCAAGGAACTTCCTCTGGGGTGGCCATGGCTCTCTGGAGGCGTCCCAGCGTCACAGGCAGCTTAGCTTCTCACTGCTGCAAAGCCGCACAGAGAATTCTCGGCGGCATCTGCGGGGGCTGCCCTCGCCGGCGGTGCATCTGTGTGAGGCTGCCACGGAAGTTAAGTGTGTCCACATGATGCATATGATCGGTCCTTCACTTTTTTATTTAATGACATATTGTAAGCAGCTCTCATGGCTGTACGTGGACGGTTCTTTTCCGAACAGCCACACAATTATTCCATTGAGGGCTGTTTCATAGATCCAACTGAACCCCTACTCCGGCGATTTTATTGCAGGTTTTTCCAGTCTTTGGCTTTTATAAGTATTGCTATAATAACTCTGCTTATAGGTACTCATTCTGTATAAATGAAAAGTTCTCCATGTGTAGATATCTACCCATATCTTTAGAGGTTCCTATTTGCCTAGAAACAAAGTCTGGTGCCCCGCACACCAGGTCCTGAGCTGCAATCACTTCAGAGCATGGGATCAGGGAAGAAAACTCAAGCTTTCTGTAAGCAATACCTTATACTGTTTGGGAAATGGAATGAGTAAGGGGAAAATAAACAAAATGCAGCCCCTGTTGAAACCTCTTCAGAAGTGGTTTTCTTAGCGGGTATGGATCTGGCAGGAGCAGAGTCACAGAAGCATGGAACGAAGGGAGGACGATGGATGTGTCAGGCAGAAGGAGAGGCCGGGGCCACCGCTTTGTTCTGCTGGGTCAGCTCTCCCCTGGGCTGGCGAGGGCAGGACCTGGGTTCAAATCCTGCTCTGTGCACTCACCTGGCACCCGGGTGTTGTTTTGTGTGAGGACTTCCATTTCCCTGTGTGTAGAACAGGACACCCAGCCAGCAGGTCACACGAGACCACCAGAGAGCGCCTGGCAAGGAGGGGTCACCCTCAGCCTCTGTCCTGCCATCTTCCTCCCTGCTCCAGGTCGTGAGAAAAAGAAACACTGAATCTCACAGCTGCTCCTTAAGTCCCCATGCGTCTCTCTCCAGCCTCCCCCACGGCCCCCAACTCAGTCTCAGGGCTTCTCCACCCTGTGGCCTTTCTCCCGAAGAGAGAACCCCTGACAACACCACGTCTTTGGGCACAAATGTGAGCACGTCTAGAAATCCCCAGATGATTAATAACTAAGACAACCCCCTTTGTCACTAATGATATATGGCAATAAACCTACTGGCCAATGTTTTTTACTTATTTTTCTAGGAAAACACAGGAAGCCCAAGAACACAGAAACACAGCAACTCCGGGGTTGAGCAGGGATATTCTTAAAAATCCCCATGGTGCTTATACGGTTTAGCAATCTTTCCCTTCACGTGGATGCGCCCTGGGTTAGGAGTCGGGACCCCTGCAGATGCAAACAGGAAGGGAGGCCTGGCGGGCAAAAGCACACGATGCAGTGGGCCTCACACATCCGCCCGCCATGGTCACCAGCCGCTGAGCAGCACACACCCGTGCCAGGATCCACAGTCACCTGCACCCAGGCAGGCCACTGACTAATCCCAGCTCACCTGGGCCAGGTGACCTCGGGAATCAGTAACTTGAGCCGGAAGTCCCAGCCTCCTCCTCTGTAAGGGAGCATCTCTTTCCTCGAGGGTTGTCAGAGGATCCCATGAGATAAAGTTGACCAGCCAGTGGGGTAACGGCTGATGTCACCACATTCCCACAGGTCTCAGGAGGCTGTTCCCATAGTCAGATGGGCTCATGTCTGTGAAATAGCATGAGGATATGAAAAGTGGGGCCTTTAGTCACCCCCCCCCAGGAGACAGCCCTGGGTCCCCACCCAGCCGGACTCCCCAGGACTGGGAAGGAAGCTCATCAGAATCCAGAATCGCTGTTAGTCACCAAAGGCTCTGCTCCCCACCTCCCCAGTGGCCTGCCTCCCTGCCCCACGAGCAGAGTCTCCTGGGTTCCCAGTCCGGGAATCAGCCTTCGGCCCTCTCCCTAGAGATACTTTGAACACTTCAAGGGCCTCACTCCAGAGAACATCAAAGACCACAGCATTTCCCACGGCATCCTTCAACCAAGTGACCTGTGAATGTCCATCCCCATGACCCGGGAGCTCGGCTTTGACTAGGGAGCCACTGGCCCCCCAGACCCCATGCCCCAAATCCATTGCAGGGGCGGGTGACATGGCTTCCCCAGTGGAGGGGCTGAGATGGGTTCTGCCTGGGATTTGCACCTTTACCCTACTCAGTAAAGAGCTGTGTCGCTATAAACCTCTCCTCCACTTTCTTACGGGCTAATGGGTTAAACATCTTTAATTTTAGAAATAATTGCACACAACTGTAGAGCACACACTGGCCCCAGGTCCCCCAGCTCGTGATCTCTCCATGCATAGGGGACAACAATATTTTTAGGCCTATCCCAGTTACCCACCCCGGCCGCAAATGAAATATTAATGAAAGGTTATGCTCGCAGCCTTCAGAAAATGATTACTCAAGACAGCAATTATATTTTCCCCCTTTCTGTGTAATAAAACTGCACCTCACTGCGCAGTAGGAATTAATAATTCTGAACCCTGTTGTTACCGAGGCAACATCAAAGCGGAAGGGAAGGCATGCCCACGAGGGAAAACACACACACACGTCGAGACCCACAAAGAAAGTGGGTGACTTCAAAAGAGCAGGATTCTATATTCAGGGCTGGGATCCTTTCTCAAGGTCATTAGCGGCTCTAGCTGACTGAAAGAGTGGCCCAATTACAAAGCACACAGAGGAACAGAAATGAGAACAGGACGTAGCTACAACTCCAACTCCGGGTCACTCCGCACGGCCACCAGCCTGGCAAGTACCTGCAGCCAATCGGCCAACTCCCCAGAATCCTTCCAAGGGACTCAAAAGCTCAGGACAGCCAGCTGACTCCAGAGCCAACGGGCAATTTCCATGTAAGAAGAAAGAGGACACCCCATGGCCTGGAAGAAAAATAGTGGCCATTTATTGAGCACCTGCTATATGTCAGGCAAGTGCGAAAGGCGGGAAGTCCCAACCTCATTTGACAGATAACAGCACTGAAGCTCAGAAACATTCACTGAACTGCCCAAGGTTACACGGTAAATGGCAGATTTGGGATTTAAACTGAAATCAAAGAGGGTGAGGGTCGTCTGTGTCTCTGCCCTGTTCATTTCACTCCCCACAGACCACCTAGCAGGGTGCCCGGCAGAGAGTAGGTGCTCAAGAAATTGTACTTATATAACGAGCGCATGATTACACTGGATCCAGCATCCACGCTCGGAAGGCAAAACTCTGCACCTTCTCAACAGACTTGAACAGAAAAAACAATTGTGACTTTATTATCTTTTAAATACGGAACACTTTGTGAATTTGCACGTCATCCTTGTGCAGGGGCCATGCTAATCTTCTCTGTATTGTCCCAAGCTTAGTAGGTGTGCTGCCGAAGCAGGCACGAGAACACGCAGTTGTGACTTCCAATGAGTCTCAGCGTTCCGGGAACTGGGGTAGGTGGGGGAAAGGGCGGCATGCGATCTGGCACATCCCGTGACAACAGGCACCCATCACGCCCCCCAACACATGCTCTAATCTTACCCCTCGAGGCACTGTCAGACATTTTTCATAAGAGATTCGTGGGATACCGTACGAAGCAACTACAGTTTCGTTTTGCTCTGTGACCATATGAAAATCAGAAATTTTTCATGACGTTCCCTTGAAGGAACCTTCTGCTACCAGATCATGCCCTGACCCTCGGGGGGTGGGGGCTGCCCACCGCCCTTCAGCCCTTTAGGTAACTCTGGGGCAAATGAGAAAAACCTTAAGGCCTTAGAGAACAAGGTCATAGGTTGAAGCAGAACAGAGTTGCGTAGCTGTGACGGGGCTCCGGATCATGTGGCCCGGAGCCGGGGGCCCAACGGGCAGAGGAGAATCTGCTGACCCTGCTGGAGGTGGGGAGAGCTGCTGAGGCAGGGGGAACAAAGCTGTCCTGGGGTCACTGAGGTGGGGGGAGTGAGGCCTTCCCCCTCTGACAGGGAAGAGCAGGGGTTCCCAAGAGCTGTGCATGCGGAAAGAAGGCCCAGGGAGGCCAGGAAATGGCCAGCAGGGTGGTGGGGCAGACTGCCTGCTGGGTGGGTTCTTCGCGCCCCAGGATCCTTCTGGAAACTGCAGCACCTGTGTGTGTGCGTGAGGAGCTGGGGCAGCCCTTTGTGATGGGAAAGCCAGGAGGGACAGGAGAGGAGGTGAGAGGGGTCTGTGAGAGATGCTCGGGGAACTCAGCTCTTCAAGCAGAGGGAGCGTGCTGGGCGGACTGAGCAGCCCTTAAACAGACAGAGTAACGGAAGCCCGGTCACGGCCCAGCACCCAGGCTGGCGAGAGGGCTGACGGGCAGCAGCCGGAGGAAGGGACACCCGCTTGCTGAGCAGCCGGAACGTGTGCAGTGTGCTCGGTGCTCGATGCAGTGTCAGAAGACGCAAACACAGCCCGTGAGGGTCACGCAGCCGCGTGACAATGTCGGCACAGCCCGCAGGCAGCCGGATACAGAAACAAGGGCCTGCGTCTTGCTGGGGACTCGTGACAGAGCCCAGGTGCCTCGGCAGCTCCCCCGTGGACACCGCCTGCCAGGGGCGGTGTTTGCACAAAGGGCTCAGATGAAGTGCACCGGGGTCCCTGGGACACCGTCCAACCCAGGGTTCCATGAGAGCTCCCGACGGCCCTCTAGAATGAGGACACCCTGGTGGGAAGCGTGGAGAACACCACGGCCAGGGGCACTGCTGGAGGGAAGACGGAGAGAGGGTCCCACCACCTCCGGAAAAGGGCCAGAGCGCCTGCTTTTTCTGACACCAAATGAATCCACTGACACTCATCCTCCTTAGTCACATGTGGTCCCAGACCCAGAGAGCCACTGGCCAGAGGTGGCAAGGCCCCAGCCTCCTCCTGCCCTTAGCCTCTTCGTGCTTCCCTGCTCAGCAGGCCTGGCCAGAGAGGCCACACAGAGAAAGGGCACAGTGGCAGAAAGAGGGGCAGCAGGTGGTCAGCCCCCCCCCACGGGGGGGCCCAAGGGAGCTGGGTCCTGGGACCAAGCAGCGGGGATGCCATTTACAGTATAACAGAGCTCCTCAGGAAGCCCCCAGGGCCCTCACAGGCCTTCCTGACCTGCCTCTGAGTGGGGGCAGGGGCCATCCTTGACACAGGACAGGCCTGAGAGAGCAGGCAGGTCCGCACAGAGCCGCTGAAAGCCAGGGCGGGGACCACGGGCCTCAGCCAGTGCTGACCACAGATGCCCCAGGCTTCACATGCAACTGAGTGAGTGGCATCTGCGAGGAGAAGAAGTGGGAATGTTCTGAGAACCAGATCCTCCTTCCTTCTGCCAGAAAATTGGGGCCATTTTCCGGGAAGGTTAAGAAGTCAAAGAAGCTGCTTTCCACAAGCCTGAGAGACAGGGCACTGTCCCAATCACAGATTCCATCGGTGACCACCTGCTCGCGTTCAGAGGGCAGGGAGTAGGCTACCCAGGCGAGGAACACGGAGAAGCTGGGGCCAGCGCAGTCTTGGGGTTCAGAGCAAGCCCCCAACTCCCCCAGCCCCGCCCAAACCTGTAGGAAGAGTCCTCTGCAGTGTTCCTGATTCTTCCTCCACCTGAGGCCTCACCCAGCATGGGGATAGGAATGCCTGAGGATAGGGGAAGCACACCTGAGATGTGGCCACCTTGCGGCCCGGGCCTACAGGGAGACAAGCAGCTGGGCCCCCAGGTGGGAGGGGGCACCGCTCCTGCCTCAGAGAAGCACCCTGAGGGTTGTGCTGCCACCTGGTCGTGGCCATGGGGAGAGGGGGCGCTGGGAGGAGGGGGCGCTCTGCCTGGCTGGCGGAGGCACGGGGGCATCACATACTCACTATTCATTCCATAACACTTACTGAACGCCTCGCGATGCGCAGTCTTAAGACAGAAGCGGTCTCAGAGGGGAGAGACTTGTGACTATCCGCCCCAATGCAGGGTGATGGCCAGCCCAGGTCGGGACAGGGACAAGCGCCGGCGCGGGCACGGAGGGACGTCCGCCCTGGCCGGAGCGCGGGCTGGGGCGCAGAGCAGGGAAAGGGAGAGAGAGTGCGCGGCCCGCGGGACCCCGGGGCTCAGCTACGGGCGCCTCTCTAGAGCCTGGATTGAGGAAGTTGGGGTCAGAGCTCCAGAGAGGAGTCCTTGCTGCTGAATTCCCCTTCCAGACATCAGAGGCAAAGAGGAACACGCACTCGAGACCACCTGCGCCAGCACTTCCCGCTGGCTCAAAAAACAGGTCGCGTCGTCTTGAGCGCGGCAGCAGGCACAGGTTCCGCGGCGGCCCGGAAAACCACCGCTCCGGGGAGGAGGCCGCGGCCCCCGGGCGGGGGCGGAGCTCCGGCAGGCCCCGCCCACCGCACGCACCGCGCGCAGCCCCGCCCGGGTCCTCCTCCGGGTTAAGCTTCCCAGCCGGGTCCAGGACGCCTCCGCGCGCGGTTCCCGCTCCTCCGTGCACCTTCCCGTTCCAGCCTCCCGGCATCTCCTGCAACTGTCAAAATCACCTCTTTTTAAGTCCATTTCATTGCTCAAGACTTTTTTAGATGAGGCCTTTCATTATTCCTGGATCCGGATATAATCTTTCTCTCTTTTCACCACCCCACCTCCACGTCCCCCAAAACCCCACCCCACCCTCGCAATTTGTGCAAACCTCTAATCCGACTGATCAGACTATATGGCCTCCTTACCGCGGAACACTGGGAGGTCCTTAAGGACTATCTGTGGAATGGAATGAGAGAGGACTTGCATCCCTTAACCCTACAAGCAATTCCAGCTTCACCCTACGCCTTTGCCTGTGGACTCTCATGACCTAGAAGAGGAACCCGGGCCCTGCCTTTGGGATGAAGTTTCCTCCACCCTGACACGAATTGCCCTCTATCTGCAGGACTCGCTGAGTGCTCCTGGGAACCGCCAGGCTCCCCTCCCCACTGCAGTCTTGAAGGGCAGCTCAGCTGGCCTTTGGTGCCCCTAATGTGCGTGGGTGCTAGGCAGAGCGGCAGGAAAGCCACGAGACGCTGTGAAAGGTGTGCCGCCAGGTGGGAAGAGTGCGAACCTCGAGGTCAGGGGGACCCACGTTCCAACTCTGCCTGCCATGCACTGTGGTTGTGCTTAGGCAAATTCCCCGTGCGTCAGTTTTTTCAGCTGTAAAATAGGGGCAGTAATCACTATTTCGCAGACCTCCGGTAAGGACTGAAGAAACGCATGAGCACCTATGGGCTCTCAGCGCACATCAGCGGCTATTGGATACCCAGGGCAGGGTGGATATGAAGAACACAAGCTCTGGACCCAAATTACCTGTGTCAAACCCTGGCTCCGCCACGTGTTTGTTGTGTAACTTCGGACGAATGTCCTTACCTTTCTGTGCCTCGGTTTTCCCATCTATGAAATGGGGATAATATGCTTAACAGTTACACAATTTCTGTTTGGGGGGGGTGAAAAGTTTGGGAAAGAGTGGTGGCAGCTGCACAACAGTGTAAATGGAATTAACGTCATTGAATTGTATGCTTAAAATGGGTTAAATGGGCATTTTTATGTATGTTTTATCACAATTTTACAAAGTTAATAATAATGTCATATACCAAGAAGCAGTGGATTATAGGATGCGAATCATATCTCAATGAAACTGTTCATAAAAAATAAAAATAAATGAGGATAATAATATTACCTGCCTGATAGGGTTGTTGGAAGGGATTAAATGAGTCTGTACAGTACTGAGAATGGTGTCCAGCTTTCCCGACGAAGGAGAAGCACAACCGGGTTTGGGGATCTGTGAAAGTTTGGGTTTTCTGGGGCCTTTTGCATTTTGTTTTAGGATCCTTTTTTATTAGTATTATACAAACCACACAGAAATGTCTGAAATTTCCACTTCTAAGTTGGCTGTAAGTGACCTGACATGCACAGTGCTAGGTGACAATAGCAGATGTTGACATTTGAGAAGTCATCCTGCTCAGAGACAGAAGGAAAGGTCACTGTGTTGAAGGGGCCTGTAAGTGATTACATTCCTCGCTACTGAGTGTAGAACTTGGTCCCCCAGAGATAGCACTGGGCACTTCTAGAAGCTTCTCCTCACGATGTCTGTTCTCATACCTCTTCTCTTTTTTCCCTCTTTTCCTTATTGTTTCTTTTTTTGGGGAGGAATTAGATTTTATTTTTTTGTAAGCGTAACTTTATTTTTATTATCCCAGTGTTATGTTTCAAGTGTACAATATAGTGATGACTCAACACTTCCATACATCACCCAGTGCTCATCACAACAAGTACCCGCCTTCATCCTCATCACCTAGTTAACCCAAACCTCCACCCACCTCCCCTCTGGTAACCATCAGATTGTTCTCTGTAATTAAGAGTCTGTTTCTTGGTTTGTCTCTTTCCCTTTTTCCCTTTGCTTGTTTGTTTTGTTTCTTAAATTCCACATATGAGCAAGATCATATGGTATTCCCACATCCCCTTCTTCAACACAGCTCTGGGCTCACAACAGGAGCCAGGCCCTCAGCTGCTGGAAGAGCAGGAAACGAGGCTGGGCTCCAAGAAAGGGGTTGACAGCTCTCAGAGGCCAGGGACCAGAAGGAAGCCTGGGTGAAATGGCTCATCCTCCATATGGATGTTCAGCTCGGCTTTGCCTGCCTCTTCCTAAAGTTGAACTCAAATTTGCCCCCTGGTAGAGAGGGGGCTGCAGCAAGCGGGGGGGGGGGTGCCTGGAGGGCAGAGACAGACCTGGGCATGGTGGGGGCAGGGGGAGCAGCCAGTCACTTCCAGACAGAAGTGGGTGGTGCCAGCCAGGGGCCGGATCCCACAAGGGCAGGGAAGGTGGTCCTGGTCCCGACCAGCTCATGTCAAACCAAGACAGGGCGTAGAAGAGCTCAAGACAAGCACGCTACAAATCTTAAACCCACCCCAAATTTGGGGTAGGTTTGCAATTAAACCCAAAGACTGGAATTTGGAAGATCAAAAAACTTGTCAATTTTACCCAAATTTGCTTTAAAATGAGAACAATGAGATTTGAGAGCAGAGGGTAGGCTTATGGCGGACTGCTGGGTTCTGGATTCTAAAGGAGGAATGCACTTGAGTCCCAAGTTCCCTCCTGTCCCTGGCCACAGCAAGGCACCCGGAAGCAATGTCTCCTCCCAGGGCTGGGGGCCCAGGTGTGAACCCCAGACAACCCCAGACATCCGCCCAGCCCAGCTGGAAGGGCACATTTCACCCTCTGGGGCTGTTGGCTTTACTCTGGGCTGAACCCAGTCAAGACCCAAAGGAGTACAGCGTGCTGAGTGCGCACCAGGGAGGGGAGGAAGTGAGCTGTCCAACTTCTGCTTCCCCTCCCCCCACAGGCCGTCCTGGGGGGTGGGCCCTTCCCCCGTGTGGGGGCTGGGGAACCTGGCTTTCCCCTAAAAAGTCTGCTTGTGAGAAGGACATCAGGCGGGATAGAACCAGCGGCAGCTCCACGGCACAAGCCCCCTGTACTCCCCGATCCAGCATGTCCCCTCGGTCCCAGCTCCTTGTCTCACTCAAGGTGGGCTGCAGTGACAAATGGCACCGAAGCGGCCTGCGCTCCATCGTAGGCCCTGACTCTGGGGGCCACGGAACTGTGGCAGGGCTTTGCAGCAAGCCTGGGTGCTGCAGGGCCCGGGAAACAATCCGGGAAGCCCTCGGGCCCTCTGGTTCCCTCCCCCAAGCCAGGCTTTAGTCCTGAGCTGCTCCCCTCTCTCCCAGTTCCAGTAGTATGGCCAAGAGCTCCCTAATAAATACCAGTTTGGCACACTGCACTAAATGCCTAATCTCTCTAAGCCTTGAGCCAACTTGGTGTAAGGTCACCACATTTTCCAGATTTGGAAACCAGAGCCCAGAGAGGCCGCTAGTCAATGGCAGAGCCCCATCAGAAGCCAGGTGCACCTGCCCGCGGCCTCGTGCCCCTCCCCTCAGAGCCCCTGGCCTTGAGCAGGCCGCCCCACCCTCCTCTGCTCAGGACCCACACTGACTCCACTGGCTTTCCCAGAGCCCCCGTGGAGTCCCACAGGCCCTCAAGTCAAAACCCTCCAAAACACTTCAGCCAGAACGATCTTGCAACCCCAAATAGGACTCTAGAAGGAGAGAGGCAGAAAGATGCTCAGGCCCCCCGCTAGCCTCCAGGCCCCCTTTATCCTCTCTCCCATCTAACAACCACTTCATGGGAAGGGGGTGCAAGTGTGAGCCCTCTGCTTATCCTAGCCACTGGGTGATCTCACTGTTGTTACTCCCATTTCGCACGTGGAAAACTAAGGCACGGAGAGGCCGCATGGACCACCCTGGGTGTTAGTAGCAGTGAGCACCAGAGCTGGGACTTGAGCCCAGGCCACGCACCTCCAGGCCTGTCTCCCTATAGAGACCATCGCCTGGTGAGACGGATCTCAGTAGCCCTCCTGCATCTGGGCCACACACACTGCTTCCTGCAAGGAAGGGGGGGAGGAGAGCGGTGCAAAATCCCGAAGGGCTGGGTAGTGCCTTTTAGCCTCTAGGAAGCCGCATCCTCCCCTACCTTCTTGGAATAGTCATGGGAGAGCTGGTTCATTGATCTGTTGAGTCACACTGCTCTGGGAGATGAGGTTGAAATATGCACCAGTCACAGCCTCGTAGGATCATTAGGACACACACCATAGCCCATTTCCTACAACCCAAGAAGAAGCTCTCACATGAAGCCGTCAGGCCAGTTGGCTCCAGTACAAATCTAAGCTAAGGAGACCTGCCTGCTAGCGTCAGTACACGGGGAGTGCTCGGGGAGATGTAAGGCGTCACTACCCCAGGACTGCAGTCAGAGGTGGCCGGTGCTCAGAGAGACGTTATCTAATGGAATAACAGAACGCTTACAACATCTTTAAACATCTGCACGCCGAGAGGTCACAGTACGGATGAGTCAAAGAGTGAAAGTGGTAGGATGGCTCCCCTGAGAAAGGATGCCTGTCCCATGCTCTTCAGATGGTGGCCTCATGGCCTTCTCTCTCCCTCGCCTCCCTCCCATCACAGGCCTTGTGACAGGTACCGTCTCTCCCAGCTCCTAAAGTTTCTTCACGCTGCTTGCTGGCTTTCTGGAAGGATTTGGAGGGAGTTGTTATGTGTGTACTTTTGAACGTTGTAATTCTGTATTGTGAAAATCTAGCACTTAATAAAATAACCATGACTGCTTATTTGTAATGAGTCTTGATGTTCTGGAAGTTTCCTTCTTATAAATGGAAGCTGGTTCTTATAAATATTTGGTCAATTAGCCATACTATCTGAAATAAATCGTTTGCTCTCAGTTTTTATGGTGGTTAACAGTTTGTGAAGCAATTTTTACATACATTAGCCAGTGGCTGGAACATTATCAGTGCATATAAAAGTTTATGGAATTGAGAATTGAGTTATCCAACCTGATTTTCACAAGGGCTTATGAGGGGTTAGAGTTTTGTTGGCGGGAGGAGCTGCCTTTTTTTTTTTTTGAAAGATTTTATTTATTCATTTGAGAGCGAGAGAGCATGAGAGAGAGAGAGCCCGAGCAGGGGAAGGGGTACAAGGACAGGGAGAAGCAGGCTTCCCGCGGAGCAGAGAGCCCGATGCGGGGCTCGATCCAAGGACCCTGGGATCATGACCTGAGCCGAAGGCAGACGCTTAACTGACTGAGCCACCCAGGCGCCCAGGGCTGCCTTTTTAAAAGGAAAATCTTATGCGCCCACAGTGAACAAATTTGGTCACTACAAAAGATTATACAATCTCCAGGGAACTTCCCACCCATTTCACAGAGCCCCACGCTCCCCAGATGTAACCACTGCCTATATAGTTTTCTATAAATCCATCCAGAAATGTTTCGCCTACACAAACACATACAGATACCTCTTTGCAAAGAATAGATGTATATCATCATCACAAGTTTTTGTCTTTTTGTTTAAATCAAATAACATACCGCATCATATTTTCCATACAAAATGTGCCTTACTCATTTCAAGGGCAGTATAATACTCTGTTATATGATGGATCATAATTTACCTACCAAGCTTCTAGTTTATCACATTACGAATCTTGCTGTAAGGGAACAACCTTGCTCACCTATCTTTGCTCGCATTGCCAGAGTCTATTTGCAGGATAAATCCCCAGAATTAGAAATGGAAGCCTCAAAATATATGCACTTGTGATGCTGATATTTAATGTAAAATTGCCACCAAATAAAATGAAATCCGGACAATTTACATGAGTGTTTGGGAACCCTATTTCTCCACAACCTTCTCAATATTGCAGATGGATGGCCAAACTGGCTCATCGTGGCCAACGTAATTGGTAAAGAAAGGGCATCTCGATCTGATTTGCATTTATGAGTTAGTGAAGAGGAGCATCTTTTCACATATTCCCAAGTTACTGGTTTTTCATTTTGTAAAGTACGCCTAGGTTCAGAGAAGTTGAGAAGTGCAATTTTCAAATGTTTCTCTCCATAGTGAGGGGCAGACACCTAGGCCTGATGTCAGCTCCAAGGTAGTAACTCGCGAGAATGCAAGTGGAGGGGTCCACCAACACCCCCAACTTCATTTTCGGGCCAAAGCGTTTTCTACTAAATCCCTCTACACACGGGCATCTGAAAAGAGGAGAAATGGCGTTGATTTGCCTAGTAACTGGACTGAACACCACCTCTCTGGGCTTCCCGTTCTTCCCCAAGAGAGAGGGTGCCAGTCACCCAAGTGTCCGCTAACCTTCATCAAAAGGCAACCCCTTTTGGCGAGCAGAAGAAATTGGGTGGGGGATGGCCTTTGGAATCATTGTGTCTTCTCCTCCCAATAGTACAGGACTCGTCTCTTTTGTTTTGTTTGTCCTGCTTATCCTTTTAACATTTAAATCTTCACTCCACCTGGATGATAACATTCATGTGGTTCGAAACTCAAAACAATATAACCAGGTAAATTTTAAGAAATCTGTTTCCACCTCATGCCTGATCACCACCTCCTCCCCCGATTTCGTTCCTCCCCTCATAATTTCTCATCCCTTTATTGTTAACAGTTTTTATCATTAAAATAATAGTTTTCTCTCATTTTCCAAATTTCAAAATATATAACAGTGCATTGGGTTTTTCAAATGATCTTTGTTTTTTTTTTTTTTTTTTTTTTTTTAAAGATTTTATTTATTTATTTGAGAGAATGAGAGAGAGAGAGAGAGCATGAGAGGGGGAGGGTCAGAGGGAGAAGCAGACTCCCTGCCGAGCAGGGAGCCCGATGCGGGACTCGATCCTGGGACTCCAGGATCATGACCTGAGCCGAAGGCAGTCGCTTAACCAACTGAGCCACCCAGGCGCCCCTCAAATGATCTTTGACTACTCCACCCCACTGCCCCACCCGTAAGGCACTTTCTTTCTTTCTTCTGGAAAACCCTGGATGAGAGACCTCCAAAGTCCTGCCCAGAATTAAGAGCACGGGATAAAAGAGAAGGAGCCAGAGTTCAGCAGCTATAAAAAATTGTTTTAAGGGGCGCCTGAGTGGTGGCGCAATCGGTTGGCATCCGACTCTTGGTTTTGGCTGGAGTCATGGTCCTGGGGTCATGGGATTGAGCCCCACATCAGGCTCTGTGCTCAGCTCAGAGCCTGCTTCAGATTCTCTTCTCCCTCTGCCCCTCCCCCCTGCTCTTTCTCTCTCTCTCTCAATGGGTAAACAAATCTTTAAAAAAAAAAATGTTTTAAGTGCCCATATTTCCCAGTAGGGAAATCGTTACTTGGTGAGTGGGCACCTCATCCCAGACAGTATTCAAGGAGTCAGGGACATTGCAGATTTCTGCACTTCTCAGAAGAAAGGAGCATTAGGTTTCGCCCACATCCACAATCCCATGCTGAAATCCATTCATTCATGTATTCAAAAAGCATATAGAAAGCTTCCTCTATGCCTAGCCACGTGCTAGGAATCACCCACAGGAAACAGAATCCCAACTCTTTTCCTGCATTCGGGGGGTTACAGTCTGATAGACGATCCATATGGAGTCCGGGGCTATGGTGCCCAGCTGGGCAGGTACTGTGATGCGCAAATTTCCCAAAGACACGGAGGCCCTGAGGCAGACAGCCAGTTAGCAGACAGACAGACATGTAAAAAAAGATCGTCATTAGATGCCTAGAGTCAGCGGAAGGGGACGGTGGGGAGCAGAATGTAACGGGAACAGAGCTTCGAGAAGAGGGGTCTTGGCTGAATCCTGAGCGACAGCCTCTCTTCATCCACATGCCTGGGTGGCCTCCCTGCTTACCAGGTGCCAGCAAGGTGGGACTGATAGTTCTCAGGGGGCATGCGCACTACTGGATTCTGAGCCTGTGATAAGAGACCTGCGTTCTCTTCTGGGCTCTGCCTCTGAATGACTTCAGCCTTCGGCAGCCACTCGGCTTCCCTTCCACAGCTTTCTCAATGATCCCTGGGCCTTCCTCACTTTGTGCAGGGGTTCAAAATATGCACAGGGCTCTAAAGGCCCAGTAAAAATCCATCCTCGGCTGATGGTCCATCACCCAGACCCTGCTGAAGGAGAAAAAAAAGCAATAATTCTATGAGAATTCTGTGAGAATTATTGGAAGGCCAGAGGAAATAAATCCCAAACCACCGCAGGGTCTATGGTCCATCGAGACTTGCCCCACGTTGAGAATTTATCCCAAGATGCAGTAGAAGGCACAGAGTGGAAAGCAATGGAAACAACACACAGCGGCATCTCATCTGTGCCGGGAACCATGATAGATGCTCTATGTCCATTATTCTATGTTAGAGGTTTAAAATCACTGTTATGGGCTGAACTGTGTCCCCCCCTCCCAATTCCTAACCCCACTGCTTCAGAATGGGACTATATTTGGAGAGAGAACCTTTCAAGAGGTAATTTAGGTAAAATGAGGTCATCAGAGTGGGCCCAAATCCAGTATGACTGGTGTCCTTACAGTAAGAGGAGATTAGGACACAGACTCGCACAGACCACGTGAGGAGACAGAGAGAAGGTGGCCATCTACAAGACATGGAGAGAGGCCGCAGGAGAGACCAACCCTGATGACACCTTGGTCGTGGACTTCCAGCCTTTCAGGAGTGTGAGACAATACATCTCTGTGTTTAAGTCCCCAGTCTGTAATATTCAGTTATGGCAGTACTAGCAAAATGATAAGCCATAATTTATCACCTCCATGTTTTTTATCTCTTTTTTGAGCAATCTGTGGCTCAACCCATTATAAGAGTAGATTAAAAGTCCTTAAAAGAGGAAGCCACAGGCTGTGTGTCTCACACACGTGTGCAAGCACCAATACACACACACACATGCCCATCTCTCAATAAAGTTCGCTCCTACCAGCTCAAGCGCTGGTTCTAGTCCACGGTAAATCCTGATTGATGCACCACCTTGAGAAAGGAGAACAGGTTTCACGTCTTTCTCCTCTCCTCCTCAACGCCCACTTCCACCTGTCTTCCCACCCCACCCCAGGGAAAGCTTGGCCCCAGGTCATGGCACACTTGACCAAAAATGGCCATGGCCTTGTATTTGGAGGAGATAATAAATTTTCCTTTCCCTCTCAATAAATAACGATGTGGCTAGGACTTTAGGAGCAGGTTCCTGCCATGCCCAGAACGTGTCCACACTTCCGTTCCCTGCCAGCTCTGAGGACACTCATCTGGTAGGATGCACTCACTGGGCGGTGCCCACGCGGGCTGGGTCCCTAACCGGGAGCTTGGACAAGGCCCAATGGAGGGGGTGCCAAGCTGGGCCAGTACTTCCCCTGCAGCAGGGCAGAGAGCCCCACGGCTCTTCCCGAAGCGCCCTTAACTTTCTTTCCCTCACAGAAGAACACTGCAGCCGAGCCAGGAGCTCAGAGGTGTCATCAGGACATGGAGGCCATGTTTGTTCACTGCAAGAAGCCTCTGTCCTGCAAACAAGGGTCACAGATGAGCCGAAAGTGGGTCTACCCGCCAAAAACATTGAGACATCTTATGATGGCCTTTTCCCCTTTTTAAGGTTTCAAAAGATGTCATTTAGCCCAAGCTATAATGTGGGCTTCTTCCTTTCTGTATAGCTATACCTGATGAAAACTGTTTCTCCATCCAGTGAAAACCCTTGAAAAAACACACCATAAAAATAAATCTTTATTTTTCATGATGTTATCTTACTGAAAAAACAACAATACAATAAAAGAATAAAATAAGCATCCAAGACTAAAGTTGCCCTGCAGCCCATACCTTAATAAAAATTAATGTTTCTCTTTTATTCAAATGATTCTTGTCCATCTGCACACCGAATTTTCACATACAAAAGAAAAAACATTAAATAGTAAATAACAAGTAGTTTATTTTTTTTCTCTTCGTAACAAATGTGTTTGCCTTGGAAGGACATGTGGGTACTAATACGAAAATGAGCAGAAAGCATAAAGTCATGGAGTCATCAGCTGTCATCAGAAGACCCAGGGGGCCTGAGAAAGAGTCCCTGCTCTGCCCGCTGGTCACACTCGAGGAAACACCAGCAGCAGCTCCAGAACTGGTCCCCAGAGTCCCTTACAATGTGGTCAGCACCCCCCCTTCCAAGACACTGTGCCATACTTGCTCCCCCTGGGTAACAGACTTGCGTTGGTAAGCGTGGTCCTATTTGAGAAAAGTTCACCCCCCACATCCGAAATTTCCCCTTGCCTGCATCCCTTCCCTCCTCACCCATATCTGCTCTGGATGAGTCGTCCGGCCAGCAGGCCGATTCAAGAGGCCTTCGAGGCTAGTTCTCATCCTTTCCAGGACAAGCGGTTTCCAAGTATCCTTTTTCTAGCACGCTGCAGTGAGCATCCGCACACAGCCCAGGCTGGGAGGCCCAGCTGAGCCTCAGCCTCTCCCCGCACCTGCTTCTGGGCTGGAATTTCCCTGGGACAGGCTCCGTCCGGCCCTCTGCTGCGGTGCAGACCACGGTCTGGCAGTGAAGATACTGCCCGATACCCACTCACCCACTTACTGCCCCTCCCCGCTCCGCCCCGGGGCTGCACAGAACCCACCCGTGTGCTCCTGGCTCCTTGAACAGTCCCCGTGCAGGGGGCTGCAGCCCAGATACCAGGCTCCGTGCCCCACTTGCAGACCCGCTCCAGCCTCTTCCCTGGGGACTGGCCCTTCGTCTCCTCTCCAGGCCAAGTCTTCAGCTTGACTCACCCCCTAGCTCAACAGGAGCTCCCACTGCAGCCCCCAGACTCCCCGGAATGGGGGGAGGGGAGGGATGGGATGGGACAGGGGTGGGGGACAGGGAGGGGATAGGACAGTGGCCCTCAACCACATCCTAGGCCCCGTGGCCAATTCCAGCTCATCACAGACCAAGTCAGAACTGTGAAGCACAAGCCTCGAGAAAGGGGTAAACCTTTCACACTACGACTCCAGAACTCAGAAGTATTCCAGAGTGTTCCCCAGGAACTTTTTCATTAGGCACCCTACACTCTAGACTCTCCCAAATAATGCTGACACACGACCAAACACACACACACACACACACACACACACACACACACACACTAACACTTTCATCAAACGACATGCGGTCGTATGTGCAGAATTTGCAATATTCAGTAAGGATAAGGAAATTAAATGCTTCTAATTAACCAGAGGAGGCGTGAAGGGCTGGGGGGCAGCCACCCAAACACGAGACTAAGTGTTAATTTTGCTCAAGGCCATCGGCATCGCCCATGTGCGGCCCGCTCTCCTCCTTCCTTCTCTCCTTCTCTCCCTCACCCGGAAGACAAGGATGTCTTGGGCGTGCGGTCCTCAGACTCCTAGGAAAACTACCTGACTATCTTGAGACACGGCTGGCACTTGGGAATCATGGGCCATGAAGAAGAGGGCGGTGAGGCTGATCCTGGACCCGGGCGGCAGAGGCTGTCCTTGGAACAGGCTGGGGGACCCTCGAGTCCTGCGCCAATTTGCGGCCAAAAGGTAAGGGAGCGTGTGTGAAGCTGCGGACCATGTGCGCATGAGCCCTGATGCATCATGTGGTGTGTGGCCACGTGTGAGCACGTGTGTGGAAGACTCTGAACAAGCACACGCGCATGAAGAGCGTGTGTGATGTGCGCTGGAGGGTGAGTGAGGCTGCAGCCGTTGTGCATGCGATGCGTTGGAGGGAGGCTGCAGGTGGGGGTTTGGGGGGTCGATCTCCAAGCGGGGAACCATTGCACAGCAGGACGGGGGATCAGAGAAAGCTCCCCTTCTTGAGCCCTGTGCCCTAGTACGTTGGCAGGTTATCAAGGCCTGGGGAGGACCATCAAGGATCCCCCAGCCTGGGAACAGCAGAGCTAAACTAAAATCAATTGAAATAAACCACATGGAGAAGCAAGGTCAGAGGAAGGTCCCCAGTGGCCGACCACAGGCCCATAAAGACCAACACAATTAGCAGATCAGTGAGGGGCAAAGAGACAAATCTGTTTCCCTAATCAGGGCCATGAATGCAGACCTATCCGTGACTCCCAGGGGCATGGAGTCCCCTGGCTCTGGTGGCAGAAGAGTGGGTGGGACCCCAGCCTGCCTCACTGGAGCTGTGGGACCCTGTTCCAGTCGGTCCATACAGTCGGGCCACCTTGGAAGCTAACCACACTTCCCTCGGACAATGGTCAAGAGAATGGGCTCACGTCCACCAAGGCAGTCTGTGACCGCCACGTGCTGTGTAATCACTAGTCCCGTTTCCAGAAAGGACCCGCAGCTGCTCTTGGCAGAGCGAGACAGCCCACACACCGAGGAGCGTAAGGACCTGGAGGAGCGACCGGCGGGCGAGGGGGGCGCAGTACACAGCTCACCATGGGTCTACAACACCCTAAGAATCTACAATTCACGGCGGGTATGCTATATACGACGAACATAAAATACACAAAACACAGTGGAGATACAGCTTTGCCCTGCTATCCGAAAGCTGAGCATTCCCATGAAAACGTCCATAAGCCAAAATGGCGTAAAGCAAAGAAGCGATTACCATTAATTTATATGGAAAAACTGTTGAGCGTTCCCAGACCCCAAGAATCACCTCTCTTAAGCTTTTCTGATACCTTTAGAACACACTTGCTAAAAGACGCACAAAATAAATCAAGATAAATCACAGAGGCTCACAGACACAGTTCAAAGCTCTGGAGGCTGGACGCTGAGATGCGGAGTGTGGGTCCCGGGGAAGGCGCGTGGCGGGACCACCCTTGCTGCTCTTCTGCTTTCTCTCAGTTAATGAAAAAAGTACGAATGTACATCTTTCATTTAGCAGGGAATCCCTATACAATATCCGATGAAGGCCTGAACCCGGAGGGTGGGAGCAGAAATGGGAGGGGTGGGCAGAGGTGACATGAGACATGCATACCCAGGACAGGGTCGCCAGCAGGATGTGGGGTTTCAGCAGGCTCTAATTTGGGAGACAGCCAGGGCCACGGTGCCATGTGCAAGATATGAGAGTGCGACTCCAGGAACAAGTCAACTCTCCCGGCAATGTCGTGTCTGCCTCCTCCTGGCAGCCTTCCCAGGAGCCCATCTCAGTCTTCGGGCCACTGCACCTAAGGAGAATCCACGGAGGCATCATCCGCACACAGGTGAGCTGGTTTGTAGGAAAACACATCCTGCTCTTTTCCAGTCCGGAGGAAGAACCAGGAAGGACCCCATTCCCTGCCCCCTCACTGGGGGAGGGCCAGGTTCAGAGAGTCCGGAACAAGGCCACGAGTGTTCCCAGAGGCAGACCACGTTGGGGAAGCCAGAGTTCAAGTCCACCTGGGGCAGTGGGGAGGGCCTGGACTCAGACAGACACAGGTGCCCAGGTGGAAGGCAGGATGAGAGATAGGAGGTGCACACACAGCACCTCAGCCCTGAAACTTGCTGTCTCCCAGACAGATGCCATTCTCACGGGAACCAATCACAGGGCAGGGCTAACTTCTGTGTTTCCAGGTGAAAAGCTTTCTTCCTCAGTCAGGTCTGCAGGACCTGATCAGAATCCGAACTCCTGGGGCCGGAACTGCCCTCTACACACGCCTCCAAACAGAGGCTGAGGATCTGGGCCGTTTCAACAACCAAAGGAAGCAACATCAGGAACCAAACACATGCTGGTTGTTCTCATAGGCTTCCACGGACAGCAGAAGCTGCCCCTCACTGTTATTAACTTTCTAAGAAAGGCTCTTCCTTTCTCCCAAAGTTCCTCCAGGAGCAGGACTCCTCCTTCTCCTCCAAACCCACCAAACCTTCTCATGACCAAACTGCCCTGACTTGGTGGGAGGGTCCCACGGTGACCATAGGAGAGCAGGTTTCCTGCTTCTGAGGTTCAGAGCACAAACACCCTCCTGGGCCAAACCTGCCCCAAGGCCAGCTTAATTGGAAATGACTGACAGAACATTCTAGACACCAAGAGCTCTCAGGACAACAGTGGATTCTCATTAAAGGTCTTGGGTGTCGAGTCCCTCCACCACGGCTGAGGTGGGCACATCAGGCACTGGGTGAATCCACTCCCTCAGGGATGAGAACCCAGGCAGCTGAAGGAATTTATCACAATAACTGAGAAACTGGACACATTTGTCACACTCAGAAATCTCCAGAGACCCAAGTTTGTGGTGACGATTGGCCATCTATAGCCATCAGGGCGTTGGGAGGGTGTGGCTGGTGGCAAGTTTATGGTTACAGAACAATAAAATGGGGAGAATCTTCATCTCTGGAAGAACACCGCATGAAAAAAAATAGAACGACTTTTTTTGAACTTGGAAACTATGTCATATCTCTCCATGCACTTTAAACATTTCACGATTCAGAGACTGCGAGCATCAATCCTTCTAATACAGTACAGCCTCATTACTCTGTTTTATTAAAGACAATTTTTGAAACTTCATTCTCTGAGAAGGGATGCGTGAGAAATATGTAGTCCACATGGAGAACAAAGAATCAGTCTTCAATTTAAATTTAAAAATTAAAAATAGCAATAAAATAGAAGGTAACTTTACCCTCCCCTGACTCAAGAACCATTCACCTGGACTCTTTGCAGAAACATTTAAAAACATTTGTGGGAGTGGAGGTGTGCTTGCCTGGTGACTGGATCCTCACACACTTCTGAAAGCAGTGCAAATTGTCACAATCCTTTCCAGAAGCAATGGAACCATATGTATACTCTCAAAATATTCTAACCGTTTGACCCAGAAATCAATCTGCTGGGAACCTGCCCTAAGGAAACAATTTGGAAGAACCAAAATGCCATATGCACAAATACGTACACTGTAGGGGCACCTGGGACTCAGTCGTTAAGCGTCTGCCTTCGGCTCAGGTCATGATCCCAGGGTCCTGGGATCGAGCCCCGCATCGGGCTCCCTGCTCAGCGGGGGTCTGCTTCTCCCTCTGCCCTTCTCACCCCCTCCCCGCCCCCCACTCCCCGCTCATGCTCTTTCTCTCTCTCTCTCCCTCCCTCTCACAAAAATAAATAAATAAAATCTCTAAAAAATATGTGTTCACTGTGGGGTTTTCTATATGTTAAATGTTGAACACAACTGAAGTATTCAACATCTGGATGTCAAAGTAAATTAAGTCACATCAAATCAATATAATATTATACAGTGATGAAAATTATCATTTTAACTGCAGTAACAAAGAAAAGGTTATTGGTATTATTACATGAAGAAAATATGTGACTATTGGACAAGATCAAGAAGGCACTTTCCCAAAATGAAAGCAGTGTCAAGTTCATGTTCTTTTTACCTGTTAAACTGTCCTTCGTTTTATTCCAGAATATTTTCTGTCAGGGAATCACAGTTATACTTGCTTTATTAAGATGCTGGAAATCTTCAAAAATTATTTCTGAGAACTTATTCTAAGGAAATTATCACACATTCACTGCTGTACTACTTCTACTTTTTTAGATGAGAATAATCTAAATCACCAATAATAAAAGAATAAAACAAATCATCTGTATCCAGGGGCACCTGGGTGGCTCAGTCAGTTGAGCATCCGAGTCTTGATTTTGGCTCAGGTCATGATCTCAGGGTCATGAGATCTAGCCTAGTGTTGGGCTCCATGCTCAGCGGGAAGTCTGCTTGAGATTCTCTCTCTCCTTCTCCCTCTGCCCCTACCCCTGCTCATGTACTCGTTCTCTCTCAAAATAAAAAATCATGTGTACCCAACCATGGAACATTGTGCCTCTAATCAAAACTGTGACATAGAGAAATGTTTCAGATATATTAGATGAATAAAGCAAATTACAAAATTGATCTGAAAATCTGATTCCTCTTTTGTAAAATTATATATTTTGTCTTTAATTTTAATTTCTTAACTTTTTCCTTTTATATAATAAAAAATATTTGAAAATGGAAAAAGTGTTCCCACAGCTGAGCCTAATAATTTAAGCATAAAAATATCTAAGAGTTAAGAGCTAAAACTATAAAGCTCTTAGAAGAAAACATAGCTATACATCTTCATGACCTTGGACCAGGCAATGGTTTCTCACATGTGACAGCAGGAGCACAAACAAGCAAAATAAATAAATAAATAAGTGAATTGTACTTCATCAAAATTAAAGACTTGTGTGACAAAGGACACCAACAAGAAAATGAAAAGAGAATCCACAGAACGGGAGAAGATATTTGCAGATCATGTATCTGATAAGGGTATAGTACCAGAATATATCAAAGAACTCTTACAATTCAAAAATGGGCAGAGGATCTGAATAGACCTGTCTCCAAAGAAGACATACAAATGTTCAATAAGCACATGAAAAGATGCTCAATAGCATTAGTCATTAGGGAGATGCAAATCAAAATCACAATGATGGGGGGATGGGGTAACTGGCGGACGGGCATTGAGGAGGGCACTTGATGTGTTGAGCACTGGGTATTATATACAAATGATGAATCACTAAATTCTACCCCTGAAACTAATAATACACATATGTTAACTAAATTGAATTTAAATTAAATTTTTTTACATTTTTTTAAAAGATGTAAAAAAGAGAGTCACAATGAGATACCACTTCACACCCACTAGGATCCTCAAACCAAAAAGGTGGACAATGGAAAGCACTGATAAGGATGAGGAGAGATTGGAGCCCTGACACGTTGTTGGTGGGAATGTAACAAGGTGCAGCCACTCTGGAAACCAGTTGGGCCATTCCTCAAAAAGTTAAACATCATTAGCATATGACCCTGCAATTCTCTGGCAAGGTTCCTACCCAGGAGAACTGAAAACACATGTCCACACAAAAACTTGTACAGGAATGCTTATAGCAACAGATTCATAATAGTCAAAAAGTGGAAGCAACTCAAATGTCCATCAACTGATGAATGGACAAATAAAAGGTGGTACATCCATAAAATGGAATATTATTCGCCCGTAAAAAGAATGAATGGCTGACACACACTACATCATAGAAGAACCATGAGATTATCATGCTCAGTGAAAACAACTAGACACAACAGGCCTTATATTACAGGATTTTATTATAGGAAATAGAGCAAATCCATAGACAGAAACTAGATTAGTTGCCAAGATGCCAGGGCCTGGTGGGGAGAGAATGAAGAGTGGCTGCTTATAGGTACGAGATTTTTTTTGAGGATGTTGGAAATGTTCTGGAATTGAATAGTAATGATGACTGCACAATTTTATGAATATACTAAACACCACTGTGTGAGACACTTTAAAGGACCGGATTGTATGGTGTGTGAATTACATCTCAACTATATATGTATATGAGTAAACTGGAATGAATCATTATTGACAGGTCATTTTAACCCCAGATGGCAGATGCAAAGACTCTATACCCTCGTACTTTTGAATTTCCCACTGACAGCCACCAGAAAAGCATTAAGATGGCCTTGGCAGACAGTGAGCAGAATGTTCTCTCCTTGAGTTAATAACACAAGGTAATGTTCGCACAGAGATTTTGGATCTGTGGGTGATTTGGGGGGAAAAAATCACATTGGCTTAAGGAAAATGGGGACAAACACTAGGTTTAAATACTGTAAACGAATCAAAGATTGGGACATAGAGCCAAGCGGGAATTGCCAAATCTGAATTTTTTTCTTTATCATAAACCTACACTCCTGACTGGAGTAATCCTCGGGAGCACAGCCCCGCCGCCGGATAGGACTCTGTCCACACGCTGTCCTCTGTCTCCTGCTTTGAGCCAAAGATCACTTCCTATGGTCCAAGAAAAGGTGCGGGACGGCTTTCCTCAGCAGCTAACCTGGGCTGTGACCGCCTGAAGCTCCACCTTTGCTCTTGGTTCAGTTCGTGCTCTGAACACTCACAGCCCGGCCCGGCCCCGGGGACAGCGCTGGGTACGCAGGCTGCCGCAGACCAGGGGATAGGCCGCACCGTGAACAAGACGGACTTTGCCCCGAAGTGCAGGGTCCTTACCTTCTCTTGGTTTAACCCAGAACTGACTCCAGGAGTGAGGTCGGCTTCGGTAAGCCCACCACAGAGGACGGCAGGGACAGCCAGCATCTGAGACAGAGGGGACGTACAGGTCATCGGTCGGGTGCAGCCTGCCACCCCCAACAGCAGCCCTGGCCCCAGCAGGTGGTCCTGCCACCCCTGCGGCGACACCCAGTTGGAAGGAGCCCACCCAGCACCCCACAAGGCGGCCTTCCCTGCTCTGGGGCGGTGCTAACTGACCAACTGACGGGACTCTTGGACTGGGCTGAAAGTGACTTGCTGTGACTCCCCACAGAGGATCGAGCCTTCTGCTCTGAAGCGGCGGGTAGAATGAGTCTCCCCTCGTTCCCATGAAAGTCCTTCCTGTATGAACACGTCAACCAGCTGGGCCATCGGTTCAGGGACGCCAAGAGCAGATAAAACCAGGGAGGAGGGATTGAGCTACGCCAGATTCTAGCCTGCATCTCCCTCGCGGAGCCAGACGCTGAAATTCCGTGTTGCCCGCAAACAAAATACTAAATACCACTTCCTCACCAGCGCTGTGATGAGCAATGCCCTACAGATGCCCCATAGAGTTCAAAGCCAATCTTTCTCGGTTTTGTTTGTTTGCTTGAGAGGGAAATTCCCCGTTGCAGACATCCAGGTTGATGAGCCTGGCTGTGACCGAGGTTCCCCACGTTCCTCCTCTGTCCTGGCAGATGCCAAGGTGGGATCCTCTCCCCATGAGCCCTTCCATGTTTCCTGAGGAGGGGCCACCAGCGACTGCATCTTGCATAAGAATCATTCATAAAGGACATTCGTGAGGGGTCCACAGTGGGCCAAGTCCTTTGGCCGGAACTCCTGCCCTGCCCCAGACAGCATCAGCTGGGACCCTGGCAAGTCTCCTCTCCTGGGGCTGGGGCCTCAGTGCACTCATCTGTGAAAGGGCTGGGGTCTGAGACTCCCAAGGCCCTGCTGTCCTAATCTCCTCCACCCTCCCCGCCTGCTGATGGCAAGCTCCTCAACCTGGCCCCGGACGTGCCGAACACTTTCAATGATAAACTGTCTTGATGGCAGGGAAAAATGGTTTGGCAAAGCCCAAACCCATTACAAGTCAATGAGGAGTTGCCTGGCCAAATGAACAGCAATATAAGCAGCTTTGTTGATTTAGCAAGACAGTCTTTTCTTTTATTTCTTGTAAAGAAAAATTGCCGTCATTCTTAAACTCATCTGACTGCCAGCCAAGAACCACTCATTCCACGCGGGTCCGGACGCAGCGTTATACAACTCTGGAGGAAAACTGAGGCACGGTGGGCCGTAGACCAGGCCCCACTTCATCTTGGAGTGTTCACAGGAGATGCCTCGTGGGTCTGGGGGCTCGGGCCTGGGCAGCGGGTGGACAGTTGCAGCGGGAGGCACTCGGGGGGCCGGCAGCCCAGGGCAGGGAGCACCCAGACAGCAAAGCAAGGAGGACAGAGCTCCCATCCCGGTCCTCCCAACTAGTAGCACTGTGACTGAGTGCTGGGGCACACAAAGTGGGGGCGGTGCTGCCGGGAGCCCTGAGGACACCAGCCAGGAAGATCTGCCACTCCTGGGGCCCTTTCCGAAGACACCTCACATCAGTGTCATGATTGACTGGGAGTAATCACACCCTCCCAAAGCACCTTCGGGTAGCACAGCCCCGAGATGGACAGCAGTGGAGGTGATCAGCAGAGGCCGTTGGGATGGGAGGTTGCAGGAAAAGCCTCCGAAGAGCAAGCCACAAGGGCTAGGGCAGAGGGTCAAGCTGGCCTGGCCCTCAGTGGTCAATAGGGACACTGGAACACAAGGCAAGGCAAGAAGAGGCTCAAGAGGAGTCACCACGGGTCTGGAACACAGCAGGAAGGCAAGTGAGGGGCAGGGGCCGAGGTTCGGGACGTGTGCTGGGGTCAGGCAAGGGGTCGGAGTGTCCTCACCTGGAGGAAGTGGCTAAGCTGCCTAAGCACAGAGCTGGACGAACGGACGGGAACCGGGAGCCCACCCTGCCATCCCCTGGACTGGGTTAAACTGTCCACATCAGCCCGAGATAAAGTCACTGGCTGTCTGACCTGGAGTACAGGGCCTGGCCCGGAGAAGGCAGCGATGACGTCTGCGGGAAGGAGGGTGCCACAGGGGGTAGAAGCCAGAACCAGCTCGGGACCGCATTTCGCCAAAGGCCACTTGTCTCCATAGTCACCTCTTAGGTCCTCCCTGGTCCTCCCCATCTCCCCGCAGGCTTCCCGAAGCCTCATCTTGCTTCCCAGCCTCGGAGCTCCTGGAAATCGCCTTCAGACACGGACGGCATCTCATGCTTTACGCTGATCTTTTCTCTACATCCACGACGGCGTGTCAGCCTCGAGAAACCCGTGAGGCTGGTCTTGCTCTCCCCATCTTCCAGGCAAAGAGGCCGAGGCTGAGCAGGTTCATCAGGCTGCGCGAGGTCACCAGCAGGTGAGTGGCGGTGCCGCCTGCCGGAAACCCCATTATGGTGCATCTGCAATGAGCCAGGCACTTCACAGGTACCATTTCATCAAATCCCCTCGCCGTCCCTTTGAGGCCAGAGTTATCATCGTCATTCAGCATCGGGAAGCACTGAGAGACTGAATAACTTGTCTACAGTCTTCCAGGTAGATTCAGAGCGAGAATCCAATCTAGATACGTCTGAATCCAAATTCGGTGTTCTCCTACTCGACTACGCTTACCACTGGCCACTTTCTCCTTCCCTACCACCTATAAGTTATAGACAGCCGCCACTTCCAGAACAATTTCAGGGGACATTCTCGGCCTGCAGGCTTGGGCTGGGTACTTTGAGCCTGCCAACATTTCAGGATCCAAGTGTGCTCCCTTCTCTCATGGTGATGGGGTCATTGACCCACTAACTCTGCCACGCCTCCCCCAGGTGTGTCACCACCCCAGCAGAAGCCCTAAACTGGACACTGCAAGGTCACATGCATTTTGGAGCTTCTGTTTACCTGCCCTTTGTCCTGGGAAGGGACCCACCTCTGTAGGGAAGATCAAGGGACAAATCCCCCTGATTGCCTCTCCTTGTGACAAAACCACACACAGAATTCCCTTACTGATATGATAACTTTGGTATGCAATCAAGAGAGAGAGAGAGAAAAGTCTGCGGAGAAAGAAGCTACCACTCCTCCCCCACGAAGGCCCATCCGAGGCCATTAGACTTATGGGCCTGTGCCAGCGCGAGCAGAAGTCCAGGCAGACCTCTTGGGCCCGGTGCCCTGGTCAACTCCACATAAACCGGAATTTTACACCTCGGGGTCGCTTTCCCGTCTCCTACAATAGGTGAAAGATATTGGACCTTTGCACATTTTGAAAATATGCGAGAGCATCAAATAATTTGGCCTGCTTGGGTAACAATGAGTCTCAGTTTTTAACAAGTTTCTTTTAGGCAGATTATGCAAACATGGTGGTAAAGAAGAACGTCAATAAAGCCACATTTTTGCCATCACTTGAGAGCCCTGCACAGTGGGTCCATAAGGATCACACACTGGCCCGCTCAGATAAACCGAGGCCCTCTGGGCTTCCGCGACGGCTGGTGCAGGGCTGCAGGCGGGGTTTCTGCAGGACTGTCGTGAGCGCTAAGAGCGTGAAACGAGCCTGGGCCCCAGGCTCCAGAAGCTCAGAGCAGCATGAGGGGACCAAGCCAGGCTCTTCCCGCATCCTCTTATCACCTGCATGACCTTGGACAGGTGACCTTCACCTCTGTCTCTCTAGTATCCCTCCAGTAAAGGGAGAGGAGCGGCGCTGACCTCACAGCGTGATGGAGGGGGTTGGAGGGAGAACGTGCATCATGGGCTGTGTGCCCCACCAAGTGCTGTGTCCAGACCATACTGAGCTCAGGGGTAGCTACACACAGCATTCCCCATGGGAAATTGCACCCCAATGTCCAGACTCACCCAATCTTCCCCCAACTCAACAGAGGCACACTCAAAATAAATAAACAGATAGCTGCCGTGTCCTGGGCCCTGGCTCTGAATGCTCAAGAATCTCTCTTGTCCCTCAGGACGGCTCTCCTGCGCCTCTGGGTTGCAGTGTTGTGTGAAGGAAACAGAATCTGGAAAGTTGGATGACTTGCATAAATATGAGGAAACTAGGTTTGAAGACCAGCTTCTTCGAGTGAAGAGAAGGACAAAGATCCCACTCAAGGTAGGAGAACCCGGTCCCGCTCAGAGAGCCCCAGTACCTGCTTCTCGTCCTTCAGCTCCCTGCAGAAGGAGGCTGTGGTCCCACACGGCCACCACCCGAGGAGGCAGGACCGGGGCTGGGCGCACCACAGTTGTCTGCCACATCAGCGCCCAATAAAGAATAGGCTGCAAGCTTCAGGCTTGTTCTTGAAGCACTGCCCACCCCAGCTGACTCCAGGGACCTGGGAAGTTAGGGACGGGCTCCAAGCTGGCCAAAGCCAACTGTGATTGAGCGGGTCTGCCTCAGCGCCCACAAGAAGGGTTTGGCTGTCCCCGCTGTTTTCATTCACTGGTTGGTTTGCTTTGGCTTTGATCTTTAACAGTGCATGTCTATAGAGCTGCCCTGAATAGAAAGTGCCCTTGTTCTGCTTAGAAAGCCCCAGACATCTTCCCTCCTTCCTTCAGTGCATGACCAGGAGCTCCCACCTCAGGACACAACAGACGGGAAAAGACCAAACGTTTCACTGAGGATGTTTCCAGCTGAGATGCTGTTATTGCTTTCAGAGCCCAGGAGAAATGCTTAGCTTGCCGACAGAGATAATAAAGTTTGTGGCCAAATACTGAGAAACCAGAGCGCACCAGGGACCAGTGGCCTTGCATGCCAGAGGCCTAGTGTGGCCCAAGGCCCAGCAGCAGTGTATCACCCCAACACGATGCTGTTACTGGTTCTCACAGAGCCTTGAAGCTCTGAAGACCCAGGGTGATCTAGTCTGACTGCCTATGCTGGTGATAAGGAAATGGAAACCTGGGAAGCGGGGACTGGTCCAAGGTCACGGAGGTGCTGGACACAGAGCCAAGAGCCGCAGGGGCTTCACTGCCTGTTATGGGCTGCACTGTGTCACCCCAACCCTCATAGGTTGAGTCCTAACCCCCAGTACCTCCGAATGTGCCTGTATTTGGAGACAGAGCTCTCAAAGAGGCCATTAAGGTAAAATGAGAACAGAGCCTCTGTCTCGGCCGCACTGAGCTGGCTCTGGCCTGCAGATCAGGGTCTATGTTCTGGAAGAGAGACCACCTGTAGGTGAAGTCAGGGGAGAGAATATCACACTATTTGGGGAACCGCAAGGAACTTGTGGCCTCTGGAGTTGAGGAGGGTGGTGGGAAATGAGAGCAGAGAGGCCCAGAGGGGCCAGCCACCAAAGTCCTCCTGTCGTTGTTCAAATAGAGAATGGACAGAATCCCCAGAGCACGGGAGTCGCACCTCTGTAAAATTTTAAGCAGGAGGTGGTGGGGTCCGCAGAAGAGAAAGATGCTCCCGCGGCTCTGAGGAAGCCCATCAGAAGGAAAGGGACTGCACCCACAGGTCCAGGTAGAGACGGCAGGGGCTGAGATGTGGCCGTGAGGGAGGCAGCAGGGGCAGAAGGGCAGGCGGCACAGCAGAGGTGAGGCCAGGGGCACCAGCTCATTTCCTCCCCCAGAGCACACAAGGCAGGTGGCCTGGGGGCCATGCAACTGAGTTCTGGTCAGTGGGATGGGGCAGAGGTGACATAAGCCTCTCCTAGGCGTCTTGCAGGATCCTCTGGTCTGCTCTTGTAGCAATCCGAGAAGGCGTGGGCTCCAGGTGGCATAGCTTCGGCTGGAACCACCTCTGACGGGCCACCTAGAGGAGAGCTGCTGGGAGTCAGGCCCAAACCACGCCAGACTGCATGCGGGCAAGAAACACATGTTTAGGGGCGCCTGGATGGCTCAGTCGGTTAAGCGGCTGCCTTCAGCTCAGGTCATGATTCCAGAGTGCTGGGATCGAGCCCCGCATTGGAATCCTTGCTCTGCGGGGAGCCTGCTTCTCCCTCTCCCTCTGCCTCCCTGCCGCTCCCCCTGCTTGTGCTCTCTCTCTCTCTCTCTGTATCAAATAAAATCTTAAAAAAAAAAAAAAAAAAAGAAACACATGTTTACTATAGTAAGCCACTGAGATCTCGGGGATCTTTGTTACACAGCAGAGCCCACCTGACCGCGCCGGGGAGGGGGATCAGAGCACTGGTCGCTGGATGGCGCTGAGGACAGAGGCAAGCCCAGGATGAGCACACGGGCAGCCAGGGGAAGGTGGTGCTGCTAACTCCTAACTCCGGCAGGAGATGCTAGATGCTAAGTCTTTGCCTGTATCCTAGACATGAGTGTTTGGGGAGCTTCTGGCAAGAAGCAGATGACCACCGGCAATGTGTATGTGAAACAACATCAAGGAAAAGGCTAGAACCACAGCAGCAGGCTGGAGGGGCGTCGGCTCCAGGTGGTAGCTGAAGTCCTGCAGAAGGAAAGAGAGCATCTGGACGTGCGTAGCATGCCGCGCGCAGAGGATGCTAAGAGCTAAAGAGAGGAAGAGGATGGAAGAATGGCCATCAGCCGGGACAAGAGGAGCCGAGAGAGGTGTACCTGATGGAAAGACATTGAACACGAAGCAGGCAGGACAGAGCGTGGCAGGAGTGGTGAAGGGAACCAACAGACCCCCAGCACCGCCCAGGGCACGTCCTCCAGGGGGGCTTTCGGTGCCCCAGGCGGCGGCCGGCTACAGACTCTGCCCCCTCCCCAAGGCGCCAGCAGGTGCCAGAAACTGCTCAGCCCGAGATCCAGGGACAGAGTGAGATTGAGCCGGCGGCTAACCCTCGCGCAGGGAGACAGCAGGTGTTTCCAACAGTCCCCGCCCTTGAGGCACTAGTGTCCGAGCGGTGAGATAAGGCAGGTTCAGAAATAACTCGCTGGAGGCAGACAGACAGGAATAAGTGCCCCCAAGAGCAGCAGATAATGCACGAGGGGCTTCCAAAGGGAGATTACTTCCAGCTGGAAGAGATCGGGAACGATCCCTTGGAGGCAGGGCCCTTGGGGTCCAGGCCTAATCTCTGCGTGCCAGCGTCACGTCCAGGTTCTGGAATAACGGTGTCTCTCCTTGGTCTCGCTTTCCTTAGCTGCTGCTGCCAGCACGGTGAGTGTCCGACTGAACACCCTGTGTTCCCTGCGTGAGCAAGAGCATCACACATCCAAGGTGGTCAGGAGAGCGGACTCGTGGGTCTCCACAGGCACTCCCGGGATGGCAGGAGCGAAAGGTGTCCGAGCAGGACCCCAGGACCAAGTGCATACTTACGTCGCATGCACTGGGCCACGCTACCGGCTTGGATGATTACAGGCCATGCTCTTCATCTCAGGCCGGGCTGTTGTATAACAGGACGCCGCCGATAAGACAGCCAAACCGAACATCTGTCTGCCACAGTTCTGGGGGCTGGGAGAGATCAGGGCACCAGCAGAGCTGGGTGCCAGTGGAGGTCCTCTTCCCGCCTTACAGATGCCGCTTCCTTGCCCTGTCCTCATGGGGTGCAGCAGAGATCACCTCATTGTATCTCTTTTCATAAAGGTACTGACCCCATTCATGGGGGCGCCACCCTCACAACCTAATCAGCTCCCAAGGGCCCCACCTCCAAATACCATCCCATGGAGGATTAGGACTTCAACATATGAATTGGGGAGGTGGGGGGGAACACAAGGCTTCAGTCCCTAGCACTCCTTGATAAACCCCCACCTGCTGGATAATGAGGACTCCAAGAGGTAAGCTTCACTTCCCAGATCTTTCAAATAATCAATAAATTCAGAGCACAAAGGACATCAATGTTTTTTCTAAAAAAGAGAAGCAGTTCACATAGTGAACAGGTAGCTGTTTATTTATAGAACACATAAATTTTTTTAAATAAAACTGAAATGGGCACAAAAATCAATAAGTTTTTCAAAGAGTTATTTATTTTGAGAGAGAGCACGCAAGCAGGGGGAGGGGCAGAGGGAAAGAATCTCAAGCAGACTCCCCGGGCCTGAGATCACAACCTGAGCCAAAATCAAGAGTTTGACATTCAACAGACTGAGCCACCCAGGCACCCCAATTTCTTAAAAGTATTTTTGTGGGGTGCCTGGGTGGCTCAGTTGCTTAAGCGTCTGCCTTTGGCTCAGGTCATGATCCCGGGGTCCTGGGATCAAGACCTGCATCAGGTTCCCTGCTTAGCGGGGAGTCTGCTTCTCCCTCTCCCCGGCCCCTGCTCGTGCTCTCTCTCACTATCTCTGTCTCTCTCTCTCTCAAATAAATAAATAAATAAATCCTTTTTTTTTTTTTTTAAGTATTTTTTACATCTCTTAACTTGATTTCTTCTCACACTACCTTTTGGAGCCCCAGGTGAGAAAATCAAAACATAATGTTTGGGATCGACCTAAGGTCACAGCTAGAATAATAGCTCTAGTTGACTCTTGGGGAAGGGGCTCAGAGGAGAAAACTCCTAGGCATTACTGCTTTTCTACTGTATGCACTAGCCTCCCTAGAACAGCGATCACCTCCAGGGCTGAATGCTTGAGCCACAGCCTCAACAAGGCCCGAGGGCTGGGAGTGAAGGAGGTGGGAGGCTTGCAGATTGCTCACCCTCCACCTGACCTCGTGGGAGCCTAACGGAATATCACAAACAGTGGCAGCTGAGCTCAGCATAAGGAGCTTGCCAGAGTTAGATGCCACAGTCCACAGGAGGGGCTGCAGGTCTCCCCAGTAAATCAAAGCCCACTTTCTGCCACTGGAATCTTCCTGCTTTCCACTCTCTAGGGGCTGGCATCTCCCCTCACCCAACGCTGAACTTCTAAACTTCAACCTCCTGTTGGCTGCTTCCTCCCCAAGCACATGCACATCACGACCTGTGGGGGGCTGCTTCCAGGTCCTTCTGCCCTCCGTCTGCACGAGCAGTTTGCACAGAGATTACTGCTTGGAAGCAGAAGCACGTGGCTTGGTGTCTTGATTTCGGAGCTGATCAGCTAGAACAAGGCATTTTGCAAGGTGCAATGGAAGGAGACCATCTCCTCCGCTAGCCACTCCGCAGACATATGGCCTGCTTTCCCACCAGTTAGGAAGTGATTATTGGAGCAGCACAAACAGATTTTTTTGTCAAAGTGGAGGTGTGATTTTCTCAGGTTTTGTGGTAACACACACACGCATATTTTTACCAGCCCAATCTGTTTTCTAGCGGCCCAGTAGCCGCGGGGTCTGGGAGGTCAACTTAAATACCTGGGAATCACAAAGGTGTGCCTGGTGAAGTCTCTGGAAGCTTCAGGCATATCTGACCTGACGGGAGGCTGAACCACCGCAGATAAGGCCAGCTGGCCAACGAGCCGTGAGTAAGGAGGAAAGGGGGGCTGCGGCAAGAACAGGCCTGGAGGCAGGGGTCCCACACCCATTCTGGACACAGGCAGCCCCTCCCCTTCCTACCTGCCCAGGTTCTCACCTGTGACGGGAAGAACCACCACAAAGCCTCCTCTTACACACAGAACCCTATCACAGAGCTCATCGACTACATGGGGCCAGAACTTTTTTTTTTTTAATTCGCTATTGCTGGTTTAGCTCTAAGATCTCTTTGAAATAAAATTTAAGACTTGCAAGAGACATTAGGGTAAAGATAGCAGATGGAACACATGCCTTTACTTTCATTACCTCCCTAATTACCTTGAAAACAGAAACTTTTTTTGTGTTGTTTTACAGTATGGATCTGTGCTATCCAATATGGTAGCCAAGTCACATGCGCTACATGGCCTTTTTATTAAATAAATTCTAAAATGTAGTCTGTCGTTTGCACTAGCCACGTCTCAAGTACTCAATAGTTGCATATGGCTAGTGGCTTTCTTACTGAGCAGCAGAAATAAAAAACAATTCCATCATCGCAGAAAATTCTACTGGACTGTGCCAGTGCAGACCCACAAGGAGCACAGTGGGGAAAGCACGGGGGAAATGCCGGGAACTGGAAGCTTAGATGGGTGGTCAGTGGCTGGATGAGTAGAATAAAGTTAAATCCTAAACCAGAATTGGGTGGTGCCAAGAAGGCAGCTAGCCCTTGACATTTGTCAGGTCTGGGCAGGAGTACCAAAGCAAGCCACGTGCCCTAACTCTGAGAAAAAAAAAGGCTAAACCAAGATAACAAACTCTATTGAAAGGACTAAAAACTATCATCTCTCCTCTACCTGGACAAACATGCCTTCTTGATGACATAGGAGGACAATGTATTAGCTTGCTAGGACTGCCATAACAAGGTACCACACACCACAGAGCTTAAAACAATGCAGTTCTGGAAGCTGGAAGTCCGAAATCAAAGTATGGGTGAGGCTGGTTCCCTCTGAGGGCTTTGAGGGATAAACTGCCCCCTGCCTCTCTCCTAGGTTCTGGTGACGGCCAGCAACCCTAGCATCCCATAGCTTATAGATGCACCACTGTCTCCATCTTCATGTGGCTTTCTCCCTGCATCTCTGTCTTTACATGGCCTTCTTATAGACACACCAGTGGTATTGGCTCAGGGACTCTCTCTACTCCAATATGACCTTATCTTAACTAATGACATTCTACAAGGACTGTATTTCTAAAGGCCACAATTTGAGGTACTGGGGGTTAGGACTTCAACACAATTTCCTTGGAGGACATAATGTAAGCCCTAACAGCCAGATTCAAATTAGAGTTCTCAGACATTTATGGGTTCCGCATCAGAACACCACATTAAGAGAAGAGCCCCTGCTCCTGACCCTTCCGTTCTTTCCCACCCCCTGCTCTTCCGTGTCTGAGGGGCCTTGTCATTGCTCCATCCATACCTCCCACAAACCAACACCTCTCATTAGAAAGATCAGAAGATACAATAGAGGAAACAGAGCAAAACCCAAAGGCTTAGTTCAACAAGTCCAACATTTGAAAAGAGAGTTTCCAGAGCGAGAGAAAGAAATCAAGGGAAACAGAGAAAAGAAAATCATCAAGATATAATTTAAGAACATTTCTGAGATCGGAGAGACATGAGTTTCTAGCCTAGGACTCATTGAATGCTTGGCATGATAGATGAAAATAGACTCACCCCAAGTCAGTCAGCATGAAATTTAAGAACACTGAGGACAAAAAGAAAATCCTACAAGCCATCAGGGAGATAAAAATAGGCCTCATACAAAGGATCAGAAATCAGAATGATTTTGATTCTCAAGAGTAACCCCGGATGCTAGATTATAATGCAGTAAGGTCTTCAAAAATCTGGGAGGAAACAATTTCAAAACCAGAATTCTGTACCAAACCAAACTACTAAGTGTGAGGGTACAACGAAGATAGTGTTAGTCCTTCAAGGTGTCAAAGTATTGACCTTCCACACACCTCAGGAAGTTATTGGAAGATTTGTTCCACCAAAAGAAGAGAAAAAATCTATGAAAACAAGCATGAAACCCAACCCAAGACATGATCAAAGAGTAAACTTCAGACTTCCAGGCTTAGCTCCAACATGTAAATAGCTTGGAAGTAGTCACCCACCATTCTTACAACATGAAAGATCTGGAAAACTGAAAACAATGACTTTTCTTAGACTCATCAGAGACTGGTGTTGCAGGACAAACCGTCACCCCTAAATTGGGAGAGACAAGTATCATAGCCAAGATTTACATAGAGAGCAAAAGTCACCAACTAGAGTCATAAACTGGTAGAGACATTTAAGTGGTCATTTTGACAAATTGCTAGAGGCTGAGTGTGGACTAGCCTAAAAGAGAAAAACTACTGGGGCTACAGGATTGGTGGGCTTTCACACTTGGGGGGGGGGGCGCACTTTACTTCCAGGAACCACACCAAGTTCTCACAATGAAGAATCAAAAAAGATCCATGCCATGGTTCTGGCAGGAGGAGAGAAGGTAATCATGTATAATATGCCTCAAGCATTCTCCATAACAAATGCCAATTCTCCAAGAAAGAAGATTGTCAGGGCTATCCCAGCTGGGGGAAGGGCATTTCCCCCAATACAACACCCTCTAGCCTCCCTGTATTGCCTACCAGGGAAATGGTGGGGGAACATAGTTAACAGAGATCATTGCTTCCCGGAAATAGATTGGGAACACAGATAGAGCATGCTAACACTAATCAAAAGAAAGCTGGAACGCTATATTAATTTCAGACAAAGCAGCAGACTTCAAAATAAGGAAGATTATCAGGGATAAAGAAGGCCATTACATGATGAGAAAGGGGTGAATTTGCCAAGAAGACATAAAAATCCCTAACATGTCTACCCCTAATAACAGAGCATCAAAATACATGAAGCAAAAATTTATGGAAATGGAAGAAGTAAATACATCAACTGTTATAGCTGGAGACCTCAACACTTTCTATCAGTAAATGACAGATACAACAGGCAGAAAATCAGTAAGAGTATACATGACCTAAGTGGTCAATGTGATCTACCTGACATTTATAGAATACTCCATCCAACAACAGCAGAATACATTTTCTTCTACAAGAATATAATTCAGTTTATATGAAGGTGAAAAACAGCAAAACTAAGCTGTGTTATTAGAAGTCAGGATAGTAGTCACCTCTGGAGAGCAGGATAGGGATGGTAACTAGGAAAGATGTAAGGGATGCTTCTAGAGTACTAGTCAAGTTCTATTTCTTGACAATGGCATGTGCACTTTGTGATAATTCATTAAGATATGTATGTACTTATGCTCTGTGTGCTTTTTTGTTTGCATATAATGCTTTGGTTAACTTTTAAATAGAGAAGCAAAGGAATCCCCTGGGACCATGGAGTTGTCTGGAGGACACACAGTACAGATGCCCAGGGGGCTGCCAGTCCACTTGGAGCAGCTCAGGAGACTCCAGAATAAGTTACCCCAGGAAGATGAAATTGACCTGCTTCAAAAACATCTGGAATCAGAAGGAGAAAAGACAAGTGTCCCAAAGATAGGGAGAGAAGGAGATGGAGCCCTGTCTCCACAGATTGCAGGAAAGTACAGATGCTCTGAAAGAACTTTCTTCTCTCATCTAGGAAAAAAGGGTGGGATTAGGGAGATGGTTGATGACTTTGGCCAAGACTCACGGGATATGGCAGACATAAGAGGAGCTCCCAGGCTCCCTGGTTTTCTCTCAACCTGTAAAATGGAGTCTTAAGGAATAGAAATATAATTTTTTTCTTCAACATGCTTCCTTTCATTAATTACCTATTGCCATGTGACTTAGTGGGGCTTGTTTCATGAGAGAAAACAATGACCCTACCCGGATTTCTCAAATTCCTTGAGATGGGTGTTAATTCCAAGGTCAGTTTCAGTATGTAGCTAATGGCACTCATAACCCACTTGCTTTCCCCCCTGGTGGATGTTATAAATGGCTTATATTCAATTTCCATAATGTTTCATTATACCAGGCAGAGGTCAAGAGAGCAGAGTTAAATGAAATTATTAAATGGTCTCTCTACCCTCTTTCTCAATCCCCACATGTATTCATTCATCCATCTTTTCACTAAAGGTTTGTTGATGAACATAAGAACAAACCAGTGAAGAAATAGATGATTTCATCAGAGCTGCCAACACGTAACAAAACCGAACACCTTCACCTGCTTGCTGCACCTTGGCCCCTGTCAGCTGCTGATGCCAGAGAGCCTTGAAATAATCTAGATGCCTCCATCCAATGGACAGAAGAGAAACAGACAAGGGAACTCAGCAATTACATAAATCAACCATGAAAAATCAGGAGGGGTTTTTTTTTTTCCTGGAAACGTTTTTATAATTAACCTACAAACCTAAATTCTGTGGAAAAGAACCCAATGCAAAATCCCCAAGTAGTAATAAAATTCCCACTTCTTAAGTTCACATTTCAGGCATGCCTCAATATTAACTTCTCATTTCCTCCTCTCCTATGCTAATCAGGAGTGAAATAAATACAATCTTCAAACCGTGGCCTTAAATTTAATCCCAGGTCTCTAGGGGGCTTTATTGCTTTTCTAGTCCGGCCTCCTCATTACACAGATAAGAAAACCGAGGCCCCTGGAGAGAGGGCAAGCTGCCCAAGGTCACCCAAGGTCAGAGGTGCAGCTGGGACCAGAACCCAAGCCTGCCCCTGCCTTTACCTACATTACCTCCATGAGAGGAATCCAAGCGGCACATGATGCCCATGTCCCTGCAGCAGCCTGACGGCCTGAGCTGGGACCAGCGATTCTCCGTGCTCACCCAGCCCCACCACCAGCCCCCAGAGAGCTGCGGCAAACCTCCTTCACCCTCCAGCATCTGCCCCGACACTCTGCCACGACAGGTCCACCTCCATCCTTCTCCCCAAGGCCAATCCCAGAGCCCTCTGCTCTTGCCCTCTCCCCCTGGGGCTCTCTGCCCTTCTGGGTCGGCCTCCTGTGAGAGCTGTCTGCCCCTCCCCCCACAACTCCCCCTCCTCACCTCCCACCCCACTCCCTCCCACTGTCCCTCCCACTGTCCCTCCCCACGCTCCTTAACTCCAAGAGACTCTCCCTAGTTCTCTGCCCCTAGCCTGTCTGGTGAATTCCACCCTGAGGACCACCCCCTCCACAGAGCCCTCTCCCCCCAGCCTCGCAGGAAGAGCTCCTCTGTGGGTCTGCTTGCCTCTGGGTAGTCCTCCCTCAGTGCACCTGCCCAGCTTCATCTGCGGTAATCCTGTGGCTGGGTCCGGGCCCTCCTCTCTGTTTCACCCTCTCCCTGGAGGTGAGCACCCCCTCCACGGCCCCAGCCCCCAACATCCAGCCTGAATACACCTGCCAGATGCCACACTGATCACCCTCCAGAAACTTCACACTCACCTTTTCCATACCCTCCACTCACCTCTACACTTCTCCTTTCCCTACAACCTGTCCCTCGATTACCTCCCTGGCATCGCTCGCCCCTCCCTCCCTTGCCCACTCATCTCCAGTTATGCTGAACTTTCTGGCCTCGGGGCTTCACATGCTGTACCTTCTACTGGAAACACTATTCCTCCCTTGCCCTCCCCCCCCCCAGCTGTTAAATGACTAGGTCCTAAGCCGAGATGCCACTTCTTCCATGGACCTCTGCCAACTCCCCAGGTGAGCAGAAGGAGACCCTCCCCTGCGCCCCCATCTCTCCCTGGGCCCCATCCCCCCGGAGCTGATACCTGGGTTATCCATGCATGAGAATGTGAGCCTGTGTCTACCTCGCTTGCCACTGGATTCTCAGCTACAAGCACAGACCTGGTTAAAAATGTTCCAGTTTGTTCAACTCTGAGTTGCGTGAAATAGGTGTTCACCTAGCTAGGTCGTCCTCTAGACCATGAGCACCTGGAGGGCAGAGACTGTTCTAGCTCCGTGTCCCAGAGCCTGGCACACAGCAAGCCTTAGTGATGTTGCTTCTGTACCACTCTGCCTGAGGGACGCTGTGCCTGGTGGGTAAAGCAGGACCCCCTGATCCTCCTGGGCTCAGGGGAAGAAGAGCAGCTGGTCTAGGTGACAGTGATTGGGGCCAATCGTGCGTGGTCATTTCGCATGGTCCCCAAGCCCCAAAGAGATGAGTTCAAACTGATGGCGTCAACTCCATTCTCAGCAGAAGCCCAGCATCCTGGCTGCAACGGACATCTGACTGACATGGGGAAGATCTGCTGGCACGGGGCCTCCCGTCGTCAGACCTTTCTGTGCTGCCTGCGACAGGTCCCTGGGGAATGCCCGATACCATCCTGGGACCAGAGCAGCAGGGACCCGACTGCCTGGGTGGCTGACCTCCAGAGCACCCACCAGCCCGGGCACCGGGGCAGCATCCTGGCCTCGAGCCCCAGCCACACGCACGATGCTGCAAACTGTGAAGAGCCAGGCGATGACCTTTGGACCCAGGGCTTTGCTGGCAAATTCGGCCACCGTGTCCTGGCCACAAAAGGCTGCTCAGATGGGGACCCAATTTCAACAAGCTGCCCTGAAATATTAGCCTCCGAGAACACAGCAAGCAACCCCCTTCTGCAGAATCAGGACACGGAGAAGCCCTAAAATTCGAAGGTGTGACTCCAAGCCGCTCAACCCAGATGTGTGCACCTGCTCGAGAGGCTGAGGGCTGGCGGGCGCACAGCGGCCCGCTGATGGCTCCCAGCCTCAGCTACTCGCTGTCCTTGCTTCCGCTCCCCCTCCCCACCCCTCACAGCCGGCATTAAAGCATAGGGGTGGGAGTCATACGTACCCCGGCGAAACCTCATGTCACTTTCCTGGGAGCACACAGCTCGCTGACACTCTGGAGGGGGCGGTGACACTGAACTAGAGACAGTAGAGCAGAGACTTCTAGAGTTGGCACAGCCTGAGCAGCAACCTCAATTTACAAGTTACGAGTCCCTGGGTGAGTCATCAGTGTTCTCATCTTTAAAATGGGGGTAGTCATGGTACCAACCTCACAGGCATAAGGAGAGGGGCACATCACCTACGCATGGCAGGGGTGCTTTTTCCTCTTCTCTTGGTAAATTGGCCATATTTTTATTGCCCCAGACAAATAGAATGGATTGGTTCCGTGTCCTTTTGACAGACCTAGTATATTTCCATCAGTTGCACATTATTTCTTGCCCTGTGAGAGGTCATGGGGAGAGAATGGCCCCTACCTGCCAGAGCCAAGCTTTGGCTCAGGGTCCCTCCTATTCACTGAACAGATACTGGTTGAGGAGTTGCATTCTAGAAGGGAGAGGTAGATAATAAACGATAAGCTTAATACATAAATAAGTTATGTAGTAGGTTAAAGGTCACATGGATTCTGGTGGAAAGGAGCAGGGAAGGGGAAATGGGAGGAGGGGGGTGGGGGCAGGTTGTATATTAAATGGATCAGTCAACATGGACCTCACTGAGAGATGAAATTAGAGCAAAGCCTGGAGTCAATCAGAGAGAAATCTGTGCGAAGACCATTCCAGATGGAGGGAATTTCTGGAGCAAGGCTTTGAGAGGAGAGCATGCCCAGCATGTCTGCAGATGCCTCCTCAATACAGACATCTGGTCTACTCCTTGACCCCTGGTTCTGATTCTAGGCATCTGCTGGCAGCCAGGATAGGGCCTAAGCCTTGTTCATGATAGTCCAAGCCTGGCCATGTCTCGTTGCTGAGGCCTTGCCTCCCTGACCTGCCCAGATTCCTCCGTATCACCTACTCCTGCAGGGAGATCCCTCAGAGTGAACTGCCCTCCAGGACATCCATCTTTGCTATTTCCCACCCTGTGCTTACACCCTGATCAGCCTGTGGTATTAGACTTCCTCCTCCAACCTGCAATGGGGTCTCATCCCACTTGCCTCTTCAGGTCCAGCAGGAGGTCCTACTGCAGTGGTCCGTGCACCAACCTCTCCTCGGGTGCTGGGCTAACTATGCCGTGCTGCTAAGCACATGCAGCCAACTTTCCCCAGTTACAGCTCACAGCCACCAGGAATGGTGGGTAGACTGGAGGAAGCCTTAGAAAGGGAGGGCTGCATGGGTAGTGAATAGACAGTGGATGGGTGGGTGGAGAAATGTGTGGACAGACGGATAAAGGACAGATGGATGGGTCACAGATGAGCTGTGAAGAAAACAGCAAAGAAAACAGCCCTATACTTCCCCAAAAGCATTCTGAAGAGGAATGTTCTTTCACCCCTAAAGCACTGTTTCCAGAACCCACACCCCCACAAATACAGCCACCTCAGTTTCCAGCCCTCCACCCCAGACTCACACCCAAAGTGACTTCACCCATCTCCCTACACCATTGGTTGTGGAGTCGCAGACGCTTCATAGATATTCCCCAAGTGTCTTAGTGCCGACTGAGGTGGGCCAGTCATTTTCAAATCTTTTTTAGCAATAGAATTATTTCTTCAAAAGAAAACTCATGAAGAGCTCCAGTAGACAAAACAGAAATGTGAACCTGGTCTAACTGAAGTGTAAATAAGGAACATGGCTAGAGCACCAACCCTTACTCCACCCAGCCTACCCTTTTGCCCTGGATTCCACAAAGCACCATTTACAAACCAGTCAACAGACCCAAGGGGCTCCAGGAGAAGCAAGAGCTCATGGTAGCCTATGGCTCATAACGTAGAGCAGAGTTATAGGAGGTGGCTGGAGACTGTGGAGAGTGGAGTCTATGAGGAGTGTGTGTGTGTGTCTGTCTGTCTGTCTGTGTGTGTCTGTGTATGTGAGAGAGAGAATATGTGTGTGAGAGAGAATATGTGTGCGAGAGAATGTGTGTGAGGGAGAGAGAGAATGTGTGAGTGTGTATGTGAGAGACAGAATGTATGTGTGAGAGAGAGAAGGTGTGTGTAAGAGAACGTGTGTGTGAGAATGAGTGTGTATGTGAGAGAGAATGTGTGTGTGAAAGAATGTGTGTGAGTGTGTGTGAGAGTATGTGTTAAAATGTGTATGAAAGAGTGTGTGACTGTGAGTATGAAAGGGTGTGTGTGAGAATATGAGTGTGTGAGTTGAAAGGTTATGTATGTGAGTATGTAAGAGTTTGAGTGTAAGTGTAAAGTGTGTGAGTGTGAAAGGGTATGTGGAAATGTGAGTGTGAAAGGGTTGTATGAGTGTGAGAGAATATGTGTGAGAATGTGTATGAGAGTGTGTGAGTATGAAAGTGTGTGTGTGAAAGGGTTGATTGAGTATATGGGTGTGAAAGGTTTTATGTTTGAGTGTATAAGATAGAATGTGTATGAGTGTGAAAGGGTGCATATGGGAGTATATGAGAGAGAGTGTGAGTGTGCGTGAGAAAGAGGGGTGATGAGATCTCAATATATAATTTAACTCTACACAGGTTAAACACACACAGGCCACAGTCATAGTCATTTCACCAAATAGCCATAAAACTGAAAGATAAATAGGAAATCCCTAAATTGCAGGAATTTTTCTGAGTAGGGAGTGGTGCAATAAAGTGCTATCTGAACTAAGTCAAGCTTGCAGTGACCCCAGGGGAGTGGGCAAACAGAGAAGGGACTTGTTTTTCCCCATCAGTTGCCCCATAAAACCTTCTCCAAGGCTGAGAGTCTGGCTCCTGAGGCCCAGGTCAAGGACTGGTCTCCATGACTGAAGAACAGGGAGCCTCCTGGAAATGGGCCCCCTCGGTAGGGGAGTCATCCTCAGCAGGATCATTTGTGAGCCTCAGGTCAGCACCTTATAAGGAGGAGCCCTCCCATTGGTCACTCAGCATCCAGCATGGAGTTGAACCCAGGCCTTGGGCGCCAGGGGGCCCAGAGCCCACTCCCCCCAGCCAGGGTGCTGCTAGCCAGGAGCCCAGACCTTCCTGTGCCCCACCTCACGTAGCAAGACCTTCTCCCTCAGGGACACCATGACTTCATAGATCAGCAAAAGAAAGAGACTAAGCAACTTTCTAGAGACCACCTGCCAACAAGCAGTCAGACATGGGTGTGCCCCAGGCCCATGCTAGAACCACGCTGGCTGTTTATCCAGGAAAGGCACTTCGCTGAAGGAACCACTGAAGGAGATTCGAATTATAATTCCATTCGTGGGGGGGGGGGGGGCCAGAAGAGGTGGCGGTCAACCCTCCATTAACAGGTCCATTCGGGAACGGGAGACTAGGCCGGCCATACAACCTACAGACAACCCCATCGTCGTCTGGGTTCCAGTGACTGAGCCAGCTCTCCACAGAGCCAGGAGCAGGGGCAAATTCTGCTAGGATGGGAGCCACAGACAAGCAGGTTCTCTCTCTCTCTCTCTCTCTCTCATTCTGCTTCTCTGATGCCTGCTTTCCAAACGACCTGGTCAGGGACTTCTCTCTTCTCTCTCCCCCACAGGACAGGGTTAGCCAGGTCCCATCTTCCCATCCCCAGGACCTTCCCACTCTAGCCATGCACTCACTTCTCAGCTTCCCAGAGGAACGGGTGTCCACCACTGGACAGCCACATAAAACACTATTCTCCTCATTTTTCTCACAAAAAAAAAGGCCTCAGATTTTCTGTCTGCTGCAGCCAGTGTGAGCTCCAAGCAGGTCCAGGGGCCAGGGACTTCTCCCGCCCCACTTCGCCTGGAGGGTGTCACTCGGGGAAGCTACAGCTTCTCCTTCCCCCGGCCTCCAGAACCCCTCCTCTGGCCTTGGTGCTGCCAAGCGGCCAGGACCACTCTGCCAGGGGCTGTCAGAGTGTGGGAGCCCACAGGGGTGCGGCAGAGGGATCTGTCAGAGAGAGCAAGCACAGGAGAATGGCCTGAGACAGGAAATCAAAAGAAGCAGGAAGGGGCGGGGGAGGAGTAATAGTTTTTGTAAAGATAGCAGGAGATTGGTGAAGAAGTGACAAAGTGACATTCTTTTTAGCACCTACAGTGCCAGGCCCTGGGTCAGATGACTAGCACCTTCGTAAGAGTCTTCTGAGCGAGGTTCATCGCATCCGTCTGACAGATGAGGGAATGGAGATTCAGACAGGTTAAGACACTTGCCTGGAGTCACAGAGCTAATACTTTCCAACACTGGGATTGAAACCCTCGAGAGAATCAGTGGACCAGCTGGGATACAGAAGACGGGGGCAGAGGGCCACTAGGGCCTGTCCTTTGTGGCCCAGGTGTCCTGCTGGGTATGTGAGGACCTCGCCCCCCATGGGGGAGCGCCCCCGGCAGAGTAGGATGGAAAAGCACAGACCTCCCTCAAAGGACATCCAAGATCATGCCGGCAGGCCAGACCCCAAGGTCCAAGAGTCACGGGGCTGAGTTTCCAGTTCCAGGACACAGTGGGCCTCCACTTTGATAACATACCGTGTCCAGCGAAGGATTGAATCTGCCCACAGTTTTCCTGTTTTCGCTTTGTGACCATGAACTCACTGAGCTCTCCTTCAGTCGTGCTTGGAGAGCTGAATTTCTCACAATGTCTCTGCCTCACCCACGTCACCCTGAATGTGTGACCTGTCAGCAGCAGAGGGGGCCACCAGAGAGCCGGCGGGCCGGGGCGAGGTGCAAGCTGGGGCCCCCAGCGAGTGCTCGGCCCCTGGGAGCTGGGGAGTGGACGGGCACCAAGCGAAGAGCCCCAGTCTCAAATCTTTACGACTGACTCGACATCAACCCGCTCACCAGGGCGCTCAGAGTGCTCATCCGAGGAACAGGGGAAGACTAAGGTGGGCGGCTGGGCACTAGTGCCACGGGCAAGCTGGCCGTTCAGGGGAGATGGGCAAACCCTCCACAAAACAGTCATCTCTCACGGGGACTGACATTTGGGAGACAACGGTCATGTCCCTCTTTTAAAAGCCCCGGAGCTGATGCTTTTCATCTGATTTGAGAGAAAGACATTTTCCCCAAAGTGTTTCTGAAATAGAGACAAGATACACACCTTCACCGCTCCTCAGTAATGTTCTCTGGCCTAATTAATGAACATGTACCTCGAGAGGTTGAGAAGTGTTGCCTATCACCTCTAGATTTTTTAAGTGTGAGAACATCCAGAAACCGGCATGGTTCTAATTTCTGCTTGACAAGTCACAGCAACAAATCTTAAAATGAAAAATGTGTCACATTCAAGCTGCCTTTCCCTCCCTCCACACTAACCACTGGTAGCCTCGGAGTCCCGCTCCCTCTGGGCACAAATTGGGAGGTGCTGGGACTGCCCACCCATCAGACCACGTGCTCCTTCTGGCCACGGGCAAAGCCAATGCCCGGCAGGGAGCGGTTTGATAAAAGTTGATAGAAAGCCCGCTCTGGCCTGGGGTAAACCATTCACTGCCCTTGGCCTCCCTGCCACCCGCAGAGAGGGGACAACCTGGCCTTGGGACAGCCCAGGCCTGGATTCCTGCCCACCACCCACTTGCTGTGTGAGAATAAAGACACCTAGCATAAAATTCTGATTTTATCTATTTTACCTTAATGGTCATTTTATGGGAATACAAAGGCAGTAGGCAGAGCATACATAATTAGTAAGTCTCTGCACATTATACTTTGATTTAGAATTTATGGTAAAGGGTGCTGGACTATCCTTATCATGTATTAATAGCCTTATAGGAGGGATATACTCACCTTTAAGGATCCAGGGAGCAAGATTTTTACTCATAATAGAGTAAGTGCCGATGTATGTGCTTTATAGGGGATGCTGGAATGGCTTTCATGGATTTCTCCACTAAAAAGTCTCAAAAGTTTATTTTCAAAAACCATTTACTTTTAGAAGTCCTTATCCTGGCTGTGCCTAAAAAATGATCAACTTCATCCAACATGACTTATTCGTTGTTCTAGAAGCTGCAGGTGCCACGGACCCACTGTGAGATGCATGGAATGAGGTCCCCAAGAAAACAGATAAAAACCCAGAGCGGGATCACAGGAGACTTGGGAGAAGCTTCCAAGAGTGAAAAGTGCTCTCCCGAGGCAGGCTTCCTCTTCCGGGGCCGCTGCTCTGCCTTGCTGGTCTGCCCTCCCGACCCCGCCGACCCCGCGACCGTTCCCTCAGCTTCCCGTAGTACTAACCCATCGTGCTCGTGTTCTCCAGCTACACGCTGAGCGCCTTCTCAAGACCACGGGGCTCTTCCAAAACCCGGGGAATCCTCCAATGTAGGTGGCTGGACCCAGATAAGAAGTGAACCCAGGAATCTCGAGGTGTCACAAACCGAGGCCACACCTCGCTCACACCACGAGTCCACAGGGTGAGGGGCTGGGACACACACGCTCCACGTCTTGGGACCCAGCCTCTTCAACACATGGCTTCCAGGTAGGTCTGCCGGAAGGTGAGAAGAAAGTGGAGGTCACACGTCAGCGCTGCGCACGGCCTACTTGCTGGCCACCACTGCCCCATGTCCCAGCCGGGGCAGAAGACTCCCCGAGTGCCCAGGAAGAAGAGAGAGCCTGGAAGCTGGCTCACGCCACTCTGGTCCTGCCTGTGGATCCAGAGCTTCTGAGCTTCCCCTTCTAGGCCCTTCCCTCAGGCTGTCCACCATAGTGGCCTCTGTGCAGACCTGCCTTCTGCTCCTGCTTGCTCCTCAGCCTCAGTGGGGCTCCTCCGTGTCCCACATGCCCTTCTGCCCACAGACTGTGCTCCGTGCCCCACGACCCTGCCCCTAGCACGCCCTGATGTGGGATCTTCTCTGCACATGCCCGTCCCTGGCTGGACTGAAAACGCTTAGGACAGACATGTTTGTCCCTCCTCCCTCCTCCCTCCTCCAGCCCTGATGCACTCCTCCCAGAGCCTGCAGGCCCATCTGTCCAGCTTCCGGAGCCCAGCAAATACTCACCTGCCGCACCTGCTCCCGAGAGCATGGGAGGAATCGTCCTAAGCCAGAGGGTCACGCGTTCACTAGATGGACAGGTGTGAGAGAGCGTACTGCTCTGTGTAGAGCTGATGGGGTCCTGCCACATGCCACACGGGCATAAGGGCTCCAGGACCTGCCAGCTCACAGATGCCTCGCTTCCTGCCGCCCAGCGTCCATCCCTGGACATGTGCACGTGGAGAACAATTCCCTGAGACATGTCACGAGAAGAGATGTCACTCAGTATATTCATTTTCGGTTGCTCCTCTCACAAATTATCACAGACCTGACGGCTTCAAAGAACACAAATTTATTATCTTACAGTTCTGGAGGCCAGAGTAGAAAATGCTTCTCACTGGGCTAAAATCAAGGTGTTTACAGGGCCACGTTCTTTCAGGTGCTTCCGGGGCACAATCTGTTTCCTCGTGTTCCCCAGTTTCTGGAGGCTGCCCGTGCTCCGTGGCCCCCGGCCCCTTCCACCATCAAAGCAATGGCCAGTTGAGTCACATCATCACTCCAACAGTGACTCTGCCACCCATAGGGACCCTTGTGACTACACTGGGCCCATCTGGGTAATCCAGGATAATCTCCTCATCCCAGTATCCCTACTTAATCCTATCTGTGCCATGTTCACAGGCTCTGGAGATTAGGATGTGGGTGTCTTTGTTATTCTGCCCACCATAGTCAAAGAAAGGCGTTCCCCTGGGACATGCTGTGACTCAGGAGACTCCCACCACTCTCAGCCAGCTAAGTGGCCTCCGGGGCCCACCCAGGTGGCATCTTTGTGATCACTGAGCAACACCCGCCTGGAAGCCATGGGTTTAAGGACCTGGGGAAGGACCCTCCCAGGAACTGGGGGTCCCATGTTGAGAGACAGAAAGACAGGGGACTGGTCTTCTTCTGTAGAAGTTTTGTCCAGGAGGCAGCATCTGCTGCTCTGGGAATCACGTAAGGGAAACAGCTAGAAGGAATAGGTTTGAGGAGTGGCCACGACCCCCCATGAGGAGAGGAGGCTAGAGTCCTTACGTGGCTCTGGCCGAGGGAATCCTCAGGCAGCGAGGACATCCTGGGGACCTAGATTGATAAGGAAAATCTGTGTCCTAAGATGGCCGACCGAGCCAGCGAGAGAGTCCCAGTCCTTGCCCCGGGGCTCTTCCGGGTTCTTCTCCCTGCCACGCTTCGCGCACGCGCCCAAAGTGCCAAGTATGCGGAGGAAGAACTGTATAAATTGCCCCCTTTGTGCTCGGGGCTCAGACCTTTGGAGACCACTCTCCTCTGAGCCCGCCGGCGTTAAATAAACCATTGATCCTCCAAGATCTCCGGGTGCCACTTGGTTCTTCCGTCGGGTGATCCAGTCCAGATTCCGTAACAAGATGAGGGTCTCTGAGGCGGGGGAGAGACTCGGTGTGGAGTGCTGAGACCTGGGGAAGCACCCCCGGGGGGTCTCCAAGACGCCAGTGCCTTGGTCAGATTGATGGTGGGACAGACTCTTGTCGCAGACCCTGGAGAGAGGGGTGGCAGGGGCGGGGCACTGTGGGGCGAGAAGCAGAGCCACCCTCCACAAGGTACGTGGGAACGGAATGGAGCTGGACGTGCGGTAGCCACAAGCAAGGGAAGCTCTCGGGGCGCTGGGGGGCACTGATGCTCAGCGTCCGCAGGACTGGCTTCTGCCCCGGAGCCCAGACCCTCTGAACACAGAGACATTCTTTATCATTTCAAAACTCCAGAAATTCAAGAATCATGCAATCCTGGGATGAGACAGTATCCTGAAACGTCATCCAGTCTGCCCCACCCGCCAGAGGAAGGCACCATCAGCTCCTTTACAGAGGCCGCGAGGCCATCCAAGGCCACTGGGCAGGTCATGGTGACGTGGGGCTGGCACCCCTGTTCCTGCTTCATCCCTGATAACCACCCGAGAGGGGCAGAGCCAGAGGCGGGATCCGGGCCCCCTATTTCTTGCCAGGGCCTGCAAGCCTTCCTCTCTGGCAGCTTCAGGAGCCTGGGGGGTGGGGGCAGCCCAGCTGGGGGCTCAGGCTGCAGGCATTGGGAGCCCACAGGCCTGCACCCTCAATCCTGGCTCAGCCGCCCTTTCTAGCTGCGAAACCTCTGCCGGCTACTTAACCTCCCTGAGCCTGGCTTCCCCACTGGAGACAGGAGTCGGATAACTCCCACCTCCCAGAGGAGGCAGGATTTCCCCAAGCACTCCCTTTCCCTCACCTTTCTCCTCCTCCTTACCAAATTCGAATCACGCCAATTGATTTTCCTCATCCGCCTCACTAATTTCTCGTCCTGGCAGTTTCCAAAGTAAAATGCCTTGTTGTTCAGGGGCCACGGTCCGAGCTTCCTGTGGTCTTCCCGTGTGGGCCACATACCAACAGGGTGGGTGAGGAGTGGGGTCAGCCCGAGGACCCCGGCCAGCCCCGGCCCATTGTAGTGGCGCAAACAGTTTAATGATTAACTCTTTCTCCAATGCAGTCAGCCTCCCACGCACATTCATGAGATACTAACCCCTTCATCTCGTTCAACATAACTTGGCCGCCCACGTTACAAGAGGACCAACATACTTGGCTTCTGAGTCACTCACGAGCACGATCTTTAATGCCTTTGCGGGGTGATTTATCATCAGGAACCACGTATGCTTTATATGTCAACAATTCTCGAGCCAACTTGACTTCCCTTGGCCTCCTGGGGGCTACTCTTGCCCCTGGGCTGTCTCTGTTCCTTCTCTCTCCCACCCTTGCCTCTCACCCAGATGGGCACCCCAGCCCCCTTCTAGACAACAGCCCGCGGCCACAACCCCTGACACCCAACACGGTCCTTCCGTTCCCCGCCCCCCCACCTCCCTCTTAACACCCCTGCGTCCTAAAGGAACTCTGGATTTTCTCCTTCTTCGGGGAGCACGGCTGGTGTAACAGGGAAAGGCCGTTCCTTCACCCTCATCGATCCCTTGATGAAGAACAAATATTCTAAACACTCTCATCTCGCTCTTGTGCTTTTGCCAGCGCTTATGCTTTGCAAGCTCCCCACTATGTGCGGCCCCAAACTTCAGTCCCTCCTCTGGTTCTCAAGACCATGCAGCATTTGGCTCCAGCTGGATGCAGGCAGCAGCCCAGCCCTCTTCAGCATCCCCCGCAAACCTAACACGGAATTGTTCAAGGACACAGCAGAAGCAAGGTGAAAACTTGGTGTATCCATTTCCTGTGGCTGCCGTGACAAGTTTCTACAAACCGGGTGGCCAAAACAAGAAAAGAGTTTATTTTCTCTCAGTTCTGGTGGCTAGAAGTCCAAAATTGAGGTGTCAGAGGGCTATGCTCGCTCAGAAGGATCTAGAGCAAGATCTTTTCTTGCCTCTTGGCTTCCCTGGTTGCAAAGAATTTTTGTAGGCGCATCCCTTCAGTCTCTGCCTCATCATACGGGGCTCTCCTGACGTGTCCAATTTCCCCTATTCTTATAAAGACACACGTGATTGGATTAGGCCCACCCTCATGACCTCCTCTTAATTTGATTATATTTGCAAAAACTCTAGGCCCAAGGAAAGTCACATTCACAGGTACCAGGGGTCAGGACTTGAACTTATCTTTTTGAAGGACACAGTTCTACCCGCAACACTAGTCCCGTATCTGCCTGAGCCTAGTTTTCTTATCTTTAAGATAACACCGCCCCCCCGCCCCCAGCCCCCCACCAGGAGGGTAGGCTGAAAGAAAGAAGGTGGAGCCCAGACACTTCCTGGCACAGATTTCCCAAACTTTTTCTGGCAAAACCCACAAGACGATCTTGTAGGTATAACTTCAGGCCCACCAGCTGCTTCTCCTCCTTCCATCTTTCTCTCTCCTAAAAATGTTTCGGAGTAAGAGTGGCAACATTAGAGACAAAGTCTGGAATCTGTGCTAACTTACATGTTTTTTAAAATTAAGGAATCATTGGCAAACTTGGCCACGTTACAAGGAATAACAATTTGCTTGAAACGTGGATTGTTCTTAAACAATCCAGAACCATCAGTTGGGGTAGAGCACAGAGTTACTCAACAAGCATCTGCCCCCGCCCCCCTTCCATAGGGCCCAGGGCAGCAGAGCGGTTCCTCGAGGACTCAGGTCTGGGGTCAGACGGTCCGGCCGAATCCCAGCTCCCCGTGAGTCAGCCCCACAGCGGCGGGCCAGTCCTGTCGGCCATCTGAGCCTCAGTTTCTCGCCCATGAAACATGAGCACCCACCTCGTGGCATTGCTGTGAGGATGGAGTGGAATATGCTTGGGGAACAGGATGCACCTGGCAGACGCTGAGTGCAGCCTGTTTGCTGCTAGAGTTGTGCAATCCCTTCCCTGCCTGGTGGAGACCCCAACGTGAAGCCCGAAGTTGAGGCCAGAGGTCTTCTCTTCAGTACTTGAAGGCCTTGCTAAATTCAACAAGAGGCCATTTGCTGAGTGTTTGCAGGGCCCTCGGGGGCTCCATAAAGCCACCTGGGTTCAACTCTGCAGAAGCTGGAGATCGGGGACCGGGCTCTCAGAAGACTCCGAGCTGTGCTCAGAGCCCATACCCAGCTAAATGGAGAAAATGACTCCCCGAGGGCCCCCCCCGCCTCCTAGACATGTCCCCCCCTTCCCCACTGCTGCTCGGAGGGTGCTGAGATTTCGGGGAGCTCTGCAGTAGTAACCCCAGCCTCAGATTCCTAGTCAGGCCATGACCGCAAACATGTTTCTAACTCCAGTGAATTCGATCTGATTTGTTATGAAAATGCCATGGGAGGTTTTTGAGAATTGGAAGACTCCCGGGTGGTTGAGAATTCTGCGCTTGGGAATTCAGACCGGCTGCCTTGGGCACCCTGCACCCCCTGCGGGCACTCCTGCCTCACCCCCCAGGGTCTCTCTGTGCCCAGTTGGCCTCCAAGTGTCCCCCAGCCCCCACGTTCCTCTGCCCAGATTCCCTGTTTTTTAAAGCATGTTAGAGACAACGCTGCTAAGGTCTTTCTTCCTTCACTGCATTCTCCTCCCTCGCATTCCTAAAATGCTCTCCGCATCTCCGTGGCCCGCATTACTTCTGTCGACCTTGCAGGAAATGGGAGACTTTGGGAAGAATTGATAAGAATGGACACAGGGAGGAGAGAGGAGCTAACATCTTAATTAGATGTTACCGTGTGGCCTATGGGAAATGGTCCTGGAGTGCGAGGGGTATGTCCCAGAAACACGGCTACACAGTTGTTCACCACTTCCTTCAGCATCATTCATTCCTCGTCCTCATGTCATGATTTCTCATGCTTGTTCCGAGTCCACTTTATTAGCAGTGTGTCGTTTTCTCCAAGTGGTTGGGGCTGGGTCTTGCTTTTTGGTGAGGGAGTTTATTCCCTTTTACGAAAAAAAAAAAACAAAACCAACTGTCGTTTTTCTTGCTCTGTAGATGGGAAAGTGAACAGACACGGTAAAAGCAGGTTTCTGAACCCTGAGTGCCTCGGGAGCACTTTTCGAGTTGGCTTCCCTAGAGTGGCCCCGGACGGGGATGCACCAGAGGAAACTAGTCCTCCCAGGAGGGGAGCAGCTTGGCTGGCTTCTCACACCCCGGAACACGGACACTGCAGCGCTGTGCCTGGAGGTGTCCCGCCAGCTGAGCCACGATCAGTGGCCAGGGAGCTGCCACAGGGGTCCCACAGACGCACAGGAAGGGCCTCCCCCTCAGAGTGTCCAAGCGCCCCCCTTAGTGGGGTGGCGTCCCTCATGGCCGCGGATTCCTAGCAGTAACGGGCACCTTCCAGCGGCCCAGGCAGGTTCTGGAAACCGATTGCCTTCTGCTACTCACTGACCAGTGTTAATCGGAACAGCTGATTTTTTGTCGCATATTCCTGAATTCAGAATCACAGAACTGACAGGATATAGCCTCGAGGTCTATCAGAAAAGGCACCATCAGCTCAGGGACCTCCACCGGCTTGAGCTCTTCTGAAGCCCATCCCCACGCGTTACTTCTCTGCCCCCCAAACCGTGAAGGCCCCTCCGCAGTACAGACTTCCCAGGACTCAAGCAACCATGGGGCAACCTGACCCCAAACCCCCTTTCCCTCTGCCTGTGCGCACTCTGCTGCTGCGGGTGCAGAGCAGGACTCCCTGTGACCCCAGGAGCCACTCCCTGAAGGGGTCCCCTAGAAAATGTCCCCAGGAAACAGACACCTCTCGAGCCTCCAGGGGCTCCAAAGCCTGCCTTTTATAGCTCTCCAGAAACCGGAGGCGGGTAATCTAACACTCCTCTCTGATGGGAGCTTCTGCACTGTCCTTTGCCCAAATACAATGGTCCTCATTAGCTTTCACTTGGGGCTTTGAACTCCACACAAAACCCTGGCCTCCCCGGCCTGCCCTGCCTGCCCGCTGAAGCCGGCCTGGGGCCCCGCTGCCCGTCAGCATTTCCTTTGTTGCCGCCTCTGAAGGTATTTATAATGGAGCCTTTTTTCTGCTCCATACTCAGCCCCATAGGTGAAATCTCAGCCGAGGAGGATGTTCTGCTTCCCAAACACCAACGCCTGAGAGCAGGCTAAGCTGCTTTCGAGCAGGACCAGGTAGTAGCGCTCCGGTGGGGACAGGTGAGCCGGGAGGAGGACCGACGCCCTTGCCCGCCGGCTGGCAATCCGAAAGGCCGACGGGAACAAGGCTGGGAAAGAGGCCACAGGCACCGGGTCTCCCTCTGGCCCCAATCCACCTACAGGCTACAGGCTGAAGTTGCATGACTCACATGCAAAACGCCCTCGTCCCTCAGAAGCCGTGTGTAGCTGTTGCAGGGGTCACGCTCACTCCCAGAATTTGATTTTGTCCTTGGACTTGCTGGCCCCTCTCACTCATGATGTCATCGTGCCTGCCAAGTCCCAAAAGGGGGGGCGGGGGCCGCTCCAGGGGGAAGAGGGGCCAGACGGAGAACCCCCACCCCTCCAGGCCAGGGGAGCATGGGAGGCGGTGCGGAGCGGAAACCCGTCTTCAGTTAACGCTCACCCCTCCCTCCCTCCATCCTCAGGCCTCCCCTCTCCGTGGTGCTTGCTCCCGGTGGCCTGGCCGGGGCCCCCTTGGGTCAGTGCGCAAGAAGAGCTGCAGGCGCATCGGCGACGGCCCTGCCCCAGCCGGCCGTGGCGAGCAGGCCCCACGGGCTTTGCCTCCGTGGACATCTCCTCCTCAGGCAGATGCAGGCATCGAGGCCCCAGGCCCGCTCGAAAGGTCTCCTGTGCGGGCGCGAGCATTTCTAAAAAGAAACTATTTGCGAACTCAAATAAATACCTACCTGAGAGACTTCCAGGCAGCGCCGTGGGGCGTGATGACGTCACGCGTGGGGCGTGATGACGTCACGCGTGGGGGGGGGCGCGATGACGTCACACCGTTTAGAAGAAGCTACAGTGAGGCCCGTGGCCCCGCAGCCCGCTCTCCTCAGCTGTCCTTGGTTTTCACGGCGGCCTCCCCGTCCCACCCCACGTATCCCAAAGCCAGAGCTTCCTCGGCGGAGGAGGCAAGAGCAGAGCGGCTGCCTGTAAATCCGTGCGCTGGTGCAGCTGGGACTGCCGGGGTCCTGGGACCCCCCGGATCCCTGAGCCCCGCGTCTGCACGCAGCTGAGGAAGCTCCCCTCCCCGTGGCCCGTGGGGGCACGACCTGCTGATCCAATCACTATAGCCGGTGCGGCGAAGAACCCTTCAGAGCGACCCAGATCGGCCACTGTCTGTGAATGCGCCAAGTCGCCTTCGTTGCAGCACCTCAGTTCTCTCACCGAGCTCTTGTCCAAGCGAGTCAGCCATGTGTAATGGGGTCACAACACATCCAGCTACCTGCGGGGGGCCGCTGGGACCTCCCAGCCTCTCCTCCAGAGCGGCACCTACTATAGTCACAGCAAACCCTGGACGGGGAGGAAGACGCTGGGCCACGACCCAATTAAATTCTTTGTAACAGACTTTCTCTAGGCTTGTTTTTAGTAGAAAAGTACATGCAATGTGTGTGTAACACATATTTTATAAGTGAATGCTTATCATCCTATATACGGGCAACTTTGCAACAAGTCGTTATCCCAAAAAGCAAGGTGTCCCTGCGAGGATAATGGAGCATAATTTAAAGAGCGGCAAGGCCCCACTTAGACATCTTAGCAGAGGTTAAACCGGGCGGCCGCCGTCCTACATCAGCAGGGCCCAATCTGCCCGTGGGGCTAAGCGTGCACGAGCCTTACCATAGGGCATGGCACATCAGCATCCAACACTGAGTTGAGTCTTCAGGCTGTGGATTGTTCCGGCTTCTTCCTTTTTTCTCCTCCTTTCCCACCCACAGCCCACTAGCTGGAAGATGAGGGTGTCACAGAGAAAGACCCTGAGAGTATGCAGCAACCTGCTGTTTGGAACAGACTTGCCCGTCCTTCCCCAAGTCCTCAGTGCCATCACTAGACAGCAGCCGTCCCCTCGGAGGCCCTGTGCCCCACACCAGCCTGGACCCTGGGCAGCTCCCATCACCCCAGGGTGAGTGATTTATCTAGTTCAGTGGTTCTCAACCAGGGCGACTTTGGTAATGTCCAGAGAAATTTTTGGCGGCCCCAATGGGAGAAAGCTGTTCTTGCTCTTGCTTTGAGGGGAGGCCAGGGATGCTGCTGAATGTCCCACCAGGCAGAGGCTAGCCCCGTACAACACAGAATGATCTGTTCTAGGTGCGGAGATGAGGCGAGGCGAACAACCCGATCCCAAAGGGAACAAGGTCAGGGGCCGAACGTGGATGCCAGGCTCTGAGAGCCCCCGTGTCTCAGGGGGAGAGCAGGGTAGAGCCTCCCTGCCAGCCTGCCACTCTTCTGCAGAAGAGGCGAGAAGGTTGAGCTAGGACTGCAGTTGGCTGGGCTCTTACCACCCCTTCCTCTCTTAGACATAAAACCTCCAGCTCCCACAGCTTTAAATTAGGAATATTTGGTGGCATGATCATGTATGTTTAAAACCAAACAGAAATTTCCTGTTCCCCAGCGCAAAATAAAATTCAAGTTTATAAAAGGGCCTGTAAAATCTCATAATCAAGCCCATTAGCCAAGCAAAATGCTCCACTTTGATTCTGTGGTGTTTAGCTTTCTTTTCTTAGCACCGCTTCATTAGCACGCTTTTAATGGATGTTCTTCCAGCCTGCTTCTCAAAATTGCTTAAAAAGAAAACACACGACTTTAAAGGACAAGATAGGAGGGAAATACCCTTCCCCCTTTCCAATGTGGAGGCTCTGGGGGAGCAGGGAAGGTGGGGGGCACAGGGAAATGCAGCAGGGCCCCAGACTCCCTGTCTTGCTGGGGATCTTCTGCTGCATTTTTGCTCCCTGGCCTCATTGCTAGCCTCGCTAATTTCCAGCTCTTTGCTGCTTCAGAAGACCAGATTTTCTTGATTAATAACAAAAGGTTTTGTTGGGCTCAGAGCTGTTTCCCACCATCTCTATGCAAACCCGGGCAACACAAACTGTGTACATTAGCATTTCAAGGCACTTCCTATTACGGAGGGCAAGAAAAGCCCCTCTTGGTGGGTAAAATCCATTTTGTCCTCTCCTGTGACATCTGTTCTAACTTTTAAAGCCAGAAAGGAAACTAGATAATGCCAGAGTCTTTGATTTACAGCTCTTGGCCTTCGGACGCTGCGCGCTCTGAAAGCACCAGCCCTTCCCGGTGGCGCGCGCATTCCCTGCACCCAGAACTCCGGAAGTCCTTCCGAACTTCTTCAAACTTTTCATTGTCTTTTTCGTGATTTCTTAATGACATCGTCAACGATTCCCCAAACACACAAAACCGGTGATCTTAAAACTTCACGTTTTTGAAAGAAAAATGTAGATGCTGATTGCCGCCCTGCAGTTGTGCTTCTTGCCTATTTCTCCCAAAGCTGTGCGTGCTTTAGTGGCGTGAGGAGATGGAAGCACATTCGTTCAGGCAACTGAAATACATCCACGGAGATGGAGGAAGAGCCCCACAAGTGGTAGGATAAAAAGGGAAAGACAGAAGCCCATCAGATGGCCGCCCCCTCCTCCCATCTGCGCCGGGAGCTCTGGGGTCCCTCACACTGGTCAGCCCCGAAACAAAGCTGAAGGCAGATTCCAGCCGGTTTCCCATTCACTATTCATTCAGGGGTCCATCCGCTCCATATGCATTCAGCCAACTGCTGTGTTAAATCGGGGCCCTCTCCCAGGATTGGCATGGTAATGAAGCCATGGCGAGGCTCTGTGAAAAGTCTGCCTTTTCACCCCATTGAGGTCCGAAAATTATCTCATAACACCACAACATCTGTGCACAGGGCTTCTGCCTTTTGGAGCGGGGCATGTTTATCATGTGGCCATGCCTCTCAGGGAGGCTCCCTCCTCCCGCTCCTTCCCACAGCCTTGGTGCTCCCAACGGCCTCCCCAGGCCTGGATGCTGAGCACCCCCGAATTGCTGTTTGATCATTTCTGGGGTGCCAGACCAACAGCAGGGGTGGTTGGTGGGGGGGACTAGGAGGAAGGAGAAGTTAGCGAATGCATTTTGCTCAGACTCTAGCATATGACATTTGCTCAACTAATAAGTATATTTGAACTTTATTTAAACTGGCCCAGGTCAATAAAATCTAAGGGGAAGCGGTGAGGTTGGGGGAATTTATAGAAAGACTACACCATCTGCAACTTATATGTGTTCTGCCTGATACAATGATTTCATTTAATTTGATTTGACATTTAAGAGCCTTTTTTGGAAGAGAAAATGAATACTTCTATATTTTATTTGCAATAACCTCACCTGACTCTGCACATAGCCAAGAAGAATAAATGTCACATTCATGGCAAACAGTCGTGGGCCCTCTTGGAGGTGGAGCTGGGAGGGGGCAAGCCGAGGCCCTCAGTGAATGTTCCCAGGGCCTATCTGAAAGCCCATTTGGGCTCCGAGGGCTCAGATTTGTTTTGTTTTTTACCCTGTGTCCAAATTCAAGTGATGGTTTGGATGAAATGTTCCTGACCACGTATGAGATGGATTTTTGGCCGCGCGCGGGGTCGTAGAGGGTGGCTTGTGCAAACAGAAGGCCAGGAAACCAGGCTCGCTTTGCGGGGCCGCAGAGACACGTGACCCCAGCCCCTCACCGACGCCCTGCTCCCTCTTCAACACTTTTCAAAAGCCTTTAGGTCAAGTTTGAACTGTTCTGACATCACAAGACCTGGAAATGCAACCCTGGCAGATCTTTTTCCTTCAGCCATCCTTGGGGAAAAAGCTCTCTGCCTGCTGACCTCTGGGGTTCACAGGCTCAGGAGACAAGAAAGCAGGAGGTAGAGGCCTATGGTGGTGACATCATTCCTCTGGGCCTCTTCCCAGAACACAGGGATGAGACCCACAGGACGCACCTCAGAAATGTCTCCAAACTAGGCCCCCACTCGTCCCCCAGTCACGAGCTGGGCTCACCTGGGAAACCACAGCTGCCTCCTAAAACCAGATTTCCTGAACCATCCATCCTCCCAATTCAGCGTCCACCTGGCAGCCCAGCCAGGCCCCTGAAGTTGTGTCCCACAGACTCGCAGCCAGACGGGCACCTTGATCTCAGACCTCCAGCCCCCAGAACTGTCAGAGAATTTGTCACTGTTACTCAAGCCGCCCAGGCTATAGTCCTTTGTTACAGCGGACTCAGCAACCCCGTACAGGGTCTGCAGGGCCAAGGAGATCTGCCCATGGGGGCCCATGCCCTAACTTCCAAACCATGTCCTGAGCACTTGGGACCCCAGAAATCCCACCCCAAGGGGCCCAGCAGGCCTCCTCACTGGCTGTATCCCAGGCTGGAGGACCCCAAGGCCTGAGGATCTGCTTGTAGTGGGCTGTGGGTCCAGAGTTTGGTTCGAGGGATGCTTGCCAGGCCCTTCATGACTACACAGACCCAAGGCGGGCAGGTGAAGGGTGGGAGGACTGTGGGACCAGGGCCTCTGCCACCGCCTTGCCCTGGGCCCCGGGAACATCAGAAGTGGGTCTGCCCCTGCTAATGGTGCGCCCTCCACAGCAGTCCCCCTCCTCCTCGGGGCAAGAGTGTCAGGGCAGAGGGAGGGCCCAGGGCGGCCTGTCCCAGGCCTCAGAGGTTCTTCCCAGGGTGACAGGGAGCTGCGGATCCAGAGGAATGTCCTCATTCCCTGCTTCCCTGATACTCTCCCCCTCGTTTATTCCTTAATCAGGACTTGCTTTCCCTCACACTGGAGCTGTGCCCTCAGGCAAACAAGCGATTCTGGTCATGGGCTGCCGAAGGCCTTCTGGGCGCCGCTGACAGTCAGCAGGCCAGGCCGAGCTGCCCTCCCTGTGCAGCCCCGGCAAGCATGAGACTCGTTGGGGGGATGGGGTGCCCCCACAGGGTCTTCCACACAACGCCTTCCTTGCCCGAGTCCAGAACCTTCCATAGCCTCTGCAGACAGCGGCCACTGGGAGCTGAGATCTGTCTTCTCGCCAGGCCCCACCCCAGCCAGACTCTGCCTGACAGGGCCGTGCACACGGCAGCCACATGGCAGGCCACATGGCAGGCCACGCGGGGCAGGTGGCAGCCTCCTCTGAGGCCACGAACAACATGGGGTTTCCCCAGAACCCAGAACCCCCAGCAGCCCTGCCTCACCATGCCTGTAGCCCCTCTTCCCCTGCATGCCCCCCATGGCCTTCCAGGCCCCGACCTCACCTAGCAGGATCCACAGAACCAACCACCGCAGGATGGCCCAAGGTGGGTCCAGGGCTCCACAGGTAGGGTCCCTGTGGGTCATCCCAGGGCAACTGCATCACCTCAAGGCAGGAGAGCTGGAGCGCCCTGGCGACAGGCATCCGCTCAGGCCCCAGCTCCCTCCCCATAAACCACCAGCTCCATCCCCCTCCTTCCCGGCTCTAACAGCTAACAACCGAGGCCAGCCCTCCTGCTTCTGCGTCTGTCTCAGAGCCTCACCCTCGCCCACCTTCACTAGTGGAAGAAGCTCACGGGGGTCCACGGTGCTGCAGACAGGTGCTGTAGAGAAACGCAGGGGACAGGAGCGGGCAGTGGGGGAAACCACGCGTCTTAGACGGGCAGCCCCAGTCGGGCCGTCCCCAGTTCCAGACCCTCAGCACCGCGGTTGCTGTGGTAGGCCATCATGTTGGGGCACTTTGCTGTACGGTCCTAGATAACTAAACTGTCGTGACGCGGGCCTGAATCATTTCTTGGATGCTGACTTACCAGTGTTTTTGTTTTTGTTTTTTGCTTTCCCATTTTATGACCTTCCTAAATCATTGCTCACGGCTTCTCCAGAAGTCCAGTTTATAATAGCCAAACATTCTGTGCACTGTAGTCTCATTATAAAACCTATTTATCTTCCTTAAATATCCCAGAGCAGTAAAACTAAAAATATTATCCACTTATTTTGGCTGGAGTTAACAATAGACTTTCCACAGCATTTAACTTCCTCATTTCTTTGACCTGAGTTTGAAGGAAAAAACGTATGTACAGATCACTCTGAAGATGTACTTTCTGGGAAAATGTCACATAATCAATATTTCCCTTCTTTCTGTCCATATCTTCCCTTGTCCGGGGCATCCTCATTTGGAGCCTTCTCATTCCCAAGTCCCCTTCCCGCAGGTCCCCTGCCTCTCCTGACGGTCCCCTCCCAGGGCAACTATACCCGTGCTTTGCAACCCACTTATCTCTCCATCAGCCAAACCCAATCGTCGGTCGGCAAGTATTTGTTGAATGACCTGTACATGGTGTGCGCCCTCCAGAACACCTCCTCCACCCCCGTCCCCTACCTTCTCCATCCGGCCACAAGACTTCCTGTTATGACATTCCCAATTTTCCAAATTCCTGCACTCCCAGGTGCTACCACCTTTCCCAGCCCAGCCTGCTCCACAAGCCGCCAATCACTTGCCCCCTGGAAGGGTCCCCCCGTCACAGGAACAGAGGATAGGACTCACACATGGCCAGTTTCTTTTTTCAAACTCACGGTGTAGTAATACTTAGCAAAACCATGTTAGCACCTAACCACTCCATTTTAGGCATTCAGTGGGTGCACCGACCACGCACTAGGAAAACCATGCAAGACATAAATAAAGCCTGGTGCCTGACCTCGAAGAGCTCCCCCCCGGGTGAGGAAGACAAATGTGGCTGTGGGCAAAATTTACACTCGGGGAGAACAGGGGTATTAGAGCACAGGTGAGCACGCGTGTTGTGGGGGTATGGCATGGAAGAAGATTCTCCAAAGGTGGAAGGAACTCTAAGAGCTTCATAGTGAAGGACACATCTGAGCAGGCCCTTGAGGGATGGGAAAGGATGCCAGAGGAGAGAGAAGGGGGAGCAGGCAGAGGGGCCAGGGGAGGCCTGAGGGAGGCTATTTCTCTCCCTCCATCAGGGAATCTCTGCTAAGGCGGCAGTGACGGCTAAGGGCACAGCCGGCCAGCCTGGGGCCAGGACTCGGGGGAGGGTGTGGGAGGCGTTAAGTGCAAAATTGAAGGGGATGTCAAAAAACTCAGTGGTCAAGATAAATCCTATTTTAATGCAGTATTTAAGAAATCAAGAGTAATGCAAAAATCCATGGTGAGCAAAACAATTCATTTTTATGTAAAGACGGGGTCAGTATTACCGAAGTCTCCCTTGTTTCTGGCTCATTTTCACTATGAAAACGCAACTGTTTTAGTGTTCACAGCTATGGCTCTCAGTGCACTTGCTTTCACCAATAATTCCCTTCATTTTATTTCTGGAGAAAATGAGAGAAAGGATAAAAAAAATACAAGAAGACAGTTGGAACTAAAAACTCATTCATTCCTGTCTCGGTGGCCAGCAAACTCTTCTGTCTACAAATTCCCTCCACCTTTCGTAAAATCAAAATACTTTTAACTACATGCTTCAGTTCAAGAGCTGGAAGCTTTCTTTCACGTGGAATACTGTTCAACACCCTCTTCCTCTGTTACCCAAGGAACAAGTAAATGCACACGCCAGAGGCTTCAAGCTGGCCTGGGACCTGGCGGATGTGTGTGCATCCTGCCGGAAGCTGCCAAGCTGGGCAGGAAACTGCAATCACCAAGAGGGCTGGGCTTCTAGAAGCTAGGCAGCGCTGGCCCGAGCAAACCAGGCCTTATCAAAGGAAGGTGCATGGGGGTGAATCTGGTAATTAATTGCATTGTAGGTTTCAAAGGAAAAGGAGGAGGCCACCCAGCTTTGTTGGTGCCTCAGCCTTTTCCCTAGAGGCACAGACAGAAATTCGAGAAGCAGCTACCGGGCAGGTCCACCAAAGCCCCTCCCTTTGGGAACAGCGGACACTGCAGAAAGCCTGCCCAGGGCTTACTCCTGACAAGTTATGGTCAAAACCCTTTCTCCTCGCCCGGGACTCCTTCTTCACTTTTCCAGAGAATTATCATTTTGGATGAAGTTTCTTACTCTTGGATCCTAGCCGAGAAGTGTACTTATTTTTAGAGTTTAAGGAAGATTTTTACATTTTTCTCTCATAGGTTCCAATTTCAACTCACTCTAACCAAAACGTAGCAGAAGCAACGAAATATTTAAAATGTGCGTTTCAGTCAGAAGTGAACCAGTTCAGTTCTGCAGGCCTGACAGTCCCACGCAGGAGAGAATCCGGGGGTTGCTAGGAGCCGCACCGCCGCGAGCTCTACCCTGAGGGAAGACGGGACGCACCTGTCTGCTGTTTACCGGAGAGTTCTCTGGGGACCCTGGCAGCAGCCACCGTGGCTGGCCACACACATGAGCTGATTTGCTTTCTGGACCATTGGTTAACTCATGTGAGCCAGGAGCCTGGGCTCTCTCCATTCAAAGCCCACAAATGCCCACTGAAGCGGAACATAAAGGGAAAAGCTCAGAGGAAAAGGTTTCTCCCTTCCATGACCCTGAAAGAGACCCAATCGGAGCCCGCGGGGCTGGATGGAAAGACTTAGACAAAAATCACAGAACTGGGAGGACAAAAGGTCACACTCAGTTTCCATGGCGTGATGGAAAACCCATTCATCGCGGAGTCAAGAAAGCTGTGCTGGAATCCTACAATATACCTGCTGTATTTCTGAGGTCCACTGGGAGCCTCAGTGTCGGCGTTGGAACAAGGGCTGGGGCTGATGTGCCCTCCCTCCCATCCCTGGCTCACTGCAATCCTCGTTCCCTGGCCAATGCCTCTTGGTCCGCACCCTCCAGGCAACACTTCCATCCAGGCTCCAGGGATCTCTCCGAAGAGTAAATCTTACCTCATTCCTCACCTGCTTCAAAATCACCACCGACCACCCCCATCAGTGCCGTCCTGCAAGGAGCACCCTGCCCACGGGGCCGGTTCCACACTCCTGAGTCCTCCAGGACGCCTGTGGGAGCCACAGGCTCTTCAGCGCCCTCCCCGCCTCTCTCTGCTCGAATTCCCCACCCGGAGCTCGAACCACCACAGGGAAAATAACAGTGCTCCCTTCCGGAGCAAGGAGCACATTAGGTATTTATGAAGGACCCCTATTATCTATTACCTATCCTCCTGCTCATTATCATGGCTGCCCACCGCGCCCACCATCTTGGAAGGCCCACCCTCTGGGGAAGTCTTATCCCCCAGCCCCCAGCTAGCCTCAGTTCCAGAACTTACCACCCTGCATCCCAGCTTACCCATTTGTTCACCTGCCTCCCCTACAAATCTGCATCTTCCATCTTTGCTTGCTCTGCTCCCATCCTAGTAGTTGCCACAGCTCTGATACTCACATTGAATGAATGAATGAATGAATGAACACATCTATGCTCAGTTGTTGGTTTATTGTTGAGTCTCTTCTTAGCAATATCTGTCAATGAACGATGTAACTCAGCAGGCTGCTCCCGAGGCTCGGGGACTCCCAGTTACCTCCAGGATGACGACTGTCCAACTGTGTCCTCGACACCACAGATCTCGCTCAGCCCCCTCCTTCGACCAGAAGCACAGCGGAGCGGTGAATCTGTGTGGCTCCCGCTTTCGACTCTCCATCCACCCCAGAACACCGACCTTCTCACCATATCATAGTGCTGACACTTCCCACCGGCTTTTTCAGAAAATGGGAGGCCCGATGTTCTCTACAGATAACGTCTTACGCATCCCCGTCAGAAAGGAGGCTTGGGTCTGACTTCCCAGTCGTGGCTTAGCACGGCCCCTCTGCTTCGTGCCTAGCTGGCCAGAAGGTCTCCTGAGGCGGCACCGGCCCCCACACTGCTTTCCCTGGATGGAAGCAGAGTAGCTCTGTGCAGAACAGGAGACAGGCAGAGGGACACCTTTCGTAATCCTTGATAATGTTTCCCAATCACTTGTGACCTTTCCCCCAATTAAATAGCCTCAATTCTTCATCTTCAAAAGGATCATCAACTGAGCAGGAGGAGAGAAGTGTCTGGAGCACGGAGAAGGCAAGGAGGGAACTGGCTTGGTCCTGACTCCAGAAAGATCCAGTGGATTTGTGAGCAGTGTTGTTTTACAGGGGAGAGGCGGAGCCAACCGTGCAGATTTAGGGCAAATGTCACGTTAGTGCAAAATGTCAGTGGCGCTTCCCTCCTGGGGCAAATTCCCGACTTCCTGATCAATCATGGACCAGCTCTGAATATGCTGATTTCCATTAGGAGATAAATCAGAAATTTCAGGGCATCAAGGGAGTGCTCCCTGGGAATAAACTTCTGAAGGAGTGTCATTAAAACTAACAAAAAGGGAAATGTGTTTTCTTCCTCCCCTTTGAAATGACACTGATAACGTTCAAAATTTAAAGAGATTTCCAGAAGCCTAGGATAGGAGCAGACGTGCGGTCATCTAGCCTCTCACGCCGTACCTGCTTCCCTGCCTGGCCACTCTGTTGCCTCATCTCAGGAAATGAGTAAGGCAAGAGCCATAATTGCAAGCCAACTTCCACATCCTGCAGTCTTATAAAATCAATTGATTAAAGCAACAAAATACCAGCCAATGTTTGCACATTTCTCTCCCTGCTTTCTGGGTACCACGGATCCATAGAGGCCACGCGTCTCCCCACTCCGGCCCTCCAACCACCCAAAGGTGCCATGTAGCTTGCAAGCCTGGTGGCTGGGCTCTGGATCTCTAAAGGCCAAGGTAGAGTATTCTGGAGGTAAAAGATTTGCGTCAATTAAATAAGTCAATCAACATTTGACATCACTCTTCAACGAAAGAAGTATATACATCTGGGTCTTTCTGTTTCTTGTGATGGATACCGGCGAATTAGTGATTGTCTTTTATTCATTATCATTCTATTTCTGCTGAGAATAAAATAAATTTGTTCATTTTTTCCTTCAGTGAATGTTCACTGAGGACATTTATGTGCTTGGCTGGGCTAGGCGCTGGGGGCACAACAGTGAACCAGAAGCACCCAGCAGGTCTGGAAGGAGCTGTGTCTGCCGCGTGCCAAGTGCTCATCCAGAAGGTTCTTTACGCCTGGGGGGCGTCCTACACAGGGCAGGGTGGGGACCTGATGCAGGAAATGGCCTCTTCTAAGTAAAGGCTTAGGCCACAAAAGGTTTTGCAGATCTCAGTCTGAAATGGGAGATCTTCCTGCAAGGCTGGGGAGCGACAGAGATTCGGGGGGTGTATGGGAACTCTGGTGAGCTCCGGGGGGCACCCTCGGGCCTGCAGCGGTACTGGAGATTCTTGTGAGGGACTGAGCCTTGGGAGGCAGGGATGGTGCTTGGAAGTCAGGCTGAAGAGGTGAGCAGTGGGCCACTGTCCAACCCCCAGCATCCCTCCTGACTCTGAGATTCCTTAATGTCCCTCCTCCCCGTCCCCGGAGGCCACTCGGGGAGGATCTCCTCCCTGGAGATATGTAGGAAGAGAGAAGTTAACCAGTTCAGCAGCTAATCTAGAAGCATCTAGTCTGTGATGGTCCCTGAGGGAGAGAAGAGATGAACAGGAAAGGTACCTCTCTCCCAGCTGCACTGTGGCCTAGCCAGGTGGATGAGACCCCTAGAGGGGTAAGAGCAAAAGAGGGTGCTGCCCCTGCCTGAGGGTGACCGGGGGGGCCTTTCAGAAGTGGGGGTTTAAGAAGCAGCTCAAAGGCCTCCTGTGAACCGGCGGGGAAGAGGCATTCCAGGACCTGCGAGCAGAGGTGCAGGGTCATGGAACCTGGTGACAGAGACCCGGGGGGGACAGCAGGATGGGGGCTTCCATAGGAAGTCCTACCTCTTTCTGTCAGCTATGGGGAGAGGCGTGGAGCAGGAGAATGGCCGGATCCCAGTTTTGCCAGAAGAAAACGACTCTGGTCCCATTGGTGTAGTATATAGCCTGGCTGGGAGGACACCAGAAGCTCCCCAGAACTCATGACTGAGAGCCCCCTGCGTCCTCAAATGGCCAACTGCCACCCTTGATGCCACGCTATCCCTTATGTCTCATTCCACTTGCCCTTAAGGGCCGTGGAAGTCCCTCTTTCTGGTGCCCATAGATCATGGCGAGACAAGGACGTTTTATAACAACCGGGTGTTGTGTTTTTGCTTGTTGCAACATGTCAGTGGAAATCCTTCATAACCACCCTCACCCTGTTCATAGATGGCCACGCTGCACCCTTGCCCAGGACAGCCGGGGTTCACCCCGCTCATGCTGTGGCCCTAGGCTCTTTATGCTCCCCCCTGTAGCTCTCACACATGTCCTGCTTTAGAGACTAAATTACGTGGTCACCCCAGTCCTGACACCATCGCCTGGAAATCTGGTGCTTGGGTTTGTGGGGCTAAGAAGGGAGCGTGTGTGTTACACATGTTTGTCCCCCATGTGGCCTCGCTTATGAGCTCTCTGGAGGAGAGAAAGACCCGGCCCAGCTCAGTTCTTAATTTCTCAGCCTGGCACAAGCTGGTGCGCACAGACATCGCAAATTTCCCCTTTGCCCAAGAATTGGGCAAAAACTGAAGAAAAAAAAGGAGCCGTGGACCCCAAATTCTCACAAAGCCCCCAACAATTGGGGTGGGCCTGTCTGGAGGTGGCATAAGCACTCATGACCCCAGCACCCCACCCCCAGGCAGCTTGGGGGTCAGAGGAAGGGGTCGGGGGGCGCTCCTGCTGGGAGCCCCTCCCCCACCGGCTCTGCGGGGGTCTCTGCCCGCAGCGGCCTGGGCTGCCCCACACAGCCAACCCTGCTCCCTGCTCCCGGGCAGGCCCCCGCTGAGGCAGCTGAGCCGCTCCAGTCCTGTGCCGCTCGACTGTAACTTGAAAAACGGCACAGAGCGACCTTTAGGGTTCTTCCTTGGCAATACCATTTTATGAGTCTGTACACATGACACCCGAAATGTCCAGGCCTAAGAAGACAACAGCCACAAGAACTCTGGGAAACGTCCACCACTTGGGCCTTGGACTTTCACTTGGCACTTGCAGCTGTGTTTCTTCCCTCAGCCAGATGCTCATTAACAGCCCCTCCTGATCCAACCAGGGGTGTCTGGCTAGAAGCCTCCATGGGCCTCAGAACCCCCTGGGGGCTGCTCAGAGCAGACCTCTGTGTCCCCTCCCCAGAACTGATTCGGCAGGCTTGGGGTGAGGCCCGAGAATTCGCATTCCGACAAGTTCCCAGGGATGACACTGAAAGCGACTGCCCAGGGCCGGGAGACACCTCGTTCTGCCTCTGGACGCTGCCCCGCCTACCCGGGGCCACCATGGTCCCTCTGCTGCGGGAGCTCCCAGAATGCTGTGGGGAAAGTGGCTCGGCACCAGCTGTGTGGGTGGGGCTCTGGGGGAGGGAGCATCCGAGGAGGGTCCACCTTGGGGGCCAGGAAAGACTTTAGAGGACGTGACATCAGAGGCTGAAGGATAAAAAAGGCCAGGCCATGAAAGGGAGGGGGAAATGAAGGGAATCCCTTGGGGGCAAACCGCCCCCCCCAGCACCCATGAGAACTTGCACATACCTGTGGGAAAAGCAGGTGGTAACCCCCGGGGCTGGAAAGTGGGCCGGGGCAGAACCTGCTGGGCCTTCAGGCCAGTCAGAGCCGGGATGTCATCCAGAAGGTGGGCGGTGGGGGAGCTGCGAGGGACCAGAGGGGCGGGACTGACGACGAGACCTAGGCCAGGGCGGCAGTGACTTCCCAGAGGGAGCAGTCCTGGGACAAGGCAGCCCCAGGGATCCAGAACTGAGATGGGGTGGGTGGTCCCTAGTTCAGGCTGCTGTAACAACATAGCATAGACTGGGAGGCTGCAAGTCCAAGATCAAGGCAGCGGCAGACTCAGCATCTGGCGGGAGCTCTCGGGCTGGTTTGCTTGGGGTCCAGGTAGCACTCTCTGGTGTCTCTTCTTATCAGGACACTAATCCCATCCTGGGGCCCCACCCTCATGACCTCATCTGACCCTAATCACCTCCCAAAGACCTACCTCCAAATACCATTGCGTTGGAAATGAGGGTTTCCACATCCGAATCTGGGAGGACACATTCAGTCCGCAGCAGGACAGATGGGAGAAAACTCAGGGCTGGTATTTACTTACATTTCCAAAGGGCTGTAGTAGGAAAGAAAACAGTTATTTAAGAAAAATCATGACATCTTTGAGAAATCCCGTGCTGTCTTTGCCCATCCATCGATGATGCAATTTCTGGTAAGCCACACATCACCTCTAAATACAATTTTCTCTCCAGAAGCAAATGCAAGGGAGGTGCTGTCAGTTAAAAATTAAACAACAGGGGCGCCTGGGGGGCTCAGTCCGTGAAGCATCTGCCTTCAGCTCAGTCATGATCCCGGGGTCCTGGGATCGAGCCCCACATCAGGCTCCCTGCTCCACGGGGAGCCTGCTTCTCCCTCTCCCTCTGCCCCTCCCCCTGCTTGTGCACTCTCGCTCTCTGTCAAATAAATAAATAAAATCTTAAAAATAATAATAATAAAAAAATTAAACAACAAAACAAAACTCAGACCATGTGAGTTTTTTAAAAAGCAATCAATTACCGGTTTCCTCTTGATCTCCACGGGATCAAATAACATTTGGTATCATTCCCTGACGGTCAAAATCCACTCGCGAACGGTCACACACGTCTGTGCCTGGCCCTGGATGTCCTGCAGTTCTGTACCAGCTCCATATTCTCCCAACTCCCTTTTTACTCAGGATTCCTTGCTCGGCCAAACACCTTCCAACACACACTCAGCCCTTCTCATTGCCCCTTTCCCTCTGATTTGGGGGCAACTGGAGCCACTGATCTCTTATTTTAAAATGAGAGTCACTGGGGCACCTGGGTGGCTCAGTCGGTTAAGCATCCAACTCTTGGTTTTGGCTCAGGTCATGATCT